>NC_141703.1:82024198-82624198 GCF_971803275.1 Cyanistes caeruleus
TTGGGATCCCAGTCAACAGATATTTTTAAAATTTCTCTTCTGCACAACCCACTGAAAATACATTTATTTGATTCATACATCTAGCAGCCTCGAAGATCTGACAAATCAAAGATCAAAGATTCTTTCACACCTTTCTGCAAATTGAATTTTTCCAAGCCAGGTACATTGGTTGTCTTCTCACTTGTCAGAAGACACTGTGAAGATGCTAGAATGAACTCATGTGAACTTAGAGAAAAGATCATACGCAGACAAAGTACCACAAAAGCAAGGAAGTCCCTGCTTCTCATTGTCCAAGCATCCTGGAAATCACCATACTTCATGCTTAGATCCCCCAGAAGTAAAACCAAAGCTGAATGAAGGTCTGTTTCTCCACCACTGCCCACAGCAAGATGCAGAGAAGATTTAATATACAAAGGCTTGCACAGCACATCTCTGCCCTGCACACAGTGGTGCACCAGAACAAGTATCTCCAAGGATTCCAGTTATTTTTCTGTGGCTCTAGGGGAACCAGCACTACATTGAACTGAACCAAAAGCTCTAAAATGTTTTCTGCTTCCAGAGAAGAGAGTGAAATGTGCCAAAATCCCATTCCCAGTATTGGAGAGGAGCTCTCATCTTAAAAGAAACAATCTGTTCTCTCCACTTTCTTCCTCTTTGCCGTTCAAAGTCTTGAAAGGTTCAGTGAAGGTAAAAGTCATAAAAGGACACAGAATTCTGAGCAGTGCCGTATCCCAGCGGGCTCAGGCTCCCAAATAATGCTGATAGTCCCAACCTGCCAGTCTTGTCCTTAGAGACAGCCATCAGTCTGTGTGATTGTGAGCACCAGTTCTGATCCAGAGCACATCCTTATCATGCCAGACCCCATGTGCAATTCATGACGAGGAGAGTGCTCCCAGTTGCCTGCCTGCCTGGCACTAACCTGCCTAACCCTCCCACCCTCATTTTGCTCAGTTAAGCACATAAAACTTCCAAAGCTATTATTTTGTTAAAATGCCCTCTGACATGTCTACTTCTTACTTTAAAGCCTACCCTTTCAAGTACAAAATAGGCATTTATGCTTCTGTAGTTCCTTAAGCACTTACTGAGAAGGTTCTCTGCCCACAGTAATGCTGTAGGAAGACAACAAAAAGATGGTAGATTGCAAATGCATTACACAAATGTCTGGGTAATTTGATGTGATTTAAAGATGAGATAAGCAGGCAGCACAATCTTTCAGTCTCAGATGGTCTCAGTCTGAAGAGGACTAAAGGAATACACCTTTTGATTATCTCATCTATTACGAACAGTAAATCCCCATTAAAGCCCAGGACAGCGCATGACAGCACAAATGTGCTACATGAATGCATTACCTGAGTGAATTCAGGACAGCATCTCCACAGCAATACTCGGCTATTCCTGCCTGTGGGATTTGCATCAGGCCACGTGTGTGGCAGAGCCTGCACATCCTCTGATTGCATGCTCAAAGCACATCCCAAGCAGTATGTCATGGATAAATGTTAATGGATATATAACATGTTAAATCTCACACTTCTTTGCCCAAGCAAGGAGATACAGAGTACCAGACAGTCCTCTAGAAGTCACCATTTCAGCTGTTTCTAGGACAGGGCACACAGCCTAGGATTCAGCCTCCGCAGCTGTACACTTAGGAATGAACAATGTGCTTTGCTGAGAGAGATCTGCATTTTTAGTTACAAAAGCCCTGAACATGGCACAGTGGCAAGGCAAGCTACATTACAAATGCAAATTCAGAGACTGGAAAAGAAATCAATTTCAAGCAATGCTTGAAATATATGTAAACAAAGTTACTTAAGTGAAACTGGCCCAAAATTACAAGAAGGTATTTACCTTTTGGAAGCTCAAGGTAGAAATGCTGTTTACAAACTACTTACAGAGTTCTGGCAAGGTAATTTCCCCCAATGATTTTCTATGCATAGTGTGAGGGAGGCAGTTAAAGCTGATATAATATAATCTGAGCTACATTTAAACATCTGGTCCATCTGCTTTATATGCATTGATAGGCTCTAGTCTAGAGCAATCGATAGAGTGTTAAAATGTTATTGAATATAATTTTTAATAGCTGTTTTACTTATGTGTCCTTCTTGGCAGGCTTTAAAATCAGGATTGTAAGTAAATATGACTCTAAAACACTGTCATATTATATAACATTATTTTAAATTAAGTATATTCCTAATGTAGACTTAGCTTCTGTAAAATTTGTAGTTGATTGATACTATGTCCCATAATTTTCCCGGCAATAATTTAGAGAAATAGGTCAATATGTACATAGGATAAATAAATTTATACTTAGCATAGTCTGAAGGATGTTCCACTTCAAACACACCAACCCCTATAACTCCTGAGTTAAATTCTCTTCTCCCACTGATTTAAATGGGAGTTTTGCTAAATGAACAACACTTTTTAATTTGGCTATGGTAGTTCTTCTGCTTAAGAATATTTCAGTTTTTGAAACTATACAGAATATTAAAAAATATTAAATATTTACTTCAGATAGGGGGCCTGACGGGGTTTCCATGCTCCAGATAGAACTGAATACAAAACCTAAAGGTTTAGCCATTTGAAACATATCTAGCTATTGTCATCATCAACAAACAACCTACAAATAATTCCACAGATGGAAGGAAAGGCCAAACTAAAGACTGCAAAAGCTGTGCACATTTGATTGTTCCAACCTCCTTACTTTAAAAAGCATGAAGATTAAGATATTTCAGAAAACTACAAAAGGTAATATATTTCAGCTAGTTAGGCTTCTTAATACATGTGAAAGTGCTTTATAAGCGTGCCACATGTCAGTGGAAGTAAATATCAACAACCATAAAAGCCCCAAATTCATTTATGAATAAATACTGATTCTGGAACTCAACTCTGATGTCATTTATCCTACACATGGAGGAGAAGCTATGGAAGAGCCAGCAATTTGTCCTTTGATGAGCCATAGGCACAGACTATGGTATTAAATAGTCTGAATGACACCATTTTTCTTATGACCACTCACATGTTTTTATGAACAAATAATTTTCCACTACTGTGCTGAGATATACACTAGTATTTATTTTAACATCCAAATTTTAATCCTGACATGTGGCAGAACACCTCTGGAGGGACAATAGAGATTCTAGCTCACATTTTTAATGTGAACTGAAGCATTATACCTGTAAGATTTAAGAAGCAAAACCACAGTTTTATGCACAACTCTAATTAGATTGGAACTGAGCAGAGCTGCTCAGCTGGGTTACCCAACAGCTGGTCCAAATCTCTTAGGGAGGAGCATATTTTTACAAAACATTTTATGAGGCCAGACACAGAGCTGAAAGAGTTTATAACTGAGGCAGAGAGGCAGATTAATAAATATCAATTTTGCTTTGGGAATCAGAAACATAAGTGGTTTGCCCACCAAAGAAGTCTAGGCAATTTGTGGATTTATGATTATTTAAGTGTGTTATTTAGTGATTAAAATTTTGCAGCCTCATGTATATCTAGGCCAGCACTTCTATCACCTTCTCAAATGCTTGTATTTGGCAACATTCAGAAGTGAATATACCCATCCTCAGACAAAAAGATTTGAAGAAAATGAGGGTAAAACAGCTAGGCCAACAAGATCTGTCTCCAAGACACATTTACAGACAGTCTGGCAAGATAACTAGGGCAACAGGAGTGGAAAGAGAGAGGCCAAAGCCTGGGGTGTGTCAGATGTGCAGTTGTGAGTCACTTTATTTTCTAAGTTACTGCACAAGATGGATGTCATGACCTCTCACACAGCATTGCTGAATAAAGAGTTAGCAGAACAAGGTGTCAGTCTGGAGAATAACTTGAATCATTTTAGCTCAAAATTATTTGAGTTTTCCAAGAGGCACACCTTTCTGTATTCTATACACAACAGTAATGCTTTGTAGTCTTTGAGAATATGCATAAGCTGGATTTTCCAATTTTAATGTATTTTTAAAGAAAATCTATATCTGGCATTCAGCCAAAAAAGGCTTAATGCTGGAAACCAAAGCATTTTCTTTGTACCCTCAATGAGAAAAAAAAAAAAATTGGAATCACAGAATGGCTTGGTTTGGAAAGGACCTTAAAGATCATCTCATTACAATCCCCTACAATGGGCAGGGACACCTTCCCCTAGACCAGTGGTCCTTGTCCAGTCTGGCCTTAAGCAGAGTTTCAAGCTACAGTGACTTTGTTTTCTTCTCCATCTCTTCAACTAATATTATAGATTGTTAGTATTTTCTGTCCTGATGAGACATTTGTGGTTGGGTTCTTTTTCCCCCTTGGACTGAGACTGACGAGAGAGAGGCAGTTTTCTCTTGTTCAGACTTGGTTGTTTCTTCTCTTACCTATATTTCATATATACAAAGTACAAGGAGCTATATACACTAAGATAGAAAGGTGAAAAATGGCTAACAAAGAACTTTTTCAAGATCTTTTATATGTCTATTTACCCAATTAACAAATGCCAAGTAAATTATTTTTCTTAGTGACCCAATGACCCAACACCTGTGTGCTGCACTTCAGCATTTTCTATCCAATCACTTACTACTACCCAAAAATCCCTAGAAGAAGAAGATGAAGAAGGGAGAAGTAGGAAGAAGAGATAACACCCTAAATCTTCTATCTCGCCTTTTGTTTTCTAAACTAGCTTAAACCTTAAACTCTTTCTCGTCTAGTGACTTAAGAAAACTCTCTGACTTACACACACTCCCAGTTTTTCTATTTAACAGTTGTCTCCATGGTGTTATATGAAATTCAGTGCTTTTTTGGATATCAGAGCCAGGTATGAGAGATAAGGGCACACACTCTGTGCCTTTGACTCCAACAATTTTCTACTATTTTTAATGCCCAACATTAAACTGCTGATCAGCCTGAGCTGACGGCTCCTGGCACTGCTATAATAGTGACACCTGTCCACTGTCACCCACCTTCAATTTCTGTCTTTTTCCTCTTCCTTAGTCCTTTGTCTTTAGAGTCATGGGTAGCATACAATATGGAGCTTTCTACACAGACAGGTTGAGGTGTATAAACTCTCTGTCAAATTCCATATCCAAAAAAACCTTATTATAGATGTACAGTGACCAGGCTCTCTTGTCTTTGATTACCGATCTAAATTTGTCAGTGTCCCTCTTTACTTTCTCTTCATATGTATTTGTTCATTTTTCATTTATAATGTCTTTCTGCTTGATAAAAACTGGACACAGTGTCATTCCTTTCAAAGTGCTCCCATAAATCACAGAAGCACAGGATGGCTGAGCTTGGAAGGGACTTCTAGTTCCAAAGCAACTATTAAACAGGCTCGCCTAGAGCAGGCAAAACAGGATCATGTCCAGGACAATTTTGAGTATCTCCAGGGAAGGAAAATCCACATATTTTCTGTGCAGGCTCTTCCAGTGCTTTGTCACCATCAAAGTAAAAAAAGTGTTTGTTTGCTTGTACTCAGGTGGTACTTCCTGCATTTCAGTTTGTGTCTGTTGCTGGACACCACTGAAAATAGCCTGACCCCATCCTCTTGACACCTGCCCTGAGATATTTAAATGCATTGATGAGCTTAGTTCTTAATCATCTCTTCTCCAGGCTAAACAAGCCAAACTCCCTCAGCTTTTCCTAACCGGAGAGATACTGCAGTCCCCTCATCATCTCCATATCCCACTGCTGCATGCTGTCCAGCAGTTCCTTGTCTTGTCCTGAGGAGCCCGGAACTGGACGCAGCACCCCAGGTGTGGCCCTAGCAGGGCTGAGTAGAGAGGCAGGATCACCTCGTGTGACCTGCTGGCACTGCTCTTCCCAAGGCACCCCAGGACACCACTGTCCTTCCTGACCCCTAGGGCACACTGCTGGGTCTGGGACAGATTGTTGTCCCCCAGGTCTTTCTCTGCAGAGAGGCATTCCACTAGCTAACCTATACTGATGTTATTCCTCCCCAAGAGCAGCTCTGCACTTGCCTTTGTTGAACTTAATTAGATTCATCTCCTCCCAACACCTCATTACCTTTATTCTTTGACTCACTCAAGCAAAGACCCCTCATAAGAGCTGAAGAAGGTTATCTGGCTTTTTTTTTTTTTTTTTTTTCCTAAATTCTTTTGCCTGCACTTCTACCCTGTAAGAATTAAGCAATAATATTTTGTTAAGTAAAAATTAGGCAACTTTTTGAAGTGCAACAAAACATCTACCAACTAAGTTGTTAAAGAAAAAAAGGTCAATACCATATTCATAATTCATTAAAGATCTGTCACTCTTCAAGCACTTTTTAAGTATCTCATTCTACCTCAGAGGTTTTCAGTTCATGGGAGAATGTTTTATGTCTATGACGCAGGAAACACAGAGAGTTTATCTTCAAAATTGCTTCACCATGACACAAAGAATTAATCCAAAAAGAATAGATGAGGGGACATTCCTTTGCTTTGATAGTACATTTTATTTATTAACTGCATAGAGTGTTTTCCTTCTCTCCCCTCAAAAAGAAATGCTAGGAAAATAGCAGAAGATGTAGGAAGAAACCCTAAACTGGCCAGAAATAAATTGAAAATTTAAATAAATTGACACATTTTCTAAAGAAATATTAATTTTTAAAAATGTTCTGATTATAGAGTTTCTTCCAGGAATATGCCTGGTCAACTACTCAATGCCACAGACACAGAGAGACAGATCCAGCACAGTGGAGGAAAAGAAACTAGCTTTACCAGCAGTTTGGCACCACTTCCAAACTAAGCAATGCCAGTTTAGCATGTTAGAAATGCTACAGGCTTTGACACAGGAACAATTCTGGATCACTCCCTTCTGTAAAAAATCATAATTATTTGGGAAGGTCAGTACCTCCCACAGTGCTGTTCAAGAACTATGGCAGAGCTTACACTCATGGATGGTACTGGGAAAATTGCCATGATGAAAGAGCTGCTACATGTTTTCTGTTGTGTGTTTTGTTTTTGAAAGGAGAAGCCAGAATAGCTCCTATTTGGCTCAAATTAGTCTGTGCCTGGGTATCTTTACATCTATTCAAAACATCTCAGCCTTACATAGTACAGATGGAGATCTTGAGCTATAGCTGCAAAATAATATTCAGAAATGTTTGCAACGCCATTAGCTGTGATAAATGGCACAATTTACTCCTTGACAAGATTCTGTCAGGTGCTGTTTCTCCCTGGATAATCAGATCATGTTTTGCTTCAAAGCAGTTCAACTCCTTCCAGATGCTGCATCCTGCAGAATGTCCTTCCCAATTGCCAGACTGGGACCTGATGTGGACTGCACTTTCCCTAAAAGTCCATCAGCACCTACAAGCCTCACTTCAAGCCCTGTCTCCTGCCACTGCAGAGTTCCTGGGATTTATGGAAGTGTTTTGTCACATGATCATGGACTAACCATCACAATAACAGTAGAAAAAAGTAAGCATGGTGTGTTGCTATCATTGGACCAGTGATATCAAACTTGGACTGAGATATCTCACATTTAGTCCAAAACCAAATAAATCACACCCTGAAATAGCGTTTGTAAGCATTCTACACTTCTGAGCAGAAAATGCTCTCTTGTGTTTTTTTCATGAGTTGACAGTCAGGAATATGTAATTATATCCCTTCTGTACAATTAATGATGACAGTTAAAAGCAACACTCAACATTTGATTCAATATTGTTGACATTTAAAGACATCTTAGTATATTTTGCTTGGCTCTTGCTTCCAAAAGTTCCTTTTTCTAAAAGAATGGGTTGAAAACATCTGGGTCTGTGTTCCATAGACACAGATGATCCATCTGTTGACTTAAGAGAGGCATAAGATCACCCCAGTGTACTTTAAGTATATGAAAATATGTTTTTTAAAAATCAAAATATTCTGTGGCCTTGAACTCCTTGGAATTCTTCTGGACTTTTCAGTAACTATTGAAGAAAAAATCCTTTTCTTACACAGGACCATCAGCATAAACCTCCCTTAATGCTGAAGTCTTGCTCCAACTTGTTTTTCAGACGGTATATTTGATTTCTTCACCAGAATCTGTGGCTGTATGTAATCACATATTTGAAGATGATAATTGACCATACCCCAGGTAGCCTCATTTAAAGTTTGTCCTTTGTCACAATATTTAGGAATTGAAGTTGTTCAAAAACCTGGTGGTTTACACATTCACCATCCTTCCCATCCATACAGCTCGAGGAGATTTAAAAGAGTGGCACCTTATTACGTGTTTTCCACCAGGGAGAGATAACCCTTGTAAAGAGTAATGTGCTGCCAGACTACTCTACCATCACCAAATGTATCACTTTAAAATTTCATAAGACTATCTTTTTTTTTTCCTGCTAAGCTGAAAAATGCCCACAGAGCTTTCTCTTGCAAGCTGCAAGAAAGGCATTGTAAAACATGCCAATACCAAACATATTTCCTATGTTAGCATTCATTTCACACATGCACTCTGAATAAGTACAGTTAGTGCAGAATCAAGACTTCAGACTAAATTTTTCTGCTATGTTAAGACTTCATGGTGTTATATATTACCTCAAAGGATATATTCAGGATATCTTAGTGAAGGCTATTAGCATTGATTTATGTTATTTTAATGCCTTATATTTTTCAGTAAAAGTACCTAAAAAAGGTAATTGAATACTTAGGTTGGATGCCACTGTGTTTTATTAACTCACACCCTGATCCTAGTACTTAGATGAAAACTTGGTCAGAAATATGCAAAAGACAGGAATTTATTATGCATTATGCATAAAAATTATATATTAATTGCAGAAATCAGAGAGAAATTTGACAGGAAAAAATGTGTCGATCTGATCCCAGTTCTGTGATGGGAACTGAAAGCAAGCCACCAAATCCAACCATTTTTCTCTGATACAGCAATCTCAATGAAAGAGTTTCTGAGTCTTTAATTTATATCTAAAAAACCTGTAGCTAGACAGGATATAGAAAATGGAGAAAATTTACTGAACTAATCTTTAAGGTCAGCCTAGATGAAAACTAAAATTATTTCCTCATTTACCTCCCAGCTTTAGAGATCAAAATCAAGCTTCTGGCTTGCTGATACAATTATTTGCTTGTCTGCCTGCCAGGCAGTGTGGTACATATCCATCTTCAGTACATGCTACATGCCAGCAAGTGCTCTGCTTGGGGTAGGCAGTTGGAAAGCAATCTGTTAAAGTCCACAGCATGACTCAAACCCATTCTCCTCTCCTCCTAACACTCTCTCATTGAGAGCTGTCTTAAAGAGCAATCTCTCTCCATCAGCACATCTCCTACTAAAGCCTGGCCAATGGATTGTACAGTGCAAGTTTTAAAATTATCGTTTCTTGGCTTAGAGGGTTTTTTATGAGTACACAAAATAGCACACAAATGAAAAACTACTTAGTTCTCCCTCAGATAACTAGGTATTTTGTTATAATTTGGATGACCATCACCCAGCTACTTCTCCAGGGAAGCTGTAAAGCTGGGTATTTCATTAATCTGCTAAGATAACCTTCATTTAAATCCACATGCACAGCAGAAAATATTAAATATTTCCCTGCATCACATGCTTGCTGGTGTCAGTACACAAGGAATCTTTTGATATTTTTTGCTTTTTGAGCTCTACATTTATTGTCCAGAGAAGATTCAGATACCACATCCCTGGAAGGTCAAGGCCAGCTTGGATGAGACTATGACAAACACGTCCCTGCCCATGACAGGGGCTTGGAACTAAATGATATTTAAGGTCCCTTTCCTTTGTGGATGTGTTTCAAAAATATCTGCCTTGAAAGCTACCCAAAGCTGTGAACCAGGCTCTCTGACAATGTGTGATCCCTATTGCTAGGACAGATGAGCTCCCACCAACATCTGGTAACACAGCTCCTTCAGGACTCATCCATCATGTCTGAAATACTGCTGTCTTACCAAAGCATCTCTGATGTGTTGCAAACAGATTAGTTTGGAACAAAAAAGTCCATTATGCACAATACTGATTATTAGTGATGGGACAGAATTGCTAAGGCAAGAAAGAGACTTAGGAAACTGAGTTGTTCTGCTGGCTCAGCCGTGAAATTGTGCAACGTTGAGTCACTCCCTTCCCCACTCTGCCTTTGTTTCAACAAATCAGAAGACAATGCTAATGCTGATCCCTACTGAGCCTTTGAAAGTGTGCAGATCAAAAAGCTTTATGGGTCAACAGAATTAAAGAAAGGTAAGACTTTATAGCATTCATTACATCTAAAAGACAGAATGCATCGACATATAGTAATTTGTTTAGATTTCCAAGAATATATACAAAATAATTTGTACATCTCCTCCAACTTTATCCTTTCTTATTTTAGGATAAATAAATCAAGAGATACCCATTCACTTATCACAGAAGTGTTCCTCTGGACTACTCCCAGTTGATTAATTTTAAATTACTAATTGAAATTAAGAAATGTAGAGCGTAGATGAAGCTAGAGTTTTACACTTGTGATTCCAGAATGAAGAATTTAAAACAAAAGAATGGCATTTCAGAATGGTACAGATCTGCAGAACAGCTCTGTAAATAACACAGCAACAGAACAGATTTCTCACCAACACCAGCAGAAAAGCTTAGCAAAGCCAGGTTTCATTGCAGCTAGTGGGGACACTTCTGTACAAGATTCCTGTTCTGAGATTGCAAAACCCATCAACATTAAATAACATAAAAATAATGAGTTTCTTAAATTGCAAGGACATGTTGATTATAAAACTGACACTGAAAAGCCAGGAAGTACTTTCCAGAGAAAGAGGTAGCAGAACTTTTATTTTTACTGAACCTCATTAACTAGCTTTTAATGATCAAAAAGTTCCTCTCATGCAGCCAAAACATATAAAAAGGTTTTAGCATGAAAAAAAAATAATTAAGGGAATTACTTAGCACATGTGAAAGAACTATCTTCTAGTCACGAGCTTTTTATCTTACTATGCTTTAATTCCTATACTTTATCGTATATTTTTTTTTTTTTTCTCCCAGAGCTACACTTTTATGTCCTAAACTAGATTCAGAATTTGGAGGCTTCTAGGATCATGCTTTAGGCCTACTCTGTAATTTAACATAATTTGTTATAACTTCTGGAATTATTAAAAAGGTTTCAAGGGATAATTTTGTAGAATAAATTATAACTGCAGAGATTTCTTGCTGATGGAGGGCCTAAAGGATTTCAGATTTGTCTTTATATTCAGCTGTCAAGTGTTGGTCGCTTATCTATACAATATATTAAATTTTATATCAACTTTTCTTTCTCTGATTACTATCATTTTTATCTATTAAATCCACCAGTATTCAGCACAACTGAGCTATAACTGCAGAACAGCTGCCGAGTATCTTCTCTGTGGGTTTGCTAACATGTGGGGTATGCACCAAAACCCAGAATGTAACAGAGGAACTTAAAAAAGAGAATCAAAGGGTTGGCTTCTTCTGTTACCACACAGAATAATCAACACTGGTTTTCTCTCTGTGTCTGGAACACTGCAGGAATATTTATGTTTCTCTTATGCTACATATTTCTGTTTATTTATGTTCATTAATTAATTCTTTCAAAAGAAGCACCTTCTTTCCTCTCATCTTCATCATTTCTTCTTTGTCCACAAAGAATATCAGCTCTATAGGCTACAAAAAAGAGGTGCCAATTCTTTAAGGAAGGTGAAAATAAGAAAATACAAAACATTGCCTAACGTTGCAAAACGTTGCCTTGGGTGTGTTGGAATATATTTAGTGGCTGAACAGAGAGTCTGCCCTTGCTGAGACTCAGAACAAAGCAAAGGAAGGTAAGTAGAGAAGAAAACTTTTCATTAGGACAAGTGAAGTAGAAAGCATTCATGTATTCATTTCTAGCTCCTTTTGTTCAAGGAGGAGGACAAAAGTCAAGAGCTGTGCAAGGAGTTAGCATCCACATGGTGGATAATGGTTTGTTTGGTGTTTATGGTTTTTGGCACCATGTCAGAATACCTGGAGGACAAAGACTTTTCTGAGAAAGGCTGACGGACAATAAATCATAGAACCCTAGAATGATTTAAGCTAGAAGGACCTTAAAGATCATCTGTTTGCAGTCCTGCTGCCTGGGCAGGGACACCTTGCACTAGACCAGGTTGCTCAGAGGCCGATCCAGCTCAGCCTTGAACACTTCTAGGAATGGGACATCCACGACTTCTCTGGAGAGCCTGTGCCAGGGCTCACCACCCCCAGAGTAAAGAAATTCTGTTTTATAACTAATCTAAACCTACTTTCTTTCAGTTTAAAGTCACAGGACTGTCCTCTCACTTCATGCCTGTGTAAAAGATTGTTCTCCAGCTTTTTTGTAGGCTCCCTTCAGGTACTGAAAGGCCCCGATAAGGTCACCCTGGAGACTTTTATTCTCCAGGATGAAAAACTCCAATTTTCCCATCCTTTCAAAATGAGATTTCCCTCAAAAACATTGTGGGAAAAGTACATCTACTCAAATAAATGGACACCAGGATGCTAGACAAACGGCTATAAGAGGTAAAAGACAGCTCGGTTATAAGAAATTAGTAGCAGAAAGATCAGTGTGGTCAAAAGAGGTTGGATAGGCCCTGTTTACCCAGGGAATACAGAGAGCATCCAAACTGGAGCGGGAAGAACAGAGCAGAGAACCCTGCAGCCACAAGCTGAACATTGGGTAGTTTCAGCATTCAACAAAACAAAGTCATTTAGGAACACATTGCAGAATTAAATTCCTTCCCTGCTTCTTAAATTATATGTAGGACCAATGCTAGCATAAATTCTGCCCACTATCAAGTACAAGAAAAATAGCCTAGAGAATATGATACATCAGATTATTCTTTGAGTAACAAAGTTTAGCCTGTGCTTTGCTATATAACAAAACCCAAAAACTTCATTATTCCTAGTTCACCAGCACAAATAACAAATAGGAATAGGTAAATTTTTCCCAAACAATATAGTAGATTTATATTTAATTTCTAATAAATTACACCGAAGAGAGAGAACCCTGAGAATTCTCAAGTGCACACTGAATCACTGGTCATTTCACCCTCAAAAGAATTTGAATTTCAACAAGAATTTTTAATTGAACCCCGTGGATTTTAGCTTATGATTTAATCTACCAAGTTGCTAAGGCAACCAACGATTATAGCTGCTGGGCAAAATTCACAGAATTGTTAATCAATCTTAATCTGGATATGCTGCATCAGTAGTTCTTTCACAGGGGAAACAGACAAGGCTAAGAAAAAAAAATTGGGTTTAATACTTAATTTACAACGTACAATGACACTAGAGTTGTGAATATGCTTTTCATAATAAACATCCCTATTAGAAAGACCATCTTTTAAACCCAACTGTTCCAATAGAGAGAAATCTTTCGCTGAGGTTTGTATATCACCCAGTAGTGTGTGTCTCAGAGACATCTAATCAATAAGCTTTTTAATGTGCTCAACTCTCCCTCTGCTCTCAAAGGGGGAGAATGGATTTACCCAAATCGAAAGGTACAGTCATTATTCTAAGATGATTGTGTTGGAGGATAACTTTTGTATGGTGCTACTTTCAAATCTGTGCTTTATTTGTCTGGCCCCCTGTATAAAGTGCAATGGCCTGCCAGGGCACAACTGAGAACTTTTGCAGGGCTGTTCTTTATCCTGATTTCATCGTGAGCATTAACCAATAACTTAAGACCTCTATGTTTGTTCCAGGCTCTTATTTCCTATTTTCCTATCCCCCAGTAGAATGATGCAATTAGACTTAGCTACTACAGAAGAGTGTTGTGAGATCAACTAACTTTGAAATTTATTTCTAAAATATTCTTAATACGAAGTGTTGTGCTTAGCTAATATATAGCATATTAATTTTAATCACCAACAGTAGTTAGCCAGGAAATTTAAATTCTGTTTTATGGTCCCATTAAGTGTCCATAAATTTATGCATCCAGATATAGCTAACAGCATTTAAGAGAGTGCTTTCATTCTGGTTTAATCTAATTCATTTCTACAGTGAGCAATGAAACTCTTCTGAACATACTGTGTTAGAGTGTTATTCCTGGTGAATTTCTTGGAAAAGCTGTAGTTAACACTACATTAAGGCATGCAAAACTAATCAATTTAGTTATTCAATATATTTATTATTACTTGAACTGATACTTCTAATGTGGTGAGTTTTCTTGACACTGTTTTCCTCATGTAATCCAGTGCATCTCTTGTTCACTTCGATTTCCTCAATAAATTTAACTTAGAATACTAAATCTGCAAAACTAAAACAGGGATTAGCACCTATGAAAAAGTTACCACAAAAAACCATGACAGATGAAGGAGTCCAAGGACCAGTGTAAGTTTCAAATAAATGCTTGTGCAAGACCTTTGGGACTCTGTTGGTTGAATAAGAAGGTTGCAGGTATGCAATTAAAGAAGGGTATTCTTTGAAAGCTTATACAGAGAGCAAACCATACAGTCTTTCACCACATCCTGAATTTATGTAGTTCCTTGATGGCAAAGAAACCTATCACAACATTCAGAGATATGATAGGTCCTTGACCTTCTCGATATTTAATAAGCAATTAATATTGTTTGAGGAAATAAGGGTATGATCCTCCCTTGTACCACCTGAAACCAGAAGCTCTAATTCTAGAATGACACACTCACATGTAACTCCCTGATGAGCCATGACCTCATGGTTCTACTGCATGAAATACCACTTAGGATCACATCCCAAAAGAAAGGAAAACTTCCAGCTGTGTTTCAGCTGGAAGTTTGCAACTAACTTCCTTTTTGCATTGTATTATTTAAGATGTTTATTCAAAAGTTATGCTTTTTCCAATTTAGGTCTTGAAATCAAAACTGTATCAGATCATAGAATCATGGAATCAGTGAGATTAAAAGAGACTTCTAAATTCAGGGAGTTCAGCTCTTGAGATAAAGCATTATAATGGAAAGGGAAAAGAAGGGCAGAACTAAAACCAGTAGCATGAAATTGTTACGGCAAAACTTTTTTATTCCTTCTGGTTTTCTCATTTGTTTGTCTCATCTCTTCTTCCATTTTCACAACAATTTATTCATCCTCTCCCCAGTGTTTGCTATAAATTCCTCATTTGTTCCAGGCTCTTTTCACTTTAACTACTGCGAATTTATATTTTTAGTAGATTTCTCCCCACAGATGCACACTCTGCAATTTGTGTTACCCATTGCCTTCCTTTCTACCTTGCAGTAGTTACTTGTGTTAAAATATGGTTTTTAAACATCTCTCTGAAGAAACTTGCCTGTTTTAGCTAAAAGAAGCAAATAGTGCCTTGTCATGAGGAGAAAAACGTATTATTTTAAAAGGCTTCAGCTAAGAAACATTTGTAGCCCCAGTGTTAGGTGTGTGGTTGGACTTGATGATCTTAAAAGTCTCATCCAAGCCAAATGATTCTATGATTTCATGATCTATTTTTTTTTAAATAAGATTTTTAAACTTTGCAAACGTATTATGTAATGCATATACACATAGATTCACACATATATAAATACAACTGTCAGCTGGTTTTCAGCCTTCCTAAGGAAGTTAGAAAAGATAGAAAGCTTTGAACAAATGATGAGATTTCTGTCTGAAAGATGGAAATCAAATTGCACCCTAATCTGAAGATTAGGAAACATTAGAAGGTATATGCAATGTCATGTACATAAAACTTGAGAAAAATGCTTAAGAAGTCCCAGCTGAAACATTTTGAAGTGCTTCATCCTTTCTCCAAATCATTCATATACAATAAATCTTAAAAAAGACCCTTAAGTGTAATCCTCCATAGCTTTTCCATCAGGACAACCCAGTTTTAAACCTTTTTTGCCTCTTATCTTTATACAAAATAAAAGGCAGGTGAAGAAAACTTACTACTGTGCAATAAATGCTTTTTCATCTAAAACACATCAGTACAATTCCCTTTGAAACTCTATTTTATACCAGGTGCCTAATTAAAAAGGAACACTGTTTATGCAATTTTGACAATATTCCAAGTAATGAACAATAACATGGCTTTTAGGCTGAAATCCCCATTGACTTAATCAGGACTTCTGCCAAAACATAGATATGCCCCATGACAGCCATGGATGCACACAGTTACAACAGAGTATAATATTAAATGATTTGGGGTTTGCTGCTTTCATCACTTGTTATTTGACCTTTTTTTTTTTTTCCATTTTTTAAAATGACTTGCTTACACTTGACAAGAGTTATATTTTGCCTGATTCGCAATTATTCCCTTACTGCCATTAATTCAAAAAGTCATGAAGATCAGGAATGGAAAACTATTATCATATGGATGGGATTTAAAAAAACAAGCCAAAAACCAAACCAAATCCAACAAACAAGCTATTTAGAAAGGTTAAGTCTATAAAAGATTACTCAGGCAAATAGTATATGAATGTCATTTTATAAGGCACTCGTCAGACAATCATCTCTGCATCCTCTCTAATTAACTACACAGTATGTTAAAATTGTAAATATAAAAGTTTTGTCGTTTCCTTTGACTCTAAATCTAGGAAGCCTTAATATCTACTGTACTGTACTGTAGGTAGAACCACTCACAGAAGACAGGAGCTGAGAAAGTCTTTCAGAGCTGATTAAACCTTGGGTTTTTCATTTGCTGAGGGGTGAGTGGGGGTAGCAAGGGACAGACTGCAACCACAGAGACTGCAGCACAGCAGAGGTGCACAGAACTATGAATTGGTAATTCCAGGATTTGGATCCAGCTAGAGTGGAGTATACCATATGTGATATCCATTAGGGATTTTTACAGAGCTTCCCCACTGCCTGAATGCACATCACCCTGACCTCAGAGATGGCTGGCAGCACACCAGACACCTCAGCTGCACAACTTAGACTGAAAATTTGAGATGAAAAAATTTAAAATTATATATATATATATATATCAACTGCACTCCAGAAATAAGCAGTTAATTATATTGCCCCATTATTTATGTGGATATTGGAGCCAGGAGACTTCTTCCACTCTCCATGGACTTGCAGAAAGACAGAAATGGCACTTCTCTCCCCCTTCCAAGCCATATTATCTTCAGCCCTTGGACTATGGTCCTGGAAGGACACATGCTGACTTATCCCTAAAAATCCTCATAGATTCCAATGGGGAACGCTAAACATTTCCAAAACCAAGTTTAAGCATGGTGACAAGAAAAGTGAGTCTTGTTTTTCTTGCAGGGTGTCTCTCCCAAACATTTATCAAATAACCCAACATATCCTGCCAAGAGCAGAATGGGAATGCAGTGGTGGTAAAACTTCATATTTTGCCAAAGTCAGACATAGATGATTCATTGCATACCCTGAATGAATTTCCTGTTCCAGAATTTGCAGCCCCCCATGCAGAAATTGTCTGTAGTTAAAGTGTGTAGGTAACTTTTATTCTTTATCTTCATAAATCAAAAGAAAGATTCAAAACTAAAAGGACTGCAGCATATGCTCTCAGAAAGTCTGTGCATATTTTGTCTCATATTCCCCATAAACTGTGCAAATAACGGATAATTCACTCAATAACAGAACAATGACAGAAATCAGGTCAGCTAGACCTGAAATATTTCATTCAATCTGATACAAAAGTTTTTGTCTGGAAGAGGGAACATTACTTCTTTTTCTACATCTGCTTTTGGATATTTTGTTCCATTTTGGAATGCCAGTTTAAAATGATGAATCCAAAATTATTTTGTAGCTTTTGAATAAAATGTTTTAAATTTTTTGAAACAAACTTTACATTAAAAATGTCAATACAAAAAACCTGTCATTTCTGATCTTTTTTCTTCTTCAGTCAGTTGAAATTATTTGACTTTCATTTGAAAGTTTTAAGGTAAGACTGAAATAGCTTTTTGTGGCAATTTTGCTATTAAAACCATCACCATCTGTACTCATGCTAAACACCCCACCTTTAGATTCTTAGTTTTAGCTACCATTTCTGACAATAAATATGCACCTCTGATTTTATATTTTTTACACTGAAAAGTATAGTTT
Source organism: Cyanistes caeruleus (assembly GCF_971803275.1). Classification (NCBI taxonomy): domain Eukaryota; kingdom Metazoa; phylum Chordata; class Aves; order Passeriformes; family Paridae; genus Cyanistes; species Cyanistes caeruleus. Next base: position 82,042,118 of record NC_141703.1, read on the forward strand.
TGTGTCGCTTAAAACTGAGAAAAAAAAAAAATCAGTTCTTCCCCATACTTAAATATGGTACAATTCCTTAAACATTTCAGAAAGATCACAAAATGTTTACTAATTTCATCAGTATGCTTCTAGAACAGGCATCAAACTTTGCAGCAAAAGCCACAAAAAGATATCATCATATTTTAGGATCAGTTTTTTTGTTTGATTGCCTTTCTTGAGACTAAACCAATAGGAAAAACCTCACTGTTTCATTTTGTCTACAGCAGTAAGTCAGGAGCAAGTGAAGTTGTGCATTAGTTTGTGCAGTCCCTAAGGTGACACCCAAAAATTTGTCTGTCATTTACTTGGGGTTTTGAAGTTTGGACTGAACTTGAAAAAGAGATTATCAGCTTTTGTAAATAAAATTAGTAGAAGACCAGACTGATTTCACTAAAATATGTTTTTTTTCTCTCAATACCAGATCTCATCCGTCAGTGATGGAGAAAGGTTAAAGAAATATTCCAAATGTAATTCTTTCCCCAAATGCAATGATCTATCAGTTAGAGAAGTGTTAAAGTTAAGAGTGTGATAAAAATAGAGCATGATAAAAATACATCATAAAGTTCACAAGTGAAATTTCAAGTGATACACACCGTATCACTTTATTTTGATTATGTGTCCAATGAGCATGTATCTCTGGTATAAAAACATACCATAAAATAGCAGTGGAATCTTTTTACAGTGTAACTTATTCTCATAGTTTCAGTTGCCATAAGATCTTTAAGTCCAGGAATGAAAAATAAAACAAAAAAAAGGACGTCTTTATTATTTTGCAATAACTCAGAGAGTGTGAGTTCACCTCTTAGGAAGGAATTTCAAACATTGAAGCTGGGTTTTTTTCTCTTTTGGAGGTTCCAGAAATTACCCTTTAGCTAGCAGATTTCTGGAGCATCCAATCTGTTCAGCCTTGAAAAGGTTACGTATGACAGGTTATTATGTTCTACTAAACACAGACCCGTTTTATCAGGGTGAGATCTATGGGACAGCAACAAGAATGGTGCTCCACAGCTCAGCTGAGAACCTGAGTAGTTTATAATTTCCTATCCATCTGCACAGTGCCATATGGTCCATATGTTCTGGCTTTTTAATCTACAAGGTCCTGATTTTTTATGTTTGCTCATGAATATTTCCAGATTCTAAAGAAATAGACCCATGAGCAGCAGAATAAACAAGACCTCCCTTCCTATGGCTCTGAGCTGTAGTGTTAAATTCTGAAGGCCAATAAGGTGTTGCTTCCAACAGAATTTTCTGCTTCAGCAAAACTTCACATTTGCTCTTTCTTACTCCCCCACGTCTTAATTGTAATATTTAACCTTTATTAATTTATTGGTATCTATATTAGATGAGTTAATTCTGTATCTTTCCTCTGTTTGGTTACCTCATTTTATGGAAGTCATAGGTCTTTCTCTTCAGCTACCAACCCCTTTCAGATTGAAAATGACAAAAAGGGGAAGAAAATCAAAGGGGGCTAAAATTGTTATCATCATCATGGACCAACACAGTATTTTGCTTATGAAACATTTTTCTTATCCCATTGCAATCAGTGTTCCTTTTTCTTCTTTATTAATTTCTAAAAGCTTTATGCATAGAGCTTCTTTCGGCATGAAACTGCTTTCAATATTTCAGCTCTTGAATTTTGCCATTCATTCGTAAAAATCCTGCCTAGTGAATTCAGTCACTTGAAGATTTGGCTACAGAGCTGTAAGCCATTCTTAAAACATCAGATCAGTTAAGTATTTATGAGTAATTCATATCTCCCTCTCCACTGTAGATACATATATTTTTCAAAATTGCATTTTATCATTCTTCCGGTTCTGTTTAATCCATCTGAAATATCTTTCAGCTTTCTCTTCTTTCCACTGCCCAAAATAATGGTATCCCATCTGCAAAGTGCCCTGTGTCTGTGTAGCTAATAATCACATTTATTCTCCTATAGCACTGTCTAGGGAAGATTTCAAAATGTGCATAAACTTTCCCTGGTCCAGGCTGTCTTGGGATAACCTCAGCCATAAGCCTTCTACCCTACTGCAGCTGATCCATTCATTGCTCTCAGCTGTTGTGATCACTGGCACTCTAACCTACCCTGGTATTTTATTTTCAGAGGTGTTTTCATTCCTTAGCATGTTAGGACAGGACTTTGTGAAAGCATAATTTGGACTTCAGTAAGTAAAAATAAATTACTTGAGCCTCTTTTCCACTTTCTACTAATTTACTGACAGTATCAGGGATTCCATTAAGCTAAAAGAATTCCATTTTTCCTTTAGAGAAACTATTCCTGTTTGCTACAACCCCATTATGTTTATCTCATTAAAAGTACCTGGCACAGATTTTCTGAAGTGTAATTCCCAAGATCATCCCTAGAGTTTCTGAAAAGACAGATAAATATTTCCTGCCATCCAGTTCTCTATGTGGAACAGCTGTGACACTACACATTTTTATTAACTACCCATCAGCCATCTAATTCTACTTAATTAATATTATTTGTAAGAGAGGAACATTTTTGACTATTTTCTTTTTTTCCTTTTTTTTTTTTTTACCCAAATCTCTCGACAACAAACTGTATCAAACAGATACAGGTCTTTGCTCCTAGGATCAGGTTTTGTCCCTGAAGCATATATACACTTCTGGGAGCTCTGAGGGAAGTGATTAGAACTGCTCCTGCAACCATCCCAAATCTGCAAAAGTGTGATGGGCACAGATGCAACAAAAACAATGAGGACAAGTGGATGGTAGATTCCTACTCTGTGGCCTTAACACTTCAGGAAAATAAATGTCACTGGAGTAGGAACACCCAGGATCTACACAGTCTGGCACTGCACCTACAGTAATTAGTCTTTGGGCAATGTTAGCAATGCAAAACACCCTTGTCCAATAAATGCCCTGACCACTTTCTCTGTCTTTGTTTGCAAAAGGAGTGTGGAGTGGGAGCTGGAGGATAGATGCAGCAAATAGAAAGGTTAAGTTTGGGGTGGGACTAAAAGCATGAAAACCATTATTTCCTGTTTTCTCCATCTTTTTAAATTTTCCTCAGGTGATCATTCTTGCCCCAGACTGCTGGAGATGCAGCTGCCTTGGGTAGCCACTGTGCCCCTCAGCAAATGAATCTCCTTCCCCACAGTCACAGAGACATCAAAACAGTCATCCAGACCAGATGTCTTAGAGAGAAAGGGGGGCTGGGAAAGACACTGCCAGCTCAATGAAACAGGCAGTTCTGGGAGAAGATAAAGCATTTCCAGAGTATAAGGATATTTTGAAAATCAGCTTCTTGACATTCCATAAAGCGTTGCCCTAATGGTTCTTGTGTTTGCATATCGAATTGTCAACTTATTTCTTCTTGAAAAGATCTTTTCACAGGTTAAAATGCCACTATAGCCCCCAAGACCTTGCTGAAGAACAGAATTATAGTACACCATGATGCCCTCCACCAGTATTTTCAGAAGGCATAGAGCATCAGAGTGCTAAACTCATTACCAAATAATATTACAATACTCAAATAAAATTATGGAGAACTTTGATTTCACAGTCTACCTATCACAAGGTACCAATATCACACCCAGCAAGCCACCAGAAAGAGTTTGTGAGAAGAGAGGAGGAGATGGGTATCCCTAAAAACAAAGCATCCTCACAAGGATGTGCCAAAACTTGTTATATTACAACTCAAGCCTCTTAATAAAGCATTCAGCCCACCACAATTAAGAAAACTCATTTACACTAACCATTATAATGAAAATTATGTTGAAAAACCCATCTAATTGAAAGTATAGTAACGCTCATCAACTCAGTTAAAAACATGTGTAGAAATAAATTAAGCACATTAATTGATTAACACAGTAAGCAAATGGTGGTACGCTAGCTGGGGGTGGGGGGGGTGTTTAATTTCTACATTGTGCAATCATGGCAGATTCTTACTGACTCTATTCTCAGAGCCATTTTTCTTTAACACCAAGGCTGTTTGCTTTCATCCCCAAAATGTGTACACTTGTCCATGTGTTTCTCACTCAGTGAGGTGCAGAGCATTCCTGCAGCGCAGGAATTGGGAAAAAAATTGGGAAAAAGAAAATAAATGTAACAAGATAGCACTGGTCTATAATTCAGCCTTGAAATATGAACATCCCTAGGTAAAGAAATTACAGAGGAATTGTACATGAGTTTAAAAGTAGATATAATTTGTTGTAATAGATTATTAGATAAGATTTGAAAATACTCAGAAATTCCTATTAATTTGTGCTCATTTTCATTGGTTTTAGCCTGGGAAGCTCTGTGCTATCGCAACATTAAAGCTTTTCCTTGTCTATATGATGCTTAGGACAATAGGGCCCTGCACTGCTATCATAGCCCCTGGGTAATACTATAACCTAAATTATCATCATCATCATTCAGATTGAATTAAGAGGCTCAGAAAGAATATGCATCTAGGGAGGAATCTCCAGACCAGTCTAGCTTAGATCATTACTGAGAGCTATAATGAGAAGGGCAGTGGCACATCTGCTTTGATGTATTCAGGGGCTGGAAGGGCTGCAATAACCTGGTCAAAAATCTTGATGTAGCAAAGATAAGACAATCTGAGATATGCTACAGCATGATGCTACAGACTGGATGGATTTCATCCTCTCCCACACCTCTCATTTTATTAGCAGATGAGATTCTCAAAAAGAATTTAAAAGAGTTTGTGACTTACAGTTCTTTGAAAATCAAAGGAAGATGTATTCCTGCCTAAATTAGGCTGAAACCTACTTTTCCCAAAAGCCTGAATATAAAAGAATCCAGCTTTTCAAGATTATATATAAACAGCACCGTCACCCCTGGGTTTAACAGTGTTTGGGAAAATTTTGTACTTATCCACCCACACATGATCTAACCAAAGTCTGCAGAGCATTCACCCACAGACGGATATGACCCACTGTGTTTGTATCCAGGACGGTGGAGCAATACTAACAAACCCAAAATTTCAGAGTCGTCCAGCAAAAATAATTCGGGGCTGCTATTTTTGTTCAGGTTTCTCCCCCTGTAATCCCCAGAGGCAAGGCAATGAGCAGCTCCTTTGAATATTAAATTATTGAAGTTCAGAAGAATTTAATTAGCATCTCACCTACTTACCATCTTGCAACGATGCCTCTCCTACAATTATGCTACTACATTACAAGCAATTTCAGCTTAATTGAATAACTGGAATAAAACCTGGGCTCCAATTGCCAGAATTACCTGTGTTAAGATAGCTATAACTGACTTAAAAACCAGAAAATGTGAGATGATCTCTATGCATGCAGACTTACAGCAGATTCTCTAGTATTCTGCCTTAATATTCACCCTTAATATTACCATATTCACCCTCGTATTACCATACTGTCAAAAGAAATATGTTTAAACAACATTGCAGACATGTCAGTTTTATGGGTATGAGCAGTTGAATAATCACAAAGTCAAATCAGGCTGCAAGGTAGCAAAATGCAGGCTCTAAAATATTTTCAAATATTTTAACAGTTTGTACCTCTTTCTCCCCAGCTGCACATGCCTATGTGTACTTCAGCCATTGACTGACAGACTCCTTTTCACAGCTCCTCACATTCAAATTATTTGGAAAATACATTTTCTCACAAAACCTTGTATTAGAAGCAAGCATGAAAAAAAAAAAAAATGCAGAGACAGTGAGAGAGAAAAAAGAACGATGGGACAAAACCCAAATTGTATTTTCCTCAGCCTGTTTCTCTACCCTGCTGCATTTCATGTGGCTCCAAGCTGGCTCAGATCCCCTTTGGTTTGAGATAATGACCTGGCATAGAAGTCAGCTGCTGAGTCATCCTGCTTCAGCAAGAAAGTATGAGAGAAAAAGGTTGGTGATGAAATCAGTATATGAAAGGTGGAAAGCCACAGATGTGTTTCCAATGGCTCTGTCATCCAGTTGAGCAAAGAGAGTTTCTAAGTCATTCTGCTCTGAAAGATAAAACTGTTCAAGGAAACACAGAGCCATTAAGGTTGGAAAGGCCCCTAAGATCAAGTCTAACCATTAACCTAACACCACCAGGCCCACCATTGACCGAGTCCTTTTGTACCACAGCTACATGTTTTTTTGAACATTTGTAAGGATGGTGATTCCAACACTCCCTTGGGCAGCCTGTTCCAATTCTTGACCACCCTTTCAGTAGCAAAGTTTTTCTAATATCCAGGCATTAGGAAATACCTATCCAGCTTTTCTGCAAGCTGCATGGTAAGAAGAGTTTGATTCTGGAGTCTTCAAATGAAGAAGGTACAGCCCCTAAACAAAGACACACACACTGAAGGCATAGGTATGGAAATTCCCAGTACACAAAGTGAAGGAGGAGGATAGGAGAAGCAAACTATGTTTTTCAAAGTAATTCAAACACTCCACCTTTCTAGTAGCTACAACAGACTGACGTATTGGTGCTCTACGACTTTGCTCAAGACTGCTTTTCTTCTGTTTAGGAACATCACTGGAACAGGCTACACAAGGAAGTGGTCACCACACCAAGTGTTGTAGAGTTCAAGATGTGCTTGGACAATGCTCTCAGGCACATGGTGTGATTCTAGGGGTTGTCCTGTGCAAGGCCAGAAGTTGAACTTGATGATCCTTGTGGGTTCTTCCCAACACAGGATAGTCTGTGATTCTGTGATAAATGCTGATGTGATGCTCTGCCTGGTAGATTGTTGCCCTTTTTGATAGATTCAGCTTTATTTTTTTTATTAGTCTTTGAGGTAAAATTGTTTAGTAGTCCTTGTGGCCTACTTTGCACTCCAAAATAGAGACGGGATTTAAATTCCCTAACCCCAGTATCTTTAGGAGAGTAGGTAAATAGCATGCTCAGAAATGGAAACCTGTCTTAGGTATTTTAACCTGAGCTTGCTTGAGCCAGATTTCAGACATTCCCTGACATTACAAGCATTAGTAAAGTATGAGTAGTACTGAAACACCCTTGGATTCACTTTTTCTGTTCCCATTCACATTTGCCTTAAGTAGGTATCAACATCTCCAGAATACTGAAAAAAAGTAATACCTTCTCTAAACCAAAGTAAAATTATGAAGATAGCAGTTCAGAAAATAACCCAGTTTCAGCTGAAAACTCTAATTCAGTTCAGATCTACTCAATCTGCAGATTTATTGCAACAGTGAAAGAAACAAACTGCCCAACAACTCCTAAAGAGGAAACAGCAGCAATTTCAATGTGAAACCATCTGTAGGTATGGTCTTTCAAAGCTCAATGATGACTTTAACACTCTCAGAGTGAAAAGTTGTCAACTTTGTGCTATTTTGGATAATTCCCAGTAATTAATACAACTCTTTATACTCTCACCTCTGAAATTCTACTTCCCTGCTTGGCATTTGCTCATCCACTTGATCAAAGGCACAATTTGTGATGCTGACTTCAAAGTAAAAATGTGTTTATTTGCTGTAAAAACACCATTACTGTTTTTAGCCTTTCCAATGTCATGTAATCAATTATAATAACTTTATTAGCTCGATTATCAGGTTTAATGATTTGTTTGTTTGTTTGCAAGCAAAAACTTCAACCACGATGGGGCGATTAAATCCAATGCAGCAATTCAGGCAGATGCTTATTAAAACTGTAGTGGGAGGAAGGCTTTGAAAAAATCAGCTAGGTACACTTTCTTTGAGAATATGGTCATTTTTTGCAGAAAACATTTTAATCTAAAAAGCTGACTTCTAGCTCTTATCTATGTAAAACATCTCACTGTGTCCATATTTTTTAAATAGATGCAATTTGGTGTTCAGAAGTTTGTTGATTGAAAAGAATTGATTGCAGTTTCTTTGGCTCATAGTTTTTGTAAGTATTAGTAGAATAAAAGCTGCCCAGAGTGCTGCCATTTCAGTGGGCAACTGAGATCCACTAGACTCGATAATATTCAGCTGTATTTCACATTACTTTTGTTCAGGGGGAAGAGAACCCACCTTTAAGGAGCAAGAAAAATAAGAAAAGCTGTTCTTAAAGTCAATGTAAAACAAAGAGGAGACAGGCAGTGTCGTGTCTCCTGCTCCCTAAAGCAGCCAAGAAGCAAAATGATCAATGAGAGTGCTGTTGTCTTGTACAGGAGGGCATCAATCGTTACACGTTCACAGCTCCCCGGTACGAATTTGTACTTCATGGGTGGCTTGAAGGATTAATAAGACCCATGTGTATGTGTAGGAATGGAAATAAGAGAAATGTAAGAGGAGGAGAAATACAGGAATGGATCCTGAAGGTAAGTCAGAAAAAGGAACAGGGAAAAGGAATACTGATTAACTATGGAAAAAAGAAACAATATCATGCAAAAGAAAAGACAACACCGTGAAAAATCAAGTTAGTAAACAATGCAGAACTTAAAAAAGCCACCTGAGTCATCAGGACTGGTGACTAATTTTTTGACATTATTCCCAATTGCATCAGCTTCAGTAGCAATTTTTAAAGATTATTAAAAAGTAAGTAATACGATCTTTTGAAATAGATTGAAGGAAACCAAATGGCAAAAGGCATTTCTCATTTAAAAATATTTTTGAGAGTGACCTTCTTTTTTGAGAAGTCTCAATTAGCCGTACCAAGATACCAAGATCACAGAACCACAGAATGGTTTGGGTTGTAATGGACATTAAAGATCATTTAGTTCCAAGCCCCCTGCCACAGGTGGGGGAGATGATGTCACACAATAGCCAAGTTGTGAAGATGTCACACAATAATAACCTCAGAAACTCTTATCTAGACTAGATTCTTGAAAAGAGCCAGAAAGTAACAGCCAGTTCAGAAAGATCTGTTTTTCCTTTAAACATCAAAATTCTGGTTTTTTTCACAGCTCCATAGTCCACAAAACTACATTACAGCAAGATGAAGTAAGAGGTATGAGAAATAGGAGTTTAAAAAATTTGGAAATAGCTAAAGCATTTCTTAGGCTCCAAGATACTCTCCATAAGGTCTGACTAAAGAGATTCTGTTCTCTTCATCCTGGAGGCTGCATCCATCCAGAGCTCTTGGAACTGCAAACTTCTCCTTTCTTTTACACCTGGTACTGACAAAAGCCAGAACATTTCTGATGTGTCACATCATCAGAGGTATAAACACGTGTATCTTCTACTGAGTGAGTGAATTATCAGTATATTCCTCAGTGAAAAGGTATTAGGGCACTTCAGTGCTTCATTTAAATTGTAGACTAGATTCCCAAGTGCCAGCAGTAGCCGCAGTCTGACAGAAGGGCATTTCAGCTACTGTGCTTAGGGAAACAACTGCTGTTAAACCTGTCTGACATATCTGAGAAAAATCCCTCCTGCTACAGTCTGACTAATAACATCAAGATGCTTTATTGCACTTTTCAGCAGTAGGCCACAAAACATTTTGGAAAGGTGGCAAACATCATTACAGATACTTTACAAACACTCTGGCACTTCTAGACTCGGAGAAGAGAACTGGCAGAACATACTTATCCTATGTTCATAGCATCTAGTAGTTATTCCATGGATTTATTGCATGTATTTCACGTATTTCAGACGGGGGAAAAAACCCTCTTTATAATAGTCCATCTCTGAGGTTGGTTTTAATATTTTATGAGTATTTCACATGGCCAACAAATCCAGGGAAAAACAATGCAGGAAAATTACAGGAAAGCAAGGAATAACTAGTACTATGCAAAGAGTTAGAGAAAGACAATGAGAGAAAAGGATTCTTGGAATTTCTTATTTACTTGGCTATATCTGGGAGACATGGTCAGGAATATCTGAAATATCTCAGGCTTTCTCCGCTCCCCCCCCCCCAAAAAAAAAAGGCTCAGAAACAAGACAATAAGATTATTGTTAAAAAGAAACCTGCTATTCAAAGATAATAAAAGATAAACCAGCTATTAATACTAATGGATAAAGCATCCAGTAGGTCAAGAACACAGAAAATCTCCTGAAACAGCAATTCAGATTAACATTTGAAAATATTTCAAATACCTAGGAGGCCCATATAAAGTAAACAGGGTCCATAGCCTGAAAATATTTTCAAATTCCTTTGAAAATTCCTGGTTTCATTCTTCAGGCAAGACTAACAACATATAGTGCACTAGTAGGTACTGTCAGAACTTGCTCTGCTTGTGCCCATCAGAGGACAACATTTATTTTGCCAAAAAATAAAGGATTGCAATGCCTGAGGTTTACTTTAAGTTGTTGAGATTTCTCCAATTAAATCACCCACTGACAGAAGCAATTTTCTGTGGTTTCTTTTTTATTCTGTCAGAAGCTAGAAAGATAACAAGATGCTGTCTGCAACTACATAAATCATGTGGAAAGCCATCAATCAGAAAGCCAAGGCAAAACATCAAGCACACAAGACAATGGATTTAGGTGTGATGACAAAACTAAAAAAAGTATTCTTCACTAATAACTGTTCTTCACTGTAACATTCAATTTTTGCACCATTTTACAAATTTCTTTAGAGTAAGACAAGGGCTCAGAAATGAAAGACATTCCTGCCCACATGAAAATGAGACACAAAATATTACTCAAAATGCTAATCTATAAGCTGCTTATTTTCCCTTGAAATATGAAAAATATGAAAAATGAAATAAAATCAAAATTCAGAGCTACTTCTGCCACTTCCTTAAGAGCAGGAACAGGCACAGGCACATTTGTGAGCTTCCTTTGTCTCTTTCTAATCCGATTGCATTTTTATACCAAAAGACATAGATTACAGATACAGATGCATGATATATGCTTATCTGTTGTTACAGTAGGATATAAGAGAAAAGCAGTACATGATTAAACACGTAACAAGTCTTGTATCTTAATGAAGCAACCTACTGAATATTCAGTGGAATCCACTGACGGACTGACTGCAGCATGGGGCTTCGCCAGTGACTGCATACTGAAAGGGAGAGAAGGGGAAAAAAGGACAAAACAAAACCAACTCTGAAACACAAAAGCTAGGAAGCTACCAGGGCAGTGATCAAAGTATCCTTATAAGATCATTGCTACTGGGCTGAGCCACCCTGGGGATAAAAAATGCTTCATGCAGATTAGCTATACTTATGAAATGCAGTCACTGTAAGCAAAGAAAAGGATGCAAGATTAAATTTTAGATGGGTTGCTAATATATCTATGCATACATTAATATGTCCTCTATATAACCCCAATTAATTTTGTAACTGCAAGAGAAAACTTCAGACTGCTGCTCCTGACATGTAACAAAGCCTCAGCCTCTCTCAGTCTGCCACGGCTTTTAAAGAGCTTCTGAAATGCAGCATCTTTGCTTGGGAAGAACAGCCTGTGCTGTGGCACTCCCTCAACTCTTTGTCACACCTCAATGGCTGAAATTAAAGCAAATTCAACTATTTTTTTTCCTTCCCTATTTAAACCTCATCTCTATCATAGTGTTCTTCTCCAGTAATAGGAATTAAGGATTCTCAGCAGCTCTGGGAAAATAAATGTGGTTTCTTTCCAGATTACTCCCCCAAAACCACCAGGAACTACAGTTACACAGGACTATGAGGCATGGTAATATTGAAAGCTGTAGCAACCAGCTTTCCCTATGTAAACCTGGTTCCATGAAAGCTAGCCCATTACCTGGGCAGAGGACTTCCCTGCAACTCCTCAAACCTGGTCTAGTGGAAGGTGTCCCTGCCCAAGGCAGGGGGTGGAACTAGATCAGTTGTAAGGTCCCTTTCAACCCAAACCATTCTGTGATTCCATGTTTCAAAACAGCTACACAGCTCTGTGGAGTGTACTTCCTTACACTGTTTTCCAGCTCTGGGCAGCAACATCTCAAGTTTATTTACAGGTCACATAATCCACTGCACCATCAGGAGAGTCTTGGACTTTGTCAGAGTACCCGTGACCAGCGCATGACTTTGGTCTTTATATAGAGTTCAGCACCAAAAAAACAGACCCAAAGTTTGTTGAATTGAAAAATGAGATTGTTGCATCTGAAATTTAAAAAAAAAAAAAAAAAAAAAAATTCAAAAAAATTGCTACATAATATTTTGACCTTATTTATCCAAATTGTCTTCAGAACTCAATTTTTATTGAAGTCAATGTTAATTCATGAAATAAATAGCTCTTGCCTAATCTACATTTTTAGACACAAAAAATTACTCTTTATGACAGTTTCCAGGAAGCTCAGGCTAATACATTTTTCACAGAATCATTAATCATCCAGGCTCATCCTCAGAGCCTCTTTCCCCATCTTGGTTAATTTGTCAGACAAGCACAGCAACCAGTGTAGTGAGGTCTGACTCACACCTGGACAGGGAAAGTTTCAGAGGTGGGGAAAAAGCTGTTTCATTACAGACAGAAAAGGGCGAGTGACAGATTCCAGGAGCCTTCACAGGAATGACCTTCCTGCACTCAGGAGGATAAAAAGAAGAATGATGGACATTCAAGAGATACTACACACTCACTAGGAGATAGGAAATGGAAAGAGAGACACCTGTCTTGGAGCAGAAACAAAAAATCTTTCCCACACTAGATACAGAGTCCCAAAGAATCTTCTGGTCACTTGTAGTGTGAAGGGCTCTGTATCAGGTCCAGTCCTGTTTAGTACCTTTACTGATGATCTGGATGAGGGGATCAAGTGTAAATTTACAGATGATGCCAAATCGGGTGAGAGTGCTGGTTTGCTGGAGGGTAGGAAGGCTCCAAAGGGGAAACTGGTCAGGCTGGATTGATGGGCTGAAATCAACAGCATGAAGATTTATAAGGTCCTGCCCTTGGGTCACAACAACCCCAGGCAGTGCTACCAGCTGGGGGAAGAATGGCTGGAAAGCTGCTCAGGGTAAAAGGACCTGGGTGTGCTGGTCAACAGTGGCTGAACATGAGCCTGCCTGTAGCCAGGTGTCCAAGAAGGCCAGTGGCACCCTGGCCTGGATCAGCAATGGTGAGGCCAGCAGGAGCAGGGCAGGGATTGTCCCCTGTACTGGGCACTGGTGAGGCCTCACCTCAAACCCTGTGTTCAGTTCTGGGCTCCTCACTGCAACAAAGATATTGAGGGGCTGGAGCATGTCCAGAGAAGGGCAACAGAGCTGGGGAAGAGTCTGGGGCACAAGTCTGGTGAGGAGTGGCTGGGGAAGGTGGGGGTGTTTATCCTGGAGAAAAGGAGGCTCAGGGAGGGACTTTATCACTCTCTACAACACCTGGAAGAAAGTCACGGTCAAGTGCGAGATGGCCACTTCTCCCAGGGAACTGAACTTCTGCCTGGGGAGATTCAGGTTGGATATCAGGATGAATTTCTTCATGAAAGTGTTGTTAAACTGGAATGAACTTCCCAGGGAAGTGGTGGAGTCACCATCCCTGGAGGTGTTCAAGAAATGGCTGGACGTGACACTTAGTGCCTTGGTCTAGTTGATCTGTCAGAGACTGGACTTGATGATCTCAGAGGTCTTTTCCAGCCCAAATGACTCTGTGCTTCTATAACTCAAGTAAGGGGTAAGACAGGGGTTCCTGCCAAAAAATTAATTAATTAATTATTTTTTTTTAAAAAAGAGTATCAATGTGCTCTGGCATTGGGAGATACAGCCCTCCTTTTTCTGAAAAGCAATTTGTACAAATGCCGATTTGTGGATAACCTTAACTCTGTAGACTGCTGAGCCCATTTGTTCCATGTGGAGATGGTTTTTCTTCTCTCTCCACTGGAAAGTCATTCCATCAATCCTGACTTTCTGCAAGCTCTCAGCATCCCAGACAATATCTTGGGACAGAAAGAAAGAAAAGAAGTAATAGCCAGTGTGGCTCCTTCCCTTCCAGAAAGTGAGGCTATCAAAGATGAGGCAACTGAAGAGCTCATTACTAATCATTCTTAAGTCTAAGTAACTTAGCTTAGGATCGTAACAGTTATTTACCTGGTTACTTGCTTTTGCTCAATTTCCACTGATGCTTACAGTTGAATCTGGCATTAAATTAGGAAATGGAGATGGCTGGAATAGCCTGACATTTAAAATGTTCAGACAACTAAGGAAATTCAAGATCCTTACAAGGATTTTTATGTTTCAGCTTATCTTAAAAAAGTGGAGTATACTGAAAAACAAAAATAAATCTAACATCACAATAAGACTAGCAAGGTTCGTTTAGGAGTTATCATTCATTTAAGAACACTGATTAGCTCTATTCCTGGGAGGAAGGGGAAGAGGCATGTATTTAATTTAGAGACAGAACTTGCACCTCTGATTTTCAGGTACAGTTGTGTTGAATTCAGATTTCCCAGAACACCATGGATTCACGAGGCTCCTTTTACTGAATTAGTACTTTCTAAGGCAGCTAAGAAAACTCTCAATAGTAGATAACGAAGATTTACAGATGCAGACCAAAGAATTCTGAGCTTACTACACCATCTCGTGTCAAAGAAGGGGTAGTGCAAGAAAATTATTTTAAATTCCCTTTTCATTACACTGCAGACATTTTTCCTTTAAGAGATTATTAGAACACAATTCCATCACCTCCGTAAGTTGAAAAGAACATTTATTATCTCAACACAGCAACTCTAAGAAAACTTCTCCAATGCTAGTATTTTCCCAAATGTTAATACATCCACATAACTAAAAACTTCCTTTACAACTTCAGTGTTTGACATTCAAAGTTGCTTAAGCTGTTAAAATTTTATCTTCTGCACACTAATAAGCAGATCAACCTTTAACATGAGTTTTAAGCTTTCTAAAATTAAGCATTTTTCAGAACTAAGTTGACTGCACATGAAATGCTACAGGAGAGTAGAAAAGCCATGTTAATGCAAAATGTAACAAGGTGAAGAAATTAAAAAGTCAGGGAAAAGAAAAGAAGGTCTGGTTTGCAGCAAAACTGCTCTTGCTCATTATTATCTTCTGAAAGGGAGTAATCTGCCTAATGCATACTAGATTTTAGGTTCTTGGAAGATAAGAAAAACATGCCTATCTTTAATTTCAGAAAATCTATTCACATTTCTAAACAGTATTTATCATAATCAGTGTCTGTGTGTCTCAAAGAGATTTTCAGACTGTATGAGGACCACATTTCTCATTATTCAGCACATAAAACAAGTGCAAGGGCATTGAAGAAAATTAGTTCCATGTTTGGAGCTAATTGAAGAAAAAGTTCCATGTTTTGGTTTCCAAAACAACCTCCTGAGGTCATCAATAATCATAGAAACATGGAATCACAGAATCACAGAATGGTTGGATTGGAAGGGATCATCTAGCTCCAACACCCTGCCATGGGCAGGGACACCTTCCACCAGACCAGGCTGCTCAGAGCCCGTTCCAGCCTGGCCTTGAACCCTTCCAGGGATGGGGAATCTACAGCTTCTCTGGGCAATCTGTACCAGTGCCTCACCACCCTCACAGTAAAAAATTTCTTCCTAATATCCTATCTAATAATCTAATAACAATGAGATCCACTAGGCTGTTTCTGGACTATGTCAAACCACACAATCTAAAATATGAAATTACACCCCAATTCTTTAGGAATTTTTATACTTCAAAATTTAAGATGCATGTGTTTTGTGCAAACATGGGCCATATCAGGCATTTTGAATCATGGGTGTTAATAAAAAGATGGTCTGAATGTTTCCATTTCTGAGTGTCAGAAAATGTTTCAAGAATCCCTGGAATGTTTTACCTGGAGATTTACACAGGGGAATAGACAGGCCCACGGTTTCTCTGCTGAACTTCCACCATCCACTTTCCTCTGTAATGAAGTAAGCCTGTCCTCAAGCTGACAAGCTGGATTATGGATGCAAACTGAGATGTTCCCTGAGAACTGGGGAGCATAATAAACTGGTGATGGTAGCAAGCAGTCTACATGCACAGACAAGGTGTAAACACCTATGGCTTCCACAGATGGCCGTGAGCACTCGTCAGTTGCGAGGGCTGGAATCAGCCAGCCCAAAGAGAAGTTTTATAACTGTACGATCTTTGCAGATTTCTTTTCAAATGAACAAATATATATGGAAACAAGCAATTCTTTTACTCTGCCAAGGTCAAGTCACTTAGGAAAAATGATGTGATTAGGATGGACATGTGTCTTGGTCATGGGACAGCATTTTGGTTCCACAGCATATTAACTAGATTATTTTTTATGCTCAAACATTTTCCTTTTATGATATTATTTCAAAACAAATAATGGGTAATCAGCCTGTCATCAGGACATTGTGCAGCCACTAAAAACAAAAGACTGCTTCAAACTTGCTGCAGGTGCAACCTGGTGCTACAGTTGCAGTCTGTATTCAGGCAGTGAAACAGTGAGATGCAGCCATGCAGTGACTTAACCCCATGCAGCCAGTGTGCCTGCTGGCCTGGCTGAGTGGTCAGGTGAACAGTCCTAATGGCACACAGGATGTGATGTGATCCCAGGCTTGGGGGTAAGGAAACTTCCCAGTCTGACCATTCACAGACTCTAACAATCACTCTCCCAGCACCAGAAATTGTCCCAAATACATTCCTCAGCACTTGGTACAAGCAGACTTATGACCTTCACATATGCACATTTTCCCTTTGCACCAAATGCTCTGACCTGTAACCAGGAAAGCGAAGCAGAACAGCTCTTGGTGGAGTTTCCTGACAGTGTTATCCTGCTGCAACTGCCAGTGCCTTCTCACTCCTAAGAAATTACCTGACAACATGTGGACCACAGCATTTGTTATTTCTCCTCAGAGCAGGACTGCAGCAGTTCCACTTTTCATGGGAGTCAATTAAATATTTAAACTGCAGGCATTATTTTCAAATTATTTTCAAATTTTTTATTTTTATTTTTTAATATTTTCTTAATCTTTAACAATCCAGTATTTTACATTTCCCTAGGAAGGCATGCTATAGGTTGAGAGGCAGTTTTTGCCATCATTCAGTGCAACCATGTTCACACAATAGTGCTGAGAAGATGGCAGAATACTTAATGATATTGAGATATAGATTGGAAAGTCTGCAATTCAAGACAACAATCCATTCTGATTTGATTCTGGAGTATTCAGAATGCTGTTTCTCAACTATGTCTAAATTACTGTGACCAAAATCTTCTGAACAGGGATTTCAGTCAACTGTCAACAATAAAAGTGAATTCAAACCAGGTGTTTTGAATAGGAAGGGCAACACAATGCCACGAGCTCTAGCAGAAGAATTCCTCCAGCCTCCTGAGTTAATTCTCTACTGAAGGTTAAAAGATGTGACACAGACAGCAGGGGAAAGGAAACAGGAGCTACAAAGCCATCTGAAGAGAAAAACAGCTAAATTTAGATTAAATGGCAGGCATGAGACTATTAAGTAGCAGATATTAGACACTTTGAATCTGAAGGAAAGAAGGGGAAGGGACAGAGTGAAAACCAGAAATCCTCATGCTGAAGGGAGAACTTGTAGAAAACACTGATTTCCAAGAGGAAATACTATACAGCTCCTGCCCTACCATCACTTCAGAAAATAGGAGCAAACAACTTTGTCCTGTTGCAAGAGCAAATAAAACTGGGAGCTGTTTCAAGACAACTGTGCATGTCTGAAGATCACTTCATGCTTTTTTGACATCATTGCTACATCCTCAGCTTGGATTATGTAGCCTTACTTGAAAGTCTCCAGATGTAAAGAATGATCTCTGGTTTTGACTTTCATGAACAAGTAACACCACTGTAATCACAATACTCAAGGAGTCCTAAAGGAACAGGGATGTTTCCTTTCCAGGACAGAAATTGCTTGTCTGTGATTGTCCCCTGATGCTACACAGAGGCCTTATGGAGATAATCCTTTCCAAAAGGAAAGAAAATCCTTTCCAAAAATCTAAAGTGATAACCTCAGCCCAAGATGATCTATCACTGCTTGGTACTGATGGCTTCTGCAGTAAAAATTAGGTAAGTAACCCAGAAAACTGCTAAAACCTGAAGAGACAAACATCATACAAACTAAACACAGGACCAACAAGGGCAGAAGAAAAAGATTCATTTGCATGGCTATTCCATGAAGGCTCAATGAACACCAGCTGTATTCACATCAATCTTTAATAATAAACACTTCTTTCTACTTGTAACCACACTGTAAGCACTGTGCTAGGCAAGCAGTGCCCATTTCACAGGTTTTGAGCACCAGAGGGAGCAAAGTCCATCTGCCTTGTTTGCTGCTTAGATAATTGCTGGAATAAAACTATCACCCAGAACATCACTGCCTCTAGTAAAGAATATTATTCTTTTTTCCCTCCCCTCCCAGGCCTAGTAGAAACTAAAATAGAAAACCCATCATGCTAATCACTGCATCTATGCTCATTCCACAAGAGAAGCTCTAGGAATACTTTCAAACCACTGCATTCTTATTAAAGGAAAAATGTAAATTTTCGGGAACGGATTCCTTTTTGGTTATAGAGGTTCAACAGGAAGAGAAACATTTTTGCCCAACAAGATATATCAGAGGACACCAGACCCGTATACAGCTAAAGCTTCTGTATTTTATAAATTGTTGCCTTAGTTAACAGAAAGATTTCTCTACAGCACTCTGAATTACATCAAAATCCACAGAAAACTGCAAGTGCTTGAGCAGCAAGGATATGAATAGAGGCAAATGAGCTCCCTTTTCAGACATAACTTGTGACTTTAATATAGCTTTCTGAGAGATGAAAAAACTAGGATTCCATCAGACGGTTGCATTTACAGTATTTTCTTTTTCGATTTCTGAACAAGGATAATCAGGAAGGGAAGTCTGCCATTTCAAAATCACTGTGATATTGAGGCTGAGAACCTGCATCATTCCTTTCACAGAAAACCAGGCTCATTTGCCAGGAATTATTTTTATTCGAACAAAAGCCTCACTCAAAGCTGAAAGCTCACATCTCTACATAAAGCTCTGTCAACTAAACTATCACCTGTTCCACTACAGCGAGCCTTAAAATTGTCCATCAAAGGACAATCAATCTGCAGTGATAGATTTCAGAAAGAAGCTTGTCTGTTTATACAACAAAATAAGTTCCCCAGGCATTTCATGCTACGTGCTTTCTTGTATTTGAAGACTAAAGCCATGAGCCTCATGGATCCTACCTTCAGAGGAGAAATGTGCGACTGTAAGACGTATCCATGGACATTCTCTATTTGAGACAAGTTCTTCTCTGACACATGAACAAGCTCTGGGCCTCTCACTTCGTGGGTTAAACGAGGCAAAGTATGGTCATGTGGAGCATCCTCATCTTGATAACGATATTTCTAGAGGAAGAAAACATCAAGAAAGAACAAATAAGATTTTAGAAGGTAATTCCTATATTTTAATATAATTATGGAATGACAAATGAAATATGATGCAGTAGACAATAATCATTGGATTTCCTAGTGTGTTCTGGAGAGAATGAATCATTCTTTTTTACTATTGTATCAAAGAGAGAAATGAGGTATATGTCACCAATACACAAAATTTTCACCATCAAACAGACATTTGAGATGACACACTGATATTGAAGAAGAGACATTGATAAGCCAAGCTGTAGTGTCAGATCACATTTTGCATCCCTGTGTTAATAATTAGAGTTTTATAGCCCTTCTCTGCAAATTACTTGGGTTTTTTTCCACTTAGCACTGTGTACTCTGATGCTGGAGAACACACACGCACTTCTACAGAGCCACAGTCCCACAGAAGATTCCCCTGCAGTAAAGTTCTAACCTTATACCCTTCTTTTCCATGGAGAGGCAACATGAGAGGCTTGTCCAAGATCCCAAATGAAGCTTCTAACAACAAGGAATATAACCCTAAAAATTAAATTAAATCACCTGATCTGTTCTCCAGGCAGAATGCTTTGTAAAAAGGTACCATCCCCTCAGCTGTGCCCTGAGGAGGGAGCTGCTGGATAAAAGCCTAAGACTTATCTGTATGGCCATATAAGAAAAATAAGTCAGAAGTCCAGGCAGAATCACAAGAACATGCCAAAGCAGACCTCTCCATGCAGCAGACCTCTCTGCTGCTCATCTGCTTCACTTTGACCACTCAGCTGTGGAGTGTTATTTCATTTACTCATCCCTCCTAAGGAAACCACCCAGTGCATTCCTGCCTTCAATCTTAAGTATGGAAATGTTTCAGCAGTTGCCAATTATTTTCAGAATACATATGTGACATGATTTATGCTCTTCTTTTTTTCCTGAGATATGCCTGCGGCCCTTCACATATTCACTTTCCAGATAACATAATTAATGAATATATGAAATGACTGGCACCAGCCAAATATTATTTGGGCAAGAAGCCATCAGCCTAATAGATAATACTCCAGCCAATGTCACATTTAAGGCTTGGCACACAGATCATTTCAGCCACAAGCAATCAATTATTTTTTTAATCGAGTGAGTACTTTCTTAAAAGACAACTACTAGGAGACATCCTCTTTAAAATGAGTCATTTGCTAAAACATAATTAGGAGAAATAAGAGCAGAATACCAGTCATTTCATTAACTCAGGAATGGGGAAAATGGAAATGTCCAGAGGCTACTTCTTAAGGAGAAAAGACAGCAATGACAGAAGCCATAAGAAGCTCTATCATAGAACCAGTCAGGTTGGAAAGCATCTTTAAGATCATTGAGTCCAACCCAGCACGGTCATTTCCACCACTAAACTATGTCCCCAGGTGCCACATATACATGACTTTGAAATACCTCCAGGGATGGTGAGTCAACCACTTCCCAAGCAGACTGTTCCAATGTTTGACAGCCCTTTCAGAGATGAAATTTTTCCTAATGTCTAATATAAATCTCTCTTGGCACAATTTGAGGGTGTTTCCTCTCATCCTATCAACTGTTACTTGGTAGAAGAGACCATCTCCCACCTCACCACAGCCGCCTTTCAGGCAGTTGTAGAGAGCAATAGGTCTCACCTGAGCCTCCTTTTCTCCAGGCTAAACACACCCAGCTCCCTCAGCCACTCCTCTCCAGACTTGTGCTCCAGACCCTTCCCCAGCTCTGTTGCCCTTCTCTGGACACACTTCAGCCCCTCAATGTCTTTGTTGCAGTGAGGGGCCCAGAACTGAACACAGGATTTGAGGTGAGGCCTCACCAGTGCCCAGTACAGGGGACAATCCCTGCCCTGCTCACTGCTGGCCACACCATTGCTGATACAGACATTTATACATATGTATATACAGGCTTCCCACTTCTTGCAAGTTCCTTATCTATTGGGTGGATGTGGGAGGAGCGGAGTCCCTCCCACTATAAAGATTAAGAGCTGCACTGCAAAATAGGACTAGGAGGTTCTTGTGGGTGATGAGGTGGACATAAGCCAACAGAGAATGTACAGCCCTGAAAGCCAGCCTCATCCTGGGCTGCATCAAAAGAGGAGTGGCCAGCAAGTCAAGGGAAATGATTCTCACCCTGTATTCTGATCTTGCAGCACCCCACCTGGAGCACTGCATCCAGCTCTGGGATCCTAAGCACCAGAAAGACATTTTCTCCTCTGTACCTGTTGGAGCAGGGCCAGAAGAGGGTTACAAATAGGATCAGAGGGATGGAGCACCTCTCCTATGAAGATAGGCTGAAAAAGCCTGGGTGTTCAGCCTGGAGAAGAGAAGGTGTCAGGGTGAGACCTTCCAGTACTTTAAGGACACTTATATAATGGAGGGAGAGGGATTTTTATGCAGGCATGTAGTGACAGGATAAGGAGGAATGGTTTTAAACTGGAAGAAGTTTAGATTGCGATTAGGAAGAAAATCTTTCCTCAGTTCCAATGAAGCATTGGAACAAGATGAAACTCCACAGGGATGTTGTAGATGCCCCATCCTTGGAAATGGTTGAGCCCAGGTTGGATTCTATGATTCATTCTATGATTATGTATACATACATACATACATACATACATATATATATAAAACACATATGCTATTCTTTCCAGATAATTTTTTTCAGTTTTACACTGCCAGAAGCAGTGTGATGTGGCCTTAAAGAGAGAACATTTCTCTGACCATCAGTAAGTGCTTTCCCCATCACTGCACTGCAGTGGAGCTGTTGCATAAACAGGAGCCACAGCTGAGAGGAAATTGTTTCACCCTGAGCCCCATACTCCCAAAGAGCAGAACACTTGTGTGGATCTCCACTGATAGACTTGCTTTATAATTTGAATTAATTTATTTATCCAATAACTGCAAATTCCCATGACAGCTTCAGTAATATCCATGTTCACGTGCCATCAGCTGAAAAAGTTTACAGAACAGATTTCCACTCTTCTATTTGTCTTTGTCTCCCTCACATCCCAAGGCCAGCCTCTCCTTCTTCACAAAGTATGAGCCTAGAGCATTTCTGGGTCAATCCTGCTATGGGTTTGCCTCATGTTCTTAGCACCAAACTCATTGATTTTCATACATCTTTCCTCCCACAGCATCTCTTCATTGAAATGCTTTCAGCTGTGAACCAAAACAGCTTGACACAGCAAAAAGCCAGTGGTAATGCTGAAAATACCAAACCAGAACTAAGACACTCCTGCAGAAATTCCTCATTCATCTCCATCACCCTGCTCTGATGGGGTCCTGCAAATGTCCTTGAAAAAATCCCATTCCTTAGAAATCTTTCTCTAAGGACTAATTCAAATTTCTGGAGGGAAAAGCATGATTGCACGGAAATGCTACTCTTCATTTGACAAAAGAACAGGTGGATGTCTTATGATAATTAAATTACAAATCAGTGCCTGCTGCTGACAGGGTATTGTACGCTGCCAACTAGCATCAGATATTTAAAATCCTCTGTAATTACCTATAATGGGGGTGTGGAGTGCACTACTGTGAATTTTTAATATGAACGTGCCTTTTTATAAGAGATCATTCTCTACAGTATGAGGTTATTACAGCATCACTGCTCCTCACATCATACTGTCTAAAGGAGCATTTCTAAGGCAGCGATTGCCAAAGAGATGTCAGCTAGACAGAACTGAAGACAGGAATCCAACAGGAGGTAATGATCAAAAACATTACATTTCAACAAAGACAGTTCTCAAGTTACAATAGCCAGAGTACTGCATTGGCATTAAAATACAGATGTTCTTATGACCTACCTTTGACAATGGATTAAGATAGCTGAGAATTTTTCATTCGATTTTGGGCCAAAGGGAGCTGGTATTTTTACAAAAGTTTGTTGTTTATTTTTACTTTTTGTCATTGCCATCAGTTTGCAGAAAATGCAAATAGAACATTTCATTTTATATCAGGTCAAAATGACCTAAGCTGCTGAATGTGGCCCAGCTGGAATTGCCATTCAAAAGCAGATGTCCCTGGTTCTCTACACAGCTCTTTGGCTGGACCACACTACAATACATCATCACACACTCGTGCTGCTTGCAATAGGAAGGCTGCAAAAGGAGGGAGCTAAATGTGTCAGAGGAGTCACAGGCTCTACAAAAAACCTGTGAAATGAGCAGCCAGTGAATCCTCATCTACAGAGAATCCTGAGCTACTAGAAAACACTTTGAAATGTCAAGAAACCCGTAAGCAAAAAAGTGACATCGCTTTTCACTCAGCCAAAACTTTGTAGTAGATACAGCGTATAGCTATTAATAATGGAAAAAAAATACCACCACATCCTATGAGATAATAACCCATTCATGAGTGAATCCCACTCCCAATCACTCTTCAAAGCCAGTGTGCTAGCCAGTGGCCAGGATATTATGTTTTATCTTGGGAAACAATAGCAATACTACCAGTTTTAGCTCTTAAACATCAGCATATAGAGTCTCAAATACAATTTTGGTTTTACAGTCCTCCTAAGGAGGGGCCAGACTTCTGCTCCTTACAAGCTGTGAGTCTTCATGTAACCCATTTAACATTGAGACCACAGGGAAAGGAATTTTGCAGAAAATTTCTCACACGAGACAATGGCCTCTTACAGATCCAGGTGTCCCACTGCAATCTGGAAATAGGCAAGGTATGAAACTGGGTCCCAATATTACCTTCTTAATTCTCACTCACTTGCTGTTCCTCTCAAACCAGCATTTGAGCTGCTTTGCAGCTCCCAAGTAGGTTAGCCCCATTGCTGTTCATCTACTGGAACCTGGACATGGGAGCTACCTTTCAACAGGGCAAGCATCACCCACCTTCTGCATGAGATTGGGTCCAGCATTCAACACACTGGGTTTTCTGAGAGAGGTTTTGGATGCCCCAACCCTAGAAGTGTTCAAAGCCAGGCTGGATGCAGCTCTGAGCAACCTAGTCTAGTGGAAAATATCCCTGCCCATGACAGGGGAGTTGGGAGAAGATGATCTGTAAGGTCTCTTCCAACTCAAACCATTCTAGGATTCTGTGATTTTTTTTCTCAGTATTAGCTGCCAACAAAAAATAAAACCATAATGGACTTGGTCCATTTAGACAAATGAGCAATCTCCAAAGTCTGTTAATGTCACCTTGTCCCGCTTTGGTGCTCAGTATTTTCTTTGGTCTTCAATGTGTTGAATTTTACTGTCACTGCTCTCCAAAGGCAGCAAATTTCAATGTCATACCAATGAGCATCTTCAGAAAACAAACTTTACAATTTGCACACACAAATCATTGGGCATTCATCCAATCATGAGCAGAAATAATATTACTCATCCAACTGATTGCAAATGAGCAACACAGCTTGAATTCTGAATATTTGCAATCAATCTATAGAGTATAGAGAGGAAAAAAATACTCTTCTCATTATATAAAATGGAAGAAATCACAATCTGCTTGCCAAGACTGTGGAAGTAGATTAGGAAGCTTAAATCATTGAATAATTATACTTATTGTG
This sequence comes from Cyanistes caeruleus, assembly GCF_971803275.1. Taxonomy (NCBI): domain Eukaryota; kingdom Metazoa; phylum Chordata; class Aves; order Passeriformes; family Paridae; genus Cyanistes; species Cyanistes caeruleus. The sequence continues at coordinate 82,066,771 of NC_141703.1, forward strand.
AATGACTTGCTCTTTTGCTTATCAAGTAGATTTCCAACAAGCTTGTCACTATATTACAGCAGTACCTTCCATCCAAGAAGCCCAAAGAGCTTTACAAGTGGCAGTCAAGACTGATAACATCCTGTTGATGTGCATCATCTAAAGGTGGGTAAAATTAGGCACAGAAATGCAGCAACTTGTTCAAGGTCACAGAGAGACTCAGTTCATTAAGCAGTAGTAGAACTTAGGGGATTTTTCAAGTCTGCTCTTTAAAGTCTAAGATCTAATGCACCTTTAATAGAAATGATAATTATTATTATTATTTGAACAAGGTTGTAGGTTTGCTGGTGCCATTGTAATTTCTTTTTAAATTTTTGTTCTGTTTTTTTTTTTTTCCTCACAAATGTTCCAGGGTAAAGCGGCCTTTCTAAAGTCAGGACTTAGGTTTTTCTCTGACTCAGTGTAATAGCCAGCAGTACTTTGGGTGATTTACAGTGTGCTATCTCTGAGAAACACATAGTGAATTTTAGAAGACAAGAGGTTTCCTCTAAGAGCCAAATTAGTTCACAGAAGGAACATTATCAGTGCTGAATACTGAGAATTTGCATATAATTTCCATTTAGTATAACAAGAATATTTTTTTTTTTTAGGAAGGAGAAAAAGAAGTATCATTTCTTATCTCAGTTTATTGAAAGCACTAGGTTTTTGCCATAACAGCGAATATATGCTCAGTTAAAAATAAAAAAAAAAAAGAAAAAAAGGAAATTATAATGTGGTGGAAAATAAATGTTATACAGTATTCTCATCATTTTTTTTTTGAAGCCCCAAATGATTTCATTTTTCATGATGGAAAGAAGAAGTGAGATGGGCATTAGCCAAAGTAACTCTTCATTTTATCTGCTGGAAGTAGTTGCATCTTTTACTCACAAGATGGCACAGTAACCATCGAGTTAAAGCATAATCTCACTTTGAACTATGATGCGTTGCAGGGAAAAAATAAGTATTTATGCAATGTCATAAAACTTCAAACGATTCTTATTTTGAACTGACCTGATATAAAATTATAAAAAAAATAAAGCGGCAACCTTTTATAGTAAGTATACATAAAGAAGCAGTGATCATACATAAAACTGGCAGATGGAAAAAAAGTTTTAACAGTTCATAAAAGTATCAAAAAATTACAAGCAAGTAAGAATCTATCAGTTTTTGTGAGCTTCAGAATGAACAAAACCACTATGTATTGACAAGATTGAGACTAGCCCAGAATGCTGCATTCCTCCAGGAATTCTAAATCCTAATTAAAACCGCCTGCATGCAAATCTGTACCATGAGGTATTCAGCTCCATATGCTGCATCACATTTTGGACCTGTTAACAGCATCAGTTTAGCCCTCTGGAGGCTGCAACTTGCTATCCAATAATTTAAAATAGATTTTTAACTTGAAGTGCCAATATACAACAAGACATTCTGAGAGAGTGGCTTTGCTTGGATTAAATGGTGAATGTGGCTGCAGACTACAAAAATCAGTAAGAAGAAAAAAAGAAAATCCAGCTAATACTAATTATTTATCTAAGGGGAGCAAAGGAAAGACGTGGGTGAAACTGTACCATTTATCAGCATCAGGCAGTAGCCACTTCTCTGTCCCTCTGTCCTGCAATAACATCACTTGCTTACTCCTTTTTATTGTCTTCAACTATTCCACTCAAAGCATTTTTTTTTTCCTGGTATGTCCATGTTCCCCCAATTGCTGTAGCAGCCTTCATGCCTCTGCAGCTCATTTGTTTTCCCCTACAGCTCCCTGTGCAGCCCTAGATGCACATCCCCATTGATCCCTCTAATTCTGCTGCTGCAGTTCCCCGGCACAGAGGCGCCAAGCCTCACAAGTTCTCCTTTTCCACCCCCTGCCTGCCCTAAGGAGCAGCTTCTGGCATGGGCTGCGGGGGGACTATGCTGAGGTTACAACTGAGAATTTGGAGAGGCAGAGCTGGCTAATGCTGTCAGTTGTCATGTCTCAGTTTCCCTGCCAATAAGCCTGCGGCGGGAATGCAGCCTGGCAAAATCGACACCCTAGGTTTACATCAGAAGAGTACAAAGTAATCGTGGACTGTAATAAATACATTTATTTATTAGCATTATTAGCATGTATTAGCATTGCCTAAAACAAAGGATAAAAGAGAAACAATAATAAAAAAACCAACCCCACAGTACTAATGGATTGCCCCTCTTGTGTCTTCTGTACCAAAAATATGTATTTTAATTTAGTCCAACAGCACATGACAGGGCAGGCCATTTGTGTGTTGCAGCTGAAACCCTCTCCCCTGTCTTCACTCAGGAATTATGCATCTGTGAGATTCCAGCACCATTTTTCACAGAAATAGGGTGATTCTGCTGAAAGGCGCTGAGCAAAAGGACGCTCTCAGTCTAAGACAGGTGAATGCTATTGTAGATAACTGCTTCTGTTCTTGTTTTTACTACAGAAGTCTCATGCAATGCTAGGCTTTTCACAAAACATAGCTGTGCACAGCTGTAGAGCTAAGATACTGCTCACTTTAAAATGTCCTGCAAGCCACAGATGGCCAGTTTTTACAGAAGTGCTGAGCATCAGCAGCTTCATCTTAAATCAGTGAGAGCTGGGCTTTGTACAGGACAAATCCATGGAATCCTGTGTCCTCGGTCACCTGCACACTGAAGATGCTCTTCCTCATTTCTGCCTGTTGCCTCTTGTCTCACTGCTTGGCACTATAGCAAGCAGAGCCTGGCTCCCTCCTCTTGACACCCACCCTTCAGGTACTTCCATACTTTGATAAGGTCCCCTCGGTATAACAGGAAAACCAATGAAAAAATTAATAATGGAGCAGTTGGATCTGCTTGCATTAAATAATGCATGAAGACATATGTTGAATGTAAAATGCCATAAGAAGTACCACTCCATGTACTGAAAGAAGCAGAAAGCCCGTGAAAACAAAAGTAACTGTGTAATTAAAAATGTATTAGAGTTGATGCATATCATAATACTACATTACAATACATGGCCATGGAGGACTTGCAATAAAATTGCTTAGGCCATCTCAATTCTTGCATTTCCTAAATCTGAGTGGTTAAATTTACCGCTCTGCCATCCTTTAACAGTTCTTTGAACACAAAGTATATACACAAAAAAATACCTCATAAATTTTAATAGCATTCCTGCTTCTTCTGGTGTGAAGGAGGTATAGAGATAAGTATTTTTTAGTATTTCTGGAAAACCAACTCTTCTTAAATAAAAATAAAAATGTTTTGTGTACATAAACTTGACAATCTCACTGTTGTCACCCTTATGAACCTAGAGTGTTAGCTCTGCAGATAAAATTATTTTTCTACAAAGTAATTTACGCTGGAGCTGAACAAGTTATTACAAGACTCAAATATTCTTCTTATCAGTTCTCTCTTTGAAAATCTATGAATTTTTACCAAGAGAGAGATGGATTTTATCCATTTTAACTAGATGTTCAATAGGCCAGCAAAAACACATTTGTCAGGTGCATTTGAATGTGTTTGACACTCATAAGGGTTGAGTTAAACATTTCAATAGCAGGGCACTTACTGAAAAAACAGCTTTGGGCCTTTGCATCTTAATCCTTCCACAGCTTTTCAATGCAGCATAATTGTGGTAAAATAATCTACATTTTCAGATACTTTAATAAGCCCCAGTTAGTGCACAAGCAGCCAAAATAGCTGTCATTGTAAATAGAACACAGAGAAACATCAAGGTATTGCATTAACAAGAGAATATTTGCTTTACTGAGGCTATTGCAAAAATCTGTATTTGCACATTTCATCTCTCCTCAGCAACCTAGTTCCTGATCTAGGGAGTTTATGGTTCCAGGGGAAGCTCCTTCAGCTCAGTGATCTGATGGTGACCCCGCAGGATAAAATTCCACCAGTTCAGGGGCTGGGCAGGAAGAGAGTACCCCATTAAACCACACAACCTGCAGGTACACTGAGCTCCACACAATGAGAAAATTGCTTGGGTTTACATCCTCTGATGAATTTACCACTCCTTGGGCCATACTTCGCCTGAAATTAAGAGGAAACATCCTATCATCACCTTTATTTGTTCTATTTAAAAATAAACTAACAGAGATATTACACCTGCATTTTCTGAAGTGCAAAGCAAGCCACCCAGCACAGCCTTCCTTAGTTTTTCAAGTCCCATAGGACTTAGCCTGAGCCAAGGCAGTGAGCTGGTCATGGAGAACAGAACTCCAGGAAGCAAAGCAAAATTGCAGGAAAGCAAGGGATACGTGCACAGATTTCTCCTATCTGTACAACTGCTTTTAGACCTGGGCATGTACAATTCACTTTGTCTTACTTGGATATGGGAGCACTTTTCACATTTGAGCTTAAGTGTGGGAATCAACCAGCACTTTCCTTGATGGATGAAGACAATGATTCTCTGTTGGGGCTATTGTTATTTAGGGATCTCCTTCCATAGTCATGTTGGAAGAATAGGCATATTTTTTTTGTTTTTAAATTATTTGAGCACTCATATTTTAAAGAAGGCAGCTGGGCTCTTAGTGTCTGAAAACACAGACTAGAGCACATGCCTCAGTTATAGAATCATTAAGGTTGTGAAAGACCTCCTTGTTCATGAAGCCCAACCACTAACCCAAAGCATATCCCCAGCTGTCACATTCACAGGCCTTTGGACACTCCCAGGGATAGCCATTCCACCACTTCACTTGGTAGCCTTTTCCAATGCCTGATCACCCTTTCAGTGAACAATTTTTTCCCTAATATCTGATCTAAGCCTTTCCTGGAGCAACTTGAAGCTATTTCCTCTGGTCTTGTCATTTGCTCCTGGGGTGAAGAGCCTGACCCACACCTGGCTGCAGCCTCCTTTATGGTAGTTGCAGAAAGTGATCAGACACTTGTTTTGTATCATGTTGTGGTGTAGATTTGGCAGAGTTAGTAATGTCTAAAAAGTTCTTTAGAGCAGAAAAATGTTATAAAAGTACAAATTTATAATATGCGGCATAGAAGACTCTCTAGGAATCAGACAATGATTTTGACGGAAATGTACTACCAGTCCATGAAAATCAAAACTCTATATGTCTTGACCTGGAGAACCTCAAACTCCATTGCTTTTGAAAGTTACCACCTGACTTTTCCATTGTATACAACTATTGTGTGTCAACACTGTGTCTGCCTACCTTTGTGCTGAATTCTACAGTATTTTGCACCTTTCTTGATTGTTTTTGGTGGGTTTGCAGTTGCAAAGAGCAGTGGAAGGCAAAGGAGAAGGCTGAATACTTTAGAAATTAGTAATGTTATCTCTCAGGAAATAAAAAATTTCTTTCTGGCAGACTGACCTTATCAATGTTCAAAGTCATCCCTCTTTGTGATAACACCAGCTTAATTAAAAGGTTAAATCCCTACTGTGCTGAATAAAATTTCCTATTTGAAATAGTCTAGATAATGTAACAACTTTCTTTTTAATTTTGTTGTGTTTTCAGCTGAAAAAAAATAAATTTATTATATAAAACAACATGAAGAAAATAAAACCTAAATTTCTTTGGTCCTAACAAATAGCTTTCAGAATGGCTGGATAAATAATGTCAGCTGAATAACAATGTCATGGTACCTTTTCTGTGTTCTTAATTATTAGAAAATCAGGACAAAGCAAAACCCAACCAGGTTAAAATTAGATTCAGCCCAGATCATAAGGCAATCATGAGGCACTCTTAACTTTGAAATGAAAGACATTATCTTAAAATGATACCCAAAACAAAACTCAGACAATCCCAAGCAAATAGCTTGGTCTAGACACAGCAGTTTTATTATTAGGCAGAGAGGGCTTTTTATGGCCTGATCCAACAAATGGATTGATTGATTGTATAAATAAATATTTTCCAGAACTTTATATGTGCAGTGGGCCAAATCTGAAACATCCATCTGGAAATATAGCCTATTTAAAGATATTATTCATTTTCCATCTTTTTTAGTGCTTGGCTAAGCTCTAAATGGATCACCAAAGACCGATATCTCTGTCTGTTTTCTGATGAACAATCTAAACTCCCCAAAACAGAAGTTTTCTTGTTATTAAATTACATCATTTTCTCTACATAAACCACCTCTATGAGAAAAGATGAGTTACTCTGCATTTTCTGTCAATCCTCTGCCACTCAGCTGATAATACCAACAAGGAAAAGGATTTGTTGAGTCTGAAGCTGTGATTTTCTGCTGAGGAAGAGAAACGCTTCCTGGGAACCAAACTGAGAGCTAGAGCTCATTTTTGTCTTGATAATGAGAAAGCGAGCATGACTTTCACTTGTTGTTGACCTTTGTTGCAGTTGGATCACAGATCTAAAAGTCAGCGCTATATATATAAAACATTATTCACATAAACTATCATGTATAGAGTGGGAAAAACACATTCTACTATTTATAAAACATCTCTGCATGAGCAAAGTTCTGGCAACATTAATCACAATTGTGTGAATGCCTATCCACAGCAAGGAAAATGTACCATTTTGAGTGATTCATCTCATCTCTGCTGCTCCGGAAGGGGTGGGCTGCCCTTGAACAGAGCTTGAAGCTAACTACACAAAAGCTGAGATACTGGTACTAGTGAACCTCACTCAAAAGCTCCTGTGGCCCTCAGACTTTGGGCTCAGCAGTGGATGTGTGGTGTTCCTTGGGAGGTGTGGTGACTTTGTCCTAAAACACTACTGAAGTGAAAACTGCCTGTGTGGGAATTGCCACTACTTGTGAACGTATAACTAGATTAGATGTTTAGATTGCACATTTAGATACAGCTGTAAAGGTTGACACACCCTGGGCAACACAAGTTTCCCAGAGAAGCTGTGGATACCCCATCTTTGGAAGTGCTCAAGGCCAGACTGCATGGGGCTCTGAGCACCCTGGTCTGGTGCAAGATCTCTCTGCCCACGGCAGGAGCTGGAACAAGATGATTCTCAATGTCCCCTCCAACCCAGCCCTGGCACTAGTTTCATCTGCTGAATAATCATGAACCCTTTCAATACAAACCATCCTATGATTGTATATGCAGTTTTGAAAGCTGAACATAGCACTAAGCAAATCCTAATTACCAGTAATATTTTGGCCCCATGGATCCATGTTCTTATAGATACTTTTCAGCTTTATTAGCTTATTAAATTATGTCCCTATTAGCTTTTCTAATTACCAAATGCTTACATGTTTCAGCAGAAAATGTTTTGAAGACTTTATTTTACAAGTGATTAACTAAAATTACAAGATGCACATTAGTTGTCTGCACAAATATAGGATGATTTCTCACCTTTGAACTGACTGTCCTCATTTTCTAAAAAATACTACTAGAATAATGAAATATCTAAGAGTACAGGATCTTAACACTTTGTCTTCTTGAACTTTCCAACTAATAAGTTAGAACCACCGTGAAAATGTTTCCTTCATTTCTTATTATACTGTATTTACAAAGCAATTCAGTAAAAATTTGTCTTAAACCTGACAAATAAGACTCTGTGAAATACACTACTTTAACAGAACAAAGTCTATTCTCAACACTTCTGAAGTACTCTGTTGGAGCCAATGTTTTCCAAGTGAAACTTATTCTGTCATTATACCAAAATTTCAAAGTGTTTCAGTTACTATGCTAATCACATGAAAATTAGCAGTTCTCAAGTCCCTCCCACCTCACTAATTTCCTCACATCAGTGCAGTTCATTTGCAAGTGTTTGGCTCTCACCTGGAAATAGGTCAGAAGTCTGCATTTCCCAACACCCTTGCATCCCTCCTGACAAATCCCTTGCATGCTCTCAGAGTTGACCTGCCTGTGAAATAATCTGAACACTTGTACTTCACTATACATTGCCAAGCTATACTAGCTGGCCTCATATGCATAAGTGGCTACTCAGGTATTCTGGACCCATTCTGTTCCTTGTTCCAGCTTCAGATTTTCAGTAGTACTTTTATATAAAAAGCACTGACTTGGAACAGACTATAAATGGCACATATTTGCAGTTCTACACAAAAAAAAACTGGAGCCTCTTTTCTGTATCCTATAAATCAGAAATTGCAAAAGGTGTCATTGCCATATTTCTTCTTTGAATTTATTCTAAAATATACCAAAGGAAAAAAAGTCATTTCCTTCAAAACATCAATTCCTAAAGTGATTCTATATCTCACATTTCTGTCCTGTCATGTACTTGTTTGTTTTTTTATCCTTTTTCCTAGGATATATCAGAAATCAGTATTTGGTCCTCATTAGTAGGATGTAGAATATATATATAGCTTCTTATCAGGAAGAAAGTGTATGCAGAAAAGTCCCAAAAGAGCATGAAAAGGATAAAAAACAAAAGATATCCCAAGTGGAATTAATGCTAATATCTGTATTTATTTATACCACTACCCACAGGGGCTCCACATTAAATAGTGCTATTGCAAAAACAGATTAAGCTGATTTCAAAATGAGTTAAATAAAGAATTTCCTTGAAAAAACAAACTAAGGGAATTCAACATCTCATTCAATTGCTTTAACTGGAGTGCCAGGTTTTAAAATATTAAGGTATACATAATTCAAAACAAAATTCAAAGGAAGATTTGAAACACATTCATTTGCTTGCAAGTGTGATTTTAAATAATTTGAAGACAGTTATGAAGATAGATACATTCCTATGAAACATTTCCAAAAAGAAAAAGACTTTATCTGGTAGTTTTAACTACTTTAGAGTTGCATAAAATCACAAAAGCAGACAACATATATATATATATATATATATAAATATATAAACAAATTTCATTTTCTGTTTACTTCCTGTCCTCATAAATGAGCTTGCTTTATAAATATTTTCACCTAAAATCCCTTTAAAGTACTTATTTTAGATTCCTGCATGTTAAAATGAAAGAAAAAGAAGGCTTAGGAAAGAGACAAATACTATTCATTAGACCTGAAGTTCAAGAAGGGATAACAGTGTAATTTATTAGAGCTTTAGTATAGCTGAAAAAAAGCAGGCAAATATTTAGGCATACAGTCTAGGAAATTATTTTTTTTTTTCTATCTTTAGACATTCCTAATCTGTAATTTAAGTCTCAAAGAGAAAATTATAAATAAAGCAAAACAAAATAAAAACAAGGAGTTCAGAGATGATGTTAAAACTCACATTTCCATTGGGGGTGAGGGAATAATTCATAGATATCCTAAAAGCGCAATTGCTTACTGCAGAGTTTCTTGAACCTCTCTGATATCTTATGCAATCCCTTATACTTCCAGGTTTCAAAATAACTTTGAAGGGGGGCTAAATTATTTCTAAGTTAGCTTGAAGTTAGCAGTTAATGAATTGCCACCTGCAATTCATTAACTGGAGAAATTCAGCACACACATAAAATCTTAAGAATCACTTTCTCTTTTGCCTTAACACTTCCAGTGAAATGTGCTTCACAAAATTTGACCAGTCTAAGGTGAGATGCACAGATTTAATGAACGAAGGTTTGCATTCACTCCTCTGTGCGGGATGCTTTGCAAAGCCATCCTAGTGACCATTAATTTCAGTAGCATAAAATAGGCAGTGAATCCCATTCCCTCTTCCTTATAAGTGGGTGTTTTAGCTGAGACATAATAACAGAAGTGGCAAGCTGAATATTGATGGCAGATCCTTTCCTCTGGATATGCAGAAACCACTGAATGCTGAGTTTTTTGCTCCTGTGGAAATTATGCTCTTAATTTCCCGAGGTTTGTTAGAAAATCCCCAGACAGGGCTCTGTCCAGCCAGTATTCCCCCTTGCCATCAGCATCATTTGAATGACTAATCACTGCTAACAGAGAGAGGTTTCCTCTGTTCTCAGCCCTCTTAACAATCCTCACAGATGAGTTATGCTGCTTTCAGCCCTGCAGCAACACCTGAGATGTCTCTGAGAGCTGCAAGGATCACCAGGGAGAAGCAGACATAGACAGGGAGTGGGGATGGGAGACTCCTCTCCCCTAAAGAAGGTAAGAAAGAAGGTAAGAAAGAAGGTAAAAGAGGGGGTGAGGTTTGAACATCTTTGAGCTCTGTGTCAGCAGTACAAACTACCTGACAAGTTGGGGTCGAAGATTGTCAGACAGCAAAACAATCCACCAAGCTCACAAACACGTGGATGGCCAAAAAGAGTTCACAAATTAAAAAAATAAAAAAAAATAACATACAATCACACTTTTTCTTCTATATGATCTTTCATAAACAACACATGATTTGGTGAGTAGATAGAGGAATTTGCAGCTCTTGGGAATACCAACATATATAATAGCAGAGCAAGAGGAATCCAGGGCTTGTAGGATTGATATATGACATCAATCTGTGTTGACACAGGAACAAAAGGAAATTAAAGTAGTAATACTCAACGTGATTTTGCCAGCAGTTTGAGGTGGGGAGATAATATAAAAAAATACCATTGATGGAAACAGACATAGTCAGAGAGCTCCATCATCAGTGTGCATAATGCTGCCAAACCCAGAGGAGTGGGAGTCTCTTTAAAGAAATGCTGGGGTTCTGACATACAGAAAAGGTTTCCAACAGAACTCTTGTTAGGGTGTACATGCACACATTCGTATCTGAAAAATATTTTAACATTTTAATAATGTTGTCATCAGTCTCAGCTTGCACTGAGACTGATACCTGTATGGACATCAGTATTAACCAGCATTAAAAAGGCTTTAAAGAGGTATTAGTGTATTTATCTTAGTGAAAATAAAATGAAAACTCATTGAGAATGTCCGATGTAATACTTCTGTCTTCCTTGATACTTTACAATTTCTTATGCAGAGGGAAGACTACATTGTCATAGCAAAAATGGTTTCAAAAAGACATTAGAAGTGTGCTCTATAATGAAGAAAAATGCTGTTATTGCAGAACTTAAAGCACAGAACATCTGGTTTATTCAAAAGATTCCCGTTAGCTGAGTGGGATCATAATGACCAAATGCACTAACTTTATTCATACAGAAAAATATTTCACTTTGCAGTGACAAGTTCCCTTATCAGTTTGGTAATGATGTTGAGAATTAACAACAGCATAAAGTGATGATTTTGTAACCGAATTTCTTTCAAGAAGATACCATAGACAGGATCTACTTTTTTACTTTATATCTGTGACAGGTTTAAATCCACACCTGCAATCCCAGTGCACATTCTGTTGCAGGGGTATTTATTCAATACACAGATATACAAATGGGTTTGACAGATTTATAGGTACCAACAGCAGCAATAGGATAAGCATCCTGCTTATGGGAACTAAACTGTTTGGCAGGAAAACCAGCCTCACCAAATCAAATGCTTTTTTTCATGAGAAATTATTTTTACAAATGTGCAATAATTGTGGATCCTCTGTTAATGCTTTCTTTATGGAAGAAACTGCTATTATTTAGGGGTCAGTCTGGATTAATCAACAGTATCTACACACTTTTCACCTCACATTCTCATACTGATGAGACCAATGGTTTTTGCAAACCTGGGAACGTGCATGGAGCAGTTGTTTTCCATAACTTTATTTTATTTTCTAAATTTTAACTTTATTTATCCCTTATGCTGAAAAAAATTCCAAAATACGAAACAGAAACTGAGCCCTTCCATCTAAAACTAAAACTTTTGGTTGAAACAAAATAAGAGACTATGAGACCCCATTGTTCTCTAACATCCTTCATTTCTCCTCATTATCTTTGGATAACAAGCTATTTTCCAGTAACTCCTGTAGGCTGAAAAATCTTGCTAATGCTCAGCAAATTAAAAATCTAAAGCTGCAGCCCCCGGACAGTACCATTAAGTGCCTACAGCCATATTCCTGGCACTATTAGGTTAGCTTTATATTTAAAGTTACTGCAATTGTTATTATCAAAAAAATCCATAGCGATGCAAGGATTTGAAACTAAGTCTCCAAATCATACATTAAAGATTATTCACAGAAAATTCTCCACTCAAGCTCATGGGAAGAGAGAAGCAAGGCCTCTTGCAGCCAAAACCCTAATGCCATGCACAGGATCCACAACCAAGTGGTTAAAAAAGCAAATGTAGTCAGACTAAGGAGTAAAACAAAGCAATAAAACAAAAAGAAGCTACCACACTGAAAAGTTATTGAAATTTTAGCCCTGTCTGCACCAGTAAACACAGCAGAAGAGCATCTTTGCCTGCAAATCTACCTCCACCCCCTACATAACTTTGTGGTTTATCCAACAGGGGACTGGAAAGGGGATATTAAAAAGAAAACTCCATCACCATCTGCACACAAAGTGAAGCTGGTGTTTTAAGTTCCAATCAATACATTTCCCTTTCTTCAAGTTCTATTTACACTTGCTTTTGACAGGAGTCTTCCTGGGGATATAATCACGGGCACTACACTTTAATTTGGAATGAGAACAAGAACATTACAAGTAAATGTAACATGGGTGGGTTGCAGTTTACTTAAAATAAAATTGTAGAAAAAGGTCTCTAAGAAACTGTATTTAAAGCCAAAAGAAATAAATCAAGTTCACAATGACATATTTTTCATGGTAATACCTAATATTTTGCTATGGGCACCAGAAACCATAGCTTCATTATTAAAAAATCACCAGGTGAAAAAAAAATAAAAAGAGAAATAAGCAGCACATCTTTTTCTACATAATTTTCTTAATTTTAAAGGAATTGTGTGTGCAGAGTGGTGGCCCTGAAAAATTGACTTGTATTTCATGGGGTGCAACATTTTAGAACCACAAGGTCCTCTGGAACTGGAAAAAAAAATGAGAAATGGGGAGAGTTAAGATGCATTTTTCACAGTCAGATGGGATTGCTAAAACATGCTGAGTATGAGGAAAAGGAAGTTTTCCTTGGAGGTGGTGCATGCAGGAAGGCATCTCCCTGAGCGTTTCGAGCAGCTACTTTTGTCCTTGGTGTGATGTTCTTGCACCTGCAGGCCACAGGTTTTGCCACTCCCCTGTAAGCACAAAGTGACCAGAAAACATCGAGCAGCTGTTCCAAGATCTGAGAACCTCACACTATGAATCTGACACTTAAGCATACCACTGGGATGTTAGCAGAAATTTTTGATGTGTATAAGTGGGAAGCAGAGGTTTTCCACTAGGCAACAATGGGGCTTCAGAAGAAAAATTGTGTTGCTCAACATTCAAAAGATTTCCCTTTAAAAACAGTATGAAAACAACTGTGAAGAAAAAAAAAAAAAAAAAAAGAAAAAAAAGGTATTTTGTCTGTATATAAATGTGCGAAGGAAGGATTGTTTGAACAATCAGCTTTCAAACAATTAATTTATTCTCTGGACGTTATTTGTCTGAACTTAGGTGAAACCTATTGGTCTTAACTTCTTAAATACATATGGAAAGAAAGAAATAGAGAGAGAGAGAGAGAGAGAGAGAGAGAGAGAGAGAGAGAGAGAAAGAAAGAAAGAGAGAGAGAGAGAGAGAGAAAGAAAGAAAGAAAGAAAGAAAGAAAGAAAGAAAGAAAGAAAGAAAGAAAGAAAGAAAGAAAGAAAGAAAGAAAGAAAGAAAGAAAGAAAGAAAGAAAGAAAGAAAGAAAGAAAGAAAGAAAGAAAGAAAGAAAGAAAGAAAGAAAGAAAGAAAGAAAGAAAGAAAGAAAGAAAGAAAGAAAGAAAGAAAGAAAGAAAGAAAGAAAGAAACTTGCATTAACTTTAGCCTGATTCACATTTACACACAGGCAATCATATGCCATTTGTTCCTAGCTGTACAAGGAGTTTTTTAACTAGGGGCAAATGTGTAGTTTTCACTCAACTTAGCAACCCTTTACGGTGACAAAGGTGGGTTTAACAGTGCAAATAGGAATGAAGTCAAGTATTAAACAAATAAAATGGAAGCTTTGCTGTCTGTGAAAGTTTTCTAACACATTTCCTGCAGCGAAAATAACACAATCATTTTTTTTTTATTCTTTGTTTCTCTCAGACAATTCTGCAAGGCACAAGAAGAATTACACTGCCAGCAAGCCTTCTTATATTTTACTGGCTGTAAAAGCCATGTCTGGAAATAATTTTATGATCCTTTTCTCAGGGCTGCTTGAAGAACCGCTACAAGACCTGGTATTTTCTTTCCCAAATTGTCAGTAACAGTACGGGTTTTGAATCACTGTAACACCAGTTTAGAAATGCAGTTCTGAGACAATAGTAGATGACAGCCTTTGTTTGTAATTTTGATGAAATTCCTATGAACTATTGTAGCTCCAATCACTGAGCATCAGACCAGCAGCTACTGCAGGGTGAACCCAGTTCTGTCAGCTCCTATGAAATTTGCTGTAGCTGAAAGCATGGCTAAGGGATTCAGGTTATTGTTAATAAATTAAAAATTAATGAATTAAATAGAAAAATAAGCAGACATTACAACATTTTTAAATATTTTCTGTAGTCTTTTCACTAATCTAGCTGAAAAGACTTCATTTTAGAGGTCAGTTAAATCAGCCTCTTTTGTGAGAAAAAAACCTCATATGGTAACCTATGTGGTGTTCAACTGCAAGGCAGAAGCTAGTAAAAAAAAAGTATAGTTTTCTGAAAGTGGAAATCTTAGCTTTACTGATGTGCCTATAGTGTCACTTCATAAATTTAATTCTTTTACAATTAAAAACATAAAATTGTCCAACTTATTGTGACATCGTCTTAAAAATGTGAATTCAAAATGTTCAGAGTTTCTTTTTCCCCTGAATTTTTTTTTTTTAATTTTTCTTTAGATTTAACATACAATTCTCTCTACTTAGTTAGAAATTCTCTAGATGTCACTCAGCAGTTCAGAATGGAATGAATGAGGGAAATTAAGAGTTTTTCACTGAATAAAGACTGAAAAGAAATTATCCTGAAGCATGTTTTACAATATTGAAACAGAATAGAATACTAACTGTTAAATCAAAAATATAGTAGCACATTAAAAATGTTAGGAGAACGAAATAAACAATAAGAAATTACAGTACAGAAAATAATGTAATCATGCCCCAAGGGAAAAGGTAATTAAAATGAGTATATTCTTATGAAATGCTCTAGTCTCAAAGAAATTGTATTTTTAAAAAAAAGGGAATAGTCACACAGATCTAAGACAGATTGTATTTGAAAAACAAATTTTTTACTGCTCAGTATTGATACAATATTTAGAAACATATACTTGAATTTCCACTGTAAGTTGCAAGAAAATACTACTTGCTCCTAAGCTACTTGTTCTAGTTTTCTAAACTCTGACAAATCTGATCATTTTAACTCAGCCTATGATCATTAGTAAACCCAGGACCTCATTTTTATAATGATGTACTGACAGACGTGAACTGATCCTCTCTCAAATCAAAAGAAAACCAAGAACTTCTGAAATGACCTAAAATCTACTCATGTCAGCAGAAGGACTTTCATTTCTTCATACTTTTACACAGAAAAATGGTAAGCAAAGAACAGATAGAACTGCTGGACTTGCTGCACTGAAGTGGCACAGGTATTTTAAGTATACTTTTTGCCTTTTCAGTAATGATGCTTGAGAAATGCAGCTGGCAGGGGCTTAAAAGCAGTAATCTTCAGAAATGTGTTGTAAAACCCTGACCTGGGTACAACCTGGATTCAGCTGGTGGAAGCTCTGGGCAAATGCCCCAGTTATTGCAATGTTGCTCCCTACAGACAAGCACCTCAACTACTCAGTCCTTATTTCTGAAATCTTTATTTATCCAGGTCCAGTACAATGAGAAAACAGCTTAAACATCTAAGATAGTGGCAATGGACAAAAAACCCAATGCATTCTTAGCACAACAGATTTGTCCCTCACAGGAGGAAAATCAATTTGTCCAATCACGGAGTTATAAAATCATAGAATGGTCTGGGTTGGAAGAGACTTCAAAGATCACCTAGTTCCAACTCTCCTGGCATGGGCAGGAACACTCACCACTAGACCACGTTTCTCAGAACTCCATCCAACCCAGCCTTGAACACCTGCAGGGATGGAGGCTCCACAACATCTCTCAGCAATTTATTCAAGTGCCTTGCCACCCTCACAGCAAACTTCCTCCTAATATCTACTGTAAACCTACACTCTTTTAGTTTGAATCCATTCCCCCTTGTTCTGTCACTACATGCTCTGGTAGAAAGTCCCTCTCCAGCTTTCTTCTAGGCTTACTTCAGGTACTGGAAGGAAGCAAAGCCTTCTCTTTTCCAGTCTGAACAAACCCAGCTCTTTTTATCTCTCCTCATAGGAGAGGTGCTCCATCCCTCTAATCAACTTGGTGGCCTTCCTTTGGTCTCACTCCAACAGGTCCATGTCCTTCCTGTGCTGGCACCCCAGAGCTGATGCAGCACTGCAGGTGGGGTCTCAGCAGAGCAGAGCAGAGGGGCAGAATCTCCTCCCTGGCCCTGCTGCCCACACTGCTCTGGATGCAGCCCAGGCCACATTTGGCTCTCTGGGCTGTGAGTGCCCAAGTCTGGCTCATGTCCAGCCTCTCACCCAAGCCCCTCTGGGCAGGGCTGCTCTGATCTCCATCCCCCAGCCTGTGCTAATAACAGGGTTGCTCTGACCCAGCAGAACCTTGCACCTGATCTCGTTAAATCACATGAGATTGCCATGGGCCACTTCTAGAGCTTGTTCAGGTCCCTCTGAATGGCATCTCATCCTTCAGGTGTGTCAACAGCACCATTCAGCTTGGTGTCATCTGCAAATTTGCTGAAAGTACACTCAGTCCCTATGGCTTTCTTGAATGGAGAAGGCTGGAAAGACATTCAACTAATTCCTGTAAAATCTGTTTCAAACAAACCTATATGTAGTATTTTCCTGGTAAAGACACGTATTTCAGAGAAATAAACATATTTGCATTGTATAAAAAGCCACATACATTATTTTCTTTGAAGGAAGTAAGGCAAGAACCACAGTAACTCCTAAGTAAAAGGGGAAAGCCATAATTATATATATTCCAAAGTTAGGTGAAAGAAGTAATCAAACACTGGGACAGGCTGCTCAGAGAGGTAGTGGATGCCTCACCTCAGGAAATACTCAAGGTCAGGTTTGAATGGGACTCTAAGCAACCTCATGTAGTGTAAAATGTTCCTGCTCATTGCAGGGAACAGGACCATATGACCTTTAAAGGTCCCTTCCAACCCAAAGTATTCCATGTTTCTATTCTAGGAGGTAATTTTTAATCTTTGGAGTTCTCTGAGAATGTTCTAGAGTTTACCTTTAATTAAAAGAGGGCACTTTTCTACTTCATTCTACATAAATTATTCACATGAGCTCTGTGTTTCAGTGATAGCACATTAACAGCTCTGTTTTTTTATATAATTGCTGTACATAGGTAATCAGAATACATTATGTTGCAGAGATAATTATGGCAGTGTCTTCTGTTGTTGTGAGATGCTGGGAGCCTCAGCAGTGTGTTTTTGTGACATGCTGCATTTCATATGAATGGGGAGGAAATCATCAAGAATTTCCCACAGCTCTATATTTTTCAACAAATCTATTACTACAGGAAATAGATTCATGACAGAATCTTTCTTTTCCAGAGGCTAAGTCATGTTAACAAAATACATTGTATTTAGGAGAATGTTTCCTTATTTTGTGGGTTTAAGCAACACTGCAAACATATTTTGTGGCCCATGTGTTAATACTTTAAGATGTAATTCACAAGAGAACCCTTTTATCAGTGTATACACACATGTACTGTTGTTATAAACCTCTAGGAGTACAGGGAAAATTTGAATTCACAGATTTAATACTCAGAAACACAGATTTTTTTTATTTACATACTTGTATGTAAGTAGATTATCTGGGGGGTTTTCCCCTTCCCAGAGACAAAATTTTATACCAAAAACTTGTGCCTAAGAATGGAAGGAGTTTTACTAGCTCCAGTTTTCCTTTCATTTGAAAAACTCAGATGGCAAAAATCCATCAGAAATGTTGCACTCCATACTGGTGCACATGCTAGCAGGTATCACCCTAATTCACCCTATCACCCTAACCACTCAATTTTTCTGCAGGGCCAACTTTTTCTGTGAGATGGAGACTGTTTTCACCAATATGCAATTAACAGGAAATTAAACCTGGAGAAAACATCTCACAAGTCTTATATTCTATCTTTTCAGCAGTGAAAGCTGGTTTTAATACATCCAAGACTTAAATGTATCAAAGATTATTATTTTACAGACATTGATGCATTAATATGCATACATTAAATACTTTCAGTTTAGTGGGCAATGGCTAAAAGTCTATTAAATGGGCAAATAATACAGCACATGGTGCTTAAAACACATTAATTTCATATATATATATAAAATATATTTTTAATTATGTGTTTCCATTAATGGCAAGTAGAATCTCTTTAGAATTACTGTAACTTTGGGGATTGATTTGGTTTGC
Source organism: Cyanistes caeruleus (assembly GCF_971803275.1). Lineage (NCBI taxonomy): Eukaryota > Metazoa > Chordata > Aves > Passeriformes > Paridae > Cyanistes > Cyanistes caeruleus. Next base: position 82,085,065 of record NC_141703.1, read on the forward strand.
TTTGGAAATGTATCAGAAGATTTCCTAGAGCTGAAAAATCAAAATCCCCAGGCAGCAGTTTACAAAGTATAGAGGGATCTCATATCTGCCTGAGTTTTAGACACTTCTCTTGAAAAGCATGACTGCACTTGCATTTTAAGAGGAAAAGCACCCAAAAAAATAAAAAGTAAAAAAAAAACCACCTTCATATTTTATGTATTAAATGCTTTCAATGTAAGTTGCTTGCTTTTTTTTTTTGTCATGACCCAGCACTTTAAAAGTATTTTCTGTTGATTACAGATTTATCTATAAACTTTTGTGCTCATTAGATATCCTATATTTTCCACTAGCTCTGTGGTTCAGAATCAGGTGCAGAAACTGACCTCATTCTGTTACTATCTGGGTTTTATTTCATTTTTTTTCAAAAGCTGGGAATCAAAAATTAACATTTATGACTTCAAGAGGAAATGGAAGGGTAATAATGATGAGGATAGACTTCTTACTTATTCAGTAACTGAAAATTCATAAATGTTCTGCATATTATATATTTGTGACCTTGAAAGTCACAGATTGAAGCCACTACGTTTGTTCGGGTTCACCACACGCACTTGATCTGTTGAAGCACTGACTCATGACATTAAGGTGTGATGAGTATATAAAGATCATTTACTGTGGAATTAGGAAGACTACAGAGGTTATAAACCAGACTAATTTATGGCTGATATAACTGGACTAGGGCTGGAAGCCTTCCGACATCATTACCATTGTAGCAAGACTACAAGAATATATTAAAAAGAGTTGTCAGTGATAAAAAAGCCAGACAATAATTTTATGGTTTTTTTTCTTTTGTTTCAACAAAAAATGCTTTGGGAAAAAAATTAACTTGACAAACTGTGCTCTACTGAATGCTCTCACCTCCCTTCACAGCATCAGTCATGGTGGTTAAGTGAGTATGTTTTACTTTAACTGTTTTTCATGCATTTCTTCCCAATAAAAGACCATCAGATCAAATATTAGATTAATACTTTACTAAGTAATGAGAGTATTCATTTTTATATAAATCTGAAAATGATCTGACTATGACATTGTTGCAACGTATGGATGTCTGCAAGTTAATTAAACATATAATGACTTAATATTACTAATCTGCATTTAAATTTTATCACAGTAAATAACATGAACCAATTTTGTTATTTTAGCAGTGTATTCCAGACTCAGTTTCATTTCATTTTCTAAACTTAATCATGACTGCTTGCTACAACATTTTTTGCATATTAAATATTGTGATTTTTCGACAGAGTACACAGATCATTTCTGTGTACCTTACTACAAAAATGGAAAAGCTCATTTTTTTTAAATTAACTTAACTGATTTTACACTTTTACATCTGCGGCCCCAACGTAAGAAGGACATGGATCTCTCAGTGTGAATTACAAAGATGCTCACATAGCTGGAGCACCTCTGCTATGAAGACAAGCTGAGAGAGAAGGGGCTGTTCACTAGGCAGAAAGGAAGGTCTGGAAGATCTTACTGAAGCCTTTGAAAGGAGCTTCTAAGGAAATGGGGACAAATGTTTTAGTAAGGCTGGTAGCAATAGAACAAGGGGTAATGGCTTGAAATTAGGAGAGTGTAGATTCAGACTGGATACAAGGAGGATATTTTTTATGATGAGAGTGGTGAAACATTGGCATGGGTTGCCCAAAGAGGTGGTGGGTGCTCCATCCCTGGAAATGTTCAAGGTGAGGTTGGATGGGACTCTGAGCAGACTGATCTACTTGATGCCTCTGCTCATTGCAGGAGAGTTGGAATAGAAGTCTTTCAAAAGTTCCCTTAAACCCAAACCATTCTATGGTTCTACAGGTCTATTAATTCCCCTATGACTCCTTGTGATGAGGATAATTTGTGCAGAACTGATGTTAGACTGTTCCAAGGAACTTGAGTGAATTAGCTCCATGTGTCAAATAGGTATTATAACAAATCCTCATACAGTTAATCTTAAGGGATCACAGTGGTAGTGCAAAACATGGCTATTCATATCTTCACAGCCACTTCAGGAGCACAGCTCAATGTGTTACTTATACACATCTGAATAATAAAAGCGTTATTTCAGGGTTATCAGTACATTGGGTAATTGTACTGCAGGGTCATAATATGAGCTAGAAAGGAATCAGCAGCATGAAATTTTGCCAGAACTTTGCAATGCTAGAATTTCTTTATTAGAGGAGACAAGACAGCATAATGTGTAAGAATCCATTAGATTTCTCCAATTTCATGGAAGAGCATGGAGGAGGCATTCTGGAGGACAAACTAAGCATTCCTCTTGACTTTGCAGCATAATGATGTCTAGGATTTATGGCCTGCTAAAGTGATGGGGGAAAGCTCTGGCTCTCTGGAGGACCTGCTAACAGCATGGGTGTACCCTCATGCCTCCGGTGCCCTCCATCCCATTCCCCAGAGGCAGCGAGAAGGTGCTCTGTATCATGCTCCCCATGTTCTGTAGACTCAGAAATCCTGTCCTTTACAGAGGGGAAATGTTACACAAGAGTTCATAGAGTTCTGTGAAACTTTTTGAGAAACTTTTGAGGACAATCCATATGCTGTGACATATGGGATGCTGCAGATGTGAAGATGGAGCATTACCATGCATGTGTTATCTGTAGAGCACAGTTAATATTAGAATGAGTAGAGATTAGAAACTATTCAGGTGGCAAAGCTGTGGCACAGAGATGTGGTAGAGGGGTCAGGTTTGCTCTCCAGACAACAGCAGCATCATGCACCACATGCAGAACTCTATCTTTCCATGTAGCTTGGAGTCTAGAATAATTTGGGTTATATAGGCACTATGGCCAGAACAAAAAAATTGGCAATTTATGAGGATAACCTGCCAACTAGAATTTGAAAATGCATGGGTATACAGCAAAAAAAAAAAAAAATTGTGATTTCTCAGCTGATTATTAAATTGATTAGCTTAACTAGGCTATTAATCTACCAGCTGTGAAGCTTTTCAAGGTTTTTCAGCGATGCCTGATCTAATCTGCCTCACTTTTCCTGCAAATGTGACATGACTATACTCACTGGATGAATAGTTACTGGCTCACTCATTTCTGTCTCCTGAAAACTACTTTCATTGACTCCTCTAATAAATTCAAACCAATATGGACAGATCCTCATGAAGTATAAGCACAGAGTAACAAAAAGACTGCATCAGAACTGTATAAAAATAAACTAGCTACCAATTCTTTTCATGAAAGCTAAAGGTGTAACCAGAATTTTGAATATCCAAAGTTATCCAAGGTCAAACTCTTCCTTTAAGCTTGAATCAGACTGTTGTGTTTGGGTGCTGTTCAGATTTGTGTGAAGCTATGTACCTATGAGCCACAATGCTTTGGCAGTAAAATGAAATTAAGTGTCCATCTGTCTTAGCTTGGGCTCTTACTTCTTGCTAATAAAACTCCTATCAGCGGAGAGCTGATAATTCTCATTTGCCTACAGTTGCTTTCTGACAGATGCACACAATTTTTGAGCTCTGCTGGTCACCTTCGAGTCCTTCCCAAATCAAACCAACAGTAAATAGAGCTGTAAGTGTATGTACAGAGAAAAAGTAAATGTGCTACACTTCATGTGGAATGCAATGTTTATCAATGATAAATCTTGGAAGAAAAATAAAGGTTTTCTGAGATTATAGTGCATGTGTACATATACATATACATATACATATACATATACATATACATATACATATACATATACATATATATATATATACACACACCTTTTCCCTACACCATGAGCACAACAGGCAGACTGTGCATGAGAAGTGAGAGGCAAAGAGTGTAAAAGAGAAGAGAAAACAGCATGAAAAGCCTCTCATCACATCATGATGCTATATTGAAATCTGAAACTATGAAGGAGGCCATGCCTATTGGCACCTTCCAAAATGCTTCCCCACTTCCTCAGCAGCTCAGTTCTGTCCTGGTGCTGTCATGTCCCACTCCTTCATGCAGAAACAGGTCTGAGACAGTGTTATCTCCCACAGGCTGCACCCTGCCCTAGGGTCTTGAAATCCTCTGACTCCACCACAGCAACAAAGTGCTAAGAAATTCTGCCCTTAAAACAGGCAACACGTGCACTGAACACTATTTTTAAAACCATGCCAATTAAAGGCCTAAAATAGAAAACATGATGATGATTTTAAACCTCAATAAAACAAATCAAGCACATCATAAATTGCAGATGCTAAAATACATAAATTACAGTGGAAGGTATATACACTCCTCTCTGTTAAGAAGGCAGGATGCATAGCCTACACAGTGAATAAGATATTCTAAAGCATTTCATTCATACAGAATACAAGAATGCCTCAGGGCAAAAGTTTTAGGTATCTAAACGAATAAAATCTTTTAAAGTATTATTTCTTTATAAAGCCTGACCCAGGGAAAACCATATTTAAAAATACAATTCTAGACAACCAGTATTCAATTTCTTTCAAGGTTATATGAAGCAAGTCAGCTACAACAGAAATTTGATGAAAGCAAAATGCTTTGTTGTGGTTTAACCTCAGCCAGCAACTAAGCCCCACAGAACCGCTTAATCACCCCCACCCCAGTGGAACAGGTGAGAGAACAGGAAGAGTAAAAGAGAGAAGATTTGTGGGTTGAAATAGACAGCTTACATAGGACAGAAAAAGAATTTTAAAAAAACCAAAACCAATAATCTTATTAAGAATAACAATAATAAATTTGACTATGCAAAACAAGTGATGCACAGTGCTATTGCTGACCACTCACCAAGCAATGCCCAGCCAGTGCCCCAGCAGCAGTCTCCCAGCCAGCTTTCCCCCACAGTCTATAGACTGAGCATGTCATTATATGTTATGAAATATCCCTTTGGTCAGTTGGGGTCAACTGTCCTGCCTGTGTCCCCTCCCAACTCCTCGCGCCTCCCCAACCTTCTCACTGGCAGGGCATGAGAAGATGAAAAGTCCTTGACCTACTATAAACACTACTTAGCAACAACTAAAAGCATCAGTGTGTTATTAGTCTCAACCTAAATACAAAACACAGCACTGTTCCAGCTACCAGGAAGAAAATAAATTCTACACCAGCTGAAACCAGGAGATGTTTATACAAGAGGAACTTTAAGAGCTAGAATGCAAAGCATAAAATTTGTTCCTAATTGCTCGTTGTTGCAGATCTATAAAGCTCACTGAAAAGCCTGAAAGGTTTTATTGCAGTAGATTAAATTTTAAATCAAATGCATACACAGCCACTGAAAAAGTAATGCATAAAACAAAATGAGAATAGGTATCACCAGGACTGAAATCTAAACTGCATTTTGATGTCTAAATTCATGGATGTATAAATTCACTCAGCACAATTAAAAAATAAAAAAAAAAAAAAAACAAGAAACTGAAAGTCCAAACTAGCTATGAGATTCAAATATTGCCCCCAAATAGTTACAACAGATAAATATATCTGTGGCTTTCTGGTTTCTCTTATTGCCAACATCCGGTTTTAAATATTGATTTGAACGTTAAAGCTGAATGTAGTTTCGTAACACAATAAAATATTCACTTGTAGCATTGTGAGCAATTTAATCCCTACAAAGAGAAATTTAGGCTACCAGTTTGCTAGCCTAAGGATAATTTTTTTTCAATGTAGGAACTCCACATTAACTTACATAATACTTAAATATTACTTAACTACAGTCAGGAATTAACTATTTAACAGGCTTTTTGTACTCTTCATTTGGAAGGGTGTTTCTCCACTCTGTAAATGGAAATTGTAGATCTGTCACCCCTTCTTCAATTATAGGAAAGAACTAAGGAAAAAAACCTGCAAATTTAGTCAGAGTTGGAGGACAATGAAAATATGACCATATTTAAGTTTTGTTCTTGAAAACAGGTACCAGCTCCAGAACATGCTTAAATTAACCCTAAATGGACCATACACACAGAGAGAGTTAAGGGCAAGATCAAAGCTTTTGGATCCCAAAGAAGAGTCCAAAATCTGATATATTACGACCAGATTACTTCCAGAATCACAACAGAGTTGGATTAGAAAATCTCTGCTAAATGGCTTTATGAGCCAAGCAAAACCAGGAATCCCCAGGTAAGGACATTTCTATTTTACCTCCTCAAAAATACCAGAAAACAAATTAAGATGAAGCTTTACCAGATAATATATGTATTAAAAGATGCAGTTACTGGACAGATAAAATGAGGTAGATCTTTTTCTTTGTTAATGGAATATACACACATTTAGGAATAAAATATGTAACTTTGTTGACTCAGATATTTTTAAATCAAGAGCACCAGATTTCCCTTTATCTGTGTTCTTTGAGGGATACAACATGTAATCCTTACATTAATGGATCTTCAAAAATCTTTTCCAGCAAGTTACTCTTTAGACTTCAGGGTATTCTGTGGTTCTCTGTTTGTACCAGTTATCAATTTTTGGTGCACAGCAATGGCTTATCTTAACAGTGCAAAACTGTTAACAGGGGCACTGACAGGCTGGCAGTTCCAACTGGTACTGACACCACGGGATTCCTGGAGTCTCTGAATCAAACTCTGATTTCAGCTGCACTAACTTTATCCTCTATGAGTCAGTTTTGTTGGGGGTAGTCACTCTTAGGAGTCGTGAGTATTAATTTAAAGAGGCCCAAGATTGCTGATTTATTATTGCAAGACCTCAGCCTTCCAGTGACTGCAGTTAAGTATTGCGAAGGTACACTGCAATCTGTGCTCTGAATGGGACATGAAGTGACAGGACCATTACTTTGTTCAGATCTTTCACTGCTGTCAGTCTAAAAGAGTGAACATACAACTCTGATTGTCATGAAATGTATGGCTCTCTCTGTATATCTTATCCACTGAGTACTGCAAAGTCATAAGTTAAATTGCTTTTATGAAAGTTGAACATGAGGGACATAGTTTTAGATTTTAAAAAATGAAACCATTGAAGTTTCAAAAGATGAAAGACATGGGGGGAAGAAAGAGAAAAATAAAGTCAGAGGCATCTATCCAAAGCTGTGAGGCCCAGGCCATCACTTACTTGGCATTGAAAAAAATAATTTTTATAGAATGTAATGATTTAACTATAAAAAGAACTCTGGTGTAAGCAATCTAAGGTGAGAAAGAATAACTGCACCTTCCATTATACTGATGATCAATCTATACAGACATTTGTGGTATTTTACTGAAATTATTGTGCAGCATACGGCAAGGAGTTGTTGCAATTTTTCTTTCAATTGTTACACAGACTTTACCATTTTTCTTTTTGAACAAGAAAAATATGTTACATTATTTAGACTTCATTGAAAACTACTATTTGTTTGTATTGTAAAAAACTAAGAAAAAAGGTCACGGGCGAAAAAGGAGGTAACAGTAAGTCAAGAAGAAAAATATGAAAATTTCAATGAAGAAATCAACTGTTAATCCTAAACCACACAAAACTCCAGCTAATTTCCAGTCTGAAACATGCCTGAAGACATGACAGCTAACTAATATGATTGCTAACACTGGAATTAATTATGTCCCGATCAGACTTCCTAGAAAGAATGGACTGCCATGAATTGTTTTAATAAGTATATATGAAGTCTGAAAAGATAAAGGTAGCTTGTCTAGAATTCTTTTTTATCTGTCTAGTCATCATAGCATTCTATGAAAATAGCATTACGTGGGATGAAGAAAGACTTGAAGAAACTGCAGCATTACTAGAAGTGGTAGGCGAGAAAATTTGGAGGAGATTATTAATTTTCTGAGGAATGTGAAAGTTCTGTCGTATATTTGTGTGTACATCTAATACACACAGGCACAAAGCTGCACACTGGAAGACCTGTGCCCTGGGTCCAGCCCCTGGCCATCATGGGGATGAAAAGAAATTTTCTGTGAAATTAAATTGGTATGGGCATGGGAGTAAAGACATTAGGACTCCCTGATTTTAGCTTTAAGGATGGCTATGGGTATTGTTTAAGACTGTTGTCTAAGGTACAGTGTTTTTTGGGTTACCTGCTTCACAGATGTGGTGAGGCTGTGTCACATTCAGCTGAGGAACTGTGATGGTACAGGAGTTATCACCACCAACCTTAACCCCAAAGCCTTTGCAGTAACAGGTGATACCAGACTGCCTTCCTGGCATCCTCCACCCATCCAGCCCAGATTTACGCTACAGTTGCCACCCCCTGGCTTGTAACCTCTCCCAGAGCCCTTGTGCCCATCAGCCCATGCACAGGGCTGATGTCATTGTCATTCTCAACAATATAAACTTTGACATGGCATGCATGGCCGTGCAGAGTGGTCACAAATCTGACAGCTTCCAAAACAGCAGTGATGGAAAGGGTTCTGGGAAAAAATTAGCTCTGCTGGCTGGGGTTCACGACTGTTCCAGAGAACAGCACACTGCCCTGGGCATGTTTATGCCTCCATTTCGAAACTGCATTCCCAACTTCTTTCTATTCACCTTTGGTCAAATACAGTCTGTCCCTTAAATGTTTTATGCAGGAGATTTTTTAAAATATATTTAGAGTGTATTTAGTCTAGCTTTTCTTTCCACAATGCAGCAGGAAAAGGGAAGTACCTCCAACGAGATTGCAATGCCATCCACCTCCTTAAACTGTACTATATTAAACAGACCATTAAATCAAAAATACCATGCTTTGCCAATAAGTTATTAAATGTCTGAAAAAGTATATGACATTTTAAGGAAGCCGTTACACTGTACCTCATATTTCAAAGATCCTTTAAAAAAGACCAATTGTTCTGTCAGCTTCATTGTGGAAATCCAGAGCAACTCTGTCTATTTCTCAGAGGCTATTGCTGGGTCTCTCCCTGGGGCTGACTGAGCTGATTAGAGTCTACAGGAGCCTCCTGTTGATCCCAACAAGGACTGAATTTCAGATATAGCTTAGTACAAAATTATTGGGCTGGTCAGGCGAGGACCTAAGGCTTTATCATGGACCTAAGGCATGAGGACAGAATTAGCCAGTAATATCCAGCCCTCATTAGTGCATATTAGTATTTGGTAATGCTAATCAATACTAGGCCAGGGTAGCTCCATTGCAATGATCTCTATTTCTCTCCCCTCTGCACAGGCTGAAATTCATTTTCCCATCTGCCTCCTGCTGATTGCAGACACTTTTTCTGGAACCTCATTGCAGCAGTTGCTTCACTTGTCTTGTGCCTCGCTTTTTCTAAGAAATACCACATTTCTGGCAAATTATTGACATCATAGCTGGGTGCCTAGAGCTTCTGTTGGAGAGGACACATTGTACCTTGAACAAAAATTCTGATACGTGCTTGTCTTTGCTAAAGTCTTAGGAAATGTCTCTCCACATCTGACCTATTGTATTTAAACATCAACAAAAATTTATTAAATTTTCTTTACTCAGACTCAGAAAAACAGTGTGTAACTGCTTGGAGATGTTGATTTACACCAAGGGGTTTTTCCCCCTTTTATGTCTTTACGGCTTTAGGTCTTCACTAGTTTTAAAATCCAAATTTACAATGAAGAGTAAGTATATGAAAGATAACTCACTGGAGTTTATGTCCACCTCTGATCACAATCTCCAAAAAAAGGAAGGTAAAACAATTACAAAGCCCAGTTAGACAGCATCTCTCTTGAATGTATTCTCTCTGTAATTCCATAGGGAGACATCACTAACAGTCAGCAATATCTCTCATTACATGCTGCTCATTCAGTTCCTCCAAACTCACAGACTCAGAGAAAGTGAGTTTATAAAATTTCCTAAGATGCCTAAAATGTATAAAATGTCCTAAAATGCACCTTATTAGCCTTATGTAAGAAATACAGGTGATTTTCTTCACGAAAATGAGTGCAACAGGAAAATGGAGTACGCTAAAAATAATTTTTTAGATTGAAAATTGAGGTAAAAAGTATAAAAAAAATATTTCCAGAATTATAAAATTGGAGATTTTGTTTAGAGGTATTTATATAACTAAATGTCAAAATATAAACATGTAGAAATGAAAAAATAAAGTACTTCTTTTCAGAGCACTGGAAGCTTTTTGATCTTTGCTTCTTGAAATAATAGAATAGCTGGGAGAGGAGATTGTTATTTACAAGAATCTGAATGAGGTACTGTCATTGAACTTAGTTTTAACGAGTCAAAAAATGTAGTAAGATACAGAAATATTGGGTTGCTTCTCAGATTAAAATTTTTTGACTCTTCCTATTCTTTGGTCATTTTAATATTCTTAAGTAAGCACCTTAAAATTAAATTAAAAGCAAGACAGCAGACACTGCCCGAGTCAGGTCACTTTGGCATCACTACATACCCACTTTCTCTTCCTGGAGATTTTGTTGAAATAACCTGTCACTTGTCCTCTAGGGTCTTTTTTTCTTTTCTTAATGTTTTTTCCATTTAGTCGCTATCAGAGTTCATCGCTGTTGAACATTCTAAAGTAATTTTGAAAGAAATATGGTTCAAACCAAGCTGGTCAGAATGATACCTCATTCTGAAACAGAATTAAAAAAACAAAGAAAACAACTCTCTTCCACAATCATGTGTGAACAGCCACAATCTTTTCTTTCTAATCTTTGAACTACCAACCATAGAACAGCAGAGCAAAATAATCTCTTCTACAAAATTGAATTTAAATACCTTTAAAGATCTCTTAAATATTCAAGGATGGCTAACCTGTGGTACATGAACCGAATCAAGGTCATTAGAAAGACTCCTACACTGTTTTCTTTACTCAATAGCATTAGAGGAAGGCAAACTATGTCATACAGAAGAGAAATCTGCACATAATAGTCAATCTGTCAAGGTGTGTAGTGCCACACACTGGCTGGGCTTCTTTTGAAGTAAATGTTTGGCTCTTTAATTTCTAAATAAAATCTTCCAAGAGTCTGCTTAGATCACAGGTCTGTGTAGTTCAGAATGCTATTTTTCATAAATATCCTTCTTGATGTTATTCTCATATTTAAGTTAGAAGAGATTAAAACAGAATATGTCTAATTTTCAGGGGAAAAAACCACAAACAAACATACAAACAAACACAAAAAGCCCATATTTTTAACAGGTTTTTTTGTGAAAACTTGTGGAAAAGTGTTTTCCTTATTTTCCTTAAAATTCTTCTCATGGAAATAGGAACCAAAGTATTTTAAACACCACCAAGCCTGACAGAGCTCAAGAAGCATTTGGACAATGCTCTCAGGCACATGGTGTGACCCATGAGGCTATTCCATGTAGGGCCAGGATTTGGACATGATGATTCTGATGGGTGCATTCCAACTCAGGATACCCTGTGATTCTATGAAATTGTCTACATGCATGCATATCAGGAAGCTCGAGCCATACCAGCTTTGCCCCTGTGGGGAAGTGTGGGAAAGTTGATGTTTCTTTGTTTTGTTTTGTTTTTAATTAAACATTATATTCAAGATATTAAAAATAAATAAATAAATAAATAAATGAAAAGTAGGCTTCTAACAGCAAATATTGAGAAATTAAATCATTCTTGTGTTATGGAAGTAGCAAGTTGGCCAAATTTATGTGACTGAGAAAAGGTGATGCAGCTGGGGCAGCTGAAATTTTTGCTTACGAGTAAAGAAACTTCTGAGTTTATCTTGTTCTTAATGGATAATTCATCCTAATGCAAGTTTTCTCAAGTGCTTTCCAACAGACACTGTCATTTCTGGAAATTACAGTCAAGAAAATTGCTGCTTTAACAATTCAGCCAATTTCTAAAGTCTTCTAGTGATTGAGCTACCTGCAGATTGACTACTGATCACTCCAGCTCTCACAGTTTAATGCATCTGTGGCCATAATGACCCTACAGAGATATTGCTCCAGGTCCTCTCGCAGTGTCAGCACTGAGAGAGAGGTGACTCAGCAGCCAAGTCAAAAGACACAATCCACCGTGTTCTTGATGGATGTTTTGCCTTTCCTAGTGTCTAGTGCTCTGCTGGAGATGAAGCTGTGTTCCTGGGATATTTAAGGAAAAATCAGCTACACTCAATTTATCAGAGAGTTCACCCAAAGACTTTATATAGAATGCTGGAGATTTAAGGGAAACTGCATGCAAATATATCTGGCATTCATATACTTGCTAAGGAGGCAACACCATCTGCCTAGTTCACCTTAGGGCATACCTGGGAAGAGCTTGGTCATCTTCATCAGCAAGACAAGAAAACACACCGAGAAAACATTCTAGAAGACTCTGGAACATGACTATTTAAGGAGATGATGGCTAGGTAGCACAGTGGGTGCAGTTTCCTTGGCCCCTCTTCACCCTTTCCACAAGAAGACTCCTAGTCTCTTTACAGAAAGTTCTGATAATAATGCAGATAAAAGTCAATACCCACTCCTTGTGTCTTTCACCTACAGTCTGCAAGAAGGGGTGAAGAAATAAAGGAATTAGATTTTACTTATATTTAGCAGCTTTTAAAAGAGGTACAGTGAATCATCTGCTGCATTTCAGGTGAGAGTATCTAAAGTGCAAACACCAGGGTGCAACTTCTGACACTTCAAATTTTAATCAGGGCAGGAGGTGTTTGGGTTTTTTTTTAATTATTCTTTTAAGCTGTGTTGAGATTAAAGGAATGCTGCATGGTATGATTGTTTCTGAGCTTTGCCCCAAGGTCTTACTTCTCAGGTTGAAATCTTTTTAAGTCCCCTTTGCCATTAAGAGGAACTCAAAGTCCAGTATTAAAACAATGACAAAGTCACTAAAGTGTTTCTAGAGGAAAATGAAGTTTAACTAGGAAGGTACGAACATATCTTTGTTTAAGGCAGCCTCTTGCAAGGTATGAAAGCATGAAAACTTTCATTACCATCACCATTTGCCCAAAGCCAGCCTGACTCAGTAATTAGAAGTAATGCTCTTTGCTTTTATATAGAGCTGACATCAACACCCAGTGTAATTTCAGTACAAAGTGCAGCAAAGATCCTCCTTTTCCAAAAGTGCTTGTTTGTTGCAATGCTGATTCAGCTTCTCTAATTCTATAGGTTGAGTACATGCAGTCAGAGCTTATTTTGGATAACTTGATATTAAAACAGTTACAAGGGATAGAAAGCAAAAACTGGAGGATTCCCACCAGGAGTAATTTAGCATTTTCTGCAGACCCCTTGGGGTATAAATTAACACTCAGCTCCAGTTTCTGTAAAATAGTGCCCAGTGGTCAGTATGCTGGAAGCATGTCAGGATATTATATTAGTTTCTGAAATCTGTACTTGATATTATGTCTTAAGGCAAATTAAGAACAAAACTTGTATAACACACTTATTTTCAGTTAATTGCACTAGTTAACTGCTGACAATATGATATTAAATACTATTATGAATGTTACATAAATTGTTGTTCAAGGACATTTATGATCTTTTCCTATGACTTCACAAGACAAACTAGACTAAACACACACTAGAATAACATTAACTTTTTCTATTTTTTGAAACTTCCATTTTTGAAAAAAACTATATAGTAATTTCATACAATCATAGAATATCCTGAGTTGGAAAGGATGAACTAGGATCATTGCAAACCAACTCCTGGCCCTGCACAGGAGTCACTCCATGCACCTGAGAGCATTGTCCAAAAGCTTTTTGAACTCTGTCAGGCTGGTGCTGTGATCACTTCCCTCGGGAACCTTTTCCAGTGCCCAGCCACCCAAGGATGAGGAAACTTTTTCTAATATCCAACCTAATTCTCCCTGACAACTTCATGCAGTTCCTTCAGGTCCTGTCATGAGTCAACAAAGAGAAGAGATTGGTGTGGGCCTCTCCATTCTCTTCATCAAGAACTTGATGATGTCTCTGCTCAGTCTCCTCATTCCCTGGCTGAACACACCAAGTGGCCTCACCTGCTCCTTGTATGGCTCACTCTTTCTTAACTCCTTGAGATAAGGAAATCCTGCATATAACAGAAATACTTTCTGTGTGGCTGTGAACAACATGAAGCATCTCTACTATCATCTATATGGCAATAAAAGTAACTTTCCATTCAGGTGTAACAACATCAACATTTTCTATTACCATCAGATAAATAATCAAAAGTTTCCCATAGATGTAGGTTTAAATAATGGAGGATTACAATACACAAAAGTCACTGTATTTTAATAATAATAATAATAATAATAATAATAATAATAATAATAATAATAATAATAATAATAATAATAATAGTGTTGCAATTGAGAATCCTCCAACTAAAGCAGTACTCAGGGCTATTCTCACTCATTTCTGCAGATTTTATACCAATGTTGTGACCATTTCCATCACAGACTCTCTGGCTACTGTGCTTCAGTACTGTGTGTCCCACAAGAAAGATGCTGCAACAAGTTCAATGGTGGTCCAAAAAGATGAGTGGCTCAGAGCACAGAATACAGAGAGGTTTAGACAGGAGTTTGAACAGCCTGGAGGAAACAGAATTCACCAGACAAAAAGTATAACAAGGCTGGTCAAGCACTGGAACGGGTCACCTGGAGAGGTTGTGAAGTCTCTCTCCTTGGAGATATTCAACACTGGACTGGACAAGGCTTTGGAGAACCTCATCTAACTGACTGGATGTAATTTCAGAATTCAAAGTTGTTTCTACTTTGACTGGGCATTGCACCAGACAGCCTCCAAAGATCCCTTCCAGCCTAAATTTTTATACAATGCCAGGATTTTTCAGAAAAGAATAATTTTAATATTTCCTTTTAGACTGAAGGATTATACTTGATATTTTCTTTTACTTTTCTTTTTACTTTTTTTTTTTAATGCTATAAAATCACATTAGCCTAGGGAAAAAAAAAAATCTTTGTCAGTGGAATTTAAAATCTGAAAATATTTCCAACTTTCACACATTGTCCCTTTCTTTTCTTTAAAGATAAATTTCTACAACAGTATCACAGGGAGTGAAATTTTCATAGAAAATATTCGTAAAAACCAAAAATTTTTATGATAAAATAATTACAGTGGAAAAAAAATGCCTCTCCTCTTCAGGCATTGTTCTGAGTCACTGGAAATATTGGTATTCAAATTTTTCAACAGTCCTGCCAAAATGAGGAAACAATGAAAGATTATTTGTATAAATTATACCCTGCTAGGCTTAAGATAAAGTGTAAACCAAAGAAAAAGACTCCTGCAGAAAGAATTTCTTTTATGAATAAAGTTTTTCATATTGTTCTAACAGTCAGTGAACTCCATTTCTGAACACAAGAGCAAATTAATGAGCATGCAGGCCTTGTACCATTGCTTTTCAGGGAAACCAAGATATCCTCAGGGAAACTGTGACAAGTCCTATATTTGTAAAGCATATGAAACACTTCCCTTAAGTCCCAGATATCCCAAATACAGATTTCTATCCATGAACTGGTGTAGGAGGGAGAGTGTTATCACGACCTACAGAAGCTTATTTAATGTATTGGCCAGTGCCCATTGTAGGCAGAAGGCTGTTCAGTGCAGCCTGTAGATGTTGGGATCTTTCAGACATAGCTGGGGGCTCAAACTACACCAATTCTGATGGACAGAGCAGAGCCCAGGGTGACAGGCAGCAGTTGCTGACTCCTGGGAAGGACTAAGCTGCAAGCAGGAAATAGCAGCAGCTGCAAGGAGAAAATAAAATTATTGACAGGAAAGAGCAAGAGAAGAGCCTTAATGCAATATCCACGGAGTTGCAGTCTGAGGTGAGCCCTGTGTTCTCTTTTGCCCTGGAGCTAGAGAGCCTTGCTGAGCTACCAAAATCTCATTAGTGACCAACAGTACAAATAATCAACATCTGCTGCACTACAGCCAAATCCTCTCTTTTCCAGGCTACAAAGGCTGCCCTCCTTCGTGCAGGCAACATTTAAATGGCACCCCCTTCCAGACCTGCACAGGACACAGCTTCAGTTCTCGTTAGAGGTGGTTTAATGCTCTTTTTTTATGTTTATCTCTTCATTTTCCCAGTCCACCTAATGGTGGAAGAAAACCAAAAGCCATCTGAACCCCTGGACACTGAGCTTGGCATGACATTTATGGTGCAACATTCATGGAGCACCTCCAGAAGCATCGGCCAGATGAGTGCACTGTGTGATACAGGAGTGATCTCTGTAAAACCTCAAGGGACAGGAAGAGGGTGATGGAAGTCCTGACATTTCAGGACTCCCTCCGTGATCTCCCAGCACTGGGCAAATCCTTGTCTGGGGTGGTGACATTTAGCTCCATCTGCCACAAAGCTCTTAGCCTGATTTTCCATGCACTCAGCCTGCTCTCAGTGCGAAGTCTGGAGCTCTGCCATGTGGGAAGGAGGAGTCCATTGCAGTGGGAAAATAATTTCCATATCTCCAGAAGCCAGCATTTCCCATGCCACAGGGAAGAACATTAGCCATATCTGTTCCATTCATTATTTTAACTAACGTAGAAATGAAAGGAGCTTAATACCCAGAATCCCTTTTTTACAATTACTGCCATTTTAATTGCTCAGTATAAGCCATTTTCTCTAGGTTGTTGTGGCCAAAGAAATTGAAAAAACAATGTGTAAAATAGATATTTCTGTTTAACATGTATTTAAATTAGAAAAAAATACTCTCATCTAAAAATAGTGTAACAAGTCAGTAATGGTAAAAACAGTGATGAAAAGAAAACAGCATTTACTGATGTTTTGTTTAATTGTCTGTTCCTGCATGATGAATAGAAACCCTCCTTTAAAAGGAAAAAAAAAAAAAAAACTTAAATCATCATCCATTTCCATTAGCCGGGGAAATCAGAAAAAAAATTGAATTGCTATGGAATAAAAGGGTCCAGATTCAAAGCAGAATATTAAGGAACAAGGTAAAAAGGAATTCTCTGAGTTTTGTGTTTTAATGTATTCATTGTAAATTAGGAAAAAAAAATAAAAGAGACTTTATTTGAAATGTTGTAATTCAAATGTGCCCAAGTCAAACAGCTACTTTTTTAGCTCAAAACACACTGAAGAGAGACAGAAGGTGTATAGCTGATGTCAAATGCTGCTGGCATCTTGTCACATTTATAAGTCTTAATTTACATATATGCACTTAGTTGCACTTTATAGGTGTGGAGGTCAATTCTTGCAAGTATAATTAACATCTTACTGCCAAAATTTGTTAAGCTATTAAGGCAAAATGAAGATTAGAATAACAGAGCATGATAACTAGATGCTCTATTAAAGGATGAGTAATAAAAGCTTGGATCTGAAAATCTTGGCTCATTTAGAATATTGTTGCTTCCAAGAAAAAAATTATTTGACTTAGTAAAATCAGAAGTAGTAGAAATTACAAAATTCTGTAGCATAAAAAGTGTGTGAAGCTCATATAAATTAGTCTGAAACAAAATTAAAGTAAATGTTTCATGAAGAGGAGAAACTGATGTACATCTCCCAGCAGCCAGAGAATGAGTGGGGGGACTCTTAGGGGCTGCTTTTCAACACCTGCAAGGAGGTAACCAAGAAGACAAACCCAAACTCTTTACCCAGATGCTTCGTGGGAGAACAGACAACAGTCATCCTCTGAATTGGGGGAGGTTCCATCTGGACCTCATAAGGGGGAAAAGAAGTTACTATGAAGTTAATTATGAACTATGAAGTTAATTAAGAACAGAGTCCAGTGAGGTTGAGGGATCTCAACCCTTGGAGGTTTTCAGGATATAACTGGATAACCCTGCTCTGATTTCAGCATTGCCCCTATTTTGAAGAACAGGTTGTACAGAGACCTCACAAGGTTCCTTCCACTTCAGCAGTTCTGTGGCACATATGGTGATGAGAAAAAATAAAATCCAATATGGGAATTTCAGTATTGAAAGAAAAGTAGATGTATACTATGTGTCTGTCTTTAAAATAGAAGCACTAGCAGTATTTATAGTCACAACCTCTCAGAAATGGTAAATAAGCTCTGTGCTTGAAAGAGGAATAAAAATCAAAGGTTTGCATCTAAGATGCTGATTGAGAAGTGGGCGTTTAGGCAAATTAATTCCCATATATTCATAATATAACCATATCATTGTTATTGACTTTAAAGTCCTTAATATCCATTAAAATCCTACAGACTGAGAGAAAATATGAATAATAAGTGATTAAAAAAGCACTTTATTTTTTTTAAAAAATCAAGTAAAGCTGAATTTAGGTCTGAATAGCTTTCCAACTCAAAGCCCCTTCACAAATTCAAAATTAAATTATCCATAAATTCTTGGCTTTGCAACTTTGGAAGAAATTTAAACATATCTCACTTTTCTAGTAACCTCTCCCTGGCACTCAGCTCAATTATTTTGGGTAACAGGATATACCTGTGCTGAGAAATAATGAACACAAATTTTGTCATAAGTATGAAATTATAAAAGGATGTCAGAAGTATAAAGACTGATGTCATGAAAAAAGGAAAAAGGGGTATTGCTCACAAGACAAGGAAACCAATGAATCACTACGGTTTGGTGTTTTCAGAACATGAAATATAATGGAAAAAGTCTGAAAGTCTGGATGAATCAAGTGGAGAGATGTCTGTTCTGTACAAATTCATTCAGCTTTTACCAGTTGCTGCTTTGACTCCAGTGTCACTTGGACTCATAGAACAGAAAAAGTGAAGATGCTCGTTGCCCCTGGTAGTTCTGAGAGAAAGGCCAGAATATATTTTTATATACCAGGCACTCAAAACTTTTTTTAGAGAATCCAGAGAAAGAACACAATTTGCAAGAGCAGTTGCAAATCTTAGTAGAGTTCACACATTCTACTATGAGACAGACTAAAATATGTATTTTCTGCCCTAACATCACTTTTTCAAGTAAACACTCTGTACATTTTCTGGCCAAAAAGATGATCTGAACAGCTGAACTGGTTCATTATTTTAATAGAGAAGTAGAATTGATAATTACTATGTGTTACCTTTCAAATGACAAAAACATTGACCTCTAAAGGTACATTAATAATGTTACAGTTATGCAGGTAGTTATAATCACTAGAAAAGTCCATGTCTAGACACACTTTCCAGCTAAGGTGAAAGTTCCTTATCTATTTTGATATTAAGCAACTAATAAAATATTCTCAAATTGAGTTATAATTCTATCACTGTGGGTGCAGCTGATGTTGAGATAAGGAGCTATTGAGAACCTTTAGGAACATTGTAGTGGAATATGAAAGCTGCACAGCAACTCTGTGAGGGATCATTAGAAGCCTATTGCTACATCTGGTCCTTCAGAAATTTAGAAAAAAGGCAATTGATAGAAACCAGAGATTCTCAGTTGAACAAAAATTAAAGAAAACTGCTAACTGCTTGCCCCAGATTTTGCAGAAAGCAGGTCTTCCTAAACCTGTTTACATCCTCTGTATGACTTTGGCTGACAAAAATAAGAGTCAAATGTGAAATATTCAGGTTTCTGAAAAGCTATTGCATATGAAACAGTTAGAAAGTTAGCACTATTAAGTGCCATTAAAGCATGGATTTAACAGACAAAGAACTGACTAGAAGATAAATAAAAAAAATAGTCAACAGTAGAGCAACATGATTTCAATTAAAAGGTCTCTAATGTAGATTTGTAGCTAGAGCAGCACATCTTACACTACTGAACCATTTAATGAAATCTTCTGAAATACATAAAAACACTTCTGATGAAAATTATGGATGACAACAGGACTGCTCAGGTTAGGAATACTAATGGCTGAGTTGTAGATGTCCATTCCTCCTAAAAGGATGGGATTCCTTGAACAAATAAAAGTGCTTGTTTTGTAAATATCTTTGGAAATCTGTCTCACTGTATAATCCACCTGTTGGGTTTTTTTAGCCAAAGGACAGAAATACACACTTTTAGATGCCTATGTTAGTTCAGATTAAAAGACTTTAAAAGTGCCTATTTCTCACCTCTGATCCTAAAGAAAACACAGGCTTACTCAAGAAAGTAATTGAAATTACTCCTATTCAATATTATTTTATTTTTTTTCTTTTAAGTACAGGTAAATTATATATTTAGAACTAAAGAACATAAGTAAAGTCTACAGAAAAAAAGGTTGAATAATGGAAAACAGAGCCTCTGGAAATAATGGAAGGCTTGTGACAGGTGACCAAAGAAATTCCTGCCACGTTTATGAAACATGAAAACCATGACAAACTGGACATAACCTGACAACATACTCTTGTAGCCCAGAAAGACAAACCTCTCCTGGGCTGCCTCCAGGGCAGCATGGGCAGCAGGGTTATGGAGGGAATTCTCCTGTCTCTGCTCTGGTGAGACTTCACTTGCAGTGCTGCATCCAGCCCTGGGGTGTCAACACAAGAAAGATGTGGACCTGTTGGAGTGGGTCTTGAGGAGGCCATAAGGATGATCAGAGGGATGGAGCACCTCTGCTATGGGGACAAGCTGAGACAGCTGGGGTTATTAATTCTTGATAGGAGATAACTCTAGGGAGACAGTCTTGCAGCCTTTCAGTATATAAAGAGGGCTTTTAAGAACTAAGGAAATGAACTTTTTAAGAACTAAGGGCTTTTTAAGAACTAAGGAAATGAACTTTTCAGCAGGCCGTTCAGTAGTGACACGACAAGGAGAAACAATTTTAACTAAAAGAGAGTAGGCTCAGACTGGAGATCAGGAAGAAAAAATACATAATCAGGATAGTGAGAAAAATGTAGTGAAAGATGTTGCTTTCGAAAGAAAAGAAAGAGAAGCTGTGAACACCCATCCTTGGAAGTGTTCAAGGCCCAGTTGGATGGGGCTTTGAATAAGTCTGTCTTGTGTAAAGTGTCCCTGCCCATCGTAGGAGGATTGGAATTAGGTGATTTTTAAATGTCCCTTCCAACCAAACCCATTCTTTGATTCTGTGATTTACTGTTTATTTTGGAAAAAAATTAATTTAATTGTCAGATATAAATTTGAAGAGCAATAGATCCATTTAGTACAAAGGACAATACAGAAGCAATTTTATTTCAGCAAGCAATTTATATTACAGAAGCAATTTTATTTACTAAATGATAACTGGTGCAGGGATACGACATTTACATAAAAGTAAAATGTCAACATTTTAATAAGGACATTGTAAATCAAGATGAGAAAAAGAAAATAATCAAATGATAGGGAAATATTTTCTCTCAGTGAAAGCTTTAAAAGAGTAAGATGTTTAATTTTCATCATGTCAGCTTTCCATCATCTAACTGAGAAATTATTTGAGTGCAGTGTTTTATGTAATAGAAGAAGCCATAACAAGAATCACTGCCTGTAAACTATTGCTGGACAACTTTACTCTTGTAAGGTGGGGAAAGGAGCCAGCAGAACAAACTGCCCAAGGAAGTAATTGCTTCATGGAAGTAATGTTACCTGATTCCTTTCAGGACAGAAGGCTTTGCAAAGAGATATAAACCTTTGAAATGCGAATATTCTTTATTCCAGTGCAAGTTAAAGCTTAAGGAAATCTGACTAAATCTAATGGCTCTTCAAGCAGCTCCTCCTGGTCTTAAACTCCCTGAGTCTTTCTTCCTATGGATTGATGGGTGGAGAATAAAAATGAGTCAAGTACACATGTACTGCCTGAGTTTCACTTCTGCCACGAGATCTAGTGACACCAAGTCCTTTAATTTACATGTGAAAATGTTGCTTTCTAAAATCGTTTAAACAGACTGTGACAAACTGAAGATTTAGCAGCATGTGCCAAAGAGTAAACAAAAGAACATCAGAAATCTGCTGCAAAGAATATAGATGGATATATGAGCAGTGTTTGGTTATGTGATCTTCTACACAAACACAAAGGAGCACTTGGAACGGGGATAAGAGGCAAACCCCTTGAGTTTGCATCTGAGAAGACCTCTTAGATGGCCAGATCAGGAAGATTGGCAAGAACTGCCATGGAGAGGCAGCAGGTGGAGATCACAATTCAGTAAATAGAAGTCTCTCCCTCCTCCATCAATACTAGACTAACATGTGATGTGATGCTAAGGACAGCATCATAATTCCTTACACTAGCATGCTAAAAAAAAATGAACAGCATTTTCTAAAAGGTTAGGTATTTTAATACCAGTGCCCTGGGTAATACTAATTTAAAATTTAAATTTCATCAGCTGATTTCCCTGACAGTTTCACTTATTTTTACTTCTTGTTATGAATTATACGTGCTGTTCAAATAGTTGATTGATTTTTCGTCAGATATCTGTCAGATGCTTTTCAGTGCCTGGAAAAGTTTTCTATATATACTTATGTCTCTCTAAGTTCTTGTGCTGATGACATCACCTGTTAGTATGCAGTAACTCAGAGAGACAACAGGAGATTTCAATCATATGTACTAGGAGGTAACCAGGCAAAAATAAGATGTGATTTAAATTACACACGAGTATACAAATTGTTCGCTTTAATGAAAATGACATCAAAAGTTAATCATAGAATGTCTTGGATCAGAAAAGACCTTAAATATCCAACTCCTCTGCTATGCCCAGAATCATGTTCCAGTAGACCAAGTTATTCAAAGCCCTGCTCAAGCTGGCTTTGAACACTTCCAGGGATGGGGCACCAACAAGTTCACTGGGAAGAAAATGCATAAGATTGATCACATACTTGCATAGCTTTCTATGTTAATTATTTTCTATTGTCTATTTATTAAAGGGACTGGCTAATGAGAGTCCTGAAAATGTAGGACAAAGAGTTTGTCTATTTTATGGATACTAAAAAGGAATGTGTGCAAAGAGAGGTGACTGAGAATAAACACCGAGTTCATGGCTCTCCAGTCTGCGCTTCCAGAGAGTAGTCATTTCAACAGAAAAACACAACACCCACCTCTTCCCTTGGCTGATGCCACCACCCACTCTGTGACTCGAGCCACACATTCCTCTGCTGCCTGACTGCCACACTTACTAGAAGATGATCCAGTTTCTTCCTTTGTAGCTCATTAGGTCTCATTAAGGAGAGGGTTTTTTTTTTTCCCCACTGATTCTCAAAAGATAAGCCCTTCAAGTTCTGTGCAGATAATTTTGTGTTTTCTCAGCTGGTACCAAAAAAGTGTTTGTTCATAGCACCAAACCTCAGAAGTGTGAAATATATATATAATACCATTTATGCATTCAATCCTTACTGTTGCAGGATCTGAAAATAATAGCAACAGCTCACAATGTATTTTTGCAAGCAATATTTGCTTCTTAAGCACTCAGTTCATTAAATCTGAAAGCAGCAGAGATAAAAAGCTTGTTTAAGAAAAAGGGACAAATTAGGTTTATGAACTAAGAAATGGTTTCAGCGGAGAGAAAAATATGGCAATAGGACTAAGAATGAAGGACATTATAATATCTTTTCTAAGGGAAAAAAAAGGAAAGGAAAAAAACCTGCAAAAAATGCAGATCAGGAAAAGTGTAACATAACAAGGAGGTGAATACTGAAAATGCACTATACCATCTGGATAATGTTCGACATCAGCAAAAGCATACAAGAATCTAAAGGAATACATGTTCCCAGTTACAATGATACATAATATAGATAGCTAGTAGAATGAACACTTCTATTGAGGTTGGATTCTAATTTCTATTTGCTATTCTAATTGCTATTCCCTAATTTTTTATTCACTTGCAACATTCTGCTTCATTTTGGTAGCATCACATCCTTTCCCTCTGATTAATACAGTAAGAAAGTTCCTCTCAATACTATATCCTGGAAGTGTTTCACACAACTGGAAGATCCTTTCAGAAACCACTGAAAAAAAAGGTCACACCAAACGAGAAGAAATCTTGCCCAATTCCACAAATATTGTCAGAGTATCAGCCTTATCATTTTAATTTTTCTGGCCCATCTAACATTTATATATAAACTACACTAAAATCTCAGAGAGTTTGGGTTTATTAATTACCTCAGCTGTTCCTCAGTATCTGACATACCCGTGCTAAAATAGTAATCCCAGATTTTTTGGCAGCAGCAGGGAAAGGAGGACGCAGTTAGGCATCCTGAGGTGATCAATGGCCTAGACACACTAAAGGCTGGATGAAGGTTGCTGTTAGAATATTCTGTGTTTATGAAAATCATCTGAAAAGTGTTAAAACATTTTTCCTATGCCTTGGAACAGGGAAACACATGGAGTTTTGGATTTAATATATAAATTGGTCTAGCCACGAGACTGAAAAGCTGTTATCACTAGTTTAATCTTGAAATCTCACTCAGGTGAATGTTAAATTGTATCTCTTCACCAGTTCACCCCATATATTCAACAGTAGTAAATCAGAAATAATATATTTATCCTTTGGAGAATTGCTGGTGCGTGGTTTTTATGAAATTTCTCACTGTGAACAGACAGCACTCACAACTGATACATTGTGAGCAGCCTCCCAGGACTAAGAAGTCTGGGTGACATTTTGCAGTTAAACAAAATCTCATTCTAAGACAGAATGACACTAACAGAGAGCAGAAGCTTCAAATTAGCTGTTCATAACACACTGCTGAGCTGCTTTGATATCTTTTCAGTGTAGAGGCTAAGATGAATATTGCTCTTTGAACATTTTAATGCATATTAACACGTGTCTTCTGTGACAAATTTGGACACTATCTTCCCCTCCCCTCATATAATATATGCAGAGGTGTCAAATAATATATGAATATGTAAATATACAGATAGAAGAACACTCAGTGTTCTGGGCATCTGTACAGATATAACCAATGTAAAAATGGAGTGTTTATTTAGCTGACAACAAACTTGTAAATATAAGTATTTAGGCAGAATGATACCAAATATCTGAGTGAGCAGAAAAGGGATTAATAAGATTTTATCACAAGTTTTGGTCATAAGTCTGCCATAATCAATGTCTGTTGTTATTTTAATTATGGTGTTTCAAACCATACAAATTCAGCAATACCCAAGTTCAATTAAATGAGAAACAGCCTGATCTCCAGAAAAACAAGATGGGCAACCAATGTACTTAATCTGGGAAGATATTTTCATCAAAATCTAAAGCATAATTTGTGAAGAAGATGAAAATATCAGATATTGTCCATGAGAGGAGCAGCAGAACAGATTAAATAGTGTGCATCTGGTTGAAAATGTAACATGTTTAACAAAGCATTAATTAGAATTTCCAGTTGAAGTTCCATTTAGTTAAAACATTTAAGTGCATGGGATATGTGCATCTGATATGCATGCATTTCAAATTATTAGAGCAATTTTCATTAGCAGACACTGTATCAGTATGCTCCAGAGTGCTAGAAAAGGCTTTCTCTGATGCCTTTTTTGTATATCATTTGATGCTAGAATTATCATTAATTTCTTTTAACCTCTTCACTTTCACAACATGCTTTCACACAGGTTTGCTTCATCACCTCTCCAGGGTGAAATACACATTTCCTTGACAGAGCTGAACATCAGTAGTGCTAAAATAACTCAAGAATCCTGCTGTATGGCCACTAGTGGAATGAAATACATGAGTGGGCAAGGAAGAGCTGTGGGGAGTCCATTTGTCCTGGTTAGTAGTGTGGCAGGAATGCTGGCTGTCTTAGTGCCACTGCAAACCCCTAACAGAGGTGTGCTGCTGCACATGGCACGGCCCTCACCTCTGGTGTGGAGCACAGTTTCCTCCAAGAGACCAAAGGGAATAGGCTATTTAATGTGCTACCATTTTCTGAATACCTTTTTTTTAAAACAAAATATCCTTTCTAAGGACTAACAAGGCATTTTGTACCTCAATAGAGGTGTGGCAACAACTAAGGAAATGCAGTTCGACTCTTTAATGACTTTTTGGAACAATCAATGTCAGCACGTTAATATAAGATGGAAACAAACGACAAGACTAGAATAAAGTCTTCATTTGGAAGGTCTTTATCTCTCCCTATGTAGTATGTATGAAAATCTTAAGCTTTGGGATAGCAGTGACTAATTTTAAGTGAGCAGTTTACAGTTAAACTAGCAAAGCAGCAGCATTCAGCAGCACTCCACTGAACCTAGCTCAATGCACACTGTAAAATTTGTGCTTTCTTCACAAAGCTATTTATACTTTCTTCACATCAAATACCCAAGGACCCAAAGAAATATTCCTTTTAATCTGTGGGGTACTCCTACATGTAAAAAGACATTTGTCACCTGGTAAATCTGGATTTAAAGCTGAAAGTTCACAAAATTATATTAGATTTAAAATTATTTCTCTCGTAAGACTCAGAGACACCACTTGTCCAAAGTCTTAAACTCTGCTTTTCATCATGATGAGCTGTAAGAGAATTGAGGCACAGCCTTCTCAATGCAACTGATACAAAGAAGTTTTCATAACCTCTTAGCTTTGTCTCTCACATTTCTCACTATGGTAAGAAAATCATCCAAAATTCCCTTCCTGAAAAAATAATCTAAAAAATACAAAAGCACAGAGATGAACTAATAGAAATTCTGTCTTTTTTATGAAGTTGACATATTTTTTTCTCATGTTACTTCTGAACCTGCTTCCTCTGACTGACATGCTGCATTATGCCATTAGACCTACAGAGCCTCGGTGTGTTAGGAATATCCAGCACCATGCATATTTGTGGTACTCAGCCACCATAAACAGATGGTTTGTGCACACACAATGTCACTTGGTGCTCAAAGATTCACAGAAAGTCTGGAAAGAGGAAGGGTTTCACTATGGTTAGAACTGTTGGTCACCAGCTACATTTAGCTCAGCATCTTTCAAGAAAGCAAGCAACCATTTTCTCTTTCACCTGCAAGTGAAATCTAAGCTTTGTTTAGCCAAAGACAGGCAGTTCCAATAATCCATACAGTCACCTCTTTTCCAGGCATTTCCTTTGCCATCCTGCTTTTCATTTGATTTCAGATTCTCAGCTCTGTAAATGAAGTGCAGTAGAGAATTTCTGCAATATAAGCTTGTAATAAGGATAAATTACAGGCTCAAGACAAATGCTTCAGGCATCAGATTAGATGATTTATAGCAGCTAGGTTTGAATAAGATCAAGGCTTTATTCATCCAGTTTGTCAGCTGCACAAAATTGATAGTTGGATAAAGTTCAGGTCACAGTTAACAAACTGTAAAACATCCTCTTTTTTTGGTTTGGTTTGTTTTTTTAACAGAAAGTTCATCAGTAAAAAGCTCTGGATCATTCTGCATTATTTCTCATTCCATCAGGTGACTGTCTCAAAGTAAAGATAGCAGAAGAGCAAACCCCAAATTTTCCCTCTCCCATCAGAAGAATCAAGCTGAACTAAGCAAGTCCTCTACCAATATAAGGTTATATACTGATTTATCTTTTAGAACAGCCAGTCTCTACACACTGGGCAGAAAGAACCAGTCTAATTTAAGAGTGTCTCTGAGCAATGCTCTGCATACCTGTGAGGACACATATTTCTCTCCACTCCTAAGAACTGTTGCCTAACTTGCAACTGGATAATCTCATCACTTATACAAAAAAAAAATTTTTAAAAAAAGCAAAAAAAAAAAAAAAAAAGCAAAAAAAAAAAAAAAAAAAGCAAAAATACGTATTCTAAGGGAATTCTTTAGCTGGTCTGTGAATATATTATACAGCTATAAACACACATTGCTTGTTTTTAATATGCAATATTCCAGCCTATTCAATTACATAAAATGCAATAAATCCTGGTGATATGATACCTCTTAACTTCCTCCAAATGTCTGCAGGGCATTGTAATATGGAGCACTATGCTGAAACTGTATCTTACTTTAAATATTGTTTTCACCAACCAATGTGCTGTGATAGAGCTTCATGCCATTCTCTCCTAGAATTAACTTTGAAATGTTAAAATATCTTTATTTGTAGCAATTTAGAAAGTATTGCAATAGCCTGTTTCCTTACATGCCCATAACCTGTGTACTAAAACCAGACCCACTGAAAAGAAAACCAGTTGATGTCAAGGACATGAGTTTTCATGTACCTTTAGGAACTGGAATTAGATCAGTTTTGAGTTCTTTGGTCCACTGATGCTGAAGAACCACAGACAGGCAGTTGAATCATTAATTCTCTGGGTTATTTAACCAGAACATGAGATACCTGGTCACACTTATAGTTAAGGAGCCATCTGTTTTAGAAGGTCTGAAAATTCACAGAACAGCAGAAACAATAGACATATTCTGTGTATTCATTTCTCAGAAACAGTCCCTTTGCATGAACATGCTGAGCCTCCACTCAAAGCCTATTTTTTAGCTTGAGCAAATCTTTACTTGAAAAAAATCAAGTAAGATTAACAAATAATGATTTGCATCATATGAAGATGTAGGAAGGACAAGTTACACAACACCACTCTTGGGCATAGAGAACTTCTGTTTGCCTACTAACATAAACATCAAGCCAGGATGAAAATTATGTTTTGCTGCAGCTCATGGGGTCTCTTTGCATCATACCACCCAACTAATTCCTATAAATGAGATAGCACTGTGTTCTTATGCACAAAGCTTGATGTAACTATAAGTTTTATTTTTGCTGTCTTTTTAATGTTAACTTGTTCTGATTTTGTGGGTATCAAGTACCACCACAAATGCACAGATACTGTAAGTTTTCACACACTGTTTCCACTTAAATCATGTGTCTTTAGATACCTGATAGATAATATAATAATACAGACTATTCCTTGACTGGACAGTATAATCCTTGACTTTTCAAATCTGTGAATTTGCTGCTCTCATCTGCTTCAAGACAGAAAAAACCTCAGTCCCCCCCTCCAGCTTTTCCTACATTAACCAATAAAAGCTGCTCTCTGGATTTATTTATTCAGTCTTAGTCCTGCTGCAAATATTATTGCATCTCTATTAAACACATAAATAAGAAACCATGAAGAAAGGAACTTCAACCAGTGGACATTATAGATCATTTACTAAGCAAGCACTTTTTCCATAGGCAATTTATGAACACATTTTCCTTCTTTCTTTTCCTCCATTCCCATAATTTTTTGGCATTGCTCAGACTCACTTTTCTACACATGGTGCATTTCTGTAGACCATTTTCACACATTCCTATAACTTTTTTATCAATCTCTTCTCCAGTATACCCACTGACACTCTCTCATCCCAAGTTATCTTTCCAAACAGACACATAGACATGGAAAGAAAAGTCATCGGTGCTATTAGGAGGATAAACTAAGACAACTAAGGTTTACCTCTTTGAGATCAATTACTCATTCAAAAGCCACCTCCTTCCCAGCAGCTGAAGAAGGCAAGTGCTGACGTTCACAGAAAACCTTTGGAATTTGCTCAGCAATCTCCTCATTTTAAATACTGAATTACTAGGAAGTAGCAATGGAAACATTAAACCCTCAAAACATTAAAAGAATATCTTAGAGCTCATGAAGTCATCTGTTTGAAAAGTTGTAGAAAGGGGTCTATACTCTGTAAGAATAGTCAAAATTTCTACCTGCTGATACCAGACTGCAACCATCTCCAAATTACACCAAAGACCAGTGAGTCATATTTAAAAGCTTATTATGGATCTAGCTTTTTTCTTCATTACTGCTTGGAATGGCCTTGTGAAATCACCATTAATTCATCTATAAAAGACTTTAAAATTAGTTATGGCCAGAAGAACCTAGAATAAGTTTAGCTAACACACTTCCAGGCTGATGCACCAGCCCTTGGCCTAACATGGGAACACAACAGTGGAAGAACTTTTCTTTCCCCAGAATGTTTTTTTTCAGTAGTAAAAGCAGTGTTAAAAAATACTTTAGGATTATCAGGGAGGAAGCTTTATCCCCTTTGTCCCAAAGCATCTGGTATGCTATGGTCATGTGAAATTGTCCTTTGGCCACTTTCAGTATGTACTTTTGAACCCCTTCTATAAGTGAACACTGACTCTTTTCCCACATGTTAGAAGGGCCCAGATAAAGAAGAATAAAACTGGGTCTTCTCAGTTCAGTTTCCCATCAGGTTGCCAGGAGTGGTACTTCATATATGACAGCAAAATATCCTGCAAAGCTGCTCCTTTATGATCTGTCTTTAAAGTAGTAATTAATTTAAAAAGAGAAGTTGTTATTGCACCATCCCTGGAAGTATTTGAGGCCAGGTTGGATGGGACTTTCAGCACACTAGTCTTGTGGAAGGTGTCTCTGCCCATGGCAGTGGGGTTGGAATTAGGTGATCTTTATGGTCCCTTCCAACCCAAACCATTCTATGATTCTGTGATTTGATTAAAAATTATCACTGGCTTGTGTTTTTCTA
Organism: Cyanistes caeruleus; assembly: GCF_971803275.1. NCBI lineage: Eukaryota > Metazoa > Chordata > Aves > Passeriformes > Paridae > Cyanistes > Cyanistes caeruleus. The sequence continues at coordinate 82,115,061 of NC_141703.1, forward strand.
AAATGTTTTTGTACCTCTTCTGCCCTACTTCAGCTATTTTTATTTTTTCCTTCACTTAATTAAGAAACTGTTTGGGAGAGGGTCTGTCTTCTTATTCTGTGTTCCAATGAAACTGCTGCCTTGCACAATACCTCCCAGTTTTCACAACAGATATAAAGCTAGCAGGGAAAAAAATATCTCAGTAAGAAGGAGTTGATTTTGTACACTTTGTTAACACTAGTTAATGAAAAATTCCTAATGGCTTGAAAAACAGATTTTAAATTTTTCTTGGTTTAAAAGTTTGGCTTTAAAATTTCACAAAAGAATGCATTTACCTGAATTCTAAATGCAGGTTATGTCAGAAAATATATGTCACTCACATTTACTCCAATTCCTGTATTTCATTGCAAACATATCTGAAAGCTGCACCATTGTTGACAACAATATGTGAGAAAAAAAGTTTGTAGTATTGATTATGCCAACAGGCACTTGTCAAGGTCAAGGAAAGAGAAGGTAAGGTCAAAGTGAAATGTTCAAGTATTTAAAAGTTACCAGAAAAAGTAGCCTGGTGCTGTAGAAGTCAAAATGAAGCAGAGGAGAGGAAAAGCTGAAACATTAAGAAAAACTAAACATTAAAAAGTGACCAAGGTCTGTCTAGGAAATAGAGGGTAAGATTTTAAAGTTTGGAGCCCACAATGTTCAGTCCTTAACATATAATTGCACTCTTCAAAATCAATCACTAATAAATTTCAATTAAAGTCACAGAATCACAGAGCTATAGAATTACAATCTGAGTTGGAAGTGAGATGGAAGTGTGTACTATTCAACTCATTCTCAAAGTAGAACTTCAAGGTTGAATCAGGCATGTCACGGCCTGTATTATTTTGAAATAATTTCAGGTCCTTATTATTTTAGAAAATTTTAAAAGGAGCTTTGAAAAATTTAAATCCAGAAGTTCTGTGGGGTTTAAGTTGAATGCCAATTTGAGCTAAGAAAATCAAAATTATTTTCACAGTGTTTCTAAGCAAAATGTAAGAATCTTGTTATTGGAAACTTAGTATTATGAGTTAAACTGTGTATTTCTAAAGGGACAGAGGCTTTCAGAGGTCACTAAAAGGCAGAAACCCTTGGATTATAGGGCAGAAATTTAGTATGAGCTGTGTTGCTTGTAATTGCAAAGTTTAAGTAAGTAAATAAGAAAAGGTTTATTTGTCAAAAAAACCCTTTAATTTTCAAATTCCTATGGCCAAAGTGAGCTATAACTCTTCTTAGATAAGTAGAATATATTGCAATTATGTGTGTGTGTGTGTGTGTGTGTGTGTGTGTAAAAATCTAAGACAGTTCATTCAATGATAATTAAAATCTCCAATAGCACTGAAGGCTATAGTAAAGCAGCTCTGCATATTCTATCTCTCAAGAATATTCTGTGCCTTGTAGAAAGTCAAATCATAGCAAAAGTATAATTTTATCAATTCTCTTGGTACTCTCTGTTGCAACTAGAACAAATTTTATTTTTATTTAGTAGAGTTGGTATAAAGTCTCATAACAGATGCTGAACATGGAAAGGTCGCTTAATTGTCTGGGCTTTATAGAATTCAAAGTCCTGATGTCTGAAATTTCTGCAGGCTTTAACTATGGATTAAACTAAACTCAGCCATTTTTCATTTGCAATTTAATCAGTAACAATGTGTTTTGTAAACAAGTGAAAAAGTGCTGTTTTTCTGTTATTGAGAGTTGAGTGCAAAAGACATGGTAGAAAAAATTCTCCCGTGGTAAAATCTCACTCCCAAGTGAGTTAATCAGTTTACTCTTAATTGCTTCTTTTTGTTCTCTAAAATCCTCCAAGTTACCTACTAATTCCTATATATATTTTCATACTTTACTGAATAAAGGATCTGAATGAAAATGTGCTTTTAACTGGATTACACCATTGAGATAAAATTTTTAACCAAACATTTTCTTCTTAGACATAGACACTTGATGTTACAGTAAGATCTACATTTCTATTGCACAAAGAAATTAGAGTACTCTTTTATATGAGGGTCCTATAAACACAGCTGTATTATAAAGATATCATTTTATCATGATCACTTCCACCTTGGGAAATACTTTTTCAAATAACACACAAAAATATCGCCTTTGTAGCTGTAAACCTCCCATAAACATTTTATATAAACAATCAAGAGACTTTGAGTTCACTACAGAAAGAGTATTTATTTCTACTAACATTATGTGTTTCTATAATTTCATTATGCATTTCTAATAACATAATAACTGCTTCCATAGCCATTATTTAACACTTTCCTTGTTCTTTTCTGAATGGATGAATATTTATACTGTGAAGCAAAAAGAAAAATAATTTTGATCCCTTAATTGGAGACTGAATACATAAAAAAAATTAGGTAGGACAGATGACTGAGGCAGTTGCCACCAATGTAAAGTAAAAGTACTAGCAGTACATTTTAAGATAGAATGTGCTTCTTTTTTTCAGAAAGACTATATCATGGCAATAACTATTTTATCTTAAGCTACAAGATGATTTTTCACTAATTTCTGAATTTATGCTCAGAGATAAAATAATTACATAATTTCCAATGATCAGAGATATCACAACTTTCTAACTTTAATAAATAATAACATCTTAATGATTATTTATTTGCTTAATATTTAACCAGGATGATGCCTCCAGAAACAATATGTTTCTTAAAGAAAATTACCCTTAGATGCAAAAGTGCATCTGAGTTTCTTAACTCCTTACTGCTGTCTAATGATGATTTCATAAAATTATTTCAAGATTGCCTAATAACTTGAAAGATTACAAAGATTGCTGATTTTTGAGTCTCTAGCTTCAGAATTCCTGGGCCAGTCCTTCAGGGTTAGGAAGCACTTGTAGCTCCCATGATATTCCACTTAAGTTTACTTTAGAATCATAGAATCTTAGAATCCAAAGATCATCAAGTCCAATCTTCAGCTGAATACCAACCAGCCCACTGAACCATATAGCAAAGTCTCATGACAACTCATTTTTTGGACTTTCCAGGGACAGTACCACTTCCCTGGGCATCTTGTTCCAATGCTTATCCACTCTTCCAGTAAAGAAATTTTTTCTAATATCAATCTGAACCTCCCCTGGGAGCAACTTGAGGCCATTTTCCCCTGTCTTATCACTAATTGCCTGGAAGAAGAGGCCAACCCCCACCTTGGAACAACCTGTTTTCCAGAAGTTGTAGACAGCAACTATATGTAACTAAACAATTACAAAATCCCAAGTGTTTCAAGCAAGAAAATTATCATCAAGGCAAGTGGGCTTTAGCCTCAACCAGAGAAAATTTACATTAAAAAAAAGCAATATATATAGATAAACACTGTTATCTATCAAGGGGGGAAAAACAACAACAACCAAAAAACCTCTCAAGGAAGTGAAGCAGAGTCTGATGTTGCAAGCTGACCACATGGGAATGTCTATGAAAGAAGGGAAATGCTCTAATGAAATATAACTCTTACTGACTAGAGATAAGAAATAAATTTCCTCTCCTTTAAAATGGCTGACTTCTTTGTGCCATCTTGCATTCAAATTACCAATAAATATTTCCTATTTCTGTGAGGCAGATGTTATAGGAACCCAATGATGGTGTCTGTGGATGTGGTTACCTCCTGAAGGAAATATGGAGCACATTCAGCAGCACAGTGAGGTTAAAGTTTACTCCAGAAACCAGGGTTAGTGGATGGTCAGGACCACATTGGCTTTAAAGGAGGCTATGGGAATTGAGGCTGCCACAAATATTCAGCACTTTTGGCTTTGTTTTACAAGAAGGCTGGAAGTGTTTTCAGCAGCCTCACAGCTGTGCAGGTACCTCTTGGAGCCCTCAGAATTTGCAGGGGTTTGTTCAGAAGGATTAGACTGAAGCCACCATCGCTTCAGGAAACAGCTACAGACAAGTGGACAAAGCTTTACCAAATGTGAGCTAAAAAACCTGAACCAACCCCTCCCCCCTCACCCCCCCTCCCAGTTTTAAAGTTTTATATAATGGAAATGACAACTGACCCAGCACCACAGAGTACAATTATAATTAACAGGAGACTTTTCTGAAAAACGTCTGTGCTGCCTTGGGGAACAATGTAGGTCACAGCATCAATTAAAAGCAGAACAAATTCTTCACTGCCTCCATAACATTTAACCCCAAATCATCTTGTTGCTGTAAATTAATGCATTGCTGCATTACATCACAGAAGTGAAAAAAGGGAAAAATAACTTGTTTGAAAACTTATTTCAAGCTCCAGCACTCACTTTACCCCATATAACACAGGCAAGCAATATGGAATACTGATGTTACCAGTACTTTCCTCAGCTTTGTGGAGCAGAATTACTGCAGAATATACAGAACCTGTATATTCAGTTTTCTTTTACCTAATCCTAATATTAATATTAGATCTTTTCAGGAAAGCATGTGATATTTACTTAATTGATGATCAAAACCAGCAGTTTAATGCTGACTGCAAAGGAGATGTAAGATTGTTTAAAATCCAAAACATTAGTTTTGAAGCTACAATGTAGCTATAGTTTTTCCCACATAGCTCTTCTATGTGGCAAAGTGGAATATAGAAACAAATCACTTCAGGTAAAATGTGTTTGCAGGGTCACTACAGCTATTTTACCTAATTACTAATATTAATTACTCATTTTCTAATACTATATCGAAGATGACTGCCAATAGAAGCCACCCAAAAATTTAAGGACATTCATTTTAAAGAATTGTCCACAGGTAATGTCCTTTTTAAGATCAATAAATTCCTGTTTCTTAACAACAAAGGCAATTTTCAGCAGAATTCAAGCCAGAAGAAAGATCTTTGCAATAAAGTCTCTCAAGTGTTGCTGACCTTTCTATTTGTTCATGTGGAAGTACTGAGCAATATCTGGGATGCAATTAAGTCTTTTGAAGTTTTATTATTTACTTGAATGGGAGGTGAAGCAAATTCTTCTCAGCTTGTGAGACTGAAAGGGCAACTACACAGCATTGATAAGATGGATTGCCTGAGCAGTATCTAACAAGGCTCATGAGAGACCACAAGGGAACATCAACTGACACAATAAACAAAGGGGAAACAAATTTACAAAGTGTACCTCTTCTACTACTCCTGAATAATATCAAACAATGAAAGTGTACTGCAGGCAAGACTTCCTGATGCCCATGCAGTACTTTCAGCTCAAAAAATTCCTCGTAGAGAACTCTTCAGGGGTATATAGGCAAAAGCGAAGACCCATTTTTGAAAACTTAGCAGTGGAAAATGCTAAATAGCTATGTTAGTTAATAAATATGTCTCTCAGTAGAGTACAAAGGAAGTAGGTTTGTACATCACAGAAATTCTATTTTAACAGAACTAGGTTTTAAAACAAACTGCCTGTGTTCTCATCTGCATTTTCAAATTCCAGTAAGGGGTACAGGAGCTCAGTTTCTTCTTCCCTGGTGCGATGCTAAGATTATGCAAAGGATGCCAACTTCTGATTAGCCCATTATCCATAGTATCTTGGTTATGGTTTCCAGTGTTAAGGACTGCAATTCCACTGTGGAAGGCTTTAAGGAAATCCAGGATGAAAAATGAGTGGCCAAGCTTTAGAGGGTTTCCAATTTGAGTGTAAAACAGGAGACAACATATACACCCATTCCTCAGCAGTTCTCATCAGGGTTTCACCAGAGTTTTAGACCCATCATTATTGAGACACTGAATTTCTTTTAGACATTAAGACAAAGGCAGACTTTGCTGATGAACTGAGAAATGCAGAGGAGAGTCACGTTTTCGCAGGGAATGATATAAGGTAAGTAAGGTGGGAAGAAGTGAAAATAATTTATTTTAGGTGCAATTCAAAGCAAGAAGCTTGAAAAGACACACTATAATGGGTGTGGGGGGGTGGGGGTGGGACAAAACCAAACTCATTTTAAATATACTTTCTCTAGGTGTTGCTAAGTGCACCTATGGGTTTGTGGGTTAGGGGGTCTCTGTTTCTTTTTTCCTTCAAGTGTTCTGGAGTGTTATCAGATGAGAACATATCAGTCACTGCTCTGAGAACACATGTAATGGTAGTACGGTAATTAATTAGTTCTATGTCAAACAAAAAGAAAAGGTCTAATGACTCTTCAGCCACTACAATGTTTCTCAAAGCCCTTTGTGAAAGAAAGGAAAATGCTATTACTCTTTTACAGATAGGAAAACAAAGGGGAAGAGATTGAAACAAGCTGCCCAAGATGACTTGAGGAGTTGAAAAAAATGTACCATATGTCTAGAACTTCATTTTAAAGGCCACCCAATCTTCAACCAGTTATACAAAATATGACTGAGATGTATATGGCAAACGGACAGCACTGCAAAACATCAAGCCCTCTCAACAAAACCTTGCTGTTTTAATCAAAATTTTGCAACTCCAGATTAAAAATCAGTGAAGGAAAATTAATTCAGAAGTTCATGATCTAGAAGAATTCAAACTTTATCCTCCACACATGTAGGCCAGGAGGTGGGTGTACTGAGCTTTTTTAATGAATTAAAATGGAAGAAAGTGGGAAGGCAAAAAAAAGGAAATAAATGCTTTCATTAGGCCAAGTAATACAGCTCCACATTTCTCCATTTGAGCTACTGATTGGGAAAGAAGTTGATAAAATGCATTAGTTCTATGAGTTGAACCTCCCTCCACAATACCATCTAACCCAACCTTCCTGTGTAGAAGTTTTTTTCTGACTTAGCACCTCAAAAGCACCTCCAAGTTTAAGGCACAAAGCACCATTGGATCACTGGGATCTAAATATCTAAGTATTGTTGTCAGTCTAAGTAACACTGACAACAGCTTGTCTTAAACAGAAGCATGCACACCTATTTCAGGAAAGAACCTAATCCTGGAAACATAACAGGACTGAGATCTACCACTTTCCTTGATGGTTTGTCCTGTGTTCTCACTTTTGAAAACACCTGTCCAGCCTTGGTTTACTCTTACCCTTGCACACATTCTGCTTTTCTCTGCTACTGTGAAGAATCCTCTTATTCCCAGTCATCCCACAGGAATATGCTGTCATTAAGTCATGTCTCTCTCTGGAAGAATTTTTCTCCACTCTAGTCTCTCTTCTGTCTTTTGATATTTATTTATTATGTTTATAAATTAAAGATGCCAAGACCTGGTGGTTTGGAACCTGGAAGTTTCCTTCCACAGTCTCACTGTTGCACATACCAATACAACCACCTCCTTACTCTTAATTTTTAGTGAGGCTTTTTACATTCAAGTTAAAAATACAAACCCCACTGAGCTGTCTGTTCTTTCCTCTGGAACATTCCTAGCATCACTTATGTCAGCTGTAGGGGTTCCTATCCGTATTATGTAAGGCTGCCATTGCTTCATTTGTGAAGTGTAATACTTCTCTTCTAGAGACAGTTTTGACATTTTTGTTTGAATGACCTCTGTTTAAAGGCTAGACTGTAACTGGATTGCACTATCTGATTACTCTGTCCTCCTCTTTTTTCCTACTGTTTCAATCATTGCATTATTTTCAGATTCTAAAATCCAAGAGTTTATACTGCTTTCCAAAGGATTTGTGAAAATATTGAATTATGTTTTCCGCACCTAATTCTAAACTCTGGAAGACTATGGAGAGTGTCTATTTAGAAGAGGATGCAGTTACAGGACAAGGGGGAATGGCTTCAAACTGTCAGAGGGCAAGTTTAGAATGGATATTAGGTAGAAATTCTTTCCTGTGAGGTTGGTGAGGCCCTAGCACAGGTTTCCCAGAGAAGCTGTGGATGCCCCATCCCTGGGACTGTTCAAGGCTGGGCTGGATAGAGCTTTGGCCAACCTGGTCTGGTGGAAGGTGTCCCTGCCAATGGCAGGGGGTTTGAACTATATAATCTCTAAGGTCCTTTCCAACCCAGGCCATTCCGTGATTCTGTCTTATGATTCTATGATCCCTCAAAATTTCTGTGTAAGGGTCATTTCTCATTGACTAATGCTTTGAGATGTGGATCTTCAAGGAATATTATTTTGATAAAGTACAGTTATTTATTTCATACCAGATGAAACACAAAATTAAATGAAATGCCTTACAAAAGCCTAAACAACTCCTAGGACCATTTGATGAGCAAATTCACACTCTGGAATGAAGTATACCTAGCATAATTGCTTGTCTTTAAAACTATGTTGACAGTCATTAATTTCTTACTACTACTAATTTGGTCTTATGGTTGCTTTTTAAGTTAAATTCTCCTTAATCTTTCCAGTATTTTTTCCAGGCCTGAAATAGAACTAGACTTCTCTGCAGCATTATTTGAAAAAAAAAAAAAAAAAAAAAAAAAAAGGTGAAAATAATAGCATGACACTCACATTCCAGAATTTTAAAAATTCTCCAACAGATCTTTTCAGCCTCCTTTTTTAAGGCTCTTAGGTGAAAGTTACCAAGTAATGAGCTTTCTGCTTTACTTATTTTATCACTGGCAGATGTTGTTTAACATGCTTTGAAAGATTCAGTGCTGTTTGTACAGTAGGGACACTGGATCTCCTACCACCATATGGGCTTGCTAGGGAGCAAACAGCACTTCCCTCCTACTGTGTGCCACTCAGTATTGAAGAGGTATCAGAGCTTTTGTTCATCTTTGCACAAATAAATGACACAATTAATTAAACAGTGATTGACTGGCATCATTTCTTGGTTTTGGCATTACAAAGAAGCAGCACAAATTAGTTAATTCATATACAAAATAAACCAAGCAATAAGCTTTGTTAAACTTTTCTCAAAATCTTAGGGGGTAGAAATCGAGTGTCCAGATATATACAGTAAGAGTTCTTGTCTGTCCATTATGCTTGCCACTGAATTCATCCTAGGTTGCCACCTTAATCATTACATATTTTTGGCCTTTGCATTAAGGAAAATTACCTAGACATCCTAAGCCACTATGAATTGATGTCCAGCTGGCAGAGAGCTGTGCAAGATTACTCTGAATCCTCATCTGTCCTATTTATCCCAGAGTCTTGTTAACCCTGGATAACAAAGGATAGCAATTTGGACATCAACAACATATCACTTTAGACTACTTTTATCAGAAATATCCCATTAGTGTGCATTATCTTCATATCTCAATCTGCCTTCTTTTCCTCCTGAGACTGCAAAGAATCCAGCTGGCAAACAGCCAGAATATCAAGTTTCTCACACATCTATTATCATAATGGCAGAAGGTCATACACTGAAAACTGAGCACACAAATGCAACATAAACTAAACTGAGTATTTTGATAACAGAAATTTATGGAGGTTACTATTCTGGTGAAATAGCATCACTTGCACTTTTGTTTGATTTGGAGGGGTTTTTTGTACTTCTGGTTTCGATGACAACTCTTCTATTGGGAAAATTCTTTGATTAAAAAACAAACAAGCAAACAAACAAACAAAACCCGAAAACAAATCACAAAAAGCCCCACACCAAATCAAACTTCAACAATGCTTTTTTCTGTCAGGCTCTCTGGGTCCATAAATATGCTTAGTCTTTCTGTCCTATATCCTGGTTTGGTCCTGTTACATGTCAGAGACTGATTGTGCCTCTGTTGGACCAACAGGCAATAAAAAAAAATATCAAAAAGATAAAGGTGAAATTTCCCTGACTGCTTGAGATACCAAAGTCAAGACATTTACACCTAAGTTATTTGACCATAAAGATGTCTAGACAATGGAGAGACAAAATAATTTCCAGGGCATGATCCCCTCCATCTAAAGGAGGCATCCAAATCATATTAGAATTGTGATCAGGACAGGTCTCTATCATGGACTTCCTCAAATGTCAAAAGTCAACTCAAGCCACATTGTTTTTGTAATAGCTCAAACTGTTTCCAGTGTGATTAGTATGTAGCTGAGGTTTCTTGCATGCCACAGCATCCTGAAAATTATTGAAACATTTGTGCAATTATATTTCTTTTTAACTTGAAATGAGCCCTTTTGGGTGCAGGGAAGCATTGGTGGAGAAAAATTGGAAAAATTATGAAGCAGCAATTCAGAAACTATTTGCTTTCCTCACTTACTTCTCACAGCCAACTTCACTACTCTCACCTGTGTATTAGTCCATTCCATTTCAGGAAAAGGTCCCAGCTGAAGGCCTCTACCTGTGGGATTTTCTTCCTCTTGTCCTTTCTGGAAGTACATAGAGACATCTACTCAGGACACGTTCCAAACTCAGATTTCTCATTGTCTTTGCATATGGCGCTTAGTTGGGTGGGTTTGCTTCCCAGGTTGTTTTTTTGGGGCAGTGGGTTCGTTTATTCCCTTGAGGCTGTAAAATGGTGTTAATAACATGCTGAATTGCCCAGAGGCTTTATAACAAAAATAAATTGGCGTTATATTACATAGTATTAAAAATGTGAGTGTATATTATTGATTATTAATATCTATGAATTAGCTATTTATCACTGAAGGAAGAACAAGCAAGTTATGTATATTTTACAAGAATTAACACTGTACTAATGTGTTTAGGTTAATTTTTAGTATGCAATATTTACCAATCTCAAGTAACTATTAGCAAACGAAGCAAGAAGGCTACAAGGAATAAATAAACATTCTCTTGACAGTCCACCTCTTTCTAGCTAAAATTGGAAATAACCCTGTTGCTTCTAAATTTTAAAACCCACTCTAATTATCACTATGAATTTATGAAGTTTAACAGTAGGAGGTTATATATTTGCTTTTAATGAACGTCAGGTTTCCATTTTTTTGTGAAACAGAAAATCTGTAATGAATTCTGTCTCCCACATAGGCATGAGTCAATGCCATTGTAGAAAACACATGAGTTCTTAACAAACAACAACAATATGGAAGAACCCAGCCAGTAAGGAGAGACATAAGGCAAGGATCTCAGTTTTTGTTGATAGCAAAACTACCATATCTGTAGCTATGCATCCAACAGCATTTTTACACAATGTTTAATACACAGGGGACTGAAAAGCATTTTTACAAAGGCCATATTCATTATGATGCTTATGTAATTCTGATCTTCACCTTTTACTTGGTTACTTCAGAGACCTTTTGTTTCTATTTTAATAAAGAATACAAATTTTTAAAAGAATAAAAATCACAAATCAGTTTAGATGTGAAAAGAAATAAAAATCACATAGTTCCAACACCCCCTGCCATGGGCAGGGACACCTTCCATTAGACCAGGTTACTCCAAGGCCCATCCAACCTGGCTTTGAACACCTTCAGGGATAGGGCATTCACAGCTTCCCTGGGCAACCTGTGCCAATGCCTCACCACTCTCACAGTGAAGGATTTCTTCCTAATATCTAATCTACGCCTGCCTTCTGACAGTTTGAAGCCATTCCCCCTTGTCCTGTCACTACATGCACTTGTAAAATGTCCTTCTCCAGCCTCCTTGTTGACCCCCTTTGGGTATAAACCCACAACTTTTTATATGTAAAAGGTTACACTTTTTCACTCTCATCTGCAAGATTAAGTCTTTTTTTAATATCAAGCATAAAATAGCAAGTAGAAACCACTAGGCCAAGTCATTCAGGGAAGTCTCTAAACTCTGTTGCTATAAAGAATGTCTAATAACAGTCAAAAAGCTCAGGGTGTAACACTTTTCAGTATATAGTCTAAGGAAAAGAGACTTCTGGCTCTGCTTAAAAAGATTAATGCTGTCATACAACAATATCTTTAAGAATTGAGGCTTATATTGATGCTGTCAGTCTGCAGGCATTTAGCTGTGTCCGCCAGGAGCAGAGTCCTTTGAGACACAGGAAAATACTGAGAACAGTTGCAGACTAAAATTCCCTGAGTCACTCTGGAGGGTGCATTCCCACCTCAGTGAAGTGGGATGAATGGAAGTCTGAATATTCAGTTGAGTTCATACAGACAGGATTTTTACATTAAAAAAAAATCTAGAGTAACTTCTTGTACAGTGTAATGGGCAGCTGTGGATTCCCTAACATCCACCAGGAGCAACCACAAGGCATCTTAAGGACAAGTCCACTGGAGCTGATGCACTTTCACCACAGCAAGTTTCTCTGTACATGTATGTGGTCCTGGAGACTTGTGAGAAGAAATGTGTAGGACCCTAAACACAGATAGAAGAAATGCACACCGGGCATAAGACAGAGGAAACATCAAAATCAAAAATACAGACTAAGGAACACCTCTGTTGACATCATTAACTAAGGAGGAGCCTAGAGTGATGTTCTGCTGCAACACGGCCTTCATTCAAGATACAAAGAATTGTTGTGTATAAGGGCAAGGGTTATAACTATTGTGCTGTAATGATTTATGATGAGAAACCAGCAGAACTGTATCACTTTGGGATACTTTGTTTTAAGATAAGCAATGAAAAAGCCAAAGAAAATCTACAGAAGAGGAATCTCACAACCTAGGGAAGACTGAAAACAGGATATTACATAGGGATAGTGATCAGTGGTTTCCAACTTAGAGAGAAACCAGGGAAATCACTCCAAATTTGCTGCTATGATAAAAACCTTTAACTGCTAGGGTGCTGAAACATGTCCTATAGGCTTTGGCTTCATGAGAGGTTTATTCCATAGTAATTCCAGCAATTTCAATTTGGAACCAGATGATTACTAACCAGCTAAAAGCGAAAGGCATATTCCTCTGTGCTAAGTTAAAATAAAATAAATACATGCTTGCTTCCAAGGTAAGATTTTACAATGGCACTAGTGGATGTAGTGGTTGTAGTAATGTAATCCTCTTCATAAAAAAGCATCTGTTGAATAAACTTTAATCAAATGCAAGTAAGGTAGCATTTAAAACAGCATTCTTCATAAGCATCAAAATGTGAGCTACAAATGTGGCAACAAATGAGACTGAGTTTCCCAAATAGAGCTGTCTCATGTCATCAGATGCATTAAGGTATCATTTTGTCTCCAGCTGCTTCTTCCAAAGGGAAAGGGTTTCCTTCTGTCATTTCTGACAGCCATATGCACACCTCAGATCCTAGAGGACATCTAAAATAGCACTATATGCCTATCTTAGACAGCTGAATCTCACCCCAAAAAGTCTTTCCTTTATTTTAAGGAGGTCTTTTCTACCAGAGATTGTTATTCACACGAGCTACAATTAAATGCAAATATATAGTTAAAAATATAAAATTTTGGGGGTTATTGCGTAGGAAATTGAAATCTTTTGCTCATTAACTAAAAATTAAAAAAAATATTTTCAAGTTTCCCTAAATGTTATAAACTACTGCAAATCCAAAAATCCAAAATCCAATAAAATTTTATACAAGATCTAGAGCCAAACAAGTTTCAGTGCTGAAGTACTCCAATTTTAGAAGGATTTAAATACTCTTATAGTCTGGAAAGCCTTGTTAATCTGTAGATTAAGGAAGGATCAGTTCATTGCCATGGAAAAAAATTGTGCCTATTAAATATCGGGAAGTCCCATGGTCCAACAAATAATACCTTTATACAAGAACATCATGCAGTGTCATAAAAAGTCAGCCACACCAATAAAACTGAGGAAAATAAAGTTTTCCATTTAAAAAAAGTCTCCAAAAAGAGAGGTCATGAAAATCTACATAGTTCCTTCTAAACATGTGTAGAGGGCATTGAAGTACTGCTATGCAAAGTAACAGTAATAAAAATGAACATAGGGAGATGAGATGTGCAAAGAAAATGGTGAGTGTATTTCTAAATTAAGCCAGGAAAAATTGTTGCATTCACAGGAGCTTCAATATACTGAAGGGCATCTGTGATCACAGTGCTAAGTTCAAGTCTGCTCCTCATGCCAGTGATGTAACTACTACAGATGAATTCCACAGAATTGAGCATGAGGGGATGAACTTCCATGGTGAATAATTGCTTTTAAACTAAAAATTCCATTTATGTAAGATAATGATAGAAAGACAAGTTTCAATTAAAAGCTCAAAAATATATAGAAGGCTACCATTTTCTTTTAAAATTTGAGTCATTCTTTTTATCAATATACAACAGGATAATGAACAGCTGATAGCATATTGGAGACAAGTCCAAAAATACTTTTAAAACAGGCTTGTGAATGAAATGAAAATTCAGGAGCAGCAGATGGGTTTAACTGCTGTTAAATGTGGAGTGGTTTCCAAGAACATGTTGTATGTAATAATAAATAGCCAGAGACAAAGTTTCCCCAGCAGTTTAAATCCCAAGCATACAAGCTAAGTGAGGGCTTTCAAGCTTTGGCTCACTGCAACATCCTTACATTTTACCCTTGTCTACAACAGCAAAAATGCTTGTTATTAACAGTGTGTGCCAGCAATGAGTGCAATTACAGCAGTACTGAGCACAGTTTCACTGAGCACAGGCAGGCAGGTTTAACACGGGCTTTCTGAAACAAGAATAGTTCTTGGCTCTGCTTGCAGGTTAATCACATTCAGCACCAGGGTATCCATTCTCACAGTGGGTAATTATGCCAGTGTACCCAGTGCCTCATTTTGTGCATACATTTTACATAATAAACATGTTAGAAACTGCCTCCTCTTCCAATTCTTGATCTGGATGGGGGCACTGGGATGACGTACTGCATCTAGGGTTTCTTCAGTCATGCTCTGACTGCCTCCATGTCTCATGCCCTCTTGGATTTAAGCAACAGTGAAATCCCAAACGCCCAGGAAAACAGGCAGTAACTTTTTTTTTGTACCTAAACCAGTTCTGGCTTCATCTCCTAATCCATCAAAAAGTGGCTTTATTAAGTGACAGCTATGATTAAGTTAAAGCTTCTAAAATTGCTACCATGTATTATTATACTTGACTGACACAAATACTTGTGACACAGAATGAAACTGGAACTTTTAAACTCACAGTGATGCACAGAGGCACAGACAGAGAAGGGTTCAAAAGAATGAGTTCAACTGGCAGAGAACAGAAATCTACATCAGGTTCAAACCCAGAAACCACTGCCTCTCCTGTTAATCCAATTGCTTCCGTAACAAGAAAATATTTGTGAGGAACTGTGGAGGAGAGCATCACTGGATTCGAAGAAGCCTCTGAAGTTCAGAGCAGTCCTACACTATAATATATGTGTGTTCCTGCTTAGATGCTCCAAGGATGCTTCTGGTTAGCTGCTCTGTAATACCAGTATCTGCTTGATACTGTCTTGGATGAACTGGAGGGAAAGGATTATTTGGGGAACAAATGATAGAAAAGGAAGGTGAGGAATCAAATGAAAGAATTGTATCAGACAAGGAGAGATGTCTGGAGAGGGTTATCAAGTATAAACTTACACTGTTGCTAACCTTCTACTTTTCACTGCTGCTTTAGAAAAACCTGATTTTTATACTTTCATTGAAGAAATCATCTCCTTTTCCAGCTAATTCTTTCCATAGAAAAAAAAATAACTATTGCAAAACCACTTCTCTCTAATCCTAGTACTATACTTCATTCAAGAAATGGATAAAATTAAATCAGTCCACTGATGCTCGTGTGGCATTCAGGGACTATTTGTTTCCCAGGGATCTTCTAAGAGGTTGTTGTTTTTTTATCCGTTGTCTGATACCTACTGAGAGGCTTAGCAATAAAATTGCTTTACTGTCTGGAAAACTCAGCCATTAAAGTTATAGTCCCCAGAGCATTCCTTTCATTCCAATCCAAATATTAATGGCCAGAAAACATCACAGATGCGTAAGCTAACACCCTTTTGGTCAATCTAACAAGTACCCTTACTAGAGGTTGTTTGGAGATTTCCAGAGCCATGCCTTCTGTCCAACACATCTCAACTGAAACATCCTTGCTGTTGCTGTCAAATGGATGCAAACGCAGTTGGTTTTGTGTGCTCCTGGTTCAAGATGCACCCTGTTCTGGTTGGTTGGACCTGCTACAATGCTGTACCACTGCTACTTCTGCTACTTCTGGAAATGGCTGAATCCCGCCCAAAAAAAGAAGGCTGAGGAACATGCTCAAGCCTGGACCCTCATTATCCTCACTGTTAGATGTTACATGAAGTCCTAATTGTTCTGCATAATTCCAGCTGGCTCTTTCCCCTACTCATGTAGTGTGGACATGAGTAAACACCTTCCGTTCCGCAGTGCAGACAAAGCCACCTCCTACCACCAGAAGTGCACAATGCCATTACCTGAAGTGCAAGTACCCAAGAATTGAAATTTATCAATTATACATTTTTCTTTTCCCATTTGAAAGAGAATTTAGGGGTGGCTGCTGGCAATGCAAGGGTGTGTGTTTACAGGTTTCTCTTAATCAGAGCTATCAGCAGCAACCACTTCACCGGAGACACACTGGAATTTGAAAGTGGTGACAAAGGAGCACCACTGCCGATTGATTTTGCAGTGGTCATTCTGAAGGGGTTTTGTACATTGTTTTGACCAGCCATTTAGACAGGGAATTATGGGGATAAGAGATTACACAATTAGAACTAATAATCTTTGAAAAGTACTTAAATACAAGCTCAATAAACTAAGATCTGTTCTCAGCTATTACTCAGCCTTTTGTACTATTACTACAGAAATGGATGATACACATGATCTCCTCTTTCACAGAAGCATTTTCTGATATAGGCTAATTATCAAGCAGAAACATATGGGATTGTAGGGCTTTTCTTTGCCCTGAAAATGTCAACAAATAAAAGTCTAGGGTTTTTTTTTTTTTGGAGAGACTTATTTTTTTTCCCTAACAACCATCATGAGCCTCTTTTGCATATTGTAAGGTGGTATATTCTGCAAGATTTCAATCACTGATACTGAAGCAAATTCAATGCATTTTGCACCTTCCCTCATGGGTTGTTCACTCTAAATGACCTTCATTTTATTATATTTTTTCTGTAACATTTTGGACATGACTGTAACATCCAACTCCTATCTGCTCCAGATACTTTGTGTTAAATATGTGCCACTGCCAAATGTAGTCATTTTCCAGTATCTTACCTTGAATCTGCTCTGGCAGCCTCTGTGTATGTCTCCTCCGAGACAAGACTGGTTATTAAATTCCAGACATTAGGAAACAAATTTAGGCTCAGAACAATTTTTTTCTACTAAACTTTTATCAGTTGCATGAATGACTTTGTCTACAAACAGCAGCTCTCACAGATTTATATGCAGTTCGTGAGTCATAGATTTCACAACCAACAAAAAGGTTTTATTAGTGAAAAAGTGAGGATTTCCCAAAGCATCAGTTTGTGGTCAGTATTAGCTTAAATTGATTTCCCAGGAATAGGGGCATGAGATATTTGCACCTACAATCTAGTCATCTTTATTATAGCCAACTGTTTGGTCCTTATCACCTGTACTGCCAAAGCCTTTTTCAGGCTTCACAGAGTAGAATAAGAAGATTGAAAGAAATTCAGCGTTTCAATTATGGAGATAAGTGAAATAAGATCCTCTAATTCTCTCAGCATCCCAAACTGTGTAGTAAGACTAAAATATTAGTGTGTCTGTTGTTCTCCCCTCAAAGAAACCATGTGCACTGAGACACAGGTGTCAACATGGATCAATGGAATGGGAATGAAGTACCAGTATTCCCCAAAAGCAAATATAACAGAACTAGTTCAGCCCATTTTGTTCCAGAGAGCATCTGGAGCCTTCTAACCTTTCTTAGTCCTACTGCCTGTGAAGATATCAAAGATGCGCTTTCTGGAGAAAGATTTGCTGGTTTCCCAGCACAACTCAAATGATAATAATAGGAAAAAATCTTCCAAGGGTGGAAAAAGCATTAATGTACTGTTTATCTAAAGTACCTATTGATACATCAAGCTCATAAAGTTTATCTGGCACAAATTTTGACTGAAATATGTTTCCCTTCTTTTTGTTCTTACCAAAGCATTAGCTTAACCGTGCTTGCTCTGACAGTCCTTCAGGGGAAAGGATAATTTACTGAAATGTGTGAATGGGAGACTGGCTGGTCTCCACGTGTCTCCCTATGCCTCTGGAGACTATAACCATGTTCATCAGATAAGATGATGGTGTTTATGCCACTTAAGTAGCAGAGAGAACTGTCTGGCCCTCAGCTGTCACTGGAGAAAGTCACGGGTTTCCTACAGGAATGGTGACGTATTAGCCACAGACATACAGGGGGATGACACTGAAAATGCTGATAAATGTCTTTGTCTTAGAGGTTTATTATCCCTAGAGTATATTTTTCCAACCTCCACTCTTCTTACTCCATTTTTAGAGGTCTTCTTGATGAGGAAAAGGATGTCCCATATTTTACACTAGGAAAGAAATATATTTTCCTTTGTATCATTATGAGTGTCTTCCAATGTGCTGATCATCCAACTAGTTCAACACTTCTTTAGTGTGGGGATTCCTAAGTAAACTCTGCTCTTCAGAGAACCCTTTCCCTGTTTACCTTTTACACACTGATGTATGTAACTATAACTATAACTGCAGTAAGTGCAGCATTGAATTCTGTTACTACCACTAGTAAATTTACTATCCAGTATTCAAGGGTAGCAGTGAAAACAACTGTTTTTGACAACGTGTGTGTGCCATGTCCAACTTCATAACTCTCCCATTTACTTCCAGTTCAACAGTGTATTTATCTCCAGATGAACTGCTGCTCATTGTTCCTGTGAGGATTAATCTGAGCTACAAGCATTGTGGCTCTTGCCAACTTTTGCAAAGCGATATAATCCATCCTCCTTCTCACATCTTTCCTTTAGTGACACCCAGTGGGTTGGCTTCTGTTAACTAACTCTGCTCCTCAAACTCCACATGCTTTTTGCTGCAGAGTTTTGATGCTGTACACAGCTCTTTTCTCCTACAGTGTGAAGGATCTCAATTAGGACATAATTGTCCACCCACTACTCTGAGTCCAAACTTGGTCCTTCCTTTTGTTAATCAAATTCTTACATCTTTCCTTTCAGAATTCTTAGTGATGCTCCTGAGCTTTGTTTACCCTCCCAGTCACAAGAGCAGTGTTGGGGTGTGACTCGGGCACGCTCAATCCCTCCTCCGCTATTTAGTGCCACGGGAAGGCTAAGCAGGCTTGATGTGCTCTTGGAAGAGCTCCAGCTGAATGACTGGCAGAAAGCAAAGGCGGGGTGTACGTAACACAGAGCACAGAGTCATCGCGTGTTAGCGGCGCACACTGAGCATCGGCCCCACGGGGAGCACGGCAGAGCACACCCGTGTCGCAGTCTGCACAGAACCAACGGGACCTCTCACCAGAGAGTCAACCCCCAGAAATAACACTCACAGCTTCCACCGCCTTCTGTATCTCTGACTAAAGCCACTAGTCCATGCTTATGGGGCAGAGAACATTCCACATCCTTCTTTGCTTCAGTTTTATAGTCTTTTTGTCTGGGGCAACAAAAATTATCAAAGATATCAAGGATTTCAACCCAGCAATTGTTAGAAAAGGATCTGCATTTTGCTGGCATTCACAGCTTGCAAAACTAGAGTGGTGTCACTTTCGCTATCCTCCACCTTCCTGGAGAATTCTAGCCTTGGTGAGGCAGGCTTTGAAGTGTTTCACTCTCCTCCTCCGTGTATTTTCTCTGTTCCTTTTAACTCCTCCTCTGAATCCTGTTCAGCAATCCCTTTGTTCTGACAGCACTTGCAAGAGGGCTCTTTTATGCCTGGTTTCATCTAGCTGGGAACAACCACAGAAACCTGATGTCACCTCCCCTGACCCAGAGACTGCATCTTAACTGAGCCCAGAGATATCCACTGGTTATATCAGAGAGGACTAATCTAAAAAACACTTGTCATTAGGCTTATTGCAAATATATCCACCACCTGATCTTAAGGTTTAACTTCAAACCATTCCTTCTAAAAAAATACAGAAAATGTAACTACAAACAAAAGAAAAGTAATTATGATGAAAGACATCTGGTAATTATAATTGTGCTGTATTTTCGAGTGCCCTCATGGGCATAAATATATATTTTTGCTTTTGTGCTATATCCAAGGAAATAAAATATACCAGTTCAGAATCGTGTTGGCAGGAAATCTCTACGCTTTTTAATTTTGGCAGGATGCGAAGTATTAGATGCTAAATATTATTTGACCTCATAACTCACAGGAAAACAATGCGTACTTAAAGCACAGAAATAATTGCTCTACTTCAGTATGTCTAGCTTTCCTATATTTAAAGGCAATTCACCATCTGAAGACATTTCCAAATTGAATTGTTCTAACATTTAATCCCACACCTTCAATGACAACAGGATAGAATTTTTCTCTGGTTTCTTTCTTAATATTTCTCAGTACTCTTTAGATGAATTCTTAGTGAGTTAATACTTACATCTGCTTTATATACCCACAGCTCTTCAACACAGTGAAAGCTAATTTCTGTCCTTAGGTTTATATCTTGGGGACTTTAGAAACCTGCAAATCTTTCTATTATTCTGTGTGTCTGCTCAGAATATATTTATACACACATTATGCTTATGCTATGGTTGTATAATGTCTCTTTTGACTTTACACAGCAGCTCAGCAAGAATATGGTCTTATTCAATAGATGCAAGGATGTGTATATATTTTTACAGGAAAAGTTTTACATCTTCAGTTCTTCCCCTAAAGTATTAATCCTCTTTCTGAGCCACCACCCTGAAGAATTAAGTCACTGAAAACAGAGTTAAAAGCAAACACAAGGAAAAAAAAAAATAATAAGCTATAGTTTTGAAAAGTACTTTACATAATACCTGTAAAGCTCACTACCAGGAACACACCATTGACAGAATCTCATGATAGACATAAAAATGAATAGTACCCTTTAATGCCTTCACCATCTAGACATGTTTCACAAGGATATGACATGTGGTGGGGTTTTTTAATCAAAAAATTCCCCTTACTCACTCTGCCTGCAAAGAAAGCTGAAATTTATTACATTTGATTTGGCCTCTTACATTAGATTTGGTCTCTCCCCACATCAGCAGTTAACACCTCCCTTCCCAGATCATCAGGCTCTGAAAGAGAGTGATGGCTAATGGGGACATTTTGGAAAAAACTGAGCATGGGTGAACTGGGAGAAGGAAATGAAGAGACTAAAAGAGTGTTACATGGAAATGCCTCCTGGAAATGCCACTCCTTCAGGTGATATTGTAGGGTATCACCTTACAGTTACTCTAGGTCAGGACATCATGAGGACAGTTTCCCTATGTCACCAGACCCCTGAACCCTCCATAATCCTTGATGGGTAGGCAAACAATGCCTAATCTCCTTGAAAAAACCTTTATGGGTGAAATTAGCTCTGGAGTATTAAGTGTTAGCATCAGAATGCAATGTGTAACCAAATGTTTGATACTAGTGAGCTTGCTCAAAAAAATGGATGCAAATTTCATCTTACTCGCTCTTGAGATTCATGGCTGCAGGGTGTCTGTCACAATCACAGCTAAAGCTGAACAGTGATAGATCAGATTTATGACAAGGTTCAGGCATTATGTTTTAGCAGGAATACTTATCAGACTGGACAGAAATTAAAAATCTCCTTTATGTTTTAACACTTGGCAGGAGAAATAGCAAAAAATAAAGCACTTTGAAGATGATATTTCTGGTCTGATTAACATCTTCCTGACCAGCAAGTCCTAAAACACTCTGACCAGGATAACATATGCTCCTATTTTACACAAACATACACACACAATGCATACAGGCAACAGAGTTAAGGTTGCCATGGGAACTTTACCTCCAGATTTTTTGGGTTTGTATAATGAAAATAACACAAGTACAATGTTGTAGTCATTCAGTTTTGCCTTGTAATTGATTATGTTCACATTTTCTTTGGGTGAGAACTCTGTTTATCTGATGGGTACAGCCCAATGTGATAACTTTATTCAACATTTCCAAAAGTTGGTTTTCTAAGCAGAGGATATTTTAAACTTGAGTCACTGTGACTACAGTGTAGTATAGAAAGCACTGCATCAGTGTGAAACCAGGTGGTTCAGCTGCCAGTAAGGTAACCTCCATAGCAGCAATGAGCTCAGCATAAGTTCTGCCACTGCACTGCAGGCTGTGCCAGCTCTGGCACAGGCTGATGCTGAGGTACAGAAAGAACCAGAACACTTCTGGGATCTGATTCCTCCCCTCCAGCAGTACCTATCACCCCACATGTATTTAATTCACCATGGGGAGCACCAGTAGTCCCCAGCCTTGCTCACCAGGGTTGCCCTCAACTCACTGTTTCTTGGCTCGTCTCTTTTCCTATGTTCTCTCAGGTCGAGTCCCAACTTCTCCCAGATGTTCTGAAAACTTGAGTTAGCTCTGAGCATAGGAATGCACCCAGACTCCTCACTCTAAACTTAGGCTATGGGTTTTCAGAAGAGCTGACCTACAAACCTCATTGATATTAACGACTGAAAGCCTGCAGCAAACAGCCTTCGTCAACAAGTCATCCAGACAAGGGCTTTTGTCTCTTGTAGAAGTTGCATGAAGTTATCGGAAAAGAAGAATGGTTCTTGGAGCCCTTTCTCTTTTCAGTATAGGGATACTCAAACTTTTGTGCTATCAGCCTTTAGAGCAAGACATGCTATTTAAATAAGCAGCTGCCTTTCCTCCCCATTTGAACATGTTGCTTCCTCGAGAGACCTGGACCTTGCCGTCGGCTGTTTGCAAAGCAGAGGATACTCACCCTGAGTATGGAGAGATCATTATCGATCTAATTCCAGTCATGGGCCACTGCTGACCCCAAGAACATAAGCTTCAAAGCCTGCATTTTATATACATGTACAGAGACTGCTGCCAGTGCTGAAGACATGGAAAATGGGCTTTTTGAAGAGCTGGCTGATTTATTGAAGGGGAAAGGAACTAAAAACTTTCAAGTTTTTGGCGCTGTAATTAAATAATATAAAACATATATATGTCCATATTGAGGAAGGAGTTTAGTTAAAATATTCAGTATAAGTCTCCTCCCTAAAGGGATAGCACTTAATACATGTTAAAATATAATTGTATAATTGGAACTCAAGTGTTTGGGTTATGTAAAAGGTGCTGTAGGCGTATCAGCTTAGACAGAGGTAATTAGATCTTGTATATTAACATTTTTCCCTTAAAGGGATAATCAGCAATACTTTTAGTAGTGGAGATGCTCAAGCCTAGAAGCTTGGTGGGAAAAGGTGCCTCCTTTAGCCCTCTGTTTGCTTTGTTCCTGCCCCTGTCACTCACTGGGCTGAAAGAATATTTCTGCAGTACAGTACTTGCTTAATACAATCCCCTCTGGGTGCCCACACAATGGCAATACTGCCACAGCTTTTGGTGAAATCAGCATTAAACTGAATCACCTGCAAGCATCAATCACGGTGCCATAAATAGGACTAGGTAGTGGCATTAAATAATGCAATACCTGGCCTATATATTTAGTAATAGGTCATGCACTGAAGCCATAGAAGCCTATTCCTTCAGGCTAGGAATAGAATAAATGAGAGCTCTATTGTCTCCTTGAGTCAAGGGTTAACATTTTTATACAAATTAGAGTAAACAGCCACACACCATTGCTTAGCTCAGTCAGCCTGAAGGATACAATAATAACAAATATGGTTTTACTCACAGGGGGCTGAATGACAATCAATGGCACTACAGCTTTGGAGTATCCAATTGAAGCCCTTGAAAAATCAAGTGGGTGCACAGGAAGATGGGCTACTATGTCATCATAGGATGAATATAGGAGAATGCTATGGATTTCTTGGATTTTCAAGTACATTGTAAAGTTTTCTAGAGAAAAGGAGGTTTTTATTTTGAAAACAGAACACTGCATCTTTAGAAAGTGGAACAGCAGAGCACAAATTAAAGCTGGTTTTGGTTTTTAGAATTTTTCTTTTTAAGATAAAAGAATGAATGTACAGTTCCAAGATAAAAGAAGAAATATACAGTTCCTCAAGCCAGGAAAATAAAACACAGCCAAACAAACCACCCACACACAAGGACTGCTCCAGGTATTTTCTAATTTCATCGTTGTTATCCATGCTTGTCTTTCATACATACAAGAAAAACATTCTAGGAAAGAAATTCCAAGAAGAAAACCCAGACTTTAAGCTTCTCATTGGAAAGTTCATATCAAACTTTGGAATCCAACAAAAATCTCAACTGAAATCAAGAGAAGGTTAATCCAAACTAAAAATATTTCCCTAATTTCATATTTCTCCTTTCACGCTTGCTGAAGACCTCCCAGACTCTACTCTATACTACTCATATGAGGCTTTTGAAAGACTTTGAGAACAGCACAGATGTCTTGTGTCTAGGTGAGCCAAAGCCTCTCTTGGTACCTGAAGGGTTTTGGCTTTGTTCTTAATGTCTCAAAAGATAGGACTTGTGGATTGAAATAGCTGGGTAGCCTAAACAGAGATCTCTCTTCAATGTTTATCTGCATTGATATAAGAGGCAAGAAGAAGGGAAGAAGTGTCACCAAGACCGATTGAGCAAGCTCCCTTGTCGACCCTTATTTTGACCCACACCACGTATATGACAGAGATGGACGGCCCATTTCCAGAGGCGTTCCCAGCAACAAATCTCAAACAGCTCGATATAGTTTTCCCCTACGGCTAATGACTAGAAGTTCTCAATACACTTGATAAAATATTTTCTTAAATGCAGATATTTAGAACAGAAAAATATATAGCAACAGTTACAGAGCTCCTTAAAATAATTCCAAGCCTTTTCCACTTGCCAGCTTTCCAAAGTTCATCTCTTCTGAAGCGTGGGATTGCACTCGAACCCGATCTTTGTAGACAGCAGCCGAGCACAACAGTGCACCTTGGAGCAGGGAATAGCAGCAAGTCAATGTGTCTCTAAGTAGTCTGCCCCCTCCTTAGGGGTCAAGTGGTAGCTCAGAGCAAGCTGCTAAATGGTTGTTTGTATAATCTCTGCAGGCAAGCAGAGTGGTGTATCTACAGCCAAAGAAGGGATGAAAACAGCTGTAGTTGATAGCAAATGCTGCCAGAAGGTCACCACCACCTGGAGGGTGGTTGTTTCAAACAAAAAAGCTGTTGAGCTCAGGCATATCTCTGCTCATTTAAAGCATCTAATTATACCTCATATTTTTAGCATTAGTGAACACACACTGAAAAAAATAGAGTGTTTTTCTCTTCTTTTAGGATCTCACCTGCTAAACCATAAATATGAACCTGTAAGGTCTTTTTCTTTTGGGAATGGCACTGCAACTTTAAGCATTATTATATAATCATGTGTTGGACACAGAATTATTCTGCTTGCACACCATAGGTTCAAGAACACTGTTATAAAGGGGAGAAATTCACTTCATTTTCAAAACTTCACACAGAGAAAATATAATTTGAAGAGTTACAAGTTCAAAAAATGTACAGCTCTTTCCAGTTTTCAACACCTTCTCTTTTGTCCTGCTACAGCTTCATTATTTTCTTACCCTTTGCAGTACATGGCAGTCTTTTGGAATGAAAAGAAACCCTTCCACATTAGTCACAACAGGAAAATGAATTTTGCTTTGCAGCTGGTGAATGAAGATTATCAGAACTTTTATTCACATGCAGAAGATAACAATATAATAGCTAAGGAACACTGATGCAATGCTGTGTTTACTCTAATTTATCACTTTTTCAAGCCGTGACTTATACTCAAAAGAGCTACCTAATTCATGACTGCAGTAGCAGTTTTGTAAGTTTTGTGCTCTAAATTCAGCTAAAATCCAACAGATACCAGGGGACCACATGTTGTGTTATACTTAATACTCACTTGACGCTTTATGGAGCTATTTTATAACAGGAAAAGCAAGAGAAGACATGGCCTTGTGCCCCTTAAAAAGGCACCAATATGTTCAGAACAAATAACCAAATTTCTTTAGGTATGAAATCTGACTGAGGTCTGAAAAAAGCATCTAAATAAAAAGCCCTAACCCTAACTTCTGCAGCTAAACACCAAGGAATAGAGTCTTACTAAATGCTGTGCCTTGGTCTTTTAATCAGTCATTTACAAAGTTTAGCCAAATCTGGAATTATTAACATTGAGGTATTTCACTACAACACAATATCAGTTTTAGTTTGTGTCTCTGCAGTCAGCTTCTCAACATCTAACTACAGGAATAAATTATGCAGAAAAATAAAAAAAGAATATGCTCCCTTTTTTTGCCTTAATTTTAGTTGTAATTAATTCAAGGAGTTAAAGCCTTCTTAATAAAGAAATGCTTAAAATACATTAACTAGATTTAACTTATTAGGGTTTTGTAAACAAGTCATGTTATTATTTATTGCAGCATTCAAAGACCTGTTTGACTTCTTACTCTTGCATAAGAACTTTCAGGGATGTGACAACATGAATTTTCTATATAAGGCAAATAGACCTCTGCATCACAAACATTTTTGACACTTTCAAATGCAGTTTACAGCCTTAAACAGACATTCCACTTCTCCCACCCACCCACCATCATCCAAGGCCTACAGTCACCGAAGTTTCAGAATTAAGAGTGGGAGTATTAGTAATCTACCAGGTCAATGCAGAGTTTAGTGACCTGTTTGTTTGTATGTCCATATATATAACAGGGTATGGACACACATCCTTATTGTCTGCAATTCTCTCTAGAAGTGCCCTCCTAACTTCCCTACCCAAACCAACCACATCAACTGACCTGGGGTCTAACAGTGAATTTTAAGTAAAAGCCAGGAACAGCAGAGAAGGCACATATGCATATTGGAGAAGTAAAGTAAAGCAAAGGAGGAAATAAGGCAAAGGCTGAATAAAGGAAGCAGTGGAGAAAAAGCAATTCTGCATGGGCAGATCCTTAGGAGGTACTTAATTCCTGTCAAAAGCAAAGGGGGCTGGTACCTAATTATCTCAAGGATCTTCCCCTTAGAGTCTCACAAACTCTTCCTGAACTTATTTAGAAATGAAAGCATAAAAGGTGGTGCCCTACCCCTGTGACAGAAGCCCCTACCATCCTGGTCCCTGGCAACACTCCCAGCTTTAATCAGCAGAGGCCAAATCAACTTCCTATATATGTTCTATTAGATCAATGGAAGAACAGGGAACAACATTCAGAACTTTCAACTTCCTTTCCCTAGTATTAAACCCTGAATTGTGCTTTCCACATTTCCTTCTGTTTTAGCTGCAGTGATATTTCACCTAGGATTACTTAAATCTAAACCATTTCTTCTGCAAAAAGAGGTGTCCAGCTGCATGCTAAATCACCTCTCATTTCTCCTGCTTTCCGTGAAATTTGGATGAGGTCATTTATAGAGGTTCTTTTCAATCAATGTTTCTAAGATTCTGTGATTACTTTGTATGTGTTCTTATAATGTGAGATGACCCATTCCTATATGGGCTTATGTTTTTTTTTATGGATAACTGAAGACAGTACAAGAAAACTCATCAGACTACAGGAGAACTAATTCTCATCTAATAACAGAAACTTTATTAACTCATGGAGCCCTATAATGTCCCTCCTGGTGAATAAAAAGAAGTCAAGAAACAGCTGGTGTTTGCACGCGGAATGTGGATTAGTTTGAGAGCATCTCTATTTCTCTGGCTCAGCACACAGAAAGTTTTTATTCCAATTGCACAGGAAAGTAGTAGTTGCTAATGCTCTGGGGAAAAAGTGGTGCAATCTAGTATCAGTAAGAGATTTATCCATCAGATCCATTCAGATTAGGCAATCATAGACAGCAAATTAAACCTCTGTTTTAGGAAGCTGCCTCCAACACAAGGAGCAATAGCCTGAGGTTCAAGTCCCAGCTCTGTGAAGAAGATGTTATTCACCTGTCCCTACAACTGCACTGACATGAGGAAGCAAGCCTGAAGTCCCTGCAACAAAAACATTTTCAATACAAAATCTCTTGCTTCATAACCAGATCTTGCAATCCTCTGAAAGTTTATCTCATATAGTCTCTATTCCCTCTCTCTGTCTCTGCAGTTCCAACACCTTTACATGGCTGCGATCGTCAAGACACTGGAAAGACATATCCTTAATGCTGAAAAATTAAAGACCTGCATGTCTGGGACTCACGTGGGGGTTGATGCATATAGTAAAGAGTGCAAAACACCAGGGCTTTGAGGAGGTGGTGAAACAGTCTCCTCTGTAATACATACATACACACAAAATTAGACCTGCAAGTGCATTTTCTAGGTCAGCTTCTCCCTCCTCTGCTCTCACCTCCTCCCTTGAGTTTTCTTAATTGTTCTGGGAAGGAATACATGTTTTAAAATGTATCACCAAACTTTATCTCATGAAAACATATTGTCCTGGTTATTTTATATCCCAAACTATTGTGTATGGAATGCTAGTCCTCAGTTAATTTTGCCAGTGCAAAAATGGCCTATGCTTTCTTATGCTGTCAAGTGTTTAGTTCCTACACAGCTAATTTATTATCTTTCTTAAGCTAAGGACCAGGAATCTGAGCACAAAGACTAACATAGACAAGGGAAAGAAACAAGTAGGAAAAGTATATTTTATAGGTACAGTGCAAAACTGCTACAAGAACACTGAAAAGACCTTCCCTCACAGCTCTGCAGATTGTTGTGTCCTGAATTTTATGTGACTCCACAGCACTTTTCTAATTTATTGTAGACTGCAGAAACTGGAATATAATGTTCAGTTTGAGAGCCATATGGCCCTCTGAACTGGGCTGAATGTCCCTCCTAGCGATCAGCCTAACCACAATTCCTGAACACTCACAAGATTTGCATGACGCAGTTACCAGTTTGCCTCCTTGCAACAGGTGTAAGTTCATCTGCTTTTCAGCTTCCTTCCTCGTGTATCATCATCCTATGACTATTTTTAAATAATCTTTGCAAAATAAAAACTCAACCTGAATTCTGGAAATTGCTTCTTCCTTTCAGCGTTTTTATGTAATAAATTAGACAATAGTAGCACCATCTTGGATGGGTGGAGATAAGAGACTGTCAGCACTTTCTTTTCAAGTCCACTTTGGCAGGGACTTGTGATTCATCTACAACAATCTGATATGGGGAAAAAAGAGGGCATGTGAAACCTCAGA
Source organism: Cyanistes caeruleus (assembly GCF_971803275.1). Lineage (NCBI taxonomy): Eukaryota > Metazoa > Chordata > Aves > Passeriformes > Paridae > Cyanistes > Cyanistes caeruleus. The sequence continues at coordinate 82,143,880 of NC_141703.1, forward strand.
CCTGGAGGAAGAACCTTAAAAAAAAGGATGAATAAATAGTATTTCAAGCTATAGCTGAAATAATATTGTGGAAAGAGGGACACACAGAAAAAAAGAGATACTTTGATTTTCACTAATGTCACTCTGTTTTCACTTAGATCCTCTCCATCTTAGCCTAAGCATGGCTTTATGTTGGTCCTTAAACCAATTTTGTTTACACAGTTAATTTAATTTCAGTGCTATTTACACACAATAACTATTAATTCTCCATACTCCTCTGAGACAGGTATTACCACCTTGATTTTCTAGAAAGAGATGCAAGGTACAGTTTTCCTCAGGCCACAACAGGAATCTATGTGAGAGCCAGGAATAGAAATAAGGAGTTCCCATTCCCTGTCCTAAATCAAGGTCACAGAACCCTCTCTGGCACAGGCTATTTTCTCAATGTTTTATGGAGGTGACTATCCTGCTACGGAACTATGTTTTATACAGACTGGGATTTCCCTGGGATGTGTACAAAGTTCAAGTCATCTCACTGCCAGCTGACAATGCCTCTGATAAATAGGGTAAGGGCCAGGATTAACACAGTTTAACATACTGTTCACAGGGCACTGTTATAAGCCTTACAAGGTGGTAGGCAAGCATGCTTTAGTCATTTAAAAGCCTTTTTATCTATGAAACCTTTACAGTCTCTGAATTTAAACTCCTCTCTTACTTGAAGCACCTATGGCTGGTAAAGGTTAGGTAGCTAAAATGGGAAGTATTTGAGGGTGGAGCACCTCTCTGTGCTGGCCACGGAGTCTCTGATTTCAGCACAAGTTTCTCACAGTTTTGGGCTTGGACCTCTAACCCAGCATACCCAAGTATATTTCAGGTGGACTGTCACATGTGTGATGGTTGCAGGTCCAGACAAACCCAGCCTGACAGAGCTGTTATGGTTAGATTAAATCTGACCCATTGGTTACATTTTCCAAGATCAGAGTGGTGGATTCACGACTGAGACCTTACGCTATGTCAGCCATGCTAAACCCCTCTGTTTCTCAGCATGACCCTTGGTTCTCAGGCTAAGTGACTGGGAGAGGCCCACATCCACATTGCTAATAAAGTAGCATCTCTAATAAATGAACCCAAGATGTGTTTCACACTCTCAAATATCACCAAAAGGCAAAGGGCAGGAGTGGGAGGTGTTTGAAGATAGAGGAAAGAGGTTTGGCTGTAGGCTGCAAGTAATCTCCCCTGATGCAGTCTCATCCATATTCCCTCTTGGAAGAAGTTCCTCGAGTGAACAATCCTTCAAGCCACGTCTACAAATTGTCTTGAAAGAGCTTGGGATCATCATAAAATTCAGCCAAGGAAAAAATCTAACAGTTTTTCAATATGGAATGTCAGGAATTGAGCACTTGAGCATAATCATTAGTCCTCCTTTACTTAAAAATATAGGTGCATTCTAAGTATTTGCAGCTGGTCCAAGGCCTGAAGTTGTAGGCCTGTTTCCATAGGGGATGAGCTCACATCCTGCAAATAAGTGATGTGTCTACACTACTTCTCAGACAACTATGTGTTGGCACAGGCTCTTCACCACATTAGACACATCTACAGAGCCTCCAGGTGGTTCACTGTGTGGCCTTTGGTGCTGATAACACCTTACAACTTTCTGAACATTCATATTTGGCATATTCCATCTTAATTACACCGAACAGCTGTCAGCATCTCCTAAAGGAAATCACCCCAAAATGATCTCTCAGGATTCTCAGAATCAAGGTTTCTGAAATGTCAGTTTAAGGAAAAATAAAAAGCTTTCCTGTTTACTGAGAGGCAGTATCCCAGAAAACCTGCTTTTCTGGCTTGGTGGGGGTCATTTAAGTAGCTAACGGGTGCAATTCCTCATTGAGTTGGGGTGAAGATTTTTGCTTCCCAATGATATTCTCAGAACACTCAAGAGCCAAGTGACTCAAAAGAATAGCTGAAACTGCCTTAACATTTCATCAGATCATTCTGTGCCATCTCTCCTGGGATTACAGATCATTAACTTCTACAGGGAGTCAGAGGAATTCCCATCAGTAATCTTTCTTCTCATTCAGGTTTCCATTACACTCAGCACAAACCCCAGCTGGCCTTTCTTGAAAAATCCTGTCCTTCATGGTTATTAATACTATAGCAAATGCTTAAAGCTAGAGGAATTACAATCAGAAAAGTGAAAGCAATAAATATATATGTTTTAATAATGAGGATATTTCTGACAGCTACACTGGAAACATAAAAGCTACTTTTCAAAGATCAGGAGAACTGTTCAGTGACAGTTTTCAGTTCTATTGCTATTATCACTTAAATATATTTATATAACACTTCTTTATCATCATTCTCTTCTATGACATCTCTTACAGCTAAGATGAATGTCTATATATATCCCTCTCTTAGTCAATAATTAGTTTGCAAAATCAAGCAGCTCATGTAGCTGAGCATCAAGTCATTTCTATTTGAAAGTACCTCATTTTACGTAATTATTATGTGCAATTTAAAGCAAAAATATATTAAAAAATGTGTCTGAGAAAACTCTGAACTTCTCCTTCAAAATGTTCAGTAACCCTTAGCTATTTTCCTCCCGCCCTATTTTTTTCCATAGGTAAACTTTATTGAAGTACTTATGAACCACAACAGTCAGCTCTTCTTTATTGCTGGCTCAAAAAAGAAACCCATTTCCCACTGTGGCTATATGTTCAAAGGTACAGTACAGAAGGCATTCATGGTGTCCTTTAGCTCCAGGTAAAGTATAAGTAATTTGGAGTGGTAAATACCAGACTCCACTACTGCACTACCAGAAAATGTTCTTGTGATGACAGAACCATGACAATAAGATGGGGATGGAACCAGGTGATACTTTAAGGTCTGCTCCAACAGAAACCACCCTATGATTCTATGACAGCAAGCACTGTGAGCCATCCAGTGCAGAGCCCTGCTGCTGATGACAGCTAAAAGAAGGTATTCTGGCAAAATGTGGAAGAAAAAGCCACTGATTCAAAATTATGTAGGGATTGAGGATCTCACCTTCAACATAACTTTCTTTCAGCATATAAAACTTTTAAAAACCAAATCAAGACCCCTTAATTAAAAAAAACCAAGCAAAAAACAAAAAACAACAAAACACTTATAGTTTTCTTAATTTAAACTGTCTCAGGAAATCTCCCAGCAGCCACCCATCTCTGTCACAGTGCACAGGGAGCTTGTGGACAGAGCAGTGGCATAAAAAGAGACACAGTATTCTCATATAAACACAAATATTTTTAACATCGGACCTTGATACTTTCCAAAAAATACCTTGGCATTTCCCTCCCATATGTTGGCCAGTGCCAGTGGGTGACAGCTGGCAATTGAACTCACTCCAAATAAGAGAAAATGCATTCCCTAACCAGTGATCAAGTAACTCCTGGGTGATTGAGGGCATGGACCCAGAATTTCAGAAGATTCATGATACAACATTTTTACCCTTTACAATCTAGCCAGACCTCACCAGCTTCCTTTTCCACTTGCCTCCTCAGGACCCTTGCCCAGACCACTGCCTTCTCATCCTACCCCTAAGTTGCTGTCTCTGCATCATCTTTCCTCATGATTTTTTTCCACCTGCCCCCCCTGAAACCTCCTGCTGCTGCCTCCCACCTCTCCTTAGGCTTCTGCCAGCCTGTGTCTCCTGTAATACCAATTTCTGCAGCACCCAAGCTGAGTTCAATATAAGAAACTCAGGACAATTTACAAAGTCACAGTCTACTCTTCTCTGATAGCACAGTTCTTCTCAATGCTCCTCAGTGGTGGGGAACAAGAAGTTCTGAAGAGTAGGATCCACTTTATACGTTTTTTAATGCTGGGAGGAGTTCCTTATAGAGTCCCACAGCTTCATAAACTGCTACTGGTACTCAGAAGATCTCAGACTGTTGCCCTTTGACTAAAATGTGTAGCTCCTATTTTCCCACAGACATTGATGATGGGTGGGAACTGCTGGAGAGTTTTAACTTCTTCTTCAGCCAGAAGTGTTAAAGAGCAAGGGGTTAGTGAATACCTGACAGAAATAAAAAGATACAGCCAGGTAAATTTGCCTGGGCTTACACCCCATGTCCAGCTTGCATAAATGTAATGCCAGAGAAGAAGACTCTCTCTGCCTTGAGCATTGTGCACTAATGCACAAATCCTCTGTGACTCAAGCGATTATACTCAGAGCCTCTTGCCAATGGCAATGCTGCATGTCTTCTGCAGCTCCTTCTATTGCTGAGCACTTTTATTTAAACACCACAGTAGCCTAACAAGAATAATATGTGGAAGTAGGTTTCTCAGGGCCACTGTCAATGCTATGCATAGCAAGTGGCAGCAATGTTCCAGCTGACTTACTCTGCTGATTGTCCATGAATAGGCAGCAAACTCTTTCAGAGGGCTCTGAAATATAGCAGGATACCTACACAATATACCAGTCTCTACAGATGGATTACAGAAGTCAGCATGACCATGGTTATATTGTATTTTTACATGTCTCCAGTTCTGGCCCCCCAAAAAATCAGAAATTAAATATGTCAATGGAGTCGGGTTAGGTACACATCAGCAAGCAGCACTAACGGATCCACAGAATGAAGAGCTAGTAAGAAGGGCTCAATCAAAGCATCACACCTGTGTTTTGGGTTTTCCTTTGAAATAGTGTTAATCTGCTTTTATAAGCAGAATACATGTAAGATTTTGCAGAATACTTGGTGTCTTTCTGGAATGAATCCTTCTGCTTAGTTTCATCAAAAAGGCATCCTGTTTCCACACCCCAAGCCTACTCTGTAAGGCAAAATAAAACAGGATACATGAGCAAGGCTGGGAAATTAATGTCAAAAAATCATTTGGAATTTGAATGAGTGTTCTATCTAGTTGCATCTATTGCACATGAGTTCATGGGCAAGAAGCTTCATCAAGAAGCTAAAGCATGCAAGGCCTTGAGCAGGTCTCCTGTGTATCATACCTAGTTGGAGAAGTACTTTCCTGTCTTCTCAAACGGCTGCTCCTTACAATAGCCCGGTCTAAATTATGACAACAGAGACAATATTCTCAATTAAGAACTAAGCAACATACCAAAGTTCTTTCAAGAGACTAATAATAGTAGAGAAAACTACTAGTTTTCTAATAGTTGGATAATGATAAAAATAATAAATACAAATGTCGAGATATTCAGTAATATCACTTGCTGTTTGTTTTAATAATGAAATTTGCATTCCAACAATTTTTCAAAACAGAGAAGTTTTGGCAGTTGAAGAAACAAGTGGGTTTACTTGCGTCCTAGCCCTGGATAGTGGAATATGTAACTATTCAGCTGTTTCAGCTAAAACTGAGAAATAGTAGGAAAAAACCTTAGCAAAACTAGCTATTTTGCTGGAGGACTGGTTGTGATAAATGTGCTAGGAGGAAAGAAAGGAGACAGGGATGAGTAAGTAAGTATATGTTATCCCTTTAAAAAGAAATTAAATTATGCTAGGACAGATATAAAAATAAACCTAAATCAAAAGGAAAGTAGGATTAATCAAAATAGCTGGTCAAGGTCAACAAACAGAAAAGTCAATGAAATCTCCTCAATATCTATTTTCAATATATAGAAGAAAAATTAAGTATGGCAGAATAACACTTCCATCTGAGAGTCAGAACTGTGGCTGAAATATAATTTAAGAAACATGTCAGTCAACCTGAAATCCCTTCCCAGCACTCTTAATAAGAGCAAATTGAACAGGATATTAAGAGCCAGGAGATATTCAGTTTGCAGATTCTTCTGCAATACTGAACAAACAATTCAGCAAAGTGAGTAAGCACATACTGACATTTTAACATGCATTTAAGTTTCAGCATCTTCAGTAAGAATCTGGCATCCGCCTGTGCACTCCTCTCAATGGACATCCATGAACATGGGTCTGTCTTACACATGAGCCTTCCTTCAGTCTCTGGACCTGAATCTGTCCAGTAGCTGTGGAGCTTCTCATGCTCTCAGGGGAGAGACAGTCATGTGCCAACCCTGCAGAATTATGAACAAGACAGTTCTGCACAGCACCTCCCGGTACCTGAGGGCCGTACTTTACAACCTCATTATCTTCCTTCTGCTTCAGCTCTGTACTGCTGTGATGGGAATATGGGTCCTTCCCTACTAGAAACTGACAAAGTGTTCAAATGTGTTAAAATGCAATTGTGGCAGTTCAGGTAGACATTGACTCGTCTTTCAAATTAAGCTGTTCTGAATTCTTTGCGGTTTCAAAGTCAAGGATCACAAAACTGGACAGCATTGAAAGGAAAGGTCCAGGACAAGTACGACTATCAAAATCTGGGAAATGAAGCTGACAAGCAAAGCTTCCCACAGACACAGTGAGAGCTCCTCCACTGACCTTCTTTGCAAGTTCTTTTTTCTTTGCACCTTCTTTTACGGTGTGGTAAGATGTGCACCCTCATCCTGCCCCACCACACTAATTCCCCATCACCACCTGCTAGGAATGAGATGACTGTAAAACTATTGCATGGGAAATCAATAAAAATGGGTGTGACAGTTCTGAGGTGGTGCATTTCTCTCACTTCTCTGACCATAGGAAAGAGAAGTCTGTATATAACACAAAAGTGAAAACTGTAAATCAAGAGTGTAAGCAATACTGCAACTTGCCCTGTCCTTTTGAAAGAAGTCAGTTAATAACATTTTGGCACTTGGAAGTATTTGCCTGTGCTTTGAATTCCTCTGTTGTCTATTACACTACCTAAATTTTATATTCTGAGGACCTATTTTCTCCTCTGTCACCCAGAATATAAAGTGTCATTTCAGGATATTATACTCTTTCCTGAGTTCAAGAACCACGTGATTATAGAAGTCATAATATTATGAGCATGCTTTGATCCGTGACTTCGTGCCATATGACTAAAACATGTCCTAAAAAGGAACCGTCTTACTTCTTATTCACACTTCTTTGGTTGTTAACAATGGATCTGCAGCCATAAATCTTGAAATATAATCCTACATGTCCAGAGCAAAAAGTCACGAATTCCTATACGGGCTGCAGGACAAACAAAAATGAGAAAAAAGTATTTGAAGTGAGGTGATTTCTGTCCATTAACCACTGTAACTCATGCATGCTTGATGGTAATATCAAAGGGTACTAATCGGACACGTGTTGAACCAGCCCAAGGTACATAAGTTCACTTCTGCTCCTTCTCATCTCCCAGAAAAAAATCACTATCCCACACATCCACTTTTCATTTGAGAAGTAGTTCACACAACCACCACAAGAAGATAAAACATTGACTGTGACTAATGTAATGAGCCTGAAGCACTAAAGAAAGATGAGGAAAAAGAGTTTGAGATTTATGATTTTTATTCTCTTGCTTCCTCCTAACAGGATCTGAAAATCTTGAAAGAACTTCAGTGCATCAAAGAATATCCTTTGAAAATCATGCTTACAGGCAGGAATACAAATTGGACACTAGTCCCTAGGCCACTGGCCTACCTTTGTAGAAGGGTGGCTTGCATTTAATTTCCCCTGACTAACAATTCACCTTCATTAATTAGAAATTAACATTGGAAAACAAGAGGATTAAGGGTTTGAGAGTTAAAGTAAAAAAATAAAATAAAATAAAATAATAATTTTCTTATGAAAAAAAAATGAAAATTAAAAAAGCTTCTGATCTGACAAATTCTTAATTTATATCACTATTTATATCTATCACTTATTTATATCACTAGTGGCATCATGACACAGCAATTAAATTATAACCCTTTCACTAATAGAACGTATTTTTGCCTATTTAAAAGAGAGAGGAAGAAACAAGAAACTTTAATTCAAGAAAGTCTCAAGTAACCAGACACATAGACAGGCCATAGTTGGAGGAAGAGCACAAGGTACATGAATAATTTATGTTTGACTATAACCGAGTTTGTGTTAGGGTATGATATGAAGCAATACATGAGCTGTCATTAACTTCTAGCTGATATATGTTTAGACAGCATTGGGTCATCCATAACCTATTCCATAAAGTCTTTTCATTTTATTTAGGCTACTCTGTCACACGGGAACCCACAAAGCATACTGTGTTCCTTAGTTTGAGGACTATATAACTGAAATTTTATTTTTGCAGCTTGGCTATTTTTGAGGATTAGTAAAGTTCAAGTACGAAGTTAATGATTTAAAGTAATTACTGACACTACTTTTTTTTTAATATATAACTGCTCATTTCCTATTTAGACATAGAGGAACAGTTTTAATATCATCCAGTATTTAAGGAGAGCAAGGAAAAGGAATGGGACAAAATAGATACCCCCCCCACACCCCTTGCAAAATCATTATGATTGACCCAAAACTTTTTCCCCAAAGACGGTAAGTTTTAAAAACATGCCATCAGTTCAAAATTATTTCAGTAAAATAACAAACATCAGTTATAAGCAAACATCAAGCCAGGATGTATGTGAGGGAAAATGTAGTCCAATCCAACACCATTGTTAAAAAAAAATTGGGATGGGGATGCATTACACAGCCAGGAAAAAACTTCTCTGGCTAACTGCGCCACCTTATGATTTAAATTTAAATGGAAAATTAAACGATTGTCCAGTCGGTAAAAGAAAACACTTACTTAAAGATATTCCTCTAGACCTAAAAATGGGATCAGGAGCTTACTTTATTCCTTCTTACAGAGAAGTGCAGGGTTGTATACTTCAGTATTGCTCTTCTAGTTAAAAACCATGTCAGCAATATAAATGGAAAAAAATACATTCAGTCTTGCTGGATTGTGTTTTTGTAATAACAGTACACACATCCAGATCAATAAAGCCAGGCAAATAGCAGAGTAGTGGTTTAGCAATCTTAGCACTGTTAGCTAAGTATACAATCAACTCTAAAACAAATGCTTCATAATCCGAAATTCTCCTGTGTAAATCTCTACTCCTAAAACCCTGGGAAATAAGAAAGCTTTACTTCTGATTTTTTTTTCTCTAACGTTTAAATCATGCCGGCTGTAAGCCCTAATTTATAGCCAACGGATCGCAATTTGCACTGAAATCTCTATAGTCAGACACGAAATTAAAAAGCACAGATATTCAAAGGAGTTACAGCATGCATTTAAATACATTAACCACATCCTACCTTGCATCCAAACATCAACGATAAAGTGTTGTTGGTGCATGCAACTTTGCAGTGGCAAATCATTGGTGTAAAGCAGTCAGGATTTTTAACAATAGGGCACATTCCTTTAGTGCTGCAGTAGTGGCAGCCTACTGAAGGCTGAAAACAAGTAGCTAACACAGCACATGGAGTGGCAACATATGCTGCTCAACAGCTAGCTTTCCTCTTGCCGGTCAGAAGCAGCCTGCTTGAATCTCTACCTGGGTCCCATTCAGCCATCCCCTTCTTTGTTGGTGAATCAACGACGCAACAATGATCACGGATCTCAGGATTTCCCTTCCTCTGGGAAATTAGTTTTTACATCGGAGGAAAAAAAAAAAAAAAAAAAAAAAGGGGAAAAAAAAGGGAAAAAAGAGAGAGAAATGGAAATGAGGGGAACTAGCAGGTGTGGCAGTATTAGCATGTAAAAGGATGTAAACGCCTACTCATAACAATCACATAAGATTGTCATGCTAGCTGAAGTGGGCTGAAATTATTCCATCGGAAGAAAAATACTGCAGCTCCTGATTTGGTAAAAAGCCAGTGAGTTGCTGCAATACATAGTCATAGTGTGGAGAGAAGAGGAAAAAAAATGACTTATCTAAGAAGCCAGGATCCTCAGCCTTTATCAATATGCATTCCAGTAAGGATTCCCTTCCCAGCGCCTCCCCGTGAAAAAGAATCAAATCAGTTGCAACTCCAGAGAAGCGATGACCTTTGCTTTCCCCAAATATATGAATCTCAGCAGGAAACAAACTGTACTCAGTGCTGAAAATCACAGATGCTGGGAGTTTGTAATAAGAGAAATACAAGCAACATTTATCCAATCCTGGCTTGCCACATGGGAGCTTTCTCCAGGCACAAATTTACAAATAGACAGGTTGAAGGATTGCAGGAGACACCGAATAAAGATATGAAATAACACGGAAAATGCACCAGCATGAAGCTAAAAAGTCAAGCCTTCTTAAATTCTGCTTTGGAAGAAACTAACTACTGATTCCAGCTAGTACTGCTATCCTGCAACCTGCAAACATCTTGCTGTAAAGCAGAAAAGCAATAATTAAAGAAGTTTGGGAGCATAATGCTTGTTTGGATTCTGTTACAGCTGTCGCTGCTCCTTCAGTTAAAGCAACACTAGCTGAAAATGCATAATAAAGCACTTGGATGAGCAAACCACTAGCTGTGCTTTTTAAGAGGATTATTTATATCAAAAGTTGGATTAATGCATCCTCCAGGTTTTGGTCACAGACAGGCAGACACAAGTACAAAATGAAAAGGCCATGATATGGAAAGTGATGTCTTTAATGATTTCACAGCTGATAGCAAAGTAAACCAAGCAGTTGTTTCACAGTGCCCTGACCCTGCTTTTCTGTGACTCACTAAGCTCTGCCCATCAAATTAGAAACTCTTTCTAAAGAAATGAGAGCAGCTTGTCTCCCTGGCAATCGCAAGTGAGTTCTTAAGTCACAACTGAAACATTTTTCTGTAATAAACCCAAAGTAGAAATTTGTTATACAACAGAGCAGAGAAAATGGCAAATGGAGGTCCCAGTGTGAAGCCAGATCAAGCAGTACAGAGGATGAACAGCACAGGATTATTTTAAAAAGATGCCTGAGATGGCAGACCCTAACTTAGGCAACCTTTTCTACTAAGATTTTGTCTTAATATAAAGTACAGATACATGTGTGTGTTGCATATATGCATATATCTATAAGTAGAATTTCTTCAGTATAATTTAACCTTGCTTTGCAAAGTTCAAAACCATAAAAGAACCAATTTCTTAAACATCTTTGTTCCTACTCTTGCAACATACAATAACTTTATTTTTATTCAATTTTAGTGTGCAGTTAAATTTCAGCTTGGAATAATGTTTTCTGATTATTGCTTCTCACTCTCTATTTTTTTGCATTTAGCACTTGCAAGAGCCCAGGCTCAGTAAAATTGCAGCAGTTTCTAGATGGAAGTGGCAGATAGAGCTACTCCACAGTCAGAGTAACAACCCAGTTCCATTTCTGAAGATTTCTTTTTTGCAAATAACAAGCTCTTACAACCCATTGTCCTCAATTCACTCAGCTCACACTTTTCTCCCGACCAGCCTGGACGTGAGCCCATGTGCCACGGGGAGTTCACTGCATGGATGCCCTTCAGTCAGCTGTTCAATAAACTAAGTTTGTGTGACCCATGAGCCCAAAGTGACATCACAGCAGCACTTCTCTGGAACAGTGACTGAGACTGTTTAGAAAAGTACTGTGGTGACAAACAGCAGCTGTAACATCGCTGAATCTTTGATCTGTTTATTCCTTGCTTGCCTGTCTTGTTATTAAGCTATATATTATACAGATTTTTCTTTCAAGCACTGTCTCTCGCATAACCAGCACTGGTGTAAATATAGAAAAGCGTAGTTTCCATGACAATACATTCCATAGTTACAGCCAGCAGCCACTATCATTAAAACATGAATCACAGTGCTACCTTAAGGTGTGAGCACACTACATCATTGGCCTTAGAAGCATTAATTTGGGATGGGGGTGGCATGGCAATATTTTTAGGAGACACTACTATAAAATGCCAGAAAACTGTGCTATTAAACTATTTTGGCCCTTCTAATAGCCACCCATCTTAGAGATTTCAGTGATCAGTAATTCCCAATCTGTACTAATCATTAGCATTTCTAAGAGAAGAACGCATCACATCTGTACTTTTCAATGTTTTAAACACGATGTCCTGATTGAAAACTCAACTCAATCACACAAATATGATTTCTGATTAATATGCATATGGCCTAATTTAAATCACCTGCATTTATTTCCAAATTCCAATTTCAAAGACGGAAAAGACAATCATTCAGTTACCCTCTTGGACCACTTGGATCTTACTGCATTCAGCTGGCTCACGCTTTCAAAAGGGAGGACATATCTGTTCATTAAAATTCCCACTTCTTTCCCAGCTCCTGCCACTATTGCAGATTTTCAACCAGAACAGGTTTCACCTGTAATTTCATTTCAGTGTTAAGCTGCACCAAACAGCAACCACCCAAGTATTTTGCAAGGCACGAAATTCATCCCATCACACTTCAGCTAATCGTTGCTTTCAAGTGAAAAACAGTTACCTGACACACAGTCATTTGGGAAAATCTCAGAAAAGGAAGATTTATTCCAGTGACAGATTTGAATAATAATTCATGTCGCAATTGGCCAACACATTTATTTCCATTAAGTGACAATCACATATAGAAAAATGCCATAAGAAGCATTTGCTCAGAGTTCCTTCTCCATCTTTTTTTTTTTTTTTTACAACAGTACTCATCACATGCACAAGTATACTGCCACTTACCAGGAAAGGCATTTAAATCACAGTCATACTGCAGGAGCAAGGATTCTTGGAAATCTATGCCCACATTTTTGTGCCAATGGGATATGCAGAAGAAGACAAATTGGGGGTGTTACTCTATAAAGAGTCCACGGATCAGTTTTTTGAGCCCTCCAGCCTTCTTTGGGCTTGAGTGCATTGATCCAGCCACTTGCTCACAGCCACAGCCTGGTAAGGCCTCTCCTGCTCTACCAGCCCCTTTGGAAGCTGCTAACCTTTAAGCTCCAGGTTCTCCAAAGATGTCTGTCTGCCTTTCACATTCCACTTCTTTGTGGAAATGGATGAATTAACTTGGAGCAACTGAGTTGCATTTCAGGAAGTATTATGAGTACATTTGCATGGTATTTCCTCACTTAATGTGTATATATCTCCTCCTGTACTGGAGCTATTTCAAAATAGCAATGCTTAACTTTGCACTTAACATACCATGTGAGAAACAAGAAGATCAATGTAAAAAAAATTAAAAATAAATAAAAATTAAAAAAAAAATATTACCTGGAGAGTCACAAAGAATTTTTAGGTGAATTTTAACCTCTGACTATCTTAGGATGCTTAATTTTAGGATTTCTTAATTCTCTGCTGTTTCTGTTGAGAAGATTGCTTAAGTTTTGGTACTGTGGTATAGATTTATGCATTTCCCCTTCCCTGCTTTAACTGCTCCACTTTTTGTTCCATTTCTATACCATTAAAAATTCCACCAACCCTTACGACATCCATTAGATATCAGATCATGATGATCTATAAACCCTTGGCCAAGGTATATGATTATTAACTTGCTTCTAATCTTATGTTAGAATTCAAAGCCATCTTCTTTGCTGCTGTTCTCTGAAGTCCCTGAATACTAATCAAGCCTTTTAAAAACTAAACCTGGCTCTGACAGTGATTAAAGAGAAGTTGTCTTCTCAAAGAATCAGATAAAAGAAAAGGCAAAAAGGCTTGTTGCACCACAGGCTGCACATACAAAGGGAAGCAGAGAACATAAATATAAAACAAACCTGAAAGATCCCCCATCAAAACAGAAATGATTGCACACAACTGTCTCACATGTTCCTTAAGAACAAAACAGTCTCACACCTCTAATATAAACCAAAGCTTTTGCCGCTGTTCTGTCTTTGGAGAGGCTCCACTTAGAGTGTTTCAAGGACCTGAGCTACCTATACACTTTCTGTGAGCTGGTCATTTTGGGGTACACAATGGGACGTCAAGTCTTCATTTTGCTGATTTTTGTCTATTGGTGAGTATCAGAAGCCTGGGTTTATATCTCCCTTTGGAACAGTAATCATAGAATGGTTTGGGTTGGAAGCAACTTTTAAAGGCCATGAAGTTCAACTCTCCTTCAACAAGCGGGGATGTTTTCAGCTAGATCAAGTTGCTCAAAGCCTTGTCCAACCTGGCCCTGGATGTTTCCAAGGATGGGACATCCACCGCTGCTCTGGGCAACCTGTGCATGTGTTTTACTACCCTCACTGAGAAAAAAAAAATTCCTTATATCTAGTCTAAATATAGTCTCCTTTAGTTTCAAACCATTACCCCTTGTTCTATCTCAACAGGACCAGGGAAGATTTCTGTTCCCATATTTGATGCAGGTCTCTTTAAGTAAAGAAAGTATGAAAAGCAGCAGTAAGGTCTCCACAGAGCCTTCTCTTCTCCAGGCTGAACAATCCAAACTCTCAGCCTTTCCTTATTGAAGAGATATCCCAGCCCCCTGATAACTTTTGTGCTTGCCCCAATGGGTCCATGTCTTTCCTTGACTGGGAATCCTGGAGCTGGATGCAGCACTCCAGGGGGAGTCTCACCATAGTGGTGTAGCTGGGGAGAATCACCCAACCTCAACCTGCCAGTCACACTTCCCTTGATGAAGCCCAGAAGATGGTCCCACCTTCTGGGCTGTGAGCAGGTATCATTGAAGTCTGCCCAGGAAAGACCCCACAGTCACCAGATAACAGCTCAAGAGCTGCTGATTTGTGATCTTTCTACACCTCATGCAAAACTGTTTAAGCTGGCTCCAAAGACTGAACTTTCATAGACACTTTTAGAAAAAGGGATTAAGGCAATGTTTTTTTGCATGTCCAAAGGCTCAAGGCGCAGATAAAGTCTGGGCTAGTCCTGCCATGAGGAGGAGATGAATAGGGCCACTGGGGTGGAGATGGAACAGAGAGCTCCAGGGACAGCTGTGTAGAGACAGATTTGCCACTTCTGTGACATGTCATTGGGACTCCTGGGACCCACCTATTCCACTGCCATGAGCAGCAGCTGCTCCATCTCACACAGCGGCTTGTGACTACTGATTTCATTTTCACAAATCACTGCATGGAGATGGGGATGAATTGCCAGTTGGCCCCTGTCAACAGCAGACCCTGCTGGTTCACTTCACCCAGAGATGACAGGGACATAGAGATAGAAAGTTCTCCTCAAGCACTTTTCAATGTGAGCATGGAGGCAGAGAGAAGACAGAGAATAGAGCGGATGCTCTGGAAAAAACCTATGCATCAAGAATTCAGATATGGTAGGCAGCTTGGAAAACACATGACTCAATCTCCCCACCTGAAGATGGAATTAATGCCTTCCAATTCAATGCCCACATCTCTAAATATGCTGTCCTATAACAGTGATTTTTTAAGATGTTAGGAATACTCTTACAAAAAGTACTCATGTTCACAAGTGTTTACACATTCTAAAGTGCCACATTCCCAGCACAGTTCTACATTTGTAACTAGTGAAAAACTGTCTGAATTATTTATGAAAATAATTTTGATCTGTTAAATCATTTACAAAGTCACCAGCTGCATATAATTTTTTAAGTAACTTCTTCAGCCAGGTATAAATTCAAAACAAAAATATGAGGGAGGGGAGAAAAAATAATTAAATATTAGCTTGAAAGAAAAAGGCAAGCATATTGCTGCCAATCCTCAACAGATACTAAACAGCTCCACTTACCTGAAGATTCCTATTTATATCTTGTATTAGCATTTTTAAGGTTTTCTGTGACAAATTAAAGAGAAATGAAGGCCTGATCCTGCTGGCACAGAGTGGCACACACATGCACACAGGATATTTAGAAAATAGATGCCTTACTTTAATGTCATTATGTAGACCTACTGATTCCTTCAAGTGTTTATCTTGTAATACACATGCATCTAAAAGACCTTGAAATGATCAGTTTGGCCCCCACAAGCTAGAACTCACCAAGGACTAAGAGCTGCAGTACTTACCCAGGCAGCTGGGACAAAAGAGGGATTAGCCTACAAAGAATTTTGTGTTGATGTCCTGTTGCTAGCACTAAACTGGCCAGCTCTGCTTGTCAATGTGTAGTGAAGTTATTGCACCACACACACCTTTGCTTTGAGTGGAGACATCAGCCTGGCCACAGTCCTCTCCTTGTGGCCACCAGCTCTGCACACATGTCCTGTGCGAGCCTCTCTTGTAAGTAAGTAAGTAAGAAGCAGTAGGAGTTGGTAGGAATTTTCTATTTGTTTTCCTGCCTCCCCCTGAATCCATTCTACCTCCATAACATCCATTGATGAGAAGACTTTCTGGCCTTCCTATTCTATCTTTTCTTGTTTTTTCTGAATCTTGGCCCTGATATCTTTACCAGCTTTCTCAAAATGTTGCAATCGAAGGAACAGTTATCTTCTATTCATCGTCTCCATGTCACTCGTGACTTTATAAATGAGTTGTGCATCCTCTCTAACTGGTCTCTTTTCCATTATGAAAATTTGTAGCTTAATAGATCTCAGTCATTCCTACAAAAACAGCTTGTATATATCTGAAGATTATCATTGATTATCCCAACCTGTTCTACTTCATTCTTTCAAACTTCACCATAGCTCATACACTATACAACCCCTAATGTCCTTGGTGTTTTCCTCTAAAATCCCCCCATCCCTCTCAAAGTGTGCATCCAAAAGGTGACACTGCCTGGCAGAATAATCCCTCCCATCTCTCACAGTAATTCTCTAAATATAGTCCAAGTTTTTTGCACTAGCTTTGCAACAGCCTTTTATTTTTCACTGAGACTCACTCTGGGATTCATTTCTACACCATTCCACCTTCCCCTGCTTCCTGGCTGATCAATACACATTTGGTATTTGTGCAATTGGATATCCCTTACTACATGCAACACTTAATATTTGTACTTCATGCTGTTGCTTTCAGGTCATTTATTGATGTTGAGCTTTACACATGCCATTCCTCTGACAATTGCTGGTGCGCTCAGGGGATGGACTTCAATAAAAACTCACTTGGAAGCAATTCTTCCTGGGACTTAGACTAGCTGGAGCACAGAGTGTTACATTGCCAAAAAGAGAGCTGGAAAGAGGAAATCCACTTTCAAGAAATGTATCTCTGGTTTCTGAGGAGTTACATACACTACTTAGACCTCACTGCCTTTTGATCACACAGAATTAAAATGTTGGTGATCATGAATGGCCCACATAGATGGGAAGTTGACAGGAACTATACCCAGCTGATGGCAAGTAAAGAATGTATCTTCTAAGAGTCGTGTGAAATCCTTTCATGATCTAAATAAAAGTTAGGAGGCAGAAAAAAAAATAAATTGCAAATTCAAAACCAAATTAACAGCCCCCAAAAAACCCCCACAAGTAAAAAAAAAACATTACTATTACCTTGACCATTTCCTGGGAGTATTTTGTAAGGTCCTGGATTAATTTTCAAATGTGGTTCCCATAACTGTCTTTTAGTGGAAAACCAGTGCCTCTACGACCATGCCTTGCACTGAGACTTTCAGACTGCTGCTGGCAGCCTCAGAGAGGAACCACCAGAACCCAGCCTTTATTTCTTGTGTCATATGGTACTACTATTTAGAGAGAAATAATAAGCATAAAGGAAAAGTGCTTGATGAAAGCAGAAATAAAAATAAAACTGATGATACATCAGAATTCATGAGAAGGTCAGATTATTTGACAATTTGGAGAAGTGAATTTTCCACATTACTGGCATTTTGAAAGAAAATCTGTTATCCTGATTGATGCAAAATAAATAAATAAATAAAATAAAATAAAATAAATAAATCAATAAACAGGCCTAATTCTAATGTTCTAGAAGTCTTATATTACTTGCCCCTTATTATTGTATTCAAGATTTGCCATAGCTAAGGGTGCAGGCACCCTGGCTGGGAAAAGCAGACACACATTTCATGCCAGAGTTGAACCCAGGCTGTCACCACATGTGCTAGAAGCAGGAGAACACCTTCGGGTTCCTCTGAGAGATTTTCCTCAGAAATTCTCCCTGACATATAGAGAAGAAAGTTTTGATTACCAGATGTTTGAATTTTTAGGGTTTTTTTTCCACAGTTTTTTCTATGTATAAATGTATCCATCTTCCCAGTTGTCATTAAAAGTGAGCATTTTCTCAGCAGTCAGGAAGAATGTCAGTGATTTCTTTCAGATTCTTGTAACAGGAAATTCTGTTCTCATTTCTGGCAAATGCCACTATCCTCACAGCTTTTAGCATTTAATGGTTTTTCAGCTATGAAATTCTTATTCTGTGAAAAAACCCAATGCAAATCCAAGAAAAACTCACAAACAAGAAATGCAATTGTGGTCACAGCTAAATTCTATATCAAGTTTTCCATCAAAATTGTGGCAAAAACATCTGTATGACAACATCTACTTTGGCTCTCTGTTTGCTGGCATTTCTAACCTCACCATGCTAAGGACAGATCTTGCCTCTGGACACAGTGGATACACAGGATCTCCTTAGGTGTAATTAGGGGAACAGAGATTGCAGATCCCTCTATTAAATATAACCATCCATTTCCCACATCTGGGACAACACTGATTTCCACTGACAACAAGGAAAAAAAATATCAATGCTTTCCATTGGCTTTTTGGAGGGAGAGCTGCCCTTGACTCCAACCCACACAGAGGTGCCACCTGGCTGAAGAAAAGTACTTCTGAAAGACTTTTTCTTCTCTCAACAGTTTCTGTGTGTCTTTCTCTGTAACCTGCCCAGTTTTTCACAGCAGGAAAAGAAGAGGTTACCCAGAGAAAGCCAGAAGGGTGTTGCTTCTGTGTGTGGCACAGACAGCAGCTTCTCTTGATCTCCATGGGCTGATGCCCATTGCCATGGCTTTAACAGCAGGCTGTAAAGCCTTGTAGCTCACCAAAAAAAACAAAAAATAAACCAAACAGAGAGAGAAAAAGTGAGTTTAATTCTTGGTTGCCTGGGAATCCTATCAATTCTCTCATTCATGGGTGCTTCTGGACCAGGCACTCTCAGTCAAAGAGTACCCTTGGTCCTCACAGTTCTGGCTTGACCCTCTTTGCAGGGAGCAGCACAGGGCTAGCAACAACAATCTTTCTCCATCAGCACTGGCCACTGGCCCTTTACAATGCCTTTCCCTTTCTAGCATGCCTTTCCAAGCCAGGACAGGGACTTTTCACCCTGACAGCACTGCCCTGGGGCTAGGGGGTACAAACAGAGTCTGTTACCATTGGCCAAAGGGAACGGTTCTGTAAATGGAAGACATTAAAAAGGAACGGCACACCTCTGACTCTGTTGGTTGGGAATTTCTCCTACCTCCAATGCTCTAGCACCCAGGGGAAGGGGACAGGCAAGACCTTCCTAAAATGATGTTATACAGAGGAAATGTGTCCTCCAAAGAGTCCATGGGAATAATGAGGTGCAATAAAGGCAAACTTAAGAGAGTTATTGGAGGCCCCAGTGCGCAGTCCTCTACAGATGACATTTTTAGTGCCTCAAAGATGAGGAGCTTAGTGGAAAATCAATGCATTTCTGAGGGAAAGGAGCCAACAGAGCTTAAACTGCTCCCAGTGACTGCAGGCCTACGAGAGCCTGCAGAACCCTCCTGAGCCAACCCCCAGCTCTGTGTGGTGGCTGAAGACCATCTCCTCACCCAGCACAGGCTGAAGGAAGGGGCTGCTGCCAGGCACAGCATGGCCCCAAGACTGTGGTGTCACAGGCAGCTCCCATGTCACTCAGAAGTGCCTCCACAGAGGCAATGCTAACACAAAGGAACAAGCACAAGCTCAGCTCTGGTTATGGAACAGGAGTCTCCCTGTCCTCCTCATAACTGAATTCATGCCAGTAAGCCAGGAAAGGAGTGCAAGAGAGCCCAGGCCCAGAGCTGTTTGACTCTTGCCTGCCTGAGAGCTGTTGTGAGTCAGCCAGAGAGACGGACGGAGAGGACCATAATTCTCAGGATGGCAGCATCCTTGGTGCTGTCCCGTCCAGGTGTGGGAATGAGCAGCTTTGGGGCAGTGGTAGCTTACCTGGGGAGAGCTGCCCTCCTGCTTCTGCTCAGTCTGCAGTGCAGCTGACTTGTCTGGAGCAAGCTTCCAGGAAAAACAAAAAAAGCAGGCTGGGCAAAGTCTGCTCACAGGCTGTGCTGCAGCAGGAGCATCCATCTTAGATCCAGTGGAGGAGGAGAGCTTGGACCAGCTCCCTTTTTAAAGCAACAGTGCTCCCACTGAGCATGGCAAGAAAGGGGAGTGCTATGCCCCAGCATTGGTTGTCCTGGATGTCTGCAGAGCACTTTATAGGCATTACCTAATTGATCTTTGCAAATCTTTCCTTTCAGCAATTAAACAACACCTTTCAAGATTTACAGGTCCAGAAAATAAGGTGAGCTAATGCCACCTGGTGCAGAAGTAGCCATGATTTTAGGGTGCCTGGACCAAAAGTCTTTTGGTCTGATTTTGTTGGTGCATCTACAGGTTTGTCTGACTCTGACAGCACAGAACATCTGTATTCTGCTTGTAAATAAGAGTGAACATCTACTTTTAAAAGCCAACCTCAGGGGTATTTTGAGTTGGAAATGTTAAAAAGCAGGCACACCAAATCACTAACCCTAAGGATAATGATAGCTTTTATGACTAAAGATATCTGAGAAGAAAAGTCTAGAGTCAGGTTTAATCAGATTTTGTCTGTCTGCTTCTTTTTATGCATCTAGACAGGCTGTGGCTTCCCCATGGATTCCTGTGGACCTGCTGGCAGAGAGACAGGCTTTGAAAGGGAAAATAAAACCTTCCTTGTCCAGAACCATGTAGTCTGCATGATCTGAAGGACAAGATGGGACACCGTGTCTGGATCTATTACCACCCTACAAAAACTACCATTAGGAAAACAGAACATTTGTCCTGAGTTTATCCCTCTGTGGTCACTGGCCACTATAAAATGGAAAAATGAGGAACACAGGTAGGAAGCAGGGACATGCCACATGACTGGGAGCTGATATTAACTGAGTGGTACAAGAGGTTTGTTTGGTTTGCTCTTTATTTTCTTCTGGGCATATTTTTGTTCTATGGTAGACCCTTAATAAATACCACACTTCTAGCTCTGAGTGTGCTTGACCAAAGAGCTGTTAAAGAGACCTCAGAGGCTGCCCCTCTGCCAGGTTGTTGATGCTGCAGCAACACTCAACCAAGGCCCAGATTTTTAGTTAGATAGATGCATTCTGGTACCTCGTGGGATTTTCCCTTGTAGGCTGAACAAGTTTGAAATCAAAATAAAAAAACAGGGCAAGTAAGAACACCCACTAGGGCCTACTTGTGATTGTAGCACATAAAACTCAGGTTTCTCCCATGTAGGCTCCAAACTGGAGAATTCTCTTCCCTTACAGCTATAAGACAACAGCTGAAGCTCCTGTTGTCCTCCAAATTGTGCTTCAAGGTACATCCATGCACTCAGGCAGCCTGTTTTTTCCTCCAAACCTTCCAGATGTGTGAGAGCTACGAGCTGAGTATTCCCCAAAGGGACAGGCCTGAAGGAATTCAAAGTCCTTCGTTAGGCACTCTGTCAATGCTGTAAGCATCGCTATTTAATTGATGTACTGTTTTTATTATACGTGCCCTAAGGGAGTGTGCTGACCAAACTCTCCTGTAAATTGAATAAATGAACAAATACATAAGCAAGCATCATTGCCTTGACCAGCTCATGGTGTGACAGGAAAGTCCACGTGGTTTAATGTGGTTTTACACAACAAACAATCCAGCTGTCTGGAATGGCTTGTTTGATCCTCATTAACCCTGGCAGGCTCTTCCAGCTCCTTCCTCTACCTCAGCAAAGACAGAGGATGCCACTCTTACTTTTCAGATTTCTAAGGTCACTTTGCTGATTAAATATGTCATTTTAAAAGCTTCTTATAATGTGAAAACTGCCAATTTCCTTCCTTCATCTGGAGAAAAGGGTGAAGAATTTTGTCATTTGCTGTTAAAAGGAATGAAATAGTATCCTTCTATTCCCTTTCCCCTGTTGTTGACCCACCCCACTTCACAGCTCTGCAAAGTCACCATTTCTTTTCCTTCTTATTTGTGTATTGTTTGGACCAAAGTATTTCTTAAGTACATCTTTTAACAAAACCTTAGAAAATATATCTGCACCAGTCAGAGTCAGGATTACAGTGCAAATAAAAAAAAATAAAAAAAAGGATACCAGTTGGGGAGATAAGCTGGCTGAAGAGAAAGTGTAGAAAACAATATAGACATGAGAGCCATTACCCAGTAAGGGCTGGCCACCCAAAGCCTTGCACTGCTGCTTGAGCAGGTTTTGCAGCCTGTGCTCATTGCTGGGCTGCCTTGGAAAATGCGCTATCAGTGCCCCAGCTGGCTTGTACACACCTACAAGAACTGAAGCCACATGCTGACTGCAGTCAGGCCTTCATGCTCATGAATGTGAGCATGTGAGAGATTTTACAGCTGTGAGTCATCATCTTACCTACATTCATGTGCTCCTTTCCACTCTGGAAGGAAAGCACTTTCATTCACGAAAAGAAGAAATAAAAGTTTTAAGACAGATCATGATACAATCACACTCTTTTATAGTGTTCAGCTTCTTGTTATGAGATATGATTCCCCTGAGGCATGACTATAGAGTGTGGAAAACTGAGTTAAAATGGAAAACAGATTGTCCCAGCCACGCCTCTATCACTGCCCAGATCACATTCTCTGACTGTAGACTTCCCTCCTGGAGCTGCTTAAAGTTTTCAGGACAGTTATCCTATATTGTTTTCACACCGAAAAGCAGTAAGTGTTATTAGGATATGAGCTCTTTATTATAGAGCTTAAAGAGACTGAAGAAATGAAGATGGACTGAACATAGCCCACGTGTGTCCCAGAACTCTGTGCTCTTTTCCCTTAACTGCGTGGCAAAATCATTTTCGGGCAGTGTAGGTGCCATAGTCAAGTTTTTATGTGAGCCAAGCAAAAAGAAAACAATGTACCCTATTTCTCCCAAACATGTGAGGCCTCTGTTGTCCTTGGGGTAGATATTGGCCAAATCAAATAGAGATAAAATCAAAATCAGGAAAAATGTCAGAGAAGGGGTATTTCTGAGGGGACATTTGCAGAATCCTTCCGTTTGAATATACACCTAAAATTGCTTCAGAATAGGAAAATCAGGTGGGATGCCTACTTCTCTCCCATGAAAAACTGGAAATGTTTGACCTTAACATATGATTAGCTGTTAAATGACTTTCAAAGAGACTTTCCTAGGATAATCTGCTTAGTCTTTAGCACCCATTTATCACTTCACAGTGGAGATTAGGGTTGATTCTGGAGAACAGCATTACTTAGAGTATCAACTACGTTTTTTTTTCAGTTAAGTAAATTATTACTTTATGGGAATAATGAGAAAATTTTATGTCCTCTTTTCCTGTATGTAATGTATTGTTATGGAACAGGTGACCATGAAAGTCATTTAAGGAATTAGGGAAATAAAACACTCTACAACTGAGGAAAAAAATCACCAAAAGAACTGATGGACTTGTGGTAATCCAGAAGGTTCTTAAGATATTTCTGAATTATGGATATGGTGCCTGTCACTTTTTTTCTGCCAGGTATTGGCCTAGACACTGGTTCTAGGTAGAAATTAAAGAATCCAGATAAATTCTTAAGTAATTAAATCAAGGCGAAACTCAGTGTCTGGACAATGAAAAAAGATTGTGGTTAAGTTTATGATTTCAAGACATGCTCTAGATACTTAAAAAAAAAACAAACCTGCATCCAACTCAGGCCAAGAATTTCAGCATACTTCATAATGAAACCTCTTCAGGGCTCTTCCCCTGCAACTCACACAAGCCACATCCACAGTTCACAGCACTTGATCTTGGGTTTCCATGACACTGGAAATCCATGTTTCTTCTGTGTGTGTCTGAGATACTAAACATCCTGGGATTGTGTTGGACAACTGTGTAGTTTCCAGACCATGCACTTTCTTCTCTAGAAATTTTTGTGTCATATGCCCCAGAATGTTTGTTTGGCTCCAAAAGGAAGTGTGAATCCAAAAGGACGAGTAAATTTACATTATGCAGCATGTACAGTGAGAAGACGAGGCCCTTTGAATGAGCTTGGGAAGCTAAAGTTATACGTGGAGAGACTGACACTGGATTTTTATGAAAATGAGTCCTCATCCATAAGGAACAGCAATCAAGTCCTATGAGGCAGCTGAGAGATGGCAACCAGAATCTTCAGGATTAGAGAATGGAGTTTACAACTAAACCTTTGCCCAAAACGACATAGAACGAAGGGTAATGGTTATAAACTGAAGGAGCCATAGTTTAGATGAGATGTAAAGAAGAAGATTTTTACAAAGAGAGTGATAAAACTGTCACAGTTTGTTCAGAGACGTGGGAGATGCCCCATCCCTGGAAACATTCAAGGTCAAGTTGGAAAGGGCTCTGAACAACTGGGTTTAGTTGGAGATGTCACTGAACACTGCAGAGGTGTTGGGCTAGAAGGCATTTAAAGGTTCCTTCCAACCTATCCTATGATTCTGTGATTCTGTGATTCTCTGACATGACTCTCATCTTGTTCTGGGACTTCCAAACACCAAATGCCCTCTTCAGCAAAGATAGTTTGCCAGAGCACCCTGTTGTGACTGCTTTCATGTTTTAAGCCTGAAAACACTCAAGGCTCGGGTTGATTGACAAATTACCTTAATTTAGCAATTGATTTCACCTCAAATGAATTATTCCCATATGTTTACTCTTAATCTATTGTAAACTCCTCTTTTACTGGAAATGAAATTAAATTGGCTCACATTTTTCATAGGAAAAGGGCACAGGCACAGTCAATCACATGCTCAACAGACATGTGGCATCACTTGACCATGAGTTCAAATTTGTAGGTGAAAGTGCAGGGCAGTGGCCTTTATCTTTTGTTATTATTACCACTGTTTCAGCATTATCATTTAAAAGATCTTTGTCCTCTCATAAATACCTCCCTCAGGTTATTTCTGCCACTTCCTACCATATGAATTTTCCTATATTTCTTAAAGGTTAATGTCAGTGTACATCCAGCCAATGCTAGATTCTAAATCACATTTTTTCTCTCTGTTGTTTAGTGATTGCTGCGAATTAAATTTGTGCTATACTGCAGGAGATGAAAATACCACCCCAAAGGCTTAGTAATCAAAGTCAGATCACTAAAAATTGTTCTGGAGAGGTGAAAAAATATATATATTTATCTATATATTAATTAAAATTTAAGTAACTCATCTTCAGGTATTATTGAAAATTACAGTGTTTTTCATTATTCAGCTGTGAATATAAATACAGTCTTGTTTTACTCTGGATGAGTAACAGAAACTGAATTCCTGTAATTCTATTATTTTAATAGGAAACCACTTTTCTGAATAAGATAAACTGCCAGACACAACCAATAATTATACCTTTTTTTCCCCTAGGGATATGCAACAGTGGTGTCTGTTTTAGACTATTGCATTTTCAACCATAGGAAGGAGCTAAAGTTACATAAATTTTCTAGAAGAGTACTTAGACAGCTGTTTACCTGAGACTGTGCTTGTTTCTGGCATCAGTCTGATATACAAGTTATTTTATAGTTGTGGTTGAGAAGTAATAAAGAAATTGCTGACCCATTAGTACACAATTTATGCTCGCCTGTATACCTCACAAAAAGATGCTTTCCTATTTTTTGAAGAATATTGCTAGTGATAACACATATATATGGCTTCAGTTTTACTTCCCTCACTGCATCTTTATGTGCAACAACAGATTTAAACAATTTAGCACATGAGAATAAATATTAAAAAGAGGCATTTATGCAGCTCCTCAGAGTTTAAGCATGCTCACACAGTTGAATCCTGCATTGATGTAACCAGGAACAAACACAGTCACACTTGGTTTTAATGGAAAATACTTGTGTTAATATTCCATGTATCAATGCCAGATTGAAATTAAGTGCTGTCTAACTTTAAAGGGTGCTATTCTATAAATTGGAGTTTCTAGGCTGAGCCAGGCACATGCTGGAGGGCTGACAAAAGTCAGAAGGTGGGAAACTGCCTCACCACTATAGCAGAATGGCAAACTACAGCTGAACCTCCCTCTAACATCCATGTGAGATTTCTGGCTATGTGTAAAAATTACTTTTCTAGGATGAACTGGTTGCCCCTAGAATTCCTCACCACTTCATGTCCTATATTTGGATAACAACCATCTGGGAGGTCTTTACATCTGTAAACTATCTTTAAATCTGACATCTGAGTCATCTGAGCTGTCTATAAATTAAGAGAACTATTTACAGGACTTCTGTAACTGCAGGTGATGGTGCAGTCACGTGAGTGTAGGTTGACATCCTGAGGCTCTGTCAGCTGTTCCTTCCTGCCACCTGTACCTATCCCTCTATGTCCCAGGCAGTCTTCTCTTCCCTCTCTGCTGGCACATCCCATCTCTGCCAGAATATCATGAAGCTTGTGTCAGATCTTGGCACAGAAAAATAAAGAGGAGAAGCTGAACAGGATTCAGGAGCTGTGGGAGAATTACATCTACTACTGTGGCTGCTGATCCATTATGAGTATCACAGCCAGAAGCTCCCATCTGGAGTCTCCCACCAACTGCTCTTGGGCAGGTTTCCATGCAGTGGTATCAACATGTTGAAACTTGACCCTAGAGAGGGGTTTAAGCAGAAGTGGAAACTCTACTCATAATCAGTCCCTCTTATCAGAGATCTCCGGAGGCACACGGGTCATATTTTAAAGCATTTCTATGCAATTAGGTGGGTTAGAAACATCCTGTAAGGAGGGTTATGTTACAAACATCCAAAGGAGGGTTGATTTTAATTTCCACCACTCTGTTCTAATGAAAACCCTGAAAAATATCTTGAGACAGAGAAACATAGTTATGAACTGACCATTCCTGATTCTAGATATTTCTGTAGAGGTTTTTTACAGCTATCTTGCACAAAGGATTATATTGCCATTTTTCAGTAAAGACACATTTCTCATATCATGAGAAAATCTGACAGTTCTAAGAATGTTTCTTTTTTTGTACAGAAAGGAAGACAGAAGACTGGGGTGTTTTTACTTGGAGCAAGGAATGTTCTATGCCATGCATTATTTAATGATGAAAAATGTAGATCACAGAATCTCAGGATAATTCATGTTGGAAAGAAACTCAGGCAGCCCTTGGTCCAAACTTCCCCTCAAAGCAGGATCACCTATGAAGGCAGAAGAGGTTACTCAGGGCTTTTTCAGTTAAGCCCTGAGAGATTCTAAGGATGAAGACTGCACTGTCTCTCTGGGAAACCTAACCCACTGCTGGGCTGATGCAGAACAAACCATGTCCCCTTATATCCATTTTGAACCCCTCTCATTTCAGTCTAGGACAATTACCTCTCATCCTGACACCATGTGTCATTCAGGTCAGTGATTAGCTCCCCTTGAAGCCATTATTTTAAAGGCTGAATGAGGCTTGGTCTTTTGTATCCCCTCAAAGGGAAAGTGCTCCAGCTCTGACCATCCTAATGGGCATCTTCTAAACTTGCTTGTATTTAATAAACATCTTAGTACTGGAAGATGCATGGGGTTTAACAAGCTTTGAGAAGAGGAAAATAATCACTGCCCTGGATGGCTGTCTCTGTCCCTGTTCATACATGTTGAATTTATGAAGTTTGTGTTGGCCTTATACTCCAGACCATCGAGGTCTCTGTGGATGGCAGCCCTGCCTTTAAGCATGTCAGCTTCTCCCTGCATTGTGGTATTTGCTGACCTGATGAGCACATGCTCCTCATCCCCAGACACTGCTAGAGACCGACTTATAAAGAGAAAAGATCCCGGAACAGATTTTTGTAATACACTTGCCATCAGTCTCAAGGTAGTGACCCACTAACCAGTGCCCTCCAAGTTTGATCAGTCAACTAGTTTATTACTTGTCTAGCTGTCCAGAAACCTGGATGCAAGAGGAGGCATGTCAAAAGTCTTATTCTAGTCAAATTATGTTCATGGGTACTTCTTATTTACATGATTATTCATTTAATCACAGGTTTATGGCAACCATAGCCTTGTCTGAGGAAATAAAATGCAGATGTATGGACATCACTGCATTTTAACAACTGCTTGGATGACCTAGAAGAAGCTGGATTATGAACAGAATGGAATTCAGGATTAAATTTGTAGAGATCAGGAAGATCATAGAAAGCAACCATGGTCACACACCCTCTTGTAAACAAACTCTCCTACTATTACTGCTCCATAAAAAACTCCCTGAGAGAGAAAGGATGAAAAGACAAAACCAACTTATTGGGGCATGGTAAAGACACAAATGAGAAAAGAAAAATGGTACAAGTGCCACAGAATCAAAAGCCTGTTGGTAGGGAACAAGAGGGGCGACCTGAGCTGAGCACCCACGAGGGCAGTCTATTCCCTGGAGGTGCCAAATAAACCAGTGAACACCACTCACTGGTGCTCACAGGTGAGAGGAGGAGGAGGAGGAGGGAAAGAAAACAGGACTCAACCTCTATAGAGTCTCCACCATCAAATTCCCTCTTGCAGCCAGTGGGTGTGCCCATTCCCGAGGGAAGCTGGTGATGATGTGTGCTTGGGGCCTTGGTGAGGAGAGACTTTGCACCCAGGGACAACGTACAGGGCAAAGGAGGCACTGATCCATAACAGCCCAGTGCTCAGCAGGGCTGTCAAATTTTTTCAAACTAAGAACATAAACCCTACAACTTCCTAAAATTAGATCTGTTAAGATTTAAAATGTAATAAATTTTTATACTTACAATTCAGACACACGATAGTTTACGCTAAGCCTGGGCTTATTAAAATTATTACAACCAATTAAAGATATAAGGAAGTGTATTGCAACAGGTATTAATCCCCAGATTTTAAGGAGTTCAGGAGTTCTACCTTTTCCCATAATGACACAGCTGAAACTGAGAAATTGCCGCTTTTTTTACAACTGCTCGATCTTCATAAATATGTCAAATTACCCAGTATTGTACTTTTTACAAAAGACTGAATGCAAATATTTACATGTTTTTCAAAGGCCAGTACTTTCTGCTTTTGTTGTGTAAATAAGCATTTGCAATCATTTCCTTGAGTTTCTATTTATTATCAGATTCAACAGGAATATTTTTGTCATGTGAATTAATCCACTGAAATCTGAGAAAATGAATCAGAAATTAATTAGTCAACATGCTGTTCTCCTTTTACAACTTATAAATAAAAGTCAGATAGGAGAATATGAGAGCTACAGTAAGTAAAATTTAAAGAACAAATGACCCACTTTATAAAGTACCTAAAAACATGAGACTTTGAAAAGTATCTACCAAGACTAGCTCACAGTTCTGCTCTGGTTCAGCTACACTTTTAGTATTGAAAGGGAAGTGCTTGGCTGCTCAGTGGTTTTGAAAATCCCACTGATTAACTCTTTGTTTTGTTACACACCAACACATCAGATTTTCAATTCACCATCCTTCTAATGAATTAGCCACCAGTTAAATTCAAATCCAATTTAAAAATCAAAAAATTAAAGCAGAGAAAATATCTTGTAAATGATCAAATTTAGCCAATGGATGTGTGAGCATCAGTGCATCCTTTCCTCTAGGAAATAAGGAAAATCAAATTTTCTTTAAAAACCGTGTCTGTCTGCACAGTATCACATTAAGTCACTGGACCAGTCATTGAGAAAGATTCCTTAGGATATAAAATGCAAACTAAATGAAAAAAAATCACACTTTAACTTAAGAGTTTTTTGCTTTTGATTAAATTCATCTGACATGATTTAATTCACTTCGACTTAGGTCAATCTACATTGCTTCAGGTTCCCCATCTGTATATTTCACATTTATGAAATGGATGATATTAGGATGAGTTCCTTTCATTAGCCAGTGTGCCTCATTAGGAAGAGCAATGCTTCTTACAGCTAAATTGGATTTTGCTCTACGCTCCCTTGGTCCTTTGCTGATTTTTCCTTCAATAATCAGCCAGAAACACAAGGGTATTTTGTGATGTGGACACTTGTCCACTAGATGCTGCACTAAGCCCACCTACTTATTTCATACCTCCATCCTGCTGTGGACAAAACCCAAAACCTGGACTTCTCTGAGTAATTCCCTCAGGTAGCCAAGTTACCTTGGCAAGACATGAGGTGCATGAGCCTATGGAGACAAGGTGCTTCTATTTAATATCTCAGCTTGGTTTCATCTTTGGTCTCAGACTTGACAAAGTAATACACAGGCTAGTAGTTAAGAACTACTCTATACACCTATACACTCAGAAATATACACTCCGACCTACTGAATGAGGCTTTATGTCCCTTTCTCCAATTTTGTACCCCTCTTTAAAGAGGGAACACAGCATCTTCTGGGTTCTGGAGCATGCCCTAGGTAGCATAGATGTGAAATAAAGAGTAGTTGCAGACTTTTCTGTCTGCTTCTGGGGCTCAGGACTGCTGGGGTGAAGCCCAAAACCAGCAGGGCAGCTGATGCTGTGAGTCACTTGTAAAAGTAAGTGCCTAAGCTCTGCAGGAATGGGAAATTCTACATTTGTTTATCTCCTCAGATTTTTCTACTGCTGAGTTCAAACAGAAGAAGAGTAATAGTGACTTTGTGCAATCTAATTCTGCCCACTTAAAAAAAGCCAGCCAGCTCAAACAATTATTCCAGGAGGGAAGATGACACTGGAATGGAAGAGATGGCAAAGCAACATGAAGGTCTTGTCAGAAACAGACACACATGTACACACAGACAATGGGCAAAACCAGGGCTTTTGCATCTCTTTCACTGTGCCCAAGATTAGGGAGCTGTGGAGGTGGTTTAAACAATTAATCTTTACACTCAGTTGCTTAAATTCTACTGCAAGTTTAATCTTGCCCAATTGTCTTTTAAGCCATTTCCTCAGGAAGTGATTTACAAGTCCAAACAAACATTTCCAAAGTGACACAGAATAAGTAGTTCATTCACCAAATATTTACTGTGTGTAAGGATTTTTCTTATACAAATTGCCACAGAAGGCCATGCACTCTTGTACATCTCATACAGGTTTCCCAATCCCTTGAGAAAGGTGTGAGTTCCCTCCTCAGATACATTTCAGGCCACATGTCCTTACTGGGACAGATAAATCTATCATAACATGCTTTGATTTAATTAACTTTTACTATATCTATTGAATATCTCTTATGTGTGCACACTGGTGATTGAACTCTAAATCTTGGCAACACTAAAAAAAAATAATCTTATTCTCCTTTAAATAATATCTTCCAAGAACAGTTACTGTGGTTTTTATTTATTATACTAAAATTGTGCTGTATAACTTGCTTCAATCCTAAAATTGACTGAAATGAACTGGTTTTGCTAAACATTAGACAAAACCACTGTAATTCTCTAATTAAAAAATACAGCAGTGCTTGAACTCAAGCCTTCACCTTCCAAAACATGTTACCCTTTATTTTGGAGCTAGTTCTTTAATACAAATTCACTACCAAGTAATGGATACAGAATGAGCTGACTTCCCAAACTGTGCTTGCCTCCTTGAAGGAGAGTGGGAACAAAGGTGGGTGAAGGCATTTTACTGTGGTCTCTGTGCCACTGGGTAAAGACAATAGGCACAAACTATGAGATGATTAATGCTCCTTATGAGGGCCAAGAAATTCTGCCCATCACTGAGTTTCTCATGTTATATTTATCTTATGTGGAAAGGAAAAAGAAAACCCAGAACATGACCTGAGCTACCTTTGAATGCTGCTTCTTTCCCAGCTATTTGTCTCCGCCATCCAAGTAGGGAAACAATCAACACTGGCTGCTTCCCTACGACTAAATAACTTAATTCCTCTGTTCACCTGCTGATCCCAGGTTAGAATATTGCAAGGTTCTAAATATCCCACAGCACTTTTTGGAAAAGAGAAGAAACCCCATTTGTTCTCCTTGAGCTGAAATTTGAATTCCAGCTGGGAAAATCTTAAACCAGGTCCCCAGCACTGTGCCAGAAGGATGTATCCTCCAGCTCATCCCATGTGCTAAGCACATCTCACACAGACTCCATTTTCTGCTGATGCTGTGGCTCACTTGTAAAAGGATCTGGACTGAAACCCTGTGAGCACTGGTATTTTGTACTGAAAAAAACAATTAAAAAAAGGTGTCATTGTTCTGGGTCTCCAGGGAAGATACACCAGTTCCAGAAGATACCTGCTGTAGGGGAGTCAGGCACTAGATATCACCATGCCTGGGAAGAAAGGATTCCCTCTGGCAACGTTTTCTGTATTGGGTAGGTAGAGTCAGCACAGTTAAGGTTATGGTACACAAGGATCTCACAACCTAAATAATCATATACTATCATGGCAGAGAGAGATAGCAATGAGAAAACTTATCCTAGTCCCACTATACACAGTGGCCAAATTGACACTAAGTGTCTGAGAAGTAGATGGGTAATTCTCCTTGAATCACTGATAGCAGGGTTGGCCCCAAATTATCCCTAAAATGAACTCCACATTCAGAAGGCATTTTTATTATTTTTTAATGTTGAATATTAATATTAATATTGAATTATATATTCCGATCCTACAGTTCAGGTATATTTAACTAAGCGGAATATTTGAAAGAGAAATTTACAGAAAACATTAGAGAAAGGTTTTGATTTCAAACTGAGTTAGTCACAAATTAGAAACAAAACAAAACGTAAAAGATTAACACCACTCTGTTTTAAAGTTTGTAGGAAAACTCCCCACAACCCTTCTGAAATTCCTTCCACTTTTGACTCTGCAGACCAAATTAATTTGCTAAGGCAAAGTTTTATGTTTAATACCAGAAGGAATGACTAGACAGCTCAGACTGAGCTCTGTAGCACAAGACATTAATTTTCTTCCATTTACCTTGTACTGAGCCCAGTAATTTGAGCTAAACTATATAATTTCGGCCCATGAAAAACTAAATTATTAAGTGCCATAGGTAGGGGATAGAAAAGAACAAGGTGTTACCTTGGGCTTCAACAATAACAAGGAATTGATTAGCTAAGAAATGATCCATACTCCAAGCTATAATAAAGCCTGAAAAAAATCCCAAGGTTCCTTCTAATCTGACTTGTGGAAAATTCAGCCCTGTCCCCAAATTTCATGATATATTTAATCCTCACTAGCTAGCTAAGATCTACCAGGCAAGAATTTAAAGCACAGGAGTCTCAACACCCCCTCAAAGCACTGGCCTGCTCAGTCTGACATGGTGCCTCCAGCTGCATCCAACACTGATGTTTTAAAGGAAGGGGGAAAGAAAAATAATAATAATTTCAGAGCATACATATTCAACTCATGTTATAAAGGAAAATAGTCCTTCCTGAACCTCGCAATCAACTAGATTCTCTTAAAATATGAGGTTTTAAAATATAAGGACAGAACAACTACTGACCTGGATCACAGAAACACCTTATCTAGTCTTCTGGTTCAGATGAATATTTGGCAAGGATTTTGGGGTGGAGTGAGGGGATGGGGAGCAGGGAAAATAAATAAATAAATAAATAAATAAATAGATAGATAAATAAATAAAACCTTTGGGTTTGGACCCCTGTCCCAGTTCTCACAAATTAATATTTTCTTGAATTAGTTACAATATTCACACCACTTTGTTTAATATCCATTGATAGATTTATCCTCCAGGAATGCATAACATGTATAATTATACATTTGTGCAGTATAATTACACACTATATAAGGAGCACAGATTCTTAGTTTTAAATCTAATACTTCATGTTTTACTGGGGTATGCACTAAATTTTGCGATTGAATTTTGCAGAAAAGAAACCAAAAAGAGACTTGATCCCATTCACAGAATCACAGAATGGTTTCTAAAGATCATCTAGCTCCAAATCCCCTGCCATGGGCAAGGACACCTTCATTATTATATATATCCACATATATTTTATATGTACATATGTGTATATATAAATGAGCATTTAATTACAGATATTGATGACAAGTCATTAAGACAATTATGAGAACCATTACCCTCATATTGACCAGGAAGCATTAGAAGCCTGTTGAAAGCAATGCTGATCTTACTCTGTTCTGGCTGCAACCCATGAAAAGAGCAAATGGGACATTTTCATTTTCATTTTTTTTATTGACAGCAAGGTCAGAAGAAATGAGGCAGTCAGGGCCCTGCAAGCACAGGGCTCAGGATGTCTCCCAGAAGTCATATTTAAGGCAGACCATTAAAGAAGGTTATCTAATTTCATTTTAAGAATTGGTAAGGTTCTCTAATGTTTACTCTCACTGTGAAGTGGTGCTGACTTATCTGATTTCTGCTTTCATCTCACTGAGTAATTTTAAACCTTTTCCAGTGAATTGGAAGAAAAGCTTTATATTTTCTCTTAAAGCAGGAACACAGGTCCTGTAATCAAATCAAACTGTTCACCAAATGAAATAGATTGAGATCCTTTAGACTGTTTTGGGAAGGATTGTTTTTTCATCTTCTTTTCCATGCTCCCCACTGCTTCCACATCTGTCTTAAAATAGTAACTTAGATAAAATTCTAGCAAGTATCTTATTAGTGCTATATAACATTTTGGACCCCAGTTCCATTTCTTCCATTTTATTTTTTTTTTTTTAATTTACCCAAGGGTTACATCACATTGGCTAGTTACAGTACTGCACTCAGAAAAGCATTTAGGAAAAACTGCTTATAGTGTTATTTGAATCCTACTCTGAGACTCGCATCCATGTATCCAAACTAACATATTCCCTTGTAGCTGCAGATCCCAGGATGTAAAAAGCACTTCCATCTAATAACATTTTTCCTCTCATTGGAGCCATAGATATTGTGCAGATGCATTTAGCTTCCTTTAACAACAAGAGTTTTATGTCTTCTGCCTATTTCTTGTCTTTTATTCCATACTGTCTATACCACTTCTGGTTTACTGCTTTCCATTCCCATTGTGTGAGTTTGGATTGGTTGGCTGACTTGCTTTGTTTTCAAAAGCAAACCTTTTCTGCCAGGTTTTCTGAGGTATGACTTTGAGCACACTCAACACTTTTCCCAGATGTGCCAGGAGTTATTTTAATCTTTGACAAACAATGCAATAAAAATAATTATTCATTGGTACTACATTCTGTTTGTATAAATACAGCAGATCATTATAATTGCTACCAAGGAAACTGGGCTCAGGAATTAACCATTTTTGAGTCACAAAGGCAATTAACAATCCCTTGCTGAATCACAGAATCATTAATGTTGGAAAAGACCTCTAAGATCATCAAATCCATCTACTAGCCCAGCACCACCATGATCATTGCTAAACCACACCCCCAATGTCCACATCCACAAACCTCTTGAAGACTTTCAGGCATGTGGATTTTACCACCTCAGTGAAGAGCCAGTTCCAAAGCCTGATCACTCTTTCAGGGAACAATTTTTTTCTAACATCCAATCTAAACCTCCCCTGGTGCACGTTGAGGCATTTCCTCCTGTTCTGCCACTTGTTATTTGCGGGAAGTGACTGATCCCCACCTGGCTATACCCTCCTTTCAGGGAGTTTTGGAGGGTGAGAAGGTCTCACTGAGCCTCCTTTTCTCCAGGCTAAACACCCCCAGGAACCTCAGTCCTCCTCATAAGACTTGCTGCTCCTCACAAGATGGTAACTTGAGTTCCTGGGAATCAAACTGAAACATATTTGGAATCTGTGGGGGCCATCATTTCCTGCAGTATAGACAGAAATTGTGCAGCTCAAATTTATACGCAGGCATGTAACAATGCCTTCTAATTTCCACAAAACGCTAATGCCAAATCCTGCAGTCTATACTAATTTCTGGGGAAGTGCTATCTGATTGCCATGTCATCCCAAAATATAGGAAAATCAAGAAGAAAAAAAAAAAATTAAAGCTGCTAGCTGTGGTAGAGAATACAATATATTTTCCCAGACAATGTTGGTGATTGTGCAAAAAGCATTACCATCAGTTTCTATTCTGCTAGCAGTTGAGGACTTGCTGCACCAGAGCCACAACGAAGAAGCATCGCTTGTTGTGCAGGTGCAGGCAGAGAGCTGCTGTTGTCCCCTCATAATAAAAGTGTCAGAAGCACAGAGCATCCCTTTGTCTGCTCACTTCTGCAGCAGCAGGTGTCACTGACAACATTTGCACAGCCTTTTCATTGGTTTTAAGGAAAAGTAATAGATAATGGCAGGTACCCAGCATACCCCAAGAAAAGAAGGGAAAGAAAAGAAACAGATTACCATCAGGAAAATTATACTGAAGAATGAGAAAGGTTAACATCTAAATTAAAATAGATAAATGGGACAAAAGAAGTTAAAAAAACAATCTTGCAGACAGAAGTTACTAGAAGCCTCTCAATAAATAAAATCTAAATAAGGAAAAAGAGGCAAGGGCACCTTTGACACCAGAATAACAAGGAGAAGGGGGTAGCTTGGAAGTGGACGTTTGTTTTACTTTATTTTCTTTTGACATAGGAATAGCAAAAATGGCTAACTGGAAGACTATAAATCTAGCTCCCCACTGCAAGTTGCACTTCGAGGGAAGTCAGTGCCAATACTCCAGTGATTCAGCTCCTTCACTGAAATATTGACAATACTTGATGAAAAGAATAAATGGCAAGCAAAAATTTCAGAATTTTGCTTCAAACCTGGAATTCTGAACAAAAAAATGAAGAACATAAGGTTTGTAAGTCAAATTCAGAAGTCAGTTCCTCAGCATCAGAAAGATGCTAAATATTGGGGGTTGCAGTCCTCCACAATTTCTACAGCACTTGCTGTGGTGACACAGCTGAAAGTTCTGCTCAGCTCAATAGGTATTCCCAGCCCAAGGACACCCTACTCTCCGTGCATTCACTTCTTACCAGCTTTCTGAGAATGTATATTTTGTAGGGATAGAAATTGTTCATATTCCACTCTACCCTATGCTTTGACATTAAATAACTGCATAAAGAGGGATCAATGTTTTCATAGAATCATGGAATGGTTTAGGTTGGAAGGGACCTTAAGGTCATCCCCCTTGACCTGTCGCTAAGTGACCGTAAAAAAAGGCACTCCGCCTCTCATTCCCACTTGCTCTCTTTTAGTTACACACTAAATCCCTGCCAGCATGCCAACAGAGCCACAGACTGAGCTGGATTTGATCTCAGAAGGAAAGCCCCCAGGGCAAATTGGCCTTCTAAGTGACAATGTGAACTCACTAACTTTATTTAATATGATGGCAGTAGCAGCTCACACTCATCTGTTACCATGTTCAATGGAATCTTAACCAGCTCACTGCAGGAGTGCATGAGACGTCTGCCAAAGGGGGCACAGCCTCACTCTCACTGCAGGAATGGCAAACCTCAGACGATGACTGCAAGGATTGCCGAGGCCTGCCTAAGATACAGCAATGTCTCAATAAAGCCTACAAGCTAAGTGAAAATCGAAAACCCTTAACATGACTAATTTAGACCTTATAAAGTCCTTACTAACACTGACTGCTATAATTACAATGCCAAAAACATCAATAACTTGGAAAGAATTATGAAACAATTTGGCTATTATCTGTCAAGCTCTGAAATAAAAAAGTTGTACAGCTTATAACCTGGAAATTCATGCAGTATTCTCTATGAATTTCCCTCAATTCTAACACATATGTTGGAACCTCAACACTCGCCCTGGTTCTTGCAGGAGATTTTCCCTGAACAAAAGCTATCTGTATATTTTGAAACGTGATTTTAGAGAGAGCCCTTTGTTTTTGCAGCTTATAGTTTCTTTCTCAGGATTTTCTAACAAGCTTTTCCAAAACATATTAAATTCCTTCCATTCATTTGTCTTAGTAATTTTATCCTTTTAGAAATATTTTTGCTTGCTGAATTTCGTATAGGCAGTTTAGGAGCTCATCCAGACATTCCAAGTGTGTAATAAGTGAGAGTAGATAGAAAAAAAAACACAAGATGGACTTACTAAGAAGATGAATGTTTTTAAGCTATGCTTTCTCCTTCCTTGAGTAATGTACTGCTTATAATCATTACATTCCTCCCTCGCAAACCTTTCTTCTCAAAGAGGGATGACCCTTACCCTGCTCTCCCATCTATTCCTCTTCCACTCCTCTTTCCATCTGCTCTGGTAAACCCGTTAAATCTGCATTAATGGCTGTGAAAAGAAGAATGTTTGACAAACAGGCTTGACTGCTGCTGACTCCCGGTCTCGTCTGCTGTCATTTGCTTCCGTTGCTGTCAGCTTTAAAGGTCAAAGGAAAGAGTAAGCGTAGCCCCAGAGGGGCAGTGGTTCTGGGGAAGCAGGTTGGCATCTTACACCGTCTATAGCAGCTCCTTTGCTATAATGGCTTCAAAATGTTCAAAGGCTTTTCTTTCCTCTGCCACTCAAGCTGAAAAACTGGACTCAACCTTTCACACAGTTTGGGTGAATTTTTCTGCATTATCAGTTTTCTTGCACAGGTAAAAGTTCTCTGAAACTTTAATTACAGATGAGTTTTGAAGCCCAAATTACCTGTCCTCGGGAGAATGAAAGATGCATAAGCAGATGCTGTACCAGGCACTGGTACTTAAATACAGAAATAGACTTGTCATTTTTTAAAGATCT
Source organism: Cyanistes caeruleus (assembly GCF_971803275.1). NCBI lineage: Eukaryota > Metazoa > Chordata > Aves > Passeriformes > Paridae > Cyanistes > Cyanistes caeruleus. The sequence continues at coordinate 82,182,138 of NC_141703.1, forward strand.
GTCAAGAAGGGAAAATTCTTGCAATTCAGAACTAGAGTCCATTAATTAAAATGGGAAATAAAGACACATCTTTTAAACCAGGCTATCTGAACCTAGGTAATTAACATTAGTTTATCTGCTGACATGACTGACAAAAGATACGTACCTAAAATATTCATGTTAAAGGACTTTATCACATTACCGGGCACAGACGTTTGAAAATGAGTCCCTGTTTTATCACTATCCCTGAGCACAATGAATGGAGACTGAAAGTTTAATACCACACAACCACATTTCCATATGACACAATTTATGTAGGGTTGACCTTTTCAATATCTTTCTACTTCCTGGGCCACAATAGTGTATAAAGTCAATACACAACAGCAGGAATTTTTCATCTAAGACCACAGTGACTCCAGTTTTTTAGTGGAAAAGCTAAAGAAATAGAAAATGTTTGTCTTCCCATTTCTGATCCTGATTTTGCATTTAAGTTATAATTTTTGATTTTCTATGAAAGCAGCAGTAAAACATTTTTTCTCCATTTTCTGACACTTTCAGAGTGTGCTGTTTCTTAGATCATTTTTCTTCTTCTCTTTCCATTTCCAGTTTTTCTCTTTTGCAATGCTTGCATCTTTTTTTTTTTTTTATCTAGTTCCTGTCAATTTATTACAAACTTTCTGAGAAGTTGCATTTGGCACAAGACATTTTATTTTTTACTATAATTTAAAACTTTCAAATCTTTCCCATCTGTTTTATATGACAGTAATGAGAGTCTTCAAAAGGGACTCTATTTTTGCAGTGTTCCAAAAATGCCTTCTGTGCTGTGTATTGTTTAGTAATACTCTTTGCATAGAGCCATTAATCTCTAAGGGCCAGATGCTGATAGTGGGTTTTCATGCCCTCAACTTCCACTAGAGTCAGAAATAGGTGAAGATGTTTCTCCTCCTGTGGGTGAAGATCTTTCTCTTTCTGTAGGTTGTGATCAGTACTTGGCAGAAGCAGATGCTAATTGGCCCAGTGGGAGAAACTTAAAAGCACAGATATGTGTAAAATGTGCTCTGCGTTTTTTTTTTTTTTAGATTAACTATGGATTAACCTTATAGTTTTTCTGAAGTAAATAGCAGCTGCTATTTTTTGCTGAACTTTTGCAGTACTATACTCAGAAGATGCAGTAAAAAAACCCAAAACCTTATCCTATTTCAGATTTGTTCACTGAAAGCTGCTTTTTCAGTAATACACGTGTATTCACGAAAAGAATGAAAATGAGAAAATATATCTCTCAAGTTGTAAGTGTGAAGTGTGAAGTGTGTAAAAACAGCATAATAAAGCCTTAACAAATTTGCAGTCTCCAAACTATAATCTAGACACTTATTGCCTTGACTGCTTTCGGTTAGGCCAAATGGAGAATATTTGTAAACAGTCTTAACCTGGCTTTTTCTTATGAGAAACAAATTTGTTCATGTGCTCCAGAGCCAGAAACCACCCCTACATTCTAGTAACCTGAACAACATGGAAAAAGAACCAATTTCCAGTGCATTCCACAGTAAACCAGCTCAGCCACTGGTAAATACATTAGCACAGATTTGCGGTAGTCTTTCTAAACAAAATGAACCTTTTAAACTGAACTTTCTTCAGTATGGTAGAAGTTTGGCTAAAGAGTTATTGCAAGAGGAGCTCTATCTCTTAGGTCTTTGTGAGTCTTGAGTATTGCCTTTCCTTTCTTGCTGGTCCATCTACAATGTTACTTTCAATCCTTTTCTTCCATGACCATGCTTTTAATTCAGGAGAATTGAACTGAAATTCAGTTGTACAAGTCAGTTTTATAAAATACTATCCTCAAACAGGAATCAAGAGGTTTTAAAAATTGATTTACACAAGACACAGGACTGGGAGTACTGAAGTACAGGACAATTCCACCTTCTGAGCTACTCTGTGCCTCTAGGAATGACATGGGAATATTTGTCTGGACTTTTCATTTACCCAAACAAAAAAAAAAAAAAGTTAGGGATTTCTTCCTTGCATGGTCATGAGGTAACAGTCACTTCTCAAAAAAGAGTGAAACAAATTAATCCATTTTCCACAAATACTGAGAGCCAACTGGAGATAGGTTTGTTTCTACCAAAGATAGAGGACTATTCATTATTTTGTGGGATTACTGACATGATCCCTATCATCTCTATCATATTCCTCCTTGCACAGCAGCAGCAAAATCTGAAAAAAATTCTTTTGTAAAATCTTGCTAGAAGGAATGAGAAAAGAGTTATGTCCTTGAAAGAAATCCTCACACTGGACAGATTCTGCACCTGAGGGTTACTCAAGAAAACGATCCCAGTTTGACTCCAGAGATGTAGGCTGAATAGTTTTACATCTATATTAATGGAGTCACATTTCTACTTGCATACAGAGAATACTACACAGAACAACTGTTGATAACAAAATTAACCTTACTTAAATCGAGTTCTTTAAAATTTTAATTTCTTTTACTCCAAGTCGTGTTGGATACACCTATATAAGCAAATTTAACAGTTCTGCCATATTTAGCTGGGTAATAGAAGGCTTAACTGTTATGTCATGACCATTTCTAGTAGCGTTTCACCCCATGTCAATGAATTGTCCTGGACATTCTCTTGGCATGGCTCAGTAGATAGCACAGACCAAGTCCCATTCCCAGCAGGCAGTTTAAATTCATCCTCACCAGGCTGGACATCAGCAGTGCTTCACAGCATGGCTGTCAGCTCTTCTGCAGCTTAGGCTGTGGGTCAAAGAACAGCATTGGGCTGCTGCTTTACTTATAGCTCCTCTAAAATCAATGCAGAGGCACCTCCAGAGGGCAATTTCTCCCCATTACTTAGGCACCTGTTTGAAGTGTAAGTGTGCTTCTAAGATGTCCTTTTCTTCTGTGTATCTCCACTAACTATGGACAGACAGATTTAGACATTTATTACTTAGAAGCTTACATGAATGCAAGTCCCAATTTAAACCCTAGTGATAGCAAAGCCACACAAGGAATGTTGTTTGGGGTTTCTTCTCAGTAGATCTCTGGTCTAAAAGCAACTGGGGCAGGTTCAGGAGGTTATACAACTATTATTTCTTCCACATCACCTCCTGACTCTGGATGAAGTTGAGGCTCCACTGTACCATGCAGTGTGAGAAATCACAGGACATAGGACTAGGCGTGAATTGCATTACAGATAGAAAAGAGAAGCTTCAGGCTCAGGATACACATTAGCCAAAGTATTATTATACACAAGGTATGGGCTCGGAGCTAGATACTCAAACAAAAGGAACAGCCAGGAGAAGGCAGTTCTTTCAGACTTCAGGATGCTTGATGCTCACTGAAATGCTCCCTGCAAACTGGTACTCACCTCTGACACTCCAGACTTGAAAAGATTCTGCAATGCATTTAATTAAACTGGTCCTTGCAGGCAGGGAAAAATGTGGCTGATTTGTGCCTTTTACGCTATATTTTTCTTCTACTTTCTTTCCCTCTTTCTCCATTCAGTAAGAACAGGAGTGGACAGTCAGAGGACAAGTGGATTGGGGCTCACCAGGGCAAAAACAGAACAAGAGACAACAGGATGTGTCAGTGAAATTGATCTGTGCCATTCCACTGCTGTACCAGGTGAGTTCACTAGTTCACCAAGATCCATGGCCTCTCTGGACAGAAGGGAGTTTGTAGACAGAGTTGTCTGGCAGTGGTCCACAGGGAGAAAATCGAGGAACAGCCAAGCCCAGAGGGGATCCTGTCCTCTATTAGCTCAGAGTTTGTTTCCTTTGTAAATTAAGCCAAAGTCCTTGAAAGGGGAGAACCAGGCATTTGCTAACTGGAAATTGTGTTCTTAGAGTGAGTGCTGGCACTGCTAGTAATGTGTCAGGTCAGGTGCTGTCCTGCTGAGATGAAGTGGGACGGGACAGCAGGGAAAAGGAACCAGTTGAAAAATGCAGTATAGAACTTTGGCTTTTAAACAGACTAAGCTTACACTATAATATAGTGCTTCCAAAACAGATCTAAAATAAAGCATTTTTGTGTTTGTTTTTTTTTATGCTGAACTTTGCAATGTATGAAGATAATAGTAATGTCAAAGTAGGAAATAGAGTATGCAGATTAAAATGGAGTACAACTTTGGTCTCTATGCCACTCATGGATGAAATCTGATCATTTCATGTTTCATTTTCCGATCCATATGCTGACAGAAAATAGCACTATTTTGGTTCTTGCTGTTCCACATCACCAGTTTTCCCATCCTCAAGAAGAAGCAGCAGCTGCTGGAAAGTTCAGTGTCTTGAATTCATCCTCCACTAGATGGCAGCTGCTGAGCTTTCCTACAGCCCTGAAGAAACGTGTAAAGCAGCAACTGAGTAATCTCCAGACAGACTGCTTGAGTCCACCTTCATGACATTCTTTACCTGCAGCTACCAAAGATTAGCTGCTGAGCAGTTTGGCTAGTGACAGTATTTACACAAGATACATATATTAAAATGGAATATGCAGTTCAAAGGTAGAAAAGCAGGGATTCACTCATCAGGTAGGTAAGGCCATGGCTTCCTTGCAAGTTACTCAGTCCAACTCTCCTGCCATGAGCAGGGCATCTTCAACTAGATCAGGTTTCTCAGAGCCCTCCCCAGCCTGGTCTTGCATATTTCCAGGGATGGGGTAACCACTGCCTCCCTGGACAATTGTTTCCAATGTTTGATCACCCTCACTGTAAATACTTTCTTCTTTATATCTAGTCTGAGCCCACCACCTTTTAGTTTAAAACCATCACCCCCACCCTAATGCTACATTTCTTGTTCAAAAGTCTGTCATCACCTTTTTTGTAAGCCCCCTTTAAATATCTAAAGGCTGCAATAAAGGTCCCTTCCAACCCAAACAATTCTATGGTTTGGTGATTCTGAGCTTTTCAGATTTGGATCATAGCAGTAGGCTAGGTACCATACCCAGTAATTTCCAGCAATCTCTTATTTCATTTTTTTGGTTTATTTTGTAGAGGTAATAAATATGGAGCAGTTATTCATTTTCTCACGATACAAAGACCAGCATCTCACAATAAAATTGACAGCCTTTAAACAAAAAGACTTGATTCTTAATAAAAGCACTTTTTACTTTAAATCATTAACTGAATTTAAGTGGGATTTGTGTGTAGGTCATATTCAAAGACTTTCTGAAATTTATTTCAGTAAAAAAAAAAAAGGTTCTGTACAAAAATAAATACAATCATAGAGTCCATGCAATAGTCATAAAAAAACCTATTTGAAAAAGTACATCCTAACTGAGACCTCCTCCCACATGCTCAATCTCTCTTTGAAAAATACTTGCCAGACAACAGAGCCCACTTCTACTTTTGGTTACATGAGCATTATCTGAAATAACCCTGCTGGAAAGATTTGACTTAAACTGATACAAATTGTATTGCAATCAAGTACAGTATTTTCAGACAAATAATAACATTCCTCATGGTCTATAAACTTTCCTTTTTCTGTGGAGCTTTAACTCACAAGCAAGCACAGAAAGACATTTTTTCTGATGAATTTGCAAGGTTTAGCAGGGGGTATTCCTGTTGTTCTTTATATTATTGAATATATTATCTAGAATTTGCCTTACTGTTATTGATTGTATGCTGAAAAGCTTTCTCAGAACTAGATTTTGAACCAAACTTGGTGATATTTTTCTAAAATATGTAAACCCCATACTAGATATGATAATGGCCTTATTAGTTAATGGTCAGTTATTTTCTGGCAATCTCTTCTCAAAAGATCTGGTAGGTCAAGTAGTAGCTCCTTTAGCTGCTCTTTGAGATTTCTTTCTTGATGCTTATCCTCTCATTGAAGAAGGAAAAATGTTTTATCTTCACATACACTATTTTTATGGGATAGGCAAAAAATGTGAAGCCTCATCTCTTCCCACATGGCAGTTTTACCTGCCTGCCTGTTCCATCTCTGAGACTCTGTATCAGTCAACTGGGCCACCCACAGCTGCTCTCCACCCCTCTCCTGTCAGCCCTTAACCTTCTCATTGCTGCAGTATTTTATCCATGTCCCCTTAGGGACTGTGGGTAAATGACTCTCATGAACCCCTTAAAGAGCAATGAGAAAGCTAGAGTGGTGGAGAGTCTACCCTGCCGTATGTAAAAAGAATTTTTTTACTTTATATTTGTTAATTATTGATCTCTTAGAGATTAGCTGAAGTTTTCTTGTGTCATATGACGACTTAGCCATTCAGTGTTATTGAGACTGATGGCATTGGAGCCATTTTGCAGGTTTTAAAGCCTCAGTTATGCTGTGGAACTCTTCATCCTGTGCTCTTAAATAATTTTAGTTCACAAAAACAAAAAAGAAAAAAAGGCTAATGTTTGCAGCACCAGTATTAGGGGTCTAAATTTTTGTTAGACATACTGTTCTTAGTTAAACTGGATTCTTAAATTTTTCTTATAATGGAATTAAAAACACATCATCAAAACAGGCTGATTACAATGATGGTGTTTCCGTTCCCAGGAGAAGAAGGTTAGAAAAAATTATGGTTAGGATTACACAAAATGTTTGTGTTTGACAGCAGAGCTTTGAACTCACTGGACTGTCACCATCCACTTGACAAGGAGCCCCTTCCAATGTGGCCTTGAACACTTCCAGAGATGAGGCATCCACAACTTCTCTGGCAATCCGTGCCAGTGTCTCACCACTTTCACAGTAAAGAATTCTTTCATTATATCTGATCTAAATCTACTCTCAGTTTGAATCCATTCCCCCTTGTCCTGTCACAACACGCTCTTATAAAAAGTCTCTCTCCATCTTTCTTGTAGGCTTCCTTGGGGTATTGCCAGGGAAATTGTGACCCTTAGGAAGAATGTCAATTAGAAGTGGTGGGATGCAGTTTTATCTGTCCTGAGTTTCCACACTGGATGTACCATGAAGTACAAGCAGCCAGTGGACACCTCTGGACTGCCTTAGGAAAGGATGTGCATGGGGATTTTGTAGTGATCACACAAGGGTGTTTTATGCATTCTTTATACTTAGAAGTGGCATAGACCGCCTCCACGGAAAGCAATCAAACCCAAAAACACCTGCTCAACCAGAAAACCTCACCTAAGCAAAACAAGCAAGAAGTGAGACAAATCATAAGTAATAGGAATGGACCAAACCTCAGAATATCTTCAAAAGCAACCAGAATTTCACAAAGCCATATTAGCACTACAAGCAGCTCATAGAGCAACCTGCCTCAAGCAATAGAGAGGGGAAAACGTGAAAAGAGCAAGGAAGCCTTACAGCATCATCAGAACAGGAATTCTGGAGGTTTAGTGAATAAAAAGGCGCTGGCGACCGAGGTAACTGCCAATGCAACTTCATTTAAATATTTTTGGACTATGAGCTGTTACACTCTTGGATGGTTTTTCAAAAGTTTCCTAATTTGGAATGACATTTCTTGCATCTCCAATAGCATTTACATGACTAATAACTTGGCCGAAGCAACAAGTTTTCTGCCTGTGAATCATAAAATTATTATAGTTGAAAAAGGAAGATAAACAGCCAAACTGAGACAAGTCTGAAAAAAAAAGCTTCTTTAACCAAATAGATGTAAGACTTTAAGTAATAATTAAAAAATAAAAAAAGCTGTATGTATTTGTTTACACTGGCTCCATCTATTCTCCAGTGACTACCCAGTTGAGTATAACCCAACTAGTAATACCACAGTCCATTTTTTTCCCCCAGGTTTTCTTTAGACTCTTAGCAAAATTTTGAAAAACAATGAAGTAGCTTAGGAACTCAAGACCAATTTTAAAAAACTATGGTCACGTCTAAATGGCAGATTGAACTTTAGACACGGCAGCCTGGAAACTGAAAGGAAGCTGACAGTGTGAAACACTGAGTGAGTTAATTTCCCTTACCAGCAGAGAGGCATGAGAGGGCTGAATCCCACTGACTTGTCTGATTCTAGGATTGTTGTCTATTTTTTATTTTTCCCTTTAATTTCCATCTGCCCTAGCTGTGAGTGTCAAGAAAACACCACCCAAAAAAAAGGTGAATTTATAGAAAGCATCAGTGACTCTGCCAAATGGAAAATGAGCAGGAAAGCTTGAATCTATGCACCCCATAAACTACTGAAGAACTGAATTACAGAATGGTTTGGGTTGGAATCATCTAATTCCAAACCCCTCTGCCACAGGCAGGGACACCTTCCACTAGACTAGGTCACCCAAAACCCCATTCAGCCTGGCCTTGAATGCTTCCAGGGATGGGGCAGCCACAGCTTCCCTCGGCAATCTGTGCCAGAGCCTCACCACCCTCATAGGTAAGAGTTTCTTCCTATTATGTAATCTAAATCTACCATCCTTCATCTTAAAGCCATTCCCCCATATCAAATGGGGTTGTCCTTGACAAAAGTTCCTCTCCACCTCTTTTGTATCCTGTTTAGGCACTGAAAGGTGCTCTAAGGTCTCCCAGAGCCTTGCCTTCTCCAGGCTGAACAGCTCCAACTCTCTCAGCCTGCCTTCACAGCAGAGGTGCTCCAGCCCTGTGAAAGAATCACCTCCCTCAATCTTCTGGTCACACTTCCTTTGATTTGACTAAGAAATACTACACCTGTCACACACCCCAATGGGTAACTTGACTGTCACTTCCAGAAACCCTGCAGCTGGGTTTTAATAGCTCACATTTGTACACAAAGATAGAAGAGAGTTTAAGGAAAAATTTTAGGTCAAGCTTTGCTCTAATAAAATATAAAGATGTCCAGAACAATGGAAAGATTTTAAGAGACTGCATAATAAAGGTTGTTGGATTTTGTGATGAAATGTATTTTAGTTTAAAACTAAAGTCTAAACTAACACTAAATAGGTTTGATATGTTTCACTTCACATTAACAATTTTATTCTGCTTAAATCATCATTTACTTAGTTTTCATTGGCCAGCAAAATTGAAAAGTCAATTATTCACACTGTTCTACATGAAAAATTGGATTCTCAAATTGAACAAAATGAAGAAGGTGGATAATAACCAGTCAATACATTGAAATAAGACCTTTTTATTGCCTTGGACAAATGTATTAAATAAGTCATTACTCAGGTTTTCATTTCAATCACTGAAATATTCATTGTGTTTGTTTTCCATATACCAATATTATCTAATGGTATTTGAATATATTAAATATTTCTTTTTTATTTGGTGACGTTTCCAAAATGAATGAAGATTAAAGAGGTTGAGACACAATATTCTGTGCTTCTGCAGTAAGGATCTAACAAGTTTTGCTTCTAGGAAAACTAAACAAATATTGAAAGGATGCCAATTAACATCTATGGAAAAAAGGACCAGGCGAAATAAACTGCAGTGGTTTATAAAGAAGGAATTATTCCATAGTGGACTGCTATTGCCACAGCATCACATTCCTAGAAATGTGTCAGCAGCAGGACATGATTTCTTTAAGACCACTTGCAGTTGCTAAGACCTCTCCCTTCTGCACTTGGAACAGTCTTCAAGCTTTTAACACGTGACTTTGGTATGAAAAGAAAAATGCAGAGCAGATTTAGTAAGTATTTGTCCTGCACTAATGGGAACCTAAGACCATTTTGAAAAAATGGAACCCAAGGACTTGAAATCTTACTCCTAGAATCATAGATTAATCTGGGTTGGAAGGGATCTTTAAAGATTATCTAGTCCAGCTACTTCAGCTAGGTATTTAGTGCTGGTTTTCACCTTCATTCCCCACTCCCCATGTTTGGGGTTTTTTTGTCTCTTTTACCTAGACAAAAAACTGTATCATCTGAAATAGTTTTGGTCTTAACATCTTCACAGGCAATGAACTCATTGCCCTAATGATGAGCTCCAGACTCTGGCCTCCTGTAGAATATCGTATCAAATTAGAATAGAATGATACAATCATAGAATTGTTAGGGTTGAAAAAGATCTCTAAGATCAAATATAAGGTTCAGAGGTTAGGCTGATATTCAATTTCCTCCTTAGAGGTGTACTTAAAAAGTGTGAAAACCTCCTCTGAGCAGAGCTCTGACACTGGAAGCTTCAAGCGGAACACAGGTGTCAGGCCTTAAACTTTATGGCCTTGCAGAATGGACACAAATGAGAGGCAAGAGGTTCCCCTTTCTTCACTGAGCTTTCCCCCTGCTCCCATGCAGTGAGAAAAGTCCAAAGAAGAACAGAAGAAGACAGCGAGGAAATTATTCAACAAGAAAAAAAAAGTGAACAGAAATATTAAATAATAACTTGGGCTGCCTTAAGGGAAGTAGGAAACCAGATTTAGACACCTAACTCTATGACATGATTGTCATTTCATAAATGCACAGTGTGACAGCCAAAGGAGCCTCACTCTAGCTTGTGTCACAGGCTCCCCACTGCTGCTCATCAATAAACTTCTGGGTTACACTGCTGGAATAAGCTGTCTGAGCTTTCTGTACAGCCTCTGCCAAGAACAAGTGGCCTTTCTAAGGGGTGGCAAATTCCAGTTTACTGTAGATCCAGGATGTTGGTAGAGAGCTTTTATGAGCATGTTTTGCTCCTTACCACACTTATTACCACTGCTATGAACTTGATCAGTGTTCTTCACATTTATTTCTGTCGTCTTCTCTCACTTTCCACCTCCCAATCCTCTCTTATCCATTTCTTTATACTTCCAGCACTTCAACAACAGTGGTGTATCGACCGGATCTCCTGCAGTTGTAATCTCTCCAGCATATTTCCCTTGTCTTGTTTCAGTATTTCCATAACGGAAGAGATTTCTTTTTCCCCAGGGGACTAAACCCACGTTTTCACATAGCCCTGTCATCTCAGAGTTAGCCTGAAGGTATCTCTAACATTTGATCTTAGTAAACTCACATGGTTTTCATGTCAACTTACCTTGCAACGTGAGGATTACGGTGGATAATCTAAATAAGTAATTTCTGCTCATATCCAAGGCAAAGATGAGGGGCAATGTGCCAGGCCTTGGAGAAGGGTGGTGAAGTAAACCTGCCTGGGTATTGAGTTCAGTCTTACTGAGTCCCTTTGTTAATTATACCTGGAAGTGGCATTAAAGGCACATAAATAAACTAATCTTTGGGAGCATCTATAAATATTCATAGTCAGAGATATAATACAAAGAGGCTTGAAGAAACTAGAAATAAAATTATAGTCCAATTGTAAAAAGGAAGAAATTAATGCAACAGAGGGAAAATTCTGAAGCCTTGGCTTAGTTTCTAATAAGCATTTTAATAAGCTTGTGATAATGAAATAAACTAGATCAGAGTATTTTCTGTGCAACAATGACTGTTCAAACTTACTAATTTTGCATATTTTAGTCTATGCAACCACCAGAAGCCCTAAAGGGCAACTGGAAGTTCTTCCAGCTATTTGCAGACAATCCTTTAACAAGCCTTTGCTAAAGCTCACTTTCAGTTCAATCTGATTAAAAAAAACCAAAACAAAACAAAACAAAAAGCAGATGAAAGGAAAACCAGATTTCTTTAACTCTGCAACCTGTTTTAAATGTTAATTTGAGTGTTGCAGCTGTGGTCTGATTGTTGCCAGCCTGCTGTACCCACCTGCTCGTCCCACTCACTCCTGCAGAGCAGCTCTTGCTCTGCACCTTTTGGCACCAGCATCACTGCAATGGCAGGCTGATCCCCACCTCTGCTGCACACCCCCACGTTCACATCCCATCTCTTATCATTACACACACATACAACATTTCTACAAAGCTCAGCACAGCACTGTACAGAGATTAATGCTGCACCCCAGCTAGGCTGGTAAATATTGTTTCTCAGCATGTGCACTGCTCTTTGCTGTGTATAAAGCATTCAGCTCTTCCCACAGACCACGGCGTCCATCCACAGCTGATGTTGTAAAATGAAGCAGAGGGAGAGACACTGGACTGAAATACAAGTAACCCATTGTCTAGCTCACAGATTTCCTCACTCACAGAAAAGGAAAAATACCTGTCACAATACTTAAATGCTCAGAAAAAAATTTTCATTCCTATGTAGATTTCTCATTTGTACTTGTAAATAGACAGTCTAGATCACAAGCCAGTGGAGTAACCTACATGCAGTTAATTTATACGCATCTACTACAAAATATCTTCCAATATTTTATGAGAAACAAAAGCATATCTCTTTTCACAGATTTAGGTCCATCTGCTATAATTTTTAGCTAGTAGCTATCAAAGTTAATAGTCTATATGTGAGCCCAGATGCATAAATTTCACATGTTCACCACTAAATTAACTTCAAAATTCTACAGTGCTAAAACAAATGTCTAAGGTTTGGTCTCACATATATCAAAGCCCCTCTTCCCATATATCAAGCAGCACCGATAGGACTAGGAGCGTGAAGACATGTGAATTCCTCCCCTCTTAGTGCAGAGACTGCAAAGAGACTTAGCCAAAACCTGCCAGCAAAGTTTGGCAACACATTATACATGAAATATTTTTCCAAGCTAAAATTCTGCCTCTCTTACAATTCCATTCTCATAGGGTATTTCTAGTTTCTGTTTCAATTCCAGGTCTGCTATAGATTTAAAATACAGGTCAATGTCTTCAACACAGGTTAAGAAATATGATACGGCAATATAAAATTTTGCAAATTCATAGTAATGTTTCCATTTACTGTTTCTATCAATCACACAGGGAGGAAATTAAAACAAGAGAACTCAATGTTGGTTAAATTTTTTCTGCTGATTCTCTGTGAATTCTGAACATTTATTTCTTCCTAATCTGATCCTACCACAACTTTCTTTTATGCTTGCTACTTCAGCACATGCAATTTATTAGCATGGACAATCAATAGCAGAAAAGGCTGTTTTACATAAAACCTTCAGCAGTGGATTGAGGACCTTTCCAGCCATACCACTTTTATAAAAAACTGAGGTCTTTATTGGCACTCAGAAAAAGTGTGCTGCAGTAGAGGCTGCCTCAGGCTACTTCAGTACTTGCTCTACCCCTCAGCCACAGATCCTGACCTGAGAGGTGAAAGAACCTCAGCTATGCTTGAAGAACCTTATTGGTGGCAGTTTATCCTAAGTCAGGGCTACAACCATCTAGACACACACCCTAAGCTGCTTGCTATTCTCAGGGCAAGAATCTCCATTTTTTCACTCTGCTATAGTTAGAATAGAACGGAACGGAACAGAACAAAATAATAGAATAGAATAGAGTATTTTAATTGGAAGGGACATACAAGGAACATCCAGTCCAACTGCATGACCGGTTCAGCCCTGACCATCAGTTAAAGTGAATTCTTAAGGGCAATGTCCAAATGCCTCCTAAACACTGGCAAGGCTTAGGGCAATCACCACCTCCCTAGACAGCCTTTTCTGGCCTTTGAATAACTTCCCAGGAAAGAAATGCTTCTTATTCCAGTCTGAAACTACCCACTGCAGCCTTGAACCACTCCCACACATCCTATCACTGAATACCACAGGGAAGAGATTAGCACCTCCCCCTCCTCTTCCCCTCATTAGCAATCAGCAAAGAGCAATGAGGTCAAGCCTGAGCCCCCTTTTCTCCAAAACAGACAAACTCAGAGTCCTCAGCCACTTCTCACAGGCCTTCTAGCCTTGTCACAGCTTTGTTCCCTTCTCTGGACACATTCACATCCTTCTTAAATTGTGGGGCCCAGAACTGGTCACAGTGCTCCTGGTGAGGACTTTCACCAATGCTGAAGCACAAGCTGGACCTTCACCTCCCAACCAGCCCTTTACTACGTAAAGTTAATTCTGTGCAAACACAGGGCAGCCCTGTTTGCATACCCCTGGGTCAAAGATGAACAAAGCAGTGTCTTTGAGATGTGTGTTCCTGTATCACAATCAGAGCTACAGGACGCGTGGAAATTTCCATACTTTAAGGCACCATATGTGCTCTTGTGCTTCCGGTTCTTGCAGAGCTAATTCTACTTTTATTGGAAAAGAGAGAAAGGTTTCTGAGAGATTATTGCATTTCTGGCAAGTTTCTAACACGGGAATGAGCCGCACATCTCATATTCACAGTATGGATAAAGTTTCCAATGTGAACTTTTATGCCAGGTCTTACACTGTTTTGGAAGTAACTGTGCAGAATTACTAGTAGTGGTATTTTAAATAACTAATGTGATTTTAATTGCACTAAGAGTTTCACACAGAGCAGAGTTTTTCAAGCATTGCTGCCATGGGGTCCTTTGCAACTTAAGCCAGAGTTCTAATTTTCTATGGTATAGTTTTTCAATACTTGCCCTTGTGCAGGTTTTTCAGAAAAAGCACATTAATACTTTTTCCCCTCCTCAGCTGCAGATACTAATTCAGAATGACAATGATTTATTAGTTGCAACTTAGAAGACATTTTTCACAACTGAACCATAATTCTGTTTTTTAAAAGTCTGTGTATTTATTTCAGCATTGTTTAAATCTGGATAAATAGATTTTCTTAAAAAAGTTCATGTGCACATACAGATAACGGAAAAGGGTATTCAAGTGAGACAATGGTTAAGCACACATTCTTTAGGATTAATCAGAACTGGAATATCTTAATTCAGTTTACTCCCATCAGAGCAAAGAACAAAGAAAACAAAGAAGATGAAGTGATGCTCACATAAATACCATACACATGTTCTTTGACTACCTTGTTTTTCTTTCCAAACCACATTGTTTCTTTGCCACAACACTAATTTCTGCACAGTGCCAAAAATAAAGATGCCAACAATGACTTTTATTTGTATCACCTTGTAAAATATATAGGCTAGTTTACAACATCTCCACATCACCCTGAAAGCTGTTTGTTTTTGCACAGAGCATTTGTCATTTAGATTTGCTCTCCATTACCAACAGTAGGAGCAGGAGCCAGTGTGCTGCATGGTTAAATTTTTAATGAACTAACTGGGAATTTACCCTGGGATAAAGGCAATTCAGTCCAAGCATTTGCATATTCAGTTCCTGGTAGACCCAGGCTATATTCACTTGAATTTGTAATTTAATATGCAATTCTTGTGCACAGCTCTGTGCAAATACCATATGTGACTAGTTGCAACAGCCTTCACCCAAAGCATCCACTAACCATGGCAACATGGGCATCAGATGTTGCATAAGCAACCTGAGCTGAATTTTTACATTTGTATACATCACAATTTAAAAGCCAAATTCCTGCATATTTGGAGCACTGGGAAAAAAGATAAAATTAGTTAAGTATTTTAAACTCACAGTTAGCACCTGGTTTTGGACATTTTTGACCAAATGTTTGAGGCTGAGTTCCAAGAATTAAATATCTCAACTCAAATTTAAATAACTAAATAAGTGGCCTAGTTGTAAGTGTTGAGCACTGAGTGAATCCCTCCACTTTACTCCAAGGGTTGAGGTACTCCACAAACCCGTAAGGATGGAAACAGAATACCCTGACAGCTCATCCTGAAGCACCCAGACACAGAGCATCTTTCAAACTGAATTTTGATTGATCTGAAATTTAACTGAATTTTGAGTGTATCTGTGATACAAAACTGAATGTGAGTAGGCAGTGTCCATAAATGACACCTTCTGAGGCAAAGCCAGGAGGATTCCTCATTGTCCCAGGGTACCTCTTGAGGTGTCTCAGGGCACCTCAGCAGTGTGAATGCTGAAGTGCTTTGGATTGAATCTGGCACTGGGTGTTGCCTGGATTCTGGTGTAGCTGTGAGATGCTCCTGGTGCTCAGCTCAGAGCTCACTGCTTCATTTGTCTCCAGCACCACCCTTGTGTAAGCGGAGATGACAGCTTATCCCAGTGCTCAGCAGTGCACCAGGATTGTCTGGGGGTGTTGGGGAGGCAAACTGTGTCACTGCTTCCCCTAGGGACAATTCCTCCCTGAAAAGGCTGGAATGGAATTTACCTCTGCATGGCTTTTCCTACTTCTGATAATGAATTCCTACACAGGGAGACAAGGGAGTCAAAATCCCCCTGTCTTGCTCTACTCAGCACTTTGTCCAAGCCAAAAGCCTTTGCCCCCCAGGAAGCTGTAGGAGCCACTCTGGTATTTTTATCTGCTAATTGAGCTTAGAATTGAGCTAGTGTGGCACATCTCTCCCAACCAAAAGGCTCAGCTGTTTAGAGATACTCAGCCGTGAGTAATGCCTTCAGCAGTCACAAAGGCTGAAACGCTGGGCTGCCCATCCTGTTTGTGAGTGCTCTCAAGTTGGCCAGATCCAGGCCTGGAGGGAGTAACTCCAAAAAAGCACAATGCTGTAAAAGATGGCATTTTTCTAGAAAGTCCTCCACTTTTGATTGCCAGTAAGAGCTGTGTTTTGACCTGGAAACCCACTTCTCACAGGAGGCTGCCTAAAGCTAGAAAAGGGGTTAGCGTGGTGCAGGCTGGAAAACGAACCAAGCAAGATAAAAAAATTCAGAGAAGCTGAATCAATGCATTTCTACTGCAAAAAACATTAGAGAGGCTAGAGGGAGTCCACGCTCCACTGCTTAGGAAATGAAGTGAGGCTGGGTTGCCTATGAAACAATCTCTGTTGCCCTAGATGGTACACAGAGATAATAAAGTGTGACCATGGGCAAGACCTGGCAGACACTTCAGCAGGCCATCATGTGTTAACACAGATGATAAAGGAGAGTCTTTTTAGACCCAGACATCATTTTCTAAAAGAGCTGGAGTTTGGAAAAAAGATGTTCAGTGAATGCAAACACAGTGCAGAACCAGAAGAGAGGTAAATAGAGTCAAAAGTAGCAGAGAGAGAGATGAGTATGACCTGTCCTTTCTGAGGATTTAGTTTTGGCTCTATAACCCTAGCAGTGATTTCTGCATCTCCATTAAAGATCACCACTTGCCTTAACCATAATGACCTATCTTATGTTCTTCATTGTGACCCATCAAGTCCTATCAGAGCTCCTGTCACATCACACTGATAATGGCTTTAATATTCATTATGGATTTTAAGAAATGGCTGGCACATCTCCATTTCAGTGATAAGAAATCTGCTTAGGGCATACTTTCACATTTGGATATTTTCCATTTTATTATTTTCCTACTTTTTCCTGTTGGCTAAAAACGAGACACAATCTCACAACACTCTCCTAGTAGAGGATTTTTTTGCAAAGAGAAAGACTCTGAAGGACTATCTATTATTGATCAAACCCTTGGTTTTCCTTCATATCCCTGCTACGGTTCATGATTATATCACATAACCAAGCAGCCCCTCTGCATAGCTCGCATGCACTGTGGTTCTGCTGTTTGCAATCTGCATTGTTCAAATTGTTCCTGTCACAGTGGTTCCTCTTTCACCATTTCCTCTTTCATACACCTGAAGACTACTTCATCATTTATTTATAAAATCAGGACCAAATCTGGCATCAGAAACTAACCAAGAGGAGTATTTTGCATTTCTTACCAATCTAGAGATTAAAGAACATAGTTGTAAAATCTGATTATCAGAACACCTCCCTTTAAGGGGAGTTGGGGAGCATAGGAAACTTTCCTCTTAGTTCTCACAGATGAAATGAGTAATGTTTTCTGCTGCAGTGAATCTCCTCATACTACATTATTTTACCTGAAAGATTCTTTTAACATGAGATCTAGTTTACTCCTTAAATGGACACGGGTTTTTTTCCAGTAACTCCAGAGTTTAAGCAACTGAGCAACAAATGGCAATCAATCTGTTTTCTAAACCTATGAGATGCTATAGGCTTTATTGGAAATAGTTACAAGTTTGTAAATACAGCTGTTGAACTGCTTAGGTTTGGTTTGGGTTTTTTTTCATTTTGTTGGTTTTGTTTGTTTGTTGTTGCTTTGGGTTTGTTTGTTTAGGGTTTGAGTTTTTTTTCTTTCCTTTTTCCCTCAGATTTTTTTTTTCCCTTGAAACAAAACACCCTTCCCAGTGAGTTTGTTCATATTGCCTGACCAGGGCCAGGTCCAGCCAAAGACTTTCTAAGCAGTCCTTGTTGAAGGACAACAGAATGGCAAGAGACAGGAAAACAGCCAGGACCCTGCTATTTATTTTGACCATGCCAAGGATCTAGACAGCCATGGTGAAAAATGCTGCTGCTGTGAAATGAAAGATATGGAGTATTTGGATCATCTATGCCTGCTGCTTAACCAAGCTAACAGGAAGCTGGAACTCCAGTATTTGTAGCTCTTTTCTCTCCTGTCACAGTCCTGCTGGATTCCCCCAGGGCAGGAGAACAAGATTCCAGCTTCCCACCCCTTAAGCCAGGAGCAGATAATGTTCAGTTTTGCCTATGATGTTGAGATGCTTTTAGTGGCACTTACAGTGATCAGACACAAGAGATGGGCTAGTTTGCATTTTTATTCTGTCAGAGGATATGTTTACACAGACAAGGGCAGGCAGATCTGACCTCCCTCTGCTATGTCTGATTGAAGCCAGCTCTGGCCCAGGAGCTCTGCAGCTGCAGGCAGCTGTGGCATCCCACTTCTTGGCACAAGCAGACACCCAGCAGTGGGAGGGAGCCGATCAGTAACCACCTCCCCAGCAGCATGCAATTCCCATCACCCCTACAACTGGGACATAAATCCCACTGCATGGGTCTGAGTTTTATTATCAGGGAATATATAACATGAGCTAGTCAAATTCTGCTAGTCAGCAGTGAAGAAACCTTATTTTCCTTGGAAAACTTTCAGTCTTGCACCTCTTACTCAATATATCCACTGTTTTTGGCCACATTGTTAACATTAAAACTTTTGGATCAGGGACCTCCTTTTACTTACACCTTCACGCAGCATGTGAGAAGCTTGGGATCTGCTGCAGCAGTGGGAGCCAAAGAATAGCTAATTTGATTAATGTGACTACTATGGGCTATTTCTTGCGAGCTATTCCATGTGATTATTTGCAAATCCCTGTTTACAGCTTGATATACTTGACCTAAATTCTGCAACACTCCAGCACAAGAGACAGAAGAACGTGCTGGCTTCAGATATATTAAGGAAATGTGTTCTCTTTCATTAAATATAAACAATACAGGCAGTAAAGTACCTCTGTCTTATTTAATTTAAGTTTGTTTTAGGTTACTAGTCTTTAAAAATTTTATATTTCTAGATGGTGCAGATTTTTTTAAATTAAAAATGCATAAGGTAATTATAGAACTTGTCTGAGGGATGCCAGAGGCACCAACAATTAGACAGGAAATTGGGGTTTCAGCACTTAGAAATCCATGGGATACATAAGCTTGAATTTCAGATCATTTCAATAGCTGGACATTAAAATTATTAATGGTGGAACAAGCAGCCATGTGGGCTGACAGGACAGAGCATTGGGGTCAGCTGGCAGTAAAAAAGACTGGTATGGAGTCTTACACAAAGAGAAGCTGCAGTTCAAGCCCTCTGTCATTTGATCCTTCAGTTGCATCAGCTGGTGGGCAGGTAGAGATGGAGTACAGGAGACAGATCCTAACTGCATAGAGCGGCACCTTTTCCTATTACTTTTGTGTCCAGAGGATATTTCTATTTACTTGGCTGACTGACTCAGCCTACAGCTGATATGGATTGGATGGATCACTCCTCTGAGCTACTGTGTCAGAAAAATTTTGTTTTATGTAAGACTCCTAGCAGTATAATTTAACTATAGCAGACATCCTTTGGGCCAAAATATGGTGGGAAGAAGAATTCCTTAATTTATTAGTTACAGGCTTGCATTTACCACAGAAGACTTCCTAGGGCTCAGTGGAGTGAAGAGTCAACAGAAGCCAAATTAATCCAGGTTGGGGTAGTGAGTTCAGGAAGAAACTTCTAAATTATTTCCCCCAGGCAGGGACTCACTAGCTACCCTCAACTGCTAGCAGCCATTTACTAACTTCCAAACTAGAGAACTGAAGGCAAACAGTTGTTGTCCCCTTAATTTTGGAGGTGACACGGAAGGCACATGAGCCAAGAGGCTTGCATAAAAGCCAGAAAATCCAATTGTCTGAGAAACTCGGAGGTTTGATCAGGCTCTGTTACATCACCTAATATTATAGGTTCTGTCAAATTGTTTCTCATAACTAATGACACACATGAAATCACTAAGATGTGCTTCAATTAAAAACTATTGATGGAGTAAAGCAGTTTTTGAAAATCTAAGTCATGTCAGAAAGTACCCAGTAGTAGTTGTATATTCATGAAAACCAAAGCATAAGACCTGGTGAAATTTAGCCTGCTGTATTCAGACCTAGTATTTGCTAACATATTTTTGACTAAGTTGCATTGCTTTACCTAGTCCATGAAAAAGAGGTTTCTCTAATTCTCTTCAAATTGGACAACTGGATTAGAAAAGACTGAGTACTTGTCAGAAATGGTTTAATGAGATGAAGCTTGAGATCCCACACATTAGAAATTTATTCATAGTTTTAGAAAATTGTACAGCTCTTGAAAATTCAGACATAGACAAAACACAACACTGGAATGTAGGAAAAGGAGACCCGCGTTAGTCACAACCAGTAAAGTAAGGTATTCATGTTTTTAAGATCACTTCCTAATGCTCCTTCTTCAAGTCCATAAGAATTCTTCTCATATGCATGTTCATTTTTGAATTCACACTAATCAGTTGGATATGCAGATGGACAAACCACTCTAGCAGCTGTAAAACTAAGAGCACTCCCTTCAGATTTATTATGATATTGACTCTAGAGTGTATTTGGATATGCCAAATTATCTTTGCATTCAGAAGAAATGACCCAGGAACCAAAAGGATTCCACATGAATCTTACTGGAATTCTTTATCTATAAAGGTCTCTGTATATGTCAGGGCTGAGTGTGATCTGCATGCTGTCGCTTGGACTTTTCCTCAAATGTCAGTCATACCCTTAGTGTCATTAATGAAGAGCAGACATTTCCATTTGAATCTTTTCTTCTGGGTATAGTCTACAGAACACACAAGGAAATCTATAATACATATCCCACACCCTTTCATACATCTTTCAGCAAGATATAAAACACTGAAGTACCTTAATACTGCTCTAACTGTTTAAGTTTGGGGTTCTGGGGGGTTTTGTTGTTGTTGTTTGTTTTTAACATTAAAGTCAAGGAAGAAATAAATCTCTTAGAAAGGCTGTGTCTAGCATGGACAGGTTTGATACAAGTTTGTCACATAACACTGACTTTTTGGGGACATTTTATCATACACATAATTTTCTTGTCATCCACAATGATCCCCTGGACAGGAATTGCTTTGATGCTGATAAGAGTAATAAAGCACTCAAGAATTTTTAAGTTACTCTGAAACTCATATTCTTTCACATTTTCTTAGGAGGAAAAGTGCCTTTTTCTGTAGAACTGTAAACACTGTTCTCATAATTTTTTTTCTCTTTTGGACTTCTGTGCAAGAAGAACAGGAGGTAAGCAGAATAGAATCAGTAGATTTTCTTTGTTAAAGTATCTAAGTAATTGGTACTTTTCCTTGTGAATGATGTGGTAATTTTATCTTTATGACTCAAAGACATTTTTAGTCAGTCTTGTCTTTGCATCTTTGAAATAATTTACATTTCCATTTCCACTGTCCAACACAGATCAGACCACTGCTACAGTCCATCTGCTCTGAGACTGCTCTTCCACTGGGATAAGACCTGCTGTTACGATTTTGAAGCTTCAGACACAGAAATAAGCCCTCCATCCTTCTCTAAATATGACACTGTTTTTCTGGAATCACTCCGTTATTCTGTGTGTCAAAGATAAGAAACACGAGCCAAGCTTTGGTCATCCTGCTGCCAACTAGCACTTAAAATTTCATAGATGGCCTATGCCATGCTAATCGTGAGCTTAGCACGGATTTCAGACAGAAAGAGGTAATGTGCAAGAGTTGCCAAGTCTCATTCTGAGTGCTAAACCAGTCAGGCTGTGACTGCTGAATGCAGATTCAAAAGCAATCAAACTAGCTGAGTCTTGGGAAAAGGGACATTGGGCTTCTCACTAGAGGAAAACTTAAATGCCATCTGAAGCTTATCTGGAAGGCTGCTGCAAGGGGATTGCCTTCAACTTAACTTCTTTTTCATCTCTTGGGGAAAAAAAATTCCTAAATTCTCCAGAAAATGGTAGGACTGTTGTCATATACAAATACAGATTTCACATATATGCAATGCCCAAGCAAAGCAGGAAATGTAACTTTGCTGATCTTGCCTTCCTGATTTTCCTTCTAATGAAAATTTGGGGATGACCTTGTTGCATGCTTCCAGATCATGCTTCCAGCCCAGCTGCGAGGAATACAGTTGTCTACTCCCACAACACAGTGTACTAAGTGTTAAAACAGCAGAGTGATAATTTAACAGGGAAGACCAAAGTGAAGATGCCATGGGTCATTCATGTAATTCTCAATCATATGAAAAGCACTTGTAAAAGAGAGTCACAAGTGATACCTCAGAAGTGAAGATAAATTAATAGTTGCAGTCTCTCTAACCATGCTTTCAACAAAGAGCATTAAACAGTTGCTGCAGGATGACATAATGCAATAGTTCCAGACTGATCGCTAAAGAAGAGTCTGGATGATTAAGAACCTAAAGATAATCTCAGTACTTCCATTCCCTAAATATCCAATGTACAAATGCAAACCACCTAATAATAGCTTCAGGAAAGAAAACAGTTGAGACATGCCAGCACTGCAAAGATGGCTTTCACAAGATCCTGGCAATAATAGAGTATCTATCACCTACAGAAAAATTAAAACTTTATAAAATATTTGGGAACTAAACTTCAGCTTTGGAAGCTGTCTCTATGAGTTATTACCAGCTTAATAACCTAACGTTTTATCACCATGCCCTAAACATCAAGTATGGCTTTAATAGAATCCGAGTTCAGTACAATTAGTGAACATGTGTTTAGTCATATTATATATCTTCTATAATTGAAAATGATCTTTTGCTTAATATACACTGTCCCTAGATTAATAATTAGTAACTCAGGAATAAGAAATTCCGTATTATAAAAATAATACTTCTTTAAAAACTATTATACTATTTTAATTTTTATTCATTTCTCTGCTGTGCATCTTCAGCAATGAACAGGAGAGAAATTGTGGATGCCTTATACCTGGAAGCGTTCAAGGCCAAACTGCATGGGGATCTGAGAAACCTGGTCTAGTTGAAGATCCCCAGGCCATGGCAGAGGGGTTGGACTGAGGTGATCTTTAGGGTTCTTTCCAGCCAAAGCCTTTATATGATTCTATGATAGTAAAAGAAAATGTGCTGCAGACAGCTTACAGTAGTAAGCAGTGATGCCCGTAAGAAAGCTTTTTTCTCATCTTCTCTACATAAAAGACAGAGATCAGCTGATACTCAGAGGTATGCAGGTTTGCATCCATTTCCAATCTCCTGATGTCTATTTGAATTTTGGGATGCAAGATACTTAGGTATTGTTCAGAGAAAGCAGTCTTTCAAAAAGAAACTACCTATATAATGGTGGCACATGACCGAACAAAAATTAAAGCTGATTCTAAAGAATTGGGCATTATATCACCCTAACATTATTGAGTAAGGCCATAAAATATGGGATGCTGAAGACAACTGAGGCTATCAAATTGGACCTGACAAAAACTTCACACTATGTGCACCTTGGCCTCCATTGTGAAACACAGACCTGAAAACGAAAACAGCAACATTCCCAACTAACTGGTATTTCTATTTTTATATCGCTTTTATGATCTTCTTACTGGATAACTATATTAGAAAAGTATTTTCTAATTATGTAAATCTTACAGCATTGCTTAGATAAGCTTTATTTATTTGTTTATCTTGGGCAGTATACATAGTCTATAATGTAAATTAAAGTCTTTAGGCATTTAAAAGAAGTTAGTAAGACACTTGTATAGTTTTTTGTTTTATTCTAGTCTTAAAGGGTGTATAAAATAAAATTTAGACAAATAAGAAAGAGCTTTTTACAAGCAAGGAATGTTGTACAACCAAATTATTGCATATCTTGAAATTTAGACACTTCCTGTGTTATTTACATTTATATTAGATGCTATTTTGTTCAATGCTAACATATCAACATAAGAAAAAATATCTGTGAAAGAGAAAAATATCAAGGGCATAAATTAAAATTTTCACCTCTTGCTTCACTGATGTCTAGAAAAATCAATGCCTTCTGGTTTTGCTGATCCATTGCTGCTGAGTCATACTCCTAAAATAAGAATAATTTCCTTCCTGTTTGTTCTAGAAACTTCAAAATTGCCTCTTAGCCACAAATCACAAATCATAGAGTCACCTCGGCCATTTAAGAGATCTTCAGAATGATTGCAATAATCAGGCAAACTTTATAATGAAGTACAGCTGGAAGGAGCACTCACACAGTTGCACTGCACAATTTTCCGCTGGGACACAACCTTCTCCCTTTCTGTAGGTTCTGTAGTAGCCAAGTGACAGCAGAGCTGGTGACATTATCTTCCTTGAGGACAGGTCTCCACTTTACAAATCCTCAAAAATGACGCTGTCTAAAGATCTATGGAGACCCACACAAGTCACCTGAAGCTTGTGGGATGAGTGGCCTTTTGACTCACTGCGGCCACTCAAAGGGACCGCTTTTGACGCCATGAAATGTCATTTAACAACTTACTGATTTACCAGGTTTGTGCCTGTGCTCCCCCCTTGGCTTTTGTGGCCTGAGAGGATCATTGCTTCCGCAAAAAAAAGTACGAAATGTGTAGACATGGTGCTTAGAGACATGGCTTAGAGGTGGACCTGGAAGAATTGGATTAAAGATTGGACTCAATGATCTTAAAGGTCCTTTCCAATCTTAACAATTCTAAGATTCTATTCTGTACGTGCATATACATCAGGCCTCATGGTAGGAGGCCTTTATATCCTGCTATATGTTAGGGAGATTCATTATGCTGTGGTTGCAGGCTTATTTATATCTCTCCTCTTTTTTAGTATCTCTGAGTATGCTCACCTCAGGTCTTGGCCTCTTACACTGTAACTTGAATTTAATAACTTCTATACCAGCTTATTTCACTCTCCTGATCCAACTGGCTTATCTCACTCCACGTTTTTCCCTTCAGAAGCTTGAAGCAAATTGAATTTACAGTTTCTAAACTCCTTTGTATGCATATGTATATATACACATATATACATGCATATTTATAATCTCAAATTATAATAAAATAATTTAAATTAATAGTTTATATATGTACATACATTTTTAGCTGGACGAAAAATCTTTTAAAAATACCAAGGAAAAGATTTTTCAGTGAGCTGACACAGACCTTTCTCTTACTGAGTTTTCTGCCTGTCTGTAAGATCGCCATGTGTCACCCACAGTGGGGTGTGTGTGGGTGCCAATAAACAGCCCGCGTAAAAGGCGGAAATCCAGGAGAAGGAAGGTGGCTGCTCGGTGTGGGTGCATTTGTGTGACTATGAGTGAGTGTGAGCAGGGGTGTGTGTGTATAAGTTTAAGAATTTAAAGAAACTGCTGTAGGAAGGTGTGTAGAAATTTGTAGGAATTTCTAGGTGAATAGTACTGCCTTCTGTTGGGAGAGATCCTAAACTATTATTAATTACTACTTGCCAGTTAATTAAAAGCCATTAATAGATCAATACACCATTTCAATCCTGATTTGATTTATTCTATGTACATTGAGCACTTATACTATTTGACAGTGGTGACCTAGACAAGACTATCTTCCTCAGGCAGCTACCAAGCCTACTCCTTTTGTTTGCCTGGTGGAGTTTCCTTCATCAGAAAACAATCTCTTATAATCCCACATCACTTCTTTCTCACTCTTTGTCTGCTGAACCAAATATTTCTAAACATCTTGGTTTTGGAGGATCTGTACAGTCCCATCAAACCCAACCAAAAGTCCCCTGAGGACCCCTACTTTCTCTGGAGGGGTAGGAGTGAACCATTTCAACTTACTGTTTTCCCATTTGTACCTGGACAACACTTTGTTGGGTAATACAACATATTTATACTGTAAATGCTGTTACCAAAATAACCAGGGCAACATATGGTACTCATAAATTATTGCAGGAAAGTCCTATATCTGTCACATGCAGTCAGTGAGCAAGTTCCAGGGAAAGGCAACTGTCTCCTGAGTTACTGGATTCTCACAGAGAAGGTGTTTTGACTTATTCATTGAGCACACAGATTGAAATCTCTTTCAAAACTGCAAGACTGTGCATACTTCCCAGGCCTTTTTAGCATGTGTCACAGCCCACTTCCCTTCCTTTCTGCTCCTTATCCACCCCTATTCACTTCGGCTCACAGCCTTTAAACAATGTATAAAGTAGAGATATTTGGTCTGAAGCCTATTCCCAAGTAAAATCATTGAGACACTTACTGTGTGGATTTAAGGAATTCCTTCTCTTAGAATCAGAATCAGATGAATTCCGAATCAGAATTCATGCTCTGCTCTTCTGATCTGTTTGTAATGCTCTGCATTGCTAACACAGACCCAGGGTTGGCTCAGTTTCGCAGAGATGACCCCAAGCTCTCTAACAAGCTAAAGCTGCATAGCAATTTCTGATACCTGTAATATTATCTGGCTTTAGTAACATGTGATGCTTTCCTTAAAACGAGCTCCTGGAAAAGCCTGATTTTTGGAGGCATTTAGGCTTTCAACCAACAAAGGACATATTTTCTAGAGTTTCTCATTAAAGGGAAAAGCTTCAAAATGTGACATGAAAATATCCTAACAACCCTTAACTAGCATGCAAATGGATTAATCTAAAAGTCTAATGTTTCAAAAGGCTCTTGTTTTGATTCTGAGGGTAAATGTATGATTTTGATTGCTTGTGATCAGGACTGAAAACTAAGTACAGCGAAAGCGACGATACATAAGAACTCGTAATGGGCAAAGTAAACACAATCATAAAAAAAAAAAAAAAATGTTTTGCTGTTTTTCCACCTAGCTTTTAATAATCACAGGTGAAAATAAGCAGTAGGTACATCTTTGAATCTATGTTGAATTTTTCAGGCTACTTTGGATTTTTTTTATAATGAACTTCTGAAAGGAAGAAAAAAAAAAAAAAAGTGACAAGTGCTAGCTCTTGCTCTGGCCCTGGCCAAATGAGGAAAGAAATTCACTGATATCCCAAGGAGAAAGCTACTGTCAAGGGCTCTGTGCTTCCAAGTAAGAGTAGGAAACTTGTGCAAATACCAGGCGTACCTGCAGCACAAGCATAGGCTCTGAAGAACCCCTTGGCATGGCCTCCATTCCCTGTAGCCACTGTTTCCCAGGGACCAGACCAAGAATTTCTTCACAAGCCTGTGTTGTTTGCACAGATCTGTAGCAGCACAACCTGAGAAGGTCAATATCCTAAGGAGCCAGGAGCTCCCTGCTTGCACCTTCCCATACCCATCAAGGTGTGATGGGGTCACCTTGAATTACCTGTGTGGAGTGGATGCTTCAGACCTGGAAATCAGCACCTAGAGGACAGCAGGCTTCTTGTGATGCTGCTGTGTGTGCTGCACATCCACACAAGGACCAAGGGCAATCTGGCTGGTTGCTACTTTACAGCATTGCTATTATCCCTCTATCGTATCAGCATCTTCTTAAGCCTGTACCTATTAGTTTTTTGGCTTAATTATCACTTCAACATTGTTTAATCTTCTTGAAGACTTGATATCCAGAAACAAACAGCTTGCTATAGAAAAATGTCTGTCAAGGCTTTATATGCATATATTCATATCCTTCTTGCCACATTTTATTAATGTGTTTATTTTAATAGATAAGATCCAGCTTACAAAACCAAATTATAACACACATTACTATGTTCAAAATTCAAATATTAATGTGTCCTGATCTTATCATGCAGAGAGTTCATTCAATATCCTTGGTTAAATGCTTTCTCTCATTTAAAGAAACAACCGGATTTGAGAAATACTGAAAACCCAAAATAATTCTAAATAGTCAGTGAACTGTAATAAATATTAGTTTACAGTTAATCTGGCATTTATTCTCTGACTTCTCTTCCGCCTACAATCTTTCAGCTCAAAAAGGTAAAATTATTAACAGCAAATTGGTTTTTTTAACATTTTAGTTCCATTGGTAAATTAGTATTTGGCACTATATTGTGCTGCATTTTAAAACAGTGTTGCATCAAAATATTAAAATATAACTGTAGCCTCAAACAGGCTGGCTTTGGAGGATCCAAATTTCCCATCTCTTAGTAATTTTATCCTAGACTATCACAATTTAAAGGCAAAGGAAGGAGTACTGTTTTCCTCCTACTGTTTGTTTTGAAGACCTAACCAGACCAAAATTCACAGCAATTTCCTCAAGCTTAAAGCCAGTAAAATCACTTTAACTCAGCAAAAGAAGGTTATAACTGGACCAGTTAACTCCCAAATGGTTAATTATGAAGAAAACTTTGGCTAATCTGGCAGACTTGTTGGCTGTGCAGTGGTAACAGAAAATCCAAGCTGTCCCTGGGCTCACGCCTATGAAACAGAACCATTTTGATCTCACTAGCACAATGTGTGAAAATATTGATCCTCACTGTGCTGTGTGAGGTCAGGAGCTACTGATGCTTCTGTTTCACAGGTGGGGAAGATAAGTACCAAGAATTCAAGCAACTTAGACAAAGTTAGACAAACAAGACAAACAAGACAAAACAACAAGCAGGTAGCATCTGCTAAATCCTGCATTCTAGACCTAACCCCATACCTCATGCACTGGAGAGTCCATGGTCCTCTCTGTCCTATAGAACTGGATAAAATAATCAGGTACTACAGGAACATGAACAAGGTGATAGTGGTTATAAACCAAGGTCATGGCTATCTCTGTTGATGTGTGAGGTTTTCATAACATGATGGCACGGAGAAGAAACCACAGTATATATGTGATTTTTTTTGTGAACAGCATAGTTAGCATCAAACACAACTTCCAAGAGATCCTTAGCTTCTTAC
The DNA here is from genome assembly GCF_971803275.1 of Cyanistes caeruleus. NCBI lineage: Eukaryota > Metazoa > Chordata > Aves > Passeriformes > Paridae > Cyanistes > Cyanistes caeruleus. Next base: position 82,210,855 of record NC_141703.1, read on the forward strand.
TGACAACATTTTTGATGGAAAGCAAACAGTTTAATACCTCTAATTTTGCTTATTCACTCTCCTGCCTTATGTAAAATCATTGAATATTTCAAGCTGGAAGAACCCATAAGGATCAAGTCCTGCCCCTTGCAGGACTAAAAGTAAATTTGTGACTAAATGCATCACCCAGGTATGGTATGACCACTTTCCTGGGAAGCCTGTTCCACTGAGCAACCTGACCAACCACTGAGTGAAGAAACTTTTCCTGTTATCCAATCTGGACCCTGATGTAGATTTATTCCTTTTCCTCATGTCCTATTGCTGGTCCCACTGAGAGAGAAGAAGCATCTCCTCCTCCTCTGTTGCCACCCTTATGGATGTTGTAGACTGCAATGAGGTCACCCCTTAGTGGAACAAATCATGACCTCAGCTGCTCCTCATGTGTCTTGCTCTCATGATGCTTCACCATCTTGGTCACTCTCCTCAGGACACTCTCCAATAGCTTTATATCTTTCTTATGCTGTGACACCCAGAACTGCCCCCAGCACAAGAGGTGAGGCTTCCCCAGCTGAAAGCAGAGCAGGACAATCTCTCCCTTGCCCGGCTGGCGATGGATGCTGTGCCTGATGTCCCCCAGGACACACTCGGCCCTCCTGGCTGCCAGGGCACTGCTGGCTCATGTTCAGTTTGCCATCGACCCAAGACCCCATATGCCTTTCTGCAGGGCTGTTCTTCGCTTCAAATGGTTGGGGATTGCCCAGTTCTCTGGTATATCGCTCTGTGAGACCTCTCTACCTTCAAGGTAGCCCAAAGCTTCTCCTAATTTCATGTCACTGCCAAATTTGCTTAATGTACATTCAACTCCTGCATTCAGGTAATTTATGGAAACATTAAAGAGCACTGGCCTTAAAATTGAGCCCTGGGGATCCCCACTGGTGACTGGTGGCCAGCCTGATGTAAACTCATTCCCTGTAACTCTTTGAGCCCAACCCATCACCTATATAGATACCTGCATCTTCGTCTTACATGTTGCTTCTTATTCTTTGCTGCTAAGCAGATATATAAATCTAAAGAGTGCATTTCCTTGCTTTTCATGAATCTCTGAAAATTAAATCACTTTTGAGAAACTTAGATGAGCATTGCAAATAGACAAAAATTTGCTTTCATTGCAAACAGACATTTTGTCAAGTGCGTATTTCTCCTAATGTGTTTGTGTCCACAAATGCTATTATCTCCTGGAAGAACTATTTTTCCTCTTCTACCACTCCACTGAACTTCTGCCTTCCCAAGTTTACTCAGCACTTAATCCTCTAAGATTTGCCCGTGGGAATTAATAATATTCAATCTGTTCTAGGGTTATCCAGATGCTCTTTACATCCCTGGGATGTGTCGCACAGAAGATGCAAACCTGCATAAACTCCCACCAACAGAACCCTTGCTGGCAGAAGGACAGAGCTGCTAACAATACAGCAACAGGTCACAGTGAGAGATCACTGCAATGCAAACATCTTCTGAGAAGTGATTTCAGCCATCTGAGGGACACACTGATAGTCAGCTCTTGCACTGCTTTTGAGAAGAAAAAGAGCGCACATGTGAGTCCCAGAAGATTTCTGAAAGATGTTTAAATTACATTTTTCCAGGGCTTTGGTAACATGTTCCTCCTTTCTTAATAATAGTTCAGCAAAGTATAAACTGGCAAGGCTAGAAAGAAAATTAATTTGGGTTTGTTGTTTTTATCTATACATTTATTTTTTCTAATAAATCAGTGATCCTTCCAGGGTTTTTCTGGTCCTTCACAGATCAGATTGTTATTAAAGCAATGCTACTTGATTTACATACTGCTTTCAACATTCACATTATACTTGAAAATGGCAATCAGATTTTTGATTGATTTTTCACTGTAAAAATACAATTTAAAATAGTCTCTCTAAAAGGAAAACAAGACTTTAGAGACTAATAAAAGCGTGTCTTCTGTAAGCCACTGAGGGATTGATTAAAATGAAGGAGGAGGGGAAATGAGGTATTAGTCAATTATAGACTGACTGTGAACCTCCAACATGAAGTCTTGAGAAGGCAATCTTAGTCCTATAAAACACTCAGACAGTTCTAGAGAATAGAGAAATACTAATGCCACTGGCAAGACCTCATAAAAGAGTCTGAATACAATGGTTTTAATCTCTCTTCAAACAAAAGTTTTAAATTGGAAACTTGCAGTGAAAGTAAAAGTTGGGGGGGGGGGGAAGGCATTATCTGACAATGAATCATTCAGTTTGAAAATTAGATTGCTAACTGTAATAGCACAATGAACACTTCAACTCACTGGATAACTGGGAGCAAGAAATCAAACATAAAAGGATGAAGTTATCTAAATAATTATACAGATGCTGTGTTTATGTCCATTGTGAAAAATTAAAGCTAGGCAGGGACTGCTCCTGAAAACCAAGGGGTACAAACTGACTACTGATCGTGCTTTGGCTTAATCCCTTCCTGCAGTTTCACGATAGAAAAATATAGTTAGCATGGTGCAAACAGAGGTGGGCAGAAAGCTCATATTTGCCTTTTAGAGGAGTAGATGTATTTATTTTGTCCATTTTTTAGTGTTCCTCATTGACCTCTGTCCCTATTTAACGTGTACCTCTCTAACCACAATTTCCTCTACCCCATAAGGGAAATGCTGCTTCTTTTTTCGTCTTCTGAAACTGAATTTGCAGCACTGAAGCTCTTTCACATGTTTTACAACAGCTTGAGAACTTTTGGAAAGATGCTGAGCACAGCGACTGGGTTTCTGATGATGACAGATCTGTTCTGCTTGGTGCTTCAAACAGTGCATGGTTTGAAGATGGGAAGGTGTGGGCAGTGTGTGATGTGGAGGGTAAAAGCTGACCAGACAGAAAGGATGGAGTGAAATTGCACACAGAACCATCCGCTCTGCTCTTGAGACTGACCTGCCCCTGCTCACAAAAAGATAAACCTATTTTTCAAAGCTGAATTCCTTGGAAAATTCCTACTTCTCTTTAAAAGGAGAATACTGTAGGGAAGCAACGTGAAAAGATGAAAGGAATGCGCCAGCTTGAATTGCTGTGCTGTACCGAGGCTTAGAGCAGCTCTTAAAATTGTCATCCTCTTCTATTACTTTTCAAAATATCACTTCAAAATAATGAGGGTATAAGAATCCTGTTTGAGGATTAGGGCCTCCTGGTGCTGCACAGGCACATTTAGAGATACAGACTGTGTCTGCACGGGCATATGGCTGAAGCAAACTGGAAAGGTTTCTCCTTGTAGTGCAGTAAGTTACACTCAACACATAATACAGCTTATGCTTGCCACTTGAAAAAGAGAGTAACAGTTTCAGTTCTGTCTTTGTCATTCAAAAATATTGAGAGCTTTAATGCTTTGTATTATCTTTAAACAGTCATGCTGAAATTAAATGCCAAAATAAGCCATGTACTTGCCAGTCGATGTGGAGCTCTGAAACGTGCTAGCTGCTTTGTGGGAGGAGAGAGGATTTCGTCCTCAGGGAAAGAAGATTTTCTGTACTACAGAAGTGGCTCTGTGGCACATTCCTCTCTGCCTAAACAATGTGACTCATCTGCTCTCAGTCTGGAGCCCTGCAAATTATGGTATTGTAAAAACATGCAAAGTTCACGCTAAGTTCACAAAGCTACAAAAATAAGCTCTTGCCTGAGCAATGGATGATCCAGCAAGCAGAGCTCTGTGCTGGAATTCAGCACTCCTAAATGCTGCTCTTGAATATGCTACTGGTTTTTGAGTGCCTTAGAAAAACTTCAATCTCTCTTAAATCTCTTTTCCTTCCCTGCCCTGGTCTTGTTAAGCTCTCCATGTGCAATGTCTCAAAGGTGAATTCTGTGCTGGCCATCAATACTGATGATCATTTTCCATCATTTCTGTAAATACTATCTATCTTCTCTTTGACTGTGACAGACCCTAACTTGGCCTGTTCAGATCCATTCTAAATGCTGTCATAAGATCCTTTTCCCAGCTCATAAATTGGACCTTATTATCCTTCTCTTCACACTCCCAGCATGGGCTTCCATTTCCTTGCTGCATCTAATAGAGGCTTGTCAACACTGCCAACACTCTCCACGTGCTATCCTCAAACATTATCTCTAATTCAGTGGCAGAGGGAGATTCTCCCTCTGGGCAGCCAATGCTAAACATCCAGATAATCCTTCTGTGCCTTTTCTCATGCTGTATGTAATATGCTAGGCAGAAAGTTTCCTTGACATCTGCAAACTATCTCACTTTTTTTTCTCCTAAATGCTCAAAAATTTCCTTTCCACACTATATATTAAAAAATCCCCACAAACCTCCCAGTTTTGCCTCCTGGTATGCTGGTTCCTCTGCCTAGTCAGCATCAGCTTCTTGTTTCCTTTTGTTAGCCAGCTACCCACTTGCCTCTCTTTCTTTTCCCAGGCTTTTCACTTAAATTGCAAGGTCTTTGGCACTGAGACAGCCCTCTGATCTGTGCTTGTACTGTGCTCTTCTGATACCTGTGTCAGGCTCCCTGGGTGCTATGGCAATATGAGCAGCAAAGCCCTGAATGACAACTTGGTTTAAGCATCACAGGAGTGGAACATGAGAGTGAGAGCTGAGAAATCTACAGGTGTGTTTTCCTTTTCTCAGCCCATTCTAGTGTGGAACTAAATTAGGTAAAGAATAAAGCAGCAGCAAGTCATGAGAGTTTAGAGCAGGAGCTTGAAACTTTCTCTGAACTCTGACACCTCCTCATGGCAGTTTCTAACAAAGTCTAACCTTTTCCAGTTCCTCCACATGTGCTTGCACAGCTGGCTCAATGCAGAGGGGAATTAGGCCCATACTGTGACATATTACCTATCCCTTCACTATCCTGAAGGTTTTTAGGCACATAACACTTGATTCCAGGATGTCTAGTCCAAATCTTGATATTTACAAAGTACCAAGAACTGGTGCCAGATAAATGGAAAACATGTATAAATCATACTTAGTGGAGACAAAACAAATTTTCATATGGTGAAGGCACTGGACTGGGTTCAGTAATTAATCCAAATAATCATTGGGCATTGGGTTCCAAAGCATTTTCTTTTCACACAGACCTCCTGCAACTGCAGGAGTAACCAAGTTACTCATTATTTGGCATTAAGAAAGTAAGAAAAGTTCTTATATATTTCCAGGGAGCCTGGCTAGTTGTTCTAGTTGTCACTGCCTGCTTCATGTGTTGTGACTCACACCCTTTTTATGGGGACAAATGCTTTTGCATATCTGCTCAGCTCAACTGGCCATGCAAAGAAGTGTATATTGATGAAGTAACAATGGTCTTCTAGCATTTAGTAGAAAATGCTCAGTGGAAAAAAGTAGAAATGGATCCTGAATGAAGATTTTAGTCTGGTTTTGAGTGAATTCTGCCTAGCAGTATTCCTTACTCACGCACTGCTCTTGCTCATGGTGTGCTTCTACACTCTTTGGTAAGGATCTCTGTTTCACAGAATCTTTTATGACTAAGTTATGATTCTTCAAAAAAACCAAGGACTGTCAAAAAATGTATTAGAAAGCAGTTAGAGTGGACAAAGTGCTTCCACTAAGTGAATTCCTACTAATGCTAACGTGTCTCTGGAAGTTTTGCAAATTACTAAGTGTTGAAATGTGTGAGCATCCAACTGATTCCCTCTAACCACTTTGCTGAGCTTCATGCAGCTTAAAAGAATTGTGCTGTAACACTTCTGGTAGGTAATTTCTGGTGACATCAATATTCTTTTGAGTCAAAATTAAATTATGCACTTATTGGAAGTTAATATCCCTGAAATTAATTTCAAAAGTCAATTTAGTATACATGGTATTTCAAACAGCCGTAGCAGTGTCATTGCATAAAACAAAAACCCATCCCCTGCCCCAAATCCATGTCTGCAGTGTTTTTTCAGCTTCTAGTTAATAAAACTTTGATTAGGAGGATTCAGACAGTATGTCTAGAATGGCAAATTCACAAGTTTATAAAAGCTTTTATTCCTTTGCAATTTTATGATAAATTTGCAACACAGAAACCTGTAACATACTTCTGACCTTGTTTCAAACTGAAATTAAGACCTTCCACAGAGAGAAACTGTTATCTGTAGTGTAACATTTAAACACAACCACCTTCATTTTTTACAGCAATTAAATTTCTTAAATCTATCATTTTCTCCAAGGTTACTGTACAGCCTTCCTAATGCAGATCTTTTGATCATTAAGAGAAAAGGAGTGACAGCAATACCGACAGCAGCTTCCTGCATGTCACTTGATGGGTTTATTCTCTCCAAATATTGTTTAAAACTATTTTCCAGATGGAGTCGGAAAGATAGCAAAGTCCTAGACATTGTTACTGTTATTCAAACCTGTTCAAACCCATTCAAACCCAACAGCACAAGAAGGTGTCTTTCACTAGCATTAGCAAATGAAAAATTAAAAACCTGTGTATCAGTTGCACCTTTGAAAACCTCTCCAAGCATCTCTACTTGCATTCAAATGTGCAACAAGCCCCGGTCAGGGTGGAACAGTTGAGTTTCACGACAAATTCCTCTGCCAAATCTCTAAGAGGCAATGATAGTCAACCTCTAGTTGGAGAAAGTAGTAACAGAGTCCTCAGAAAGGGTAAGGACTGAATGCCTCAGCTGGACACAGGATTTGGTTAAGTAATTGAAATCCTCTTCACAAGACTGCAATTCCCATCCTCTGCTGTTTTCCCATGACACAGGCAACATGTGTGTGCAGTAGTGCCCAGAAATTCAGCCTTGAACAAGCACTAAGAGGCTGGGAGTGCCTGCTGGTCACTACCGGTATTTTACAGTACTTTAGAGTAGGAACAAAAGGAGACCTTGCTCCAACATACAGTGCTTCTCTCATGCCTTGTAACAAACCTGCTAAAAACAGGAATCTGCTCCCAAGGCAGCTTCTTTGGCTGCAGGTAGAGCTACCTCTACTGTCTGTCTGTCCCCAGGACATTCTGCAATGGTAACACTCTTCCAGTCACCTCTGGGTACTGCAAATCCCCTCAGCAGCACACAGAATCTGGCCATAAGAGCTACAGCCCCATTTCAATATTAAATGGAAAAGGAACATCACCTAAATTAATTCAATTTGAAATGTGTATGCTAATACTCTTCCAGGGATGTACTGATGTTCTGTGCCACATATCCCTTACATAAGTATTATACAAGAATGCTAAATTTGCTTTGTATTTACTGGAAGGAGCAGAAATTGTTCACGGAACATTAAGTGTGTAACTGTCTTTCTTTTTCTTTGTATGGTCTCACAAACCTGGGTCTTCATGACAAGAGCTACAAGTTGGGGTTGAAGACTAGCTGGACAATATGAAAAGAGTTTCAATACTTCTCTTCAGCATTTTTTCACTACTTAAACAAAACAGCTTTTTTAAAACATATTCATCTTTAGTGATCTTTATAAGGAGAAGAGATAAACTTGAAAGACCACGAAAAAAGATTAAAGTATTTAGACTAGAATATAAAGCTATGTTCAAAACAGTAATGATTTTTAAAAGAGTTGTAAATTTCCAGCTGAAACTAAATTAGAAAATCTCACTTTTTTCCCCCCTCACTTCAACATGATTGTTATATGCAGGCACACGAGCAAAGAAAGAGCTTTTCTCAGCTGTTGAGTCTATCCATTGGTGAACTATGCATTTACAAACATAATTACAGTTCCCAGTACTGCTACTCCTCTCATTACATCAAGTTTCAAAGCTTCTCCTTCAGAAGACTGCTAATTCCCCTCTTTTCCCAAGTCCTGCTCCCAAGGACCCTTCCCTTCTCAGCACTACTCCCTCGTGCTACAGGCTTTTAACAGTTTCCTCCTTGACACACAGCCCATTTTGCCTCCTTGTACCTCTCTGTACCACAGCACCTTCCATTCATGCTTAGCTCAGCTTTCTTGCCATGGGACTTTCCCACAGTCCCTCATAAACCTGCTCCCAGAAATATTTCTAGTAAATATAGCCTCAGGAAAAAGCACTGTCCTGTCCAAGTCCATCTCCAATTCACATAAGACACAGTTCTCTATTCATAGAATCATAGAAGCAAAGGATCATAGACTCAGAGAATCAGAGAGTCAGAGAATCAGAGTATGGTTTCAGTTGGAAAGCACCTTAAAGATTGTCTGCCATGGGCAGGGATGTCACCCACGTGATCAGGTTACTCAGGGCCCCATCCAACCTGGCCTTGAAGGCTTCCAGGGATGGGAAACGCTATGGTTTCCTATCTTGCAAATCTTTTAACTGGGTTCTGTTGTAAAATCTTTCATCCCAAGACCTGGGTGAGATGATGAATGTCATGAGCTGAGGCATTCCAGCCCTTATGTGATAACATTCTAGAAAGAGATTCTTCCTATGCCTACATATTCTACTGAAGAGGGAGCATTGCCTGTGCTCTGCTCAGCACTGTGACTGTGCCAAGTCCTTCCTGAATCCTTAGCACTCATACATACAGCTATCCAAACAGCTCTGAGGGAAGAAGAAAACTGGTTTTTTCCTTCAGATAAAATACCAGGAAAACTCAGTGACCAAATTAAATATTAAGTGGACAGGTCAAAAAAAGAGTCACCTTTAAACTCTTATTAAGAAGGTGTGGACACAAAAGGATAATGAAGGGAACCATTGCAGGGCTCTAATATTGGGAATTTTTTCACACTACTAAACCTAGGGGGAATTTCGTGCTAAAGAAAAGAAGAATTCTGTTTCCATAGTAACTCAGTGCTAGGGCCCCCTTACAGTCCAAATTTAGCAGAATTATATGTGCAGCAGCATACTACTGTGCACTTGAGGCTACAATGAAACCACTAACCTCATTGCAATTGGGATGTCAGGTTGAATTTTAACTGGGACAGACAGTATGTCAAGTAAGTCCAAGTATAATCCTAAAAAATAACATCACACCTTAAAGATGAGGGAGAAGTTATAGGTGATAATAGGGCATAAACTAGTAACTTGATAATGACTTGAAATACCAAAAATTGCTAAGACATGGGTTAGCATGTAAAAATAAATTATTTTTATCCCAGTCGTGACACTAATTTACTTACTCCTATGAAACGAGTACTTCAGTGACAGTACTTTCTCCTGTACAGTACGAATTCTCAGTACACAGAAGCTGAGCTGCCTTTATTCAGAAGAGAGGACACACAGCCAGTCCACAGAGAGACATTTACCTACAGCTTTTTGAGCAGTTGGAAGTGAAAGGTGAGGACAATACATCTGAGTCTGCAGAGAAATCTCTGCACCTTACTTGGCAGCGCTTTGTGTTTTTGAAGAGGTTAAAAGACAAACAGCCCAACAAATAAAAATATCCCCTGCTAAACCAATGCATTTGCTGCCCTTAAAAATGAATGAAGATGGGTATGGCAGCTCTGAAATGTGACTGTTCTGTAATCAGTCAATACGTGCTCAGCAGAGTCACAGTGAAGCTCAGGTGGCAAGGAAATGATGGTAAGAGCAGAGGTACCTTAGTGCAGATGAGATGAGGGTCATTAGAAAGGTGGAAAGTGCTGCTGCAGTTTTAGCACCAAGTGCTCCAAGCACTGCTCGAGCTCAGTACCGACGATTAGAGCTGTAAGCACCACGCGTTTGGCTGGCACAGATAAGTGGTCTTTCCCTGCTCTCAGCAGTGCTTTAACCATATTACACACAGACTCTGGCCATCTCTGAGGTACTAATGGCAATGAAGTATTGAAAAACAAGTGCTGCCAGTTTTCCCACTGTGTCAGATATTTGAGAAATCGTCAGCAAATCGAGAGGATCTAAGTGTCCTGTGTGTCAAATAACTCTTTCAACCAGAGAGAAGTACGTTAAACCACACAACTTTCTTGGGTTGTTAGATTTTACATCATCTATCCAACTTCTGGTTCAAACCTTCACACTTTTTGCCTTGTCTGATCACAGTATCATTTTGCTACAGACTTTATCCTATGCTATCATGCTCTGTATCTGCTCCAAAGCTGATGAGGGAGAAAATTATCATCATAACCTTGAGCAACAAATGAGGAAAAGCCTGAGATCAGATTTAAAGCAAAAAATTACATTAGTTATTAGTAAGAGGCTAACTTCTAGCTATAGATATGTAGAAAGCAATTACATACAATAATCCAATCTATTAATACAGACTGCAGCTAATTCAAAGTTACAGAAAGAGCAAAATGTCTTGGGAGGGGGGAAAAGGGTATGCAAATAGGTCAAGAAAGTGAGACCACCTACTTAGACTAGCAAGCTGTGTCTTTGCTTCAGTAGCAACATTTCAACTGCTTTTTGCAGGAAATAAAAGGAAAATAAACTCATTTCTTCTGACCATCTTTCAATTGATTCATTCCTAAAAAACCTGGAAAGACAACTAAACAACAAATTAAATCTCCTTTTAACACTTTCACCTTCCTCAGAAAGGCAAATTAAAATACTTAAGCATAAGCCTCTTGTGAAACTGCTGAAGCTGCAGAGAAAACTAATTGGCTGACTGTGATTTGCATATAAATATTAAATATTAATAAGGTTAATGTTGTGTGAGGTTTAATCAGCAGTGACTAGATAGCAACTAAGTGCTTTGTCCAGAAACAAGGCGCAATGTAAGACTCTGTGTCCATCCCAAACCAGCCTAAGGTGGCCCTTCTCCCTAATTCCCATCACAGCTTGGAATACAACAACAGGGGATGCAGCACAGATCCTGTGTGCCTGCTGCTGGAATGCCTGGGAGCCTGTCCCACTCTTGGCACATTATTAACAGAAAGAGGTTCCAAGCCTACTCATTCCCCTTCATGGAGACGTTTTCCTTCTCCTGACAGAGCTGTGTCTTGGCACTCGGTGAGGTTTCTTAAGGGTCAACAATCCAGTCTCATGTTCAAAGCACTTAGAGGGTTACACACAATATGTATCTTGACCACTTAATTAGTCCAAAAGTAGCTTTTCCACAGAAAAGCCAGAGTTTTTCACTGGCTCATAGATGTTCAAGATCACTTTCTGTGCTGGGAGGGAAGATATTTCTAGAGAAGCACATCAGCATATCACAGGGGGACTTGGTGCATCAGCAGATGAGGATGGGCTGGAGACTGCTTCTGTACTCTGGCCTGAATGCTGACAGCAAGTGTGTGTTTTACTGCTAACTCAGGCTTAAAAATGTCTAAAAAAGGATTTACATCCAAAGTTCTGGCTAATTGTGCCATGAAAAGTATCCCTTAAAGGCAATCAATGAAAGGATTGAGTCCCATAACACAGGCTAATCTGTTTTCTATTTCTCTCCTTCCCCTCCAGGGTGACAAGGCAGCAGATGCAGGGATTTCCAGAAAACCTGCAATGCTTCAGATACTGCTTCCTGACAGAAGGTCATTCCCATGGAAGTGATGACTTACAAGCCTCAAACATCGAATCAGATGCCACCAGGCTGTGCCCCTCCCAGAAGTACCAGAATCTGTGTGGTAAAAAGGGGTCTGCAGCGGCGGGCAGCTGGGTATGAGATAAACTGTCATTGCTGAGCAAATTCCATAAGAGCTTTTAACAGTGCATGCCTTTCCTTTCCCAGGGAGTTCTGACACCTGAACTGATGATATGGTAGCAAGTAAGTGACCCAATAAATCTGACAGCCATCTGCACAGACAATTTAAGAAAAACCTTGTATTATTGCCAGAGTGAAAACAGCAATGCAGTCTTCTTCATCCTTCATTCAACTAGGAAAAAAACCCCAGGGGGTTTGAAGTGTTAAAGATGTCGGAATTTAGACTGAGAGGTGAAAATCTCTTCCTGACAGTACTCTTCTGCATAAAAATTGGCATAAATGAACATGTCATTTTAAAAGGCTGTGGTTTTTAACGTAAAAGAAAACAAAACCATACAAATAAGTCAGTAATTTGAAGAGCAAGGTCAGATGATAGTTACTGGAATACATTTTCCTTTCCATCCAGTCTTGTCCCAGGGCATATGAACAAGTCTCATTGCTCCCTACAGCTTCCTGGGGAGGGGAAGAGGAGCGGGAGGTACTGACCTCTTCTCCCTGGGATCCAGTGATAGAACACAAGGAAATAGTTCAGAGCTGCAGCAGGGGAGGTTCAGACTAGGAAGCATTTCCTCACTAAGAGCATTGTCAAACACTGCAGCAGGCTTTCTAGGGTGAAGATCGATGCCCCAAACCTTATTAGAAACTGTTAGAAAGGAACTTGCACAATGCCTGCAATAATATGCTTTTATGTGGTCAGTGCTGAACTGGTCAGGCAGCTGGACAAGATTATCCTTGTAGGTCCCTTCCAACTGAAATATTCTATTCTATTCTATTCTATTCTATTCTATTCTATTCTATTCTATTCTATTCTATTCTATTCTATCCTATCCTATCCTATCCTAGTCCATGCCATGCCATGCCATGCCATGCCATGCCATGCCATGCCATGCCATGCCATGCCATGCCATGCCATGCCATGCCATGCCATGCCATGCCATGCCATGCCATGCCATGCCATGCTATTCTGATTGGACATTATCCACCCTGGACTTTGGGATACTCCTCAAAAGCTCCCTCTCTTCTCTGAAGGAGAACTTTATTTCTTTTCAAACTCAGCTGCTATTGGAATACTTACAAAGGAGATAATATCACAGCAATCTTGAAGGAAAGTTAATGAGAATTTGTTCAATCCTTTTTACCTGCACTATTTGCTGCCTTTTTCTCTCTCCCCATGGCCACACCACACTGGTAGAAACTAGAAGTTGGTGCTTGCAAATGCACAACTGGGCACCTACTTGCAAAGTCCATTACAAAACAAAATTGCCACCTGCATGTAAAAAATCCTGATAAATATGTATCCTTCAGGTACATCATGGGCAACTGCTGCTGTGCAGCTGCATCCCATCAGAGTAGCGTGTTTGGGAGTCTCTGGACAGAAGGGCATAAGGATCTATTGGGCATTAAATGTGCACAGTGACCCTGATGCTTCTAGGAGGGATACTGCTCCTCTGCAGAAAATCTCTATGTCTGTGAGCCCATGCTGACAGAAGACAGACAAATGTGTGTTTCAAATATTTTGCCTTTCTAGGATTTTTATGAGTGGCTGAATATATTTAATTGTCCAGATAATTCTTTTAGATAGCAATTAATGAGTGCATATTCCTCTATAACATAAAATCAGCCATTAATAGTCTCCGAAAAACCATGTTTCAGCAGATGAACCACATCTAACATTGTGAAGATCTACTTTTTGCTCTCTTATACTTGTGAGAGGCCAGGGAAGTCAAGAGTGTAGTCAAAGGTTATTTGTATTATTGTGAGAATTACTTTACCCTGCAGGTTTTTAATAACATGGGGGCAATCTTATCCATAAGATATCATAGCTTCTGTAACAGAGAAAAATCAAAACCTATCTTTTAAAATCAGCTAGAGCAAGAACTAGTACTTCTCTGTAAAAGTGAACACAGTAAAAGAACTAAGCATGACAGGAAAAAGCCTGTATTCAAAGCATTCTCTGTAGTTCATGAACAAAGACCTGGGAGTCTGAGAAATTTGTTATCCAGACTAAATTTACTCTAAGGCACCCACTTTCTTGCAAACTTTGCCTCACAGCAGCTCTTCAGAGCCACTTATTTTTTGTATGTCCACTTGTTCCTTGCATGTGCTGAAGAAAGAAAAGGAAAAAAAAAAAAAAAAGAAGGGAGGAGAGGAGAAGAAAAGGGAGAGAGGAGGGGCAGGGCAGGGCAGGGCAGGGAAGGGCAGGGCAGGGCAGGGCAGGGCAGGGCAGGGCAGGGCAGGGCAGGGCAGGGCAGGGCAGGGCAGGGAAGGGAAGGGAAGGGAAGGGAAGGGAAGGGAAGGGAAGGGAAGGGAAGGGAAGGGAAGGGAAGGGAAGGGAAGGGAAGGGAAGGGAAGGGAAGGGAAGGGAAGGGAAGGGAAGGGAAGGGAAGGGAAGGGAAGGGAAGGGGAATTACTCAAGGGGACAGTTTTTAGTGAGAAAGTCATCAGGAACCGTAAAAGACCTTCTATCAAGAGATTTGTTCAGATGTGGCAAAGTGCTCTTACAATGTGCCTGCCGCAAAGATGTTAGGATTTTACATTTGCTTGAGACTGAATGACTGAATAAGAGCTGTGGAGACTCAGCAAAAGATGGTACAAAGACATATCTTTGTGAAGTGAGGAAAGGTGGGAAGGATGGACAAAGACACCTTTCCTCCCAAACCTTCGCTTTCTCTGTAGATCCCTTCTATACAAATAATCACTACATCCTTCATAGCTACACAACCTGGAGACCTCTTCCACCATGGAGACATAAAGGAAAAGGATTGCACTGGTAAGAAGGCATCCATCACCCCCAAGTTGGCATGTATATAAAGCACAGCAAGTTAAGATTCCAACTTTAGTACCTGGAATGACAGGAAATCCATGACAACAGATTGGATAAGTTTCTCAAATTCAGAAAAATGCAAGTGAGAACTTTAGGCAAACATGGGTGATGAATAAACTGGTATTTTGTGAACTGTGACTGGAAGTTTTGCCTTATTTCATGGGACATTATAAAAGCTCAGGTAGACCAGCTTGAGAGACACTGTATGGCAGGATATAGGAAGCTGACTAATAAAAGGACTAGAGATACATTTTTAGGCAAAAATAAAAGAAGGGAACTTGCTTTGATTTTGTAAAAATGAGACCCAGTTATGCACATATTTAGTCAGAGGAAACTCAAAAAGTTTGTAGCTATTGATGCTATTAATAATAAAAGAAGCTGGGTCCAGTCCAAGTCCTGGGACTAGAACAGCAGTGAATTCACATGCTGTGAATTGTGATGCCCTAGTTAAGGAATTAGGTGCATAATGTTTAGCACAGTGATGTTATGATGCATCCATTGCTTCACAAGTGTACTGAAAAACAATGGTCACGCTGCCTGTCAGTTACTGGGGTAAAGTTATTCACATAAAGGTAAATGAGTCCTTTGATAACACCAATGAGTTGTATGTGTGAAGGGATGCTGGGTCATTTAAATGGTGGAAAGAACTTGCTTGAAAATTGGTTTCAGAGGAATGAGGAAAAAGACTGGAGAAATAGCTGGAAGCAAGAAGGGACTCTTAGGAATGATGAGATAAGTAGTAGTTTTGGAGACCAGGCATCCCAGGTCTTTGAGAGAATGGGAAGAAGAAACTCCTGGGGCAAGCAGGGTAAGGGGGAAGCAAAAGAAAATCCTAGGTCAGAAAGAGAACTTACATGTGTCCCTAGATACTGAGATGGAAGAACTCTGTTGGAACACAGCATCAAGAAGCAGAATAAGGTTTCCTAAGCTTGAGAGAGGAAAATCCCCAATATCTGATCAAGGGAGATCATGGCCAGGAATGGAAAGGCAAAGAAATGGCTATGAAACCAAGGATCTTGAAAAGGACCTAATGAATCTGGCCATAGAGTACATCTGTAAGCAGAACAGGATAGATCTTCCCCATCCTCTTCTAACATTAGCTGTGTTATACTCCTGAGAAATTAGCCAGTACAGTATTCCACTGTAAGCAGAGAAATTAAATTACTTCCCAAGGCAAGGGTCTGACAATAGAGCAGGGACTCAGGAACTGCAGTCTCTGTGTCCTGTGATCAGCTGAACTAATTATTTGCTTTCTCAGGCAATTATTGCAGATGGGAAAAAGAATAAAATTTCTAATCATTCAGTTAAATTTTGTTCCAAATTCTTTATCTGCTTAAAAAAAAAAAAAATATTAAATGCAATAAGAGAAGGCACAGATGGAAATACAGGATGGAAAAGAGATCAATATTTGGCATCATCAATTCTATAGATTTTGTATCAAGCAAAATGATTTTGAAGTAGAACTGACAGCAACTTTTTTTCTTGTCTGGTCAGCACCCAAGTCTCAATTCCTTTTACGCGTCAGTAAAAATGTAATAAGCATCCCATACTACAAAAAGACAGCCAGAACATCTTTCAGTAGAGGTGAATGCCAATCTTTTACTCCAGAGAAGCATGTTCTTACATTTAAAACTACTACTTCTCTAGTTCATTTGAAAACTGAGGTGTCTTTGTGGCTCCTAAATTAATGTGGGACAGATGGAATCAGGCATCTTGTCAAGAGCTTAATGGCTGAATAAAGAAAGTTGGGCAAAGAGCTAGGATCTAGCCTTAATATGCACAGAAGATTCAAATAGCTTGTAAAGGAGAGGGGGGAAAAATTAGTCTTCTAAACATCCTGTATATATCACTGTCATCAACCTTTCCAAACTCCTTTAACAGATAGCTATGTAGCAAAAACAATCCTAAAAAAATAGAGATGACAGATGAACACATGTAAGTGTTAACTGTGATGGCAATAACTTTTTCTTAACCCTCAAAAATATTGCTGCTTAAAAAATATGTTAAAATTCTCTTATTTTTGCTAATTCAGGAAAGCATGAGGGTTGGAATTTTTTTTATGAGAAAAAACTACTCTAGTTCCTTTAAGAAGTCTGAAAGGGAAATCATTATATAAAGTGTATTTATGGCACACTAGAAAATCCAGTTTTAACCAAATCTCAAAATAACAGAAGCACAAGTGGAAGAGCCTTCTATTTCATTTACCAACAGAATGGAATGTACCCAGCTGGAGCTGGATGCACCTGCCCCCTCCTGTTCCACTCCCTGCAGCACTGCCATGCTAACCCACATCACCCTCACAGTGTTCCTGTGACATAAAAAAATGCGATGTCTGGACACTGCAGAGAGCCTGGGGAATAACTACACTGCACTAATCCTTCTCCAAATAGTCATTGATTAAACATCTACACAAAAACACTGACTGATTTAAAAGTGATTGGCAGTTTTAAGAAATATTCCTGCAATACACAGCTGTGCACAGCTGCGCTTGGAAGGACAAATTGAAGGAGAATTGTTTTGCCCCAGAGTCTGTCTGTACACTCCAATGGTAGCAGACAAAACAAGTGTTATGATACAGCTGTAGAAAAGGTGCCTACATGTAATCAGTGAGCCTGCAGGAATGAAGACTGCACAAGGGAACCATCACAATACAAACAAGGTGCCATCAGGATACTGAATTGTAGAGATCAGTTAAGTGAAGTTAGGATTGCGTTTCTGTACCTACATTTGCAATATTCTCAGGGAGATAAAAAACAAATGTCTTCAAGCAATCTATGATTGCCCATGTAAGAGCCATTTTCCAGGTCTGAGCCCTCTAAGAAGCTGACTGAAAAAAGTCCCACTGGACACAAATCCTACAGAATCCCTGTAAGAACAAGAAAAAAAAAAATATTTTGGAGGACATGAAGAAACACTGAAAATTCTTAGGGTGATGTACTTGTTTCTGGTTTACTATATTGTTATAGAATATAATCATAGAATAGATTATATAAAATACACTTACTTTGCTAGTATATAATATATTTTGTCCTAATAAGTGCAACTGGTGCCAGTCTTACCATAGTATAGACAGTCTAGGCCAAAGTATAAATGTTTCATCATCATGTTCAGGTCTGTAAAATGAGAGCCCCATTTCTGGTTTGCCTGTCTTAGTGCCACTGTGTGCATACAGAGGAGTAGAAACCCACAGAAGTGCAACCAGAGACTGCAATTAGATTCATTAGCAATTGGAGGGAAGGGGCACAGAGGTCCTTTTGTGTATTCAGTGCAACAAGGCTAAGCCAGACACAATTTGGTGCAAGCTCTTTCAGTACTGCTTGCTGAATTCCCACTACACAAAAGATTAATTCTTGAAATTGGAGAACGGCCGGACTCCTGCTTTAGGGAGTGACCTGAGTGACAAGCAAAGTGGCTGCTGAAGGTGACATTGCCTTGGAAGTGAATGAGTCTTCTCATCTAATAGCAGAGAAAAAACATTATATACTGCTTATTTTGCTTTCCCAACACCAGGGAGTATTTGATCTTATCAGCTTCCCAGAGACAACGCCAGGCATCTTATTGGTCTCAGCTCTCAAAAAGAGATGAAAACACATCCCTCTTCTGCACCGTGTCCCAAATCACCACCTAAGCTCAGCATCTTTGAGTGGCTCAGTCTCTTTGCAACAGGAAATATGGTAAGAAGCATTATCAACAGGAAAGAGGATCACAAGCTTTAAAGCATGATTAAACAGGATAACAATTCCTCAAAGATACTAGATTGCATGAATATTCATCAGTGATTACACCCAGTGTAAACTCAGATTCACATAAATTATGATGAAAAGGCAGCTACACAGTGACTGCCTACTTCTTCTTGAGACAGAAAATCAACCATCTTTACACAACGGAAATTCAAAGATGAGCAAGAGCAAAGAAAATTTAGAAAAAAATGCAGGAAACACCTGCAAGATAAAGGTGGAATACACATGGCAATCCTGGCAGATCTGCTGGGCATGACCAAGTTTTCAAAATTGAATGAAATCATGATAACAATGACCAACACAAGGTCATTATTCATAAGAATTACTTCTTCAACAATAGTTTTCACTGAGATGGTTTATAGAATTCACTTTCCTAGGTGCTTTCTTTACTACTACGCCCCCAAAAATACTATATCTCCTTTCAGCTATCTCTCCATACTTCCCTGATTTTTCACAGTTCATTAAACACTGTTGCAACATAAAATCTTATTTGCAGTTCTTTAATTGTCATGCAACTCCAATTTAATCTATTATCCTCCTGAATATAACTTTTATTTTATTTTCAGATATTCTAGGATTCTAAAGTGGAGGGAAAGAAAAGCAAGTGATAAATGACTCCCACAAGCTCGTATTACTTAGGCATAATTTAGACTCAGCATTGGAGTCGTGAACCCCAGGCTTCTATTCTTGGTTCAAGTAGTTGCTCGTTCTGACTTCAGGGAAGCAAAAGCTACCATTCTCTGTCTTTGAAACAGGTATTTCCTTTACCCCTTTATTTACCCCTGGAGGTTTGAAGGCCTTACCATTCAGCATCAAACATTGTTACAATTATTCATGCTCTAATTTGACTCCCAAAACAGTCAACAAACTAGCAGTGAGTAGAGCTGGCTTAGCTCCAGAACTGGGAGGGAGACTGGACATGAGCTCAGGGCTACAGGAGATGTGTGGGTGTGACTGTGGACCCACACACGTTCAACACACACAGTTCTGAGCTGGTGTAAGCAGATGCTTAGCACAGACTTTAAGGCAGGACAAGAAAGTGGGGGTAGAGTGACTGAGTTCATCCTAAGCATTTATTGAATAGATTGTATAGACTGCAAAGAACGTTTATCATCTTGGTTACTTTTTACATTTAACTGCTCAGTGCTAGAATTTTATTCTTCCTATAAATTTTCACAATAATACTCTTTTGGTGTCATAGAAATGGTTTTATGTTTGCTGATATATTTCAAGAAATGGTATCAAAGTGCAGAGGAAATTCAAGGGAAAAGGGCACGGCAGTTCTGACTTGTAAATTTTTATGTTCTACTGGTCTGGAGAAATGAATTGTCTATAATCATATTTGAAGTGTAATCCACTATTGGGCTATTGTTATTGCAGACATTGTGGATTTTACATGGACAAAATACTGTGTCAATACAGTTCCACACAGAAACAAAGAGAACTTGGGTAGAAATTAAAATCTATACAGGAACAAATATTGTAATGGCAGCATTACTCATTTACATTGCTCCACTGAGATTCATTGCAAAGTCCTACAATCAACTTACTGTAGCTGATGTCAATAGGTGCTGAGTATGTTGAGACTACTACATGTGCAGTTTTCTGTTTAGAAGTAAAACTAGTTGACATCTGTAGTAAATGTACAGCTATAATACATACATTGATTGATTTTGTTTATCTCTTCTAATTCAAATGTACTGCCTGATTTTTTTAAGCTTGCCATAGCTGCTGGAAGAGGAACCATTTCGATGGGCAGAGATGGTATCACTACATAATTACATTAAAACATCCTTTTACTACTTCACAGCATCTGTTGATTTTATGTCACTGGTGCTCAGTTATCATGCAGAGATGTTGCACCGTGATGGATAAACTGCAAAGTAGTGCCAGGACATCACTACTGCACCCTCATCATTTCACTAAATTAATTTCATTCGGTAGTGCCTCTATTTTTTTCTTATCAGATAGCAGAAAGGATTTCTTTGTCCCTCTCTTAGCGTGGGAGGGAGTGTCTCCAGGAGATCTGCTCCATTCCCTGATCATTCTCCCTAACAACTGCAATTTATTGGAGAGGCATAAATTTCCAAGCACCACAGGGGGCATGATGTTATGCCTGTTCTCTCTCTCTTTCTGAATTCAGATACAAAAGGAGATCCAAGCAGATCTGAGTAGGTTGAGAAAGGTATAAATGAGTGGGTGGACCCCTCTTATGAGATAAAGTCACAGGCAACACTGGGATCTTACTGAATTCTGTAGGACTGCTATAAACAAATACAAATGACTTCACAACCTCGGGCATGTTCATCTGAGCGCGCTGAAATCAGTCTAGACAAACTCAAGGCACATTTACTTGGAGGAAGAGGACAAGAAGAAAGTAGCCTGCCCTGTACACTGTTAGGTCTCAAGTGGCCTCGTGGCTGAACAGCCATTCCCCATCTTCCCCTGCTATATCAGAGCTAAACTCACTTATGAAGAACTAATATACTCAAAGGAATGCCAGTAATTCACCACAGTGGGCCAAGCTTTGGGTTCATTTAAACTCAAGTCACTGCTGAAATTTTTATGAGCTTCTAAGGACTTTACTGAGATCAAAAGTGAATCTAGTCCACCTCTTCTAACAGTCTCTTTACATCCCTATTTTCTGTACTTTCATGTGAACAGTGCACTATTATTTTATGTGAATATCAGCAACAAATTGCACTGATTTTCAGTGTAAGTTCAGAGACAATGAATATGGACCTTTAATCTTCACTACATCCTACATCTCAAATGTAAAATTAAGATTTCTAAGATGTATTCATTTCTGTAATATGAATTAAATATTTGACACTCATATCTAATATTTTTATTTCTATAAATTGATATAAATATATATATTTAATATTTGACATATAAATCAATATTTGTTTCATGAATGTTATTTAGACCGAAAGGAACTACTGGAAATGGTCTCAGAATAAGGTGTTGCAATCTGAAATTCCAGCAGCTATCACTGCTACAAAAAGGTAGTGAAGGGTAAAAAGCATAAGAAAGAGGTAAGATGACTTTCAGCTAAGTATGTTTTAAAAGACAGAAGTCTGGCCTAAACCAAAAGTTCAGCAGCAGCTTAAAACAAACAGATTTTCAGTCCACTGGCTGAAAGGCTGCCCTTGCAAATGGTCTCAGAGATAATTAGTCTCAAACGAACATTCTAAAGGAATTAACTAAGGAAAGAGGCAAAACTGTTCCTATCAGACTGCTCTGACACCAAAAGAACAAAGACACAACTGAACAGACACACTGGGACTTTGACTTCCACAGCTAGCACTCTTTTGGAGTCAAAGATTCCCAAATCCTGCCAAGATGGAATACTTGCAGCTTGCATCCTAGTGAAGAAAACATCAGATACAAACTGTATTTTTTTCAAGGTGATACAGTTTCAAAAGTCAGTGATGAACACAATACAGAAACATCCAAGCAGTCCCAAAATTATGAGCACAGAAATAGAAAACAAGATGAAAACACTGTCATGTCTCTCTCCTCCCCAGTGAAACCCTGCAGACATGGATGGTTTGGAACAAAGTGATGACCTATAGACAGCCTCAAATGAGAATGAATGAAGAAGCAGCTAATTGGAGCACAAATACTTACATTAAGAAGACATCACAATGAGACTGAACAAGAGGTACACCAATATCCTGATCAAGAGATATACTGGGAGACAATAAGCAGGAATATGTCAATAGAGGGCAGAATTAGAGGATCACTGCAAGAGAGAATGCAAAGAGGGTTTTTTTCACTCTCAGTATTTACAAAAACTCACCCGAAAAAACATCAGCTCACCAAATTGTGATATCAGCAATGTAGTAGACTGAAAAATATTGATGAGACATGAAGGTACCAAAATTCCAGATCATCCAAATAAATTCTTTCAGAATCTGAATATCTGAATATCAGTCAACATGCAGGAAATCTGAGCTACAAGTGAAATTATAGAGCTGTTTGGGCTGGAAATGGAATTGAGAAGTATTGCTCTCTCTCGCAATAGGTTTTCTTTCAGCAGTTCTGCTAAAATGTGATGCTGCAGGTGTAGATGCAGGTGATGGAAATACAGCTGGAACTGGCAGTAAGAGATACACAGCTGTTACATGAATAGGTAGAAGTGTGGAAAAGAACTACTTTACACCAATCTGAAGTCCTAAGGGTTAAAATCATGGAGTACAACAATAACTGACTTCTCTGTTTAAGTTTTAGAGCCGTGGTGTATGACATTGATTAATATGTCATTAAAACAGCTATTAAGCACTCCCTCAGAAAGCTCTACTATGTAGGACTGATACAATCTGATGCAAACAAGGCAGGTTTAATAAAAACAGTCAGCAGCAAAACCTGGGGTGTCCCTGAATTTCAGGCTCAACTGCTGTTAACAAAGGCAATTGCCTTAAACAAAGGTGAGAACTTTCAACAGATTTTTTTAACAAAATCTCTCAAGGAAAATATATATAAAAAAGCATATATTTAGGAAAGCAAAACAGAACTTATGGAGGTGACATCCATATATTGGTTGTTGTGAAGACATTATCTATGTCCTGCTGGAGAAACAAATTAAAGACTGACATCAGCACTCTGGTCTGGGAAAGCACGCAAGTTCTTTTTTAATACTAAACCAAGACCAGTCTGTCATATTACTCTTTTCAAAGAAACAAGCTAAAACCAACAGAAACAGAAGATGATGAAGCTTTTGTTAAGGTTTTCATTGTGCCTTTTGATTCCACTTCATCGCTGGCAATTTTATCACATTTCCTTAAGCGCAGGTGTAAAATCAAATTTAGCTCCAAATTACTACATAACCAGCATCACTTTCATTGAACATGAGTCATAGCATGCCTTGAACAGGCTATTATTCTTAGATTAAAAACAGAATCAGCAGTCTTAAGTCTTTGTTGCCTTACATCAGGTGTAATTATTTGTACCAGGATAGAGGGAAGGCCAAGTGGCTTTACGTTCACCATTAAGGTTTAACATCCACTCAGTGCTGGGGAAACACTTATGAAAGGTGGAGTGCAGCAGAAAATTGGCCCCTACAGATTCATATTTGCCAAAATCATTTGACTCTCATCAGAACAAGCATACATTTCACCCACTAGCAGACTACACTAGTACCTAATTACTGAGGAGGCAACCAGACTTTCATGTATATCTTTTTCAATGTCTCTCTGTTCCCCGTGGGAAGAGAGAGAATGACATACACCTATAAATTGAAGCCCAAATAAAAATATTAATGCCTTTCTGTTTGCTTACTTTAACAGAGTTTGAGGGCACAGGTGCAATACTGACAGATGCTTCCTCCAATTCCATCCTTGCACTTCTCCACAGTTAATACATGTACACACATCCAGGGCCTGACCTTCCTTGGGAAGTCCTGACATCATTACAGGGCCATTTAACCACAGCCCCAGACCTAACATGAGCCAAAAATCTGAAATGCAGTTCCCAAATACCCCTGGTCTGACTGTTTCATTGGCTTGGGGAAAAGCAATTTATCTCTCCAGGCAAGGCTGTCACAGCGTCTCATGAGCACGGTTCTGTTTAATGTTCTCACTTACCAGCAGCCCCTTGGTGGCCTGACATTAAATTAAGAAACAGCAGGAACAGGACTGAAAAGTTGTCCAGTCTGCAAACAATGTCCAGCATTTAAGACTGAAAGGAGCCAATTCCTGCAAGTACTTGTGCAGCCAGGACTAGTAGAGCCCTGAGGAGGGGAAAAAGAGGAATATTAAACCTTTGCAGGCAGAAAAACTGCATGGACATCCTCATCCTGGTCATTGGATGGGACAGGAAACTGAGGAACAGGTGCAAATGATCTGCAAGGTAGCTGGGCCTTTTTCACCACCATGTTAAAAGTAAAAGGTAACAAATTTACAAAATTCCATTTAAAAAAATCCGTTTCTGTACCTGAGTTTCATTTCCAGCATCTCCTCATTAAGTAATGAGACAGATGGACAGCAAATCCTCTGAGTAAATTGTCTCTGCTGGCACTCACACAAGCTGGGCATGCGGCTTAAATAGTGATGCCCTTCCCCAGCTTCTCCTCCACTAATGCTGTAGCTTCTGTGCTGCTCATCCAAGTTCCCAACCTATTAAACAGTGCTCTTAAGCAATACTGTGATACAGTATATATATTATACATATATACTGTGATACATGACTAATGTCATCTCTAGACTGTCAAGAAACCTATCTCTAAATTCATATTGCTTCAACCTGTCTGTGTCCATGTTTATAAAAACCATTAATTTCAGCCATTCACCTTCCTTTTTTTTAATAAAAAGCAGTACAATCTCAGCAAAAGGCTAGAGCCCAGGAGAAAAAGAGACAGTACAAAAGACCAGGAAAGCAGAAAAGAGAAACAATATGTATTTGCAAATAGAGAATTGTCCTATGAAATCTTTGACTTTGTCATCAAGTTGATTTCTCTTCTAACTCAATGTGCAAGGCCTTGGGACTCTCATCATTAACATGTGATCATACTGGACAATTCATAATTGCAGTTTTCTATACAGACTTTGCTATTGTAATTCCATAAACTTTAAAAACTTCTCACAGTTTATTTAACTAATAGGATTGCTTAACTTTTTCTAAATAAAAATAAGTTAAATAATCAAATCCATTAAAGGAATTCAATTTTTCTGTTTGATAGCTGTGGGTACACAAGCTTGACCATCTGGTAATCCTAGTGTGAAAAGCAACCTAAATCCCCCTCTGTCTTCTCCAAGGCTCAGACATGCCCTATCAGTCAGCTGAACGCTTTCCAGATACACACTGCTCAGTAACACATTCACAGTTCATACAACAAGAAACCCCAAATCCTGCCCCAGAGGTAAAAAGACACTTGGTTCAGGATGTTTTGTTCTGTCTGTCAAGCAGAGAAAACCTCTTTAGCTGAAAGATAATGGTTCGTGTGCTAACACAGAAGGATACACAGCAGATTATTTTTGAAAAAAAAATTCTAGGAGAGAAAAAAAATGAGGTAATTGTGTGTTGTACACCACTCTCACTCTCTACATTTTTAAAAGGAAAATAATTCTCTTGAGAGTGTTTCAGCTTTGCATAAAGACATGGAGTACAAATACTAATGTGAAAAGGCACATACTCCTGACAATTCCTGACACCTTGCTCATGGTTTCACATTTGGAGAGGGAAAGCACACTGGTTACTCTTTCTAAGGTTCAGAGCAATTTCTCTCACCCCTCATCCCTTACCTTTTCATTGAAAGTAATGTCTGCATTCCAGAAAAATCACCAATATCTTCCCCAATTTTTTAATCTTGTGTAGTCTGTTCACACATCCTTTTACCCCAGTACTGCCAGAGGAAGACTTTCTTGCCATTCCCAGTAACATCAGGGCTTGCATTTTCTCCTGAACATGACTACTTGGTTATCTGTTGGGAGATAGTGTCCCAAGGCTGTAGAAAACTTTCTTTGCAAAGCAAAGCCATCGATGACTTCTCTGAAGTTAAATCCCATACCAGAGTCACTGTGGATGCCCTTGCTGTGAGCTCTGTGCAACGTGTGCCCAAGATTAGACAAGATGAGCAAAGACAGGACAAACAAAGTTCAATTGTCTAATCTGTGACCTTTGACTGTGACAGCAGTGGTAATAATAAAATGCCCACAACCATACTTCTGAAGATTAAAAAAAAATTAAAAATGATGGTTTGAATTAACCCCTCATTACTGGGGAAGGAAGGAAGCTTTCCCTGCATGACTGATGAGCACTGTTCCTCTTTTTGCAACTACTGGTTGCAGGGATAGGTACAAAGGGACAGAATATACCAGCAGAAAAGCTGTCCACTGGTTTTGGCTGCAGTTGTTTGAATTACTGGAAACAAATCACTGGGAAAGCTTAATCCTGTGGCACCAGCTTCAGTGTAGGTGGAAGAAAGGAGAACTTTGGCATGTATGTAGTTTAAAGAGTGGAAGCATGCTGTGGATCCCCACTTGATGACTTCAAGGAGGAAAAAATACCCTTTGGGTTTGTCTGCTTCCTGAAATCCATGCTGTGAATCCAGCAGCAGAATCTAACTTTCATAATGCAAAAGAAACTTGCAAAGCTGATATTGTATACAAGACCAGCATAACTGGGTGATGTCGTTAATAAGGCTGGTATCACTTCACTTGCTTTGTTTCATTCCATTCAACAGATCTTGTGTCTGTGGAAGAAAACCAGGCAGCTATTTTTACCACAGAGATGATCTCTGATAATGACGGGGTTTTTTTCATTTATTTGTGTGAGGGTGGGGTCCAGACGCAATGACAAAAGTCCAGTCTCTACCTTTTATTATGTGCTGGTTTTGGGCCAGTGTAGAATTAATTGTTTTTACAGTGGCTAGAATGGAGCTGAACACACGGCTAATAATACAGAGATGCTTTTGTTATTGCTGAGCAGGGCTTGCACAGAGCCAAGGCCTTTTCTGCTTTTTGTGCTGCAACACTGAGAAGGAAATTGGGTGTGCAGGGGAGGTTGGGAGGAGACAACCAGGACAGGTGACCCCAACTGACCAAAAGGACCGTATGACATCATGTTCAGTACATAAAGTAGGAAGAAGAAGGAAGGGAGACATTTGGAGACAACATTTTATCTTCCCAAGTCAATGATGGGGCATGACAGGGCCCTGCTCTCCTAGAGGTGGGAGAACACCTGTCTGCCCATGGGAAGGTGAACTAATTCCTTGTTTTGCTTTGCTTCCATGTGCAACTTTTGCTTTTCCTAATAAACTTCTTTATCTCAATCCATAAATCTTCCAGCCTTTACCCTTACAGTTCTCTCTCTGATTCTGTTGGTGGGGGAGTGAGTAAGCATCTGTCTGGTGCTTGGTTCCCATCTGGGGTGAAACCACACCACCCTAAAACAAGTCTTATGACCCACAAATGCTATGTGAAAATCACATAGAAAAAAAAATATTTAATTTCTGGAATGCTTTTCTCTGGGAAAAAAAATAAAAATCAACAACCCAAAGAAACTAACAAATCAAAACCAAACAATTTCACTAGGTTCAATTTACAAGTAGGATGCTGTCTCTCCCAGCTCAACTACACAGGCTAAGGAGTTTGACACAGACAAAAAAAAAGGCAAACCAAAACTAATTTTCCTTAAACATTTGTATGAAAACCGCAGCCATATAAGAACAGTTTAAAGAACAGGGCACAATTATGTGCAGCAGAGCACTCAGGCAGTGATGCCAGCTGGACTGTCCCTCCATGATACACACCCTTAGAGGGTTACACCTTCACTCTTTCTCTAGTACCTTGTTGCTGTGTCTTTTCTAAATTCCTTTTTCCTCAGCACACCAAGAGACTCATCTCCAATGCCATGACAGGTCCTGAATGTAAGTAATTCTTCCAGTCAAGAAGGAATTACCCTAGCAGCTTAGCTCCCATGCAGCTCCTATATGCGTACTACAATAAAAACCAGCCACTATGGAGTCCAAATGTCTTCCACTTTTTTATACTGAAGAGTAGAAAACTCTTGGCTTTGTGTGACAAAGTTTTTGTAGTGAAAGGCTGTGGGGGTAGCTTCTATGAGAATCTGTCAGAAGCTTCTACCATATCCAACAGAGCCATCTCCAAGATGGACCCATTAGCAAGGGTGGCAGAGCCTCTGGGATAATATATTTGAGAATGGGAAAAACCAGCAACTGCAGTCAGAAATAATAGTGAGAACATGTAAGACAAACACTCTGCTGATACCAAGGTCAGTGCAGAAGGAGGGGCAGGAGGTGCTCCAGGCACCAGAGCAGAGATTTCCGTGCAGCTCCTGGTGCAGCCCATGGTGAGGTGAGGCAGCTGTGCCCCTGCAGCCCATGGAGGTACAGGGTAGAGCAGAGATGCACCTGCAGCCCTTGGAGGGACCCAGGCCAGAGCAGGTGGCTGTGACTCTGGGGAAGCCTACACTGGAGAAAGCTCCTGGCAGGATATGTGGCCCAGTGGAGAGAGGAGCCCAAGCTGGAGCAGTCTGCTCCTGAAGGACTGCAGCCTGTGGAAGAGACTCACGCTAGAGCAATACATGAAGTGTAACCCATGGGAAATAACCACATTGGAGAAGTTTCTTGAGGACTGTCTCCTGTGGGAGGGACCCCATCCTGGAGGAGGGGAAGGGTGTGAAGAATCTTTCCCCTGAGGAGCAAGCAGCAGCAGAGACAATGTATGATGTGTGAGTTCCCACTCCTCGTCTCCTTGCCAAGTCAAGTCTATTTTGCCCATGACAGTAACTGGAGAGAGATCTCTCTCTGCCCTTATTTCAACCAAAGTGCCATGCATCATATGCACTCTCCCCTGACCAGCTGACGAGGGGAGGGATAGAATGGCTTGGGGGGCACCTGGTGTTCATCCATGCTCCACCCACAAGAACTTCTTCAATAAGTATTTCTCTGCTAATCATAAATCATGTGTATCTGTTCTGAGGTTTGCATTTTAGTGTATCTCTGTAGAACGGGTTCTGAAACCAAATTAAAGTTGCTGAAGTACATTATTAGCATTCACATGTATCCTAATACAGGAGGAATCCTAAAATCTTATTAAT
Organism: Cyanistes caeruleus; assembly: GCF_971803275.1. NCBI lineage: Eukaryota > Metazoa > Chordata > Aves > Passeriformes > Paridae > Cyanistes > Cyanistes caeruleus. The sequence continues at coordinate 82,239,477 of NC_141703.1, forward strand.
GACAAGTTATTAGTAGTTACATTGCTTAAGATACCTAAAATGCTGATTTTCATTAAAGCTAGAATGACCTTAGCTGAAAGATCAAGATTATTACAGCATATGTTTGGGTTTTCTTTCCAGGAAGTTGAGTATTTAAAAGTACCAAAGCATAATATTAAAGCAATATTACTAACATAGTGATTAGAATATTAGCAGTAATAGCAGCACTTCCAGTAGAACAGGAACCAAATCTATTTACAGAGTATTAAAATCTCACTCTGTAAAGAGACAGCACAAATGAGGGGAAAAGACTAACCCCTAGCTGGGAATTCAATTGCCAGTTACTCTGTTTCACAATCTCATTTTGGAGGACAAAGTGCCTGAAAAAGCATTAGCTATCCTTACAAAAGTTATCTCTGTAGAAAGATACCATCTCCTGTTCCCTTTTGCAGGATGCAATATGTTAAATCACTTGCAAAGCAAAACAACACAGGGATAAGCATCTATTTCTTACAAAAGACAAAGAGAATTATTTGCACAAACCTGAACCTGGACATTTTTCATCAGCAGATCCTAATAAGAAAAGTACATTTGGATTTCATCCATAGTATCAGCAAAACATTACAGGCAGAAGAAAAAAACCATATACCCTGTAACTTTTCTTCCCCATAGATACTGTTTTACAAAATTTTTCTTCAGACACCATTTAGGAGCTTCCTTTTTGCCACATGGTGAGTAGTATAAACTGATGCTCCATCTTTTCACAAGAACATAAACAAACAAATACAAAAGGAGTAAACAGCAGCTGCAGGCACCCATACATCATTTCACTGAAGTGTGATGCCTGAATCCCATTTAAAGGCCTTAACTGTGGGAGCTCACAAACTCCTCTTACTGATAGGCAGAGAGGAAGAACCTTTTGGTGACAGGTCTTGGTTCGAAGAGGGAAACATTCTGTTTACTCTGAGATTTTATAACAAAATTAGTTCAGTCTCCCTTTAGAGAAGTACAAGTTAAAAAAGAAACCCAGTGTTATCCATATTCTGGTCTAGAAGGGACCTTAAAGATCTTCTAGTTCAAATCCCTCTTCCATGGGCAGGGATGCCACTCATTAGACCAAGTTTCTCAGAGCCCCAATCCAATCTGGCCTTGAACATTTACAGGGATGAGGCATCCACAGCTTCTCTGGGCAACCTGTGCCAGCGCTGCCCCCCTCCCTTCCCCACTCTTAAACTGAAGAATTTCTTCCAATGTCTAATCTAAAGCTATCCTCTTTTAGTTTGAAGACTTTCCCTTTTGTTCTTTTACTACATGTCCATGTCAGAAGAACAGCTCTCTCACAGCTCCTTAAGGTACTCTAAGGTCCCATCAAAGTCTTCTCCAAGCTGAAGAACTCCAGAGCTCTCAGCCTGTTTTCATAGGAGAGCTGCTCCAGCCCTCTGACCACCTTTGTGGACTCCTCTGCACACACTCTAACACCTCCATGTCCTTCCAATATTTAGGGCTCCAGAGCTGGAGGCAGCACTACAGGTGGGGTCTCAAAAAAGCAGAGACCTGGTGGCCATGCTGCTTTGGATGCAGCCCCAGACATGGTTGTGCGAAATACAAGGACTGCATGAAAGTGTCAGACTGAGCTGCTGAGTGAAAAAAAATTTCTAGCATTGCTGAAAGTTTTAAAGTTTAAAACAGTTCTGGAAGAAATGTAGTGAAGAAGATCATCAGAGAGTTAAGATAGTAAGCTACAGATTGAATCAGCTTTAACAGAGAAATACAGACAAGTCTATGTATTATTGTTGAATAGTCCTAAATTAATTAAGACAGGTACTTCAATGCATGAGTAAACTTAATTAAAACACCAGTACTGCATGTAAAAGATCCCCTTCTTTTATTCTCTATATTGTCTGGATGATACTGTTCAGACAAAAAACATTCTTTTTCCTTCTTTACAGTCTCTCATAAGGAAAATCAGAGCTTGAAAGGGTTGTAAAAGAAAACCAAACCTAATATCTATTTCAAGGTCTGGGTCATAGTAGCAATTAGTTGAATGGAGCTGCCTTTCAGCCTACCCTACAGCTACCAATTTAAACAATAGACTATTTACAATGCTACTTACCTTATAAATGTAGTGTAATTACTCATTCTAAGGAAGATTCGATCAGGCATAAATGCTAGGTACACAAGCAAAATCATGCATGGATTGTGTTACTAATGTTGATCATTCCTAATCCTGTTATGTGCTATTGATGGTTATCACCATTGATTTACTAATCTAGCTAAAATACCTTGTATGAATTATGATGTAAACCTTAAAAAGTAAGCTTCAAAATGTAGCACAAACTAAAACAAGGAGGAAATCTCTGAGATATTTTTATTTTTAAGAAGGAAGAAACTGTGGTCTTGAAAAGGTCAAAAATAGTATTACAAGAAGTGGCTGCAAAAAGGCTGCAGGTATCACCACATTATTTATTCAGTGACTCCAGAGCCGACGTGCTTCATTTGCAAAGGAGAAAATCACTTTCTGTCCCTAGCTCAGGCTTCTGAGACTCAACCTCATCAATAAAAGTTCTGCTGGCTGCCTTAGGTCTTCAGTGCAACACCAGAGCAAATCCCACAACCTTCCATTTATGCCTCAGCAATACCCAGGTCCCACTCTTATTTTCAGTGGGAATTTAACACAGGAAACAATTCTGTTGACGATGTGCAAAATGGGGCAGAGATGTCTCCATGCTCTCATTTAGCGCTGTTGGTTCAGCAGGTTAACAGGAGCAAGGAGCAGTGGGAAATGGATTTGCACCGCTGAAGTGAGCAGCTGTGATTCAGAACGTATCAAAGCAACAGCTTGCTTGGGTAAGAACTTATCATTCCCACTGAGTCAACTTTGTTTATAAATCATCACTGCTCCTGTTTTCTGGATTAGAAATGCGGAATTACACACACTCTCCTTAACAATTAGGCATGTTTGCATGGATAACCATCATGAATAAACCATGAAATCACTTCACATTTGGAAGAGAAAGAACTTGAACAAATCCCGTCTGCTGAGAAGACACAGTTCTCAATACAGCATGTAGCTACGTTCATTTGTCCTGTTTGTATTACGATCACATGTGAAATTAATTATGTGAAGCACTATATGTCTATAGCTGATGAAAAAATTACAATGCAAATAAAAAAAAAAAAAATGAAAGCATGTTAAAGTAATACTCATGGCTTAAACCAGTAATTTGTTCTATCTAATAGAGCAGGCAAAATAGTATGAAGCAAAATTAATGAAAAGTACTGCAAATTACATATTATAAAGACTTGTGCCAATTTTATAGCAGGTATAGACTAGGAACTGAAACCCAAGAGCAGCAAGGCAATAGAGCAGACTACATTTATATTTCTGTCTTCTTGGTCCTAGGCTACTCAAAGTGCTGGAATGAGCCTGGTGTAATTAATAGCCACGGACTTGATGGGATACAGTGGCCACCCAGTGCTCTTCTACAAAGGCTTTTTACAAGAGAAACTCCTTAAAGCTGATTCAAAAAATAGCCTTGAGGGCTCTGTAGCATCTGTGGCATTTTTATGTGGTATGAAATAGAGAGAGGGTAAAGATTTCCCCCAAGTAATCACTGGAAGATGATCTAATCCTACAGTAAATTATTGTTAATGTTTTTAGAGCATTTTTTTCCTTACCTACAGGAACAGTGCATCTTGAATTCTCTGTGAAGAGCTAATTTTAATTTCATGAACACTTCATAAAATTATAATGACCTAGGATTCAGACTTGAGGAACAATTGGCATTCTTCCCATTGAGTAAAAACTAAGCTCTTATTGTTAGGGGTAGCCAACCTTATTTCTGCTGGTGTTAATCTACCAAATGGGTTAGCAGAGATCTTTATATCTCTCCGCAGACAGCTACCATCAACATTTTCTAGAGCTGATCTGTACCATTCATTCACGATTACAGGTTGTGGCCCTGCACTCCATCCTGGTTGTTTCTTCTTCCAGACAAACAATGAGCATTTTCCACTGCTGTCATTTCTTTCAGCAAGTACATTATCCATTTCCATAGCCCACCTCAACAATCTGGGTGGATGGATTCTGCCTCCAAACAAAAGTCTCCAACTGAAAAGGCTCACAGCTGCTGTCAGTGTTCACCACTTGGGTTTCATTTTGACACGACATGTTTTTTCTGTTTAGCTACCATTTGAACGGTGTTTTTGCTGATAAAAGGAGATAGAAAATGTCCTGGGAGTAGATCACTACAGGAAAAAAGGTAATAATTGCTGCTGGGCTATGTAAGGACACAGACCTTGCTGACAGAACAAGGTCCAGGAAAGGTAATGTAAGACCTACAAAAACAAGTAAATCTCCTGTGAAGGAATTCTGTTTTCTCTTATTCTCAAAGCTGCCTGACTGGTCCTAATATTCTTCTCTGTTGATAGAAATGTTACATAAATTACAGCTACCACCACCTACATTAGTTTAACACTAAAGGCAATTAATTTGAAGACTACAAGGGTCGTAGTAGTCCTCCTTCTCTTCTTTGGAGAGACATTTCCTGAATGTAGAAGATTAAGTCAAAGTAACCTTAGTGACTTAATGAGAGAGCAGCAAGTGAGCTGAAATACCAGCAGACATGTTATGGCTCCCAGTTCAATATTTTGGCCTCTTCTGAAGCATGGAAGTGTGTGCATCACCAATGCCACACAGAGTTTTACAAGTTTCTACTGACATGCAACATTTTGGAAAACTTTTGGAAGATTTGGGAGAAGGAGAGAAGATAATTTTTACAAGTATTATTTTTTTACATGGAATGTCAAACCATTTAATCCCCAAATCTGTTGCTATTTTTGCAGAGCATTTTTTTTTGCACTGTCATGGTTTAAGTGCTTTCAATTTACTATTTCCACCATGAAAGTCTCAAAGCCACTCTAAGTACCTGTTTTGGAGAGGGTTTTTTTACCTTAAATCATTACATGGAACTGTATGACAAAAGAATGAAGATTTGTCTGCTTTGGGATAATTTTTTTCTCCTCCATATTCCTAAGGTTTTGATGTTGACTTTTAATGTCTTCCACATAATTTATTTATCTTACTGTATTTAAAAATGCTGTGTGACCACTGTGATCGGTGGTCCAACCAGTACTGGATCAAGTAATCAAACCTTTGTCCCTCAGCCTTGGAGAATGCAGGAAAAACTTTACTCAAGTAACTGAAACTGAGCTATTAATTCTGAACTTACTTTATTACTGTCCTCACAGACAGTGTGAGAGAAGCATGGTTCCCTGAAACCTCAGTAAGAAAAGGTTCCACACGGAGAGAAGGAGACTAATGCAGGTCTTCCTGTCTTCCTTACACTTAAGTTTCCAGAATAATTCACAATAGAAGACCAGGCATGTAAATGTGCAATGTACTGCCTTCAGACCATACTTGCTGCTATCTCACAATTTAACACCCGTTGAAAACATCTAAGGGAACAAGTATAGCACAATATCCTGAGCCAAATCTGACTGTCAGCAACAAGGAAAAATAAAATGATTTCTCAGCATCACTCAGATTCTGTTTCGATAATCATCACAAGAAGAACTGTTTGTTCCTAAAGCACATTCTGCTTTTGCAGGTAGAAACATGCCTTCCTTTGGATGTCTTTATTTTAATGCACCTGCAGTTAATTCTTCAGAGGCATCCAGTGTATATCCGATGCACCTTTGGCCTGCTGTACTCTGAAGTAATTTACACCACCACTTACATATAATTCACATTTTTTGTACTCCTACTGTTCGTATATTTTTCTTGGAATCGTAGAAGCATTAAGTTTCGAAGAGATGTCAAGTATCATCAAGTCCAAGCATTATCCCAGCACTGCTAGGTCTGCCAATAAATCATGTATCTAAGCACCGTGTCCACATGTTTCTTGAACATTTCCAGAGACAGTGACTCTACCACTTGACTGGGCCGCCTGTTGCCTGGCCATGCTGCCAGTGAAAAAAATTTTCTTATTATCCAATCTAATGGTTGGGAATGTGTTTTGGATGAGGTCTGGCTATGGTAGGTAAGTACATCTTAGAAGCTTTCTGCCAGATATTTAAACAGGTGAAACAGAAACATAAATTTTAGCCAAATATATCAGGGATTATAAATTCCCTCAGAGAAATGAAGATGAGAGAGACTCTGTTCCTTGAGTCCAAACCTTCAATTCATAAGGCCTTTTTTGAGGAAGAAAATTTCAGCACTGTGTTTATAAGGTTGGGGCTTTTTTTCTTTCTAATTATTATTAATACATGAAATACAAAACTGCTATGAATCATCTTACTCATTGACATGTCTGGCAGAGAAACGTAAGACGGAGTGTGAAACTGTGAATAGAATAACTTATCTAATTTCTACTTTTGAACCTGCATATTTGTATAATTTTCTTTTTTTTCATCCTTTTAAAGTCCTTCCAAACACTCAGCATCCATGGTATTTTGACATCAGATTCCAGTGATACTTTCAGTCATATATCCTTTCATCAGACTTCGGAGAGTGTCTTCCATCTTCCCTAAATGCCCTTTTGGTGGAATGTGTAGGAAAATCTTGAGACAGGCAGAAAAAGAAAATTATCTTCTTCACAATGTTTAACACCATGGCCTCTTAAATCATGTATTTCCTAAAGGAAACAGCCTCAATCTTTTAAATCTTTCATCCTGAAAGCCTTTTTGCCTCTACTCACTAGTGACCTTCACATAAACAAAAAGCTGATGAATTTCAAGAGAGGTGCAATAGGTTTGTTTTTGCTTTAGGCTGGTAACATTTTGGACCTAACAAGTAATTACAGAAGGGGGAAAAATACTTTTTTTTTTTTTAATTGTTTTTAATCTAATCAGGAATTGGTATAATCTCATAAAGAAAGGAGGAGAACAAAGTAATTTTTTTTTCTCCTTGGAAGAAGGAATTAAACAAGGCAAAATAAAGTCTTCCCTGATGAACAAGAAGAGTTGAACAGCAAACTAGATTAGCTATTTGAGGGGGAAAAACATAGGGAAGATTCTATGAAAAACACAGGACAGTAGTTTCCAGATTATGAGGTATTTGAATAAAAGAGACTTAGGCTGCAAATGAATTTAAAAAGGCAAAGGGAAAGAGAAGACAGTGACACAACTCTCTGGAATGATGAGCAAGAACAGTGGTCCCTAAGGCAGACTGGAAGGGAAGGATGGAGACACAGTGAGGACACTATTACAGTCATATGAAATCACACTGCAGTCTGTGTAGGACCAAAATCAGGCCCTATAATTTTCTGGGCCTTTTTGCTATCCTTTGCTTCTAAACAAAATGGTTTTATGTATCATTGACATAGCATTGTTCTGATATTGCATTGCCTTTAACTCACTATGCAAAGGCAGATTCTCAGAGGGTATAGTAGTGAACTGCTGAGAGGCACTGAAAAGAAAAGAAGGAAGCAAAAATTGGAAGAAGGTCTGGAAGATTTGAAACAATAAGGCATGCAATTTTTTTGAGTTGTGTCTCAAAGTACCCACTGAAAGATGTGCACTGCAAGAGAAACAGACAGCATTTCAATGAGAAAATATCACTGCAGGGATCAGAGACATAAGAACCATGTTGAAAAGTAGTGATACATAGATAAGTTTGATGCAAAGCCAGAAACTAGCATCAAATGTCAGCAGTGGAGAGATTGTAAGCGTGTGAAGAGACAGAACCCTGGCAAATGCAATTTAGGCATAACAAAACTGAAATGAGTAAGACCAGAATAAACTAGGAAAACCCAGAAGTGATTCATTGCTGTTGACAGTTAGCAAGGAGAGAGAAGAGATACTTTTGCTGGGCATTTGGGGGTAATGGGAGGGTTGAGGGGGTATCGCATCCAGTCAATTGCAAGATCAATGAGGGTTAAACAGTCTGTGTAGTCATTCAGTTGGAAAAAAACAATACTTTCTCTCTTCTTCTCCTCACACATATTCTTTATTGGTTGCACATTGCCTTAATCTGTGTAATAGTCAGGGCTTTCCTTTTGAAGTCCTTCATGTGCAATCTTGCTGGGAGCAAGCTGCTCCATTGACACATCTCACCTACTCAGTTGCTGTGGCAGTACCTCTATCCCTTGTTTTCCACCATTTGAATTGCTCAGCCTTTCAGTCACCCTTAGTCCCCCTCCTTAGTCCCTAAATTTTGGTTAGTACCTAAATCTTGTGCTAGGGATTCAACTGAGTTTTGCAGGTGATAACAGCCATTTAGACAGACATTGTTTCCTCACAAGATGTATGTGCCAAGCTTATCAGCTGTGATTGACAAGTGCTCCTGCCAGCTCTGTTGGCAAAACAGCAAGAAAAACCAATGGAGGAGACTGAGAATATCCTGAAGAAACTATGGAATTATTTTGGAAAAGGCATTGAGGAACACTTTACAGATTGGAGAAGACAACCAGAAGTGAATGGAGTGAATGATCACCTAGGGATAGCCCCACAGCTTCTCTTTGTGGCTGATCATCGGAGAAAGTTTTTCTTTTCTCTTTTTTTTTCATTTCTTTTCTCTTTTTCTTTTCCACTAGAGCTGATGCATTCTAACAACTATGGATATTAAAAAAAAATAAAATAAAAAAACAGCTTTTTTTTTTTAATCTTTTTTCATCATCCTGCATGAAATTATATCCCGATGGGAGACAATCCAGACATTCATGATTTATTAGCCTGTCAAGAAATCTTTATAACATTTTTCTGAATTAAATATATAAATTGCCCTGAAAACAGAAGACAGCAAACATTTTCTCTTACCTTAATTCTGTTAAAATCAATTACATAGCAACAAGCTACAGGTTACAATTAAATCCAAGCTCATCTTTAGGTTGAGAAGTATTACATTTTTGATGTGAAAAAGAATTATAAATATTCACTAAACCATTCAAACTTTTGTGGAATTTGACATCTTTAGAAAATCACATCAACATTTAAATCTACCTGTGAAATTCTCAGGATCAAGTCACCTGTTTTGGTCAGACAGCTAAGAGTGATTAGACCTTCACAAATTCCCTGGCAACCAACTTCTAACTTTTAAAAACTTGGTAATTATCTTAAACAGTCTCTGACACTTAAATTCCTTGCTAATTTACCATGCATTATAGAGACATAGCAAACTTCTTGTGGATGTACTGTATAATTTGTTAATTATTACTCAGTAAATATCTTCCTAAGATGCATTAGGGACTCTGTTACTAATATTGACATTTTTTGGTGAATCTCTGGCAGCATTTCAGGTTTTTCAGAGCCATACCTACACTTCTAGGCTCACATTCAGTCTTCCTCTTCCTACCCAAGTGTATCCCTGAGATGATCCCATTATTTTGTATCCTTTCTGAGGTTTATGATTCAGTCAGCTGTTCATCTGGACAAACGTGTGTCTAATCTCAGGTGAGCTGAACTGGTCTCTCACAGAATCATAGAATAGCCTGAATTTGAAGACTCCCTTAAAAAGAATCTGGTTCCAAACCCTCTGCCATGGACATGGACACCTTCCTCTTGACCAGGTTGCTCAAAGCCCTGTTCAAATTTTCTTGAACACTTCCCAGAATGGGGCATCCACAGCTTCTCTGAACAACCTGTGCCAGTGCCTCACTACCCTCTGAGTAAGGAATTTCTTCTGAACATCCAATCTAAATCTCTCCTGCTTTAATTTAAAACCATTCCTCCTTGTTCTCATTTATCCAGATTTACTGTCTGATAGGGACCAAGCTCAAATGAAGACCCTGTGCCTCAATCTAAAAAACTTATTATGAGTTCTTTCTCTCTCTCTCTCTCTCTCTCTCTTTCTCTCTCTCTTTTTTACTGCCCTTGCAGCACCTGCCTACACTATGAAAACTGCACAGAGCTCAGAAAAGAACCAGACCTAAGTATGCAGCCCTTAATTTATTCTTACATAATTTTAAAGCAATTAAAATAAAATACAACAATTGAACACCATTTAAGCAATGGGCCAATCTACCAGCTGGGAAAGAGAGAAACATGCTGCAAACAGCTCAGTACAATTGCTCACTGCTTATTTTTTTGTATATTAATTAAGTAATTTAGAAGCAAGAACCAAGACAGAAACAAAGGAAAACAAATTGGATGATCTCACAGTCCCACAAGCTCTTGCTCTTGCCTCGTCTCCAGGGCATCTTGGCTGACCCTTCACAACAGCTTGTTCCTCCTCCCCACATTTTTATGTATTCCTTCTGTTACATGCAAAAGAAAAGGAGAGAAAAAGATGCCTGACCAGCATTAAAAATCCCATCTTTCCTGCTTGGAAGGAAAGGATTAATTTTACCAGATGGAAATGTCTGTAAGAGAGAGACCTACATCTCAGCTAGTCACCTAAGCTTTTTCTGGCAAATGGAGAGAAACTGGCACTTTCAGGACACAATTAATCTCATCCCCATGTAGATATTTAAACTAGGTCATATGAATCATGCCTTAGAAGAGACAATTCCTCTCTACTGACACTAAAGGGAGCCTGGAATCACTAGATATAGATGTTTACATCGGTTATGTCTGAAGTTAAGTGAGCTGGATTCCACCTGAGATCTTCAGATGGATTTCTTGTTTTGGAGGCAAAATGCCTTATATTCATCTTTTGGTTGCACACATGGCTAGAAACAAGCATGTCACTGTTTTTAATAGCCCAAGCACTACAAGAATGTACCATGTGATTCACTACAAAAGCACGTTTTCATAAGAAATTAATAACATCTCCAGAGCACATAGCACAGAGTGTATGAAAGAACTAATCAGCACTCCAAACACCCTCTCAGCAAGAATTCAGGTTCTTGACTTCAGAGATCATCTAGTAAAAGTGGAATCATCTTTCAAATTTCCCTTTTCTTGAATTATGCAGTATGATTTACTTTCCAATAAAATCACTTTTCATATAATGTCCAGTCAGTCAGTTGCTAGTTGATATCATAATAATCTAAGGATACTAGGGAGACTAAAGGGCACTGAGTACCCAGAAGCACATTTGCTGCTGTTCAGCCACTGGAGATGTGCAATACAAGAAACCATCTCTTCCATACCAGCTTTGTTTTGCTCACAATTTATTCACTTTTCCATTTTAACACCTTTAAGGTTAAAAAAAAAGGGAAAGATCCCTTTTTTGTGAGAAGTTTGACCCTTCAAGACTTCCTGACTTTTTCTTAGTGCTTAACTAGTGATAGATTTCTAAATTGGAATTTAAACAAGGACTAGGTTAAAGAGATTCATTCCTAGGAATTTCTACTGTGCTAGTCATGGCTAAGTAGCCAAGCACTTACCATGGAGCTGCTGGTAAAATAGACACTAATTTCTGAAGAACAGAAATACACATAATGCTAAATCAATGGAAAACAGATACTGTCACGGTAAATATCATCATATCTCTTTTCAGCTGGAATTATAAATTTGACTGACACTGGTGAAAATATTTGTATAATATGCTTCTGCAAGTCATTTAACCCAGCACTTTGAGGCATTTTATTAATAAAAAAATTAAAATGGCACACATTAAATGGATTAAAAAGTATCTAATTTACAGGATGTAGCATATAACTAGAAATAGGAGAGTTGATCACCTGTATTTGGTGGGACCCTCAGGGACTGATCCTGGCCCTATGCTTTTCAAATGCTGACCAGTCTGGGAAAAAATTCAGTCACTTACTCCTGTCCAGTTTTAGCAATGACAGAAATGAAGTATTGTGGTAAACGGTACTGAAGACAGGTCACTGATACAGGTCAATGTAATTTTTAACACAGACAGCAATAAAGTCCTGACTCTGGGAATAAAGCAACTCCTCCTTACAGGCACTTTGCAGAGAGTGAAGCAGATGGCAATCCTGCTGGCTGTGGGGCAGGACATGAACTCCTAGTGCAGCTGCATGGCTGAAGGAGCCAGCATAACCCTGGACATGCACACAGTCACTTCTGTGGGAGCTGGGACATTTATTACTCCTGCACAGGGCTGCAACTGCTCCGAGGCTCCATGCAGCTGTGGCAGGGATGGCTCAGCATTCCTGCTGTGAAACCAGGGAGAGCTCAAAGACTGGTCATGAGACAGATGAGAGCTCTGACAATCATGCCTTGCAGTACGAGATGCCAGGAGCTCAGTGTATTTACTTAACCAAAGAGATGATTAGATTATGTCTTTACTGTACTCCAGAGCTACTTACAGGGGCACAACCCTTTGCAGTGGGCTCCTCAGCCCAGAGCATTAAGAGGCAAAAAACTGAAAGGCACTCAAAGTTGGAAGCTGAGACTGGATTAATTCAGAGTAGTAATATGGCACGTGCCTCCAAAAGACTAATTAACCCCTGGAATAATACATTTGTAAACATGTGAGAGGTTCTGATCATCAGAAATAATTCAACAGAAACAGAATGTTTTTCTAAAAGGTAGGGCTAGTGTCAAGAGATGGATCCTTCCTCCAGCAGCTCATGTTAGCTAAACAGTCTGCTCTGACAAACTAGAGTAACTGTGATTGTTCTGCCCAACTTGAAAACTTGGCCACTTGATTTTGTTTGCAAATGAAAACTGAAGTTTCGAAAACAAATCCAAGCAGGCTGAAAATCCTGTCCAAAATATCTGCAAGTATGCATGATGTATCTACAGTATTTCTCTTCATCTGTCTTGCAACTCAGATAAAAATGCTTTTCTGAATTTTACTTCTCCAGTTAATCTTCCTTTTCAAAAGTTTTCATGAACCTCTGTGCTATCAAAGGCAGGAAAGTCTTTCTAACTACTTCAGGGTAGTTCAAACAGAGATTCCTGTTTGAAATTTGAGAAGTTTGAAAAGTTTGTTTCTTTGGTGAGCATGAGACTAAAGAAAAAAAAAAATTGCTTTATGGGATTCAGATTTTTGTTAACTTGTCTTTCCAGAAAATGTCTGGAAGCTGCTCAGTTATCAGGAGAATTTATACTATTTCAAACACTTAGATCTGTCTGGAGTAGCAAAGGGAAAAATCAGCCACTTCCTCATTTGATAAAAGTGATGGTCATGCCTTTAATAATAGGATTTTTTCATTCTGTAACTTCTGTATTAGCCATTAATCTGTAGCTATCACATTATTTTGACATGTGAACACAGGTGGAATGCAGACTGCCTGCGCTGAATGTGTTTCAGAGTTCATTTCTTTTGTGTGACTCCATAAGAGAAAAAAAAATCTGTCCTCCTTTTGAAGCCTTCTTTTGTATCTCTACTTGCAAAAGACATTTTCCATGTCTCCAACTGTCTGTAAGGATACGACAGGAGGAACAGAACAGAGGCTTTCCCTTCTGAAAACAGATACAGGCATTTCATGCATTCATCCCATACCAAAAACATGGAGCCAAAACATCTCAGCATGTCCAAAATGTACAATATACAGCCAGCAACAGTAGCATTATAAGAGGACACACCTGTGAAGGCCACCCTGGAAAACACAACCTGCCACCCAACCACACACTATCTGTGTTCCAACTTAGCGCCAACAAATGGGACAGGGAAAACAGATGAAGTTGGAAAGAAGACAACCAGGAGAGATCTCTGAGCAGCCTTTAATTGTGGCCAGCTTTGGTAAACTCCATCCATCACTGATTAATGGTCTCCTGCACTTCTCCCCATACAGGTAATAGGAGCCACAGAATTTCCCAAAGAAACAAAACAGCCCTTACTTCTGTCTGGAATCACTGTATTTTGTAGGCAGCACTAAATTCAGGATTGCTGTTCTAATTTCTAAGCAATCTCATAAAGCTCACACAAACACTGGCATTTTAAGCACATAGGGAAAGCCTATCAGCAGTGATTTAACAGTAGAGGATTTAACTCTTCATCATTTTTATGTAAACATAAAATTGTCACATATAGACATGATATTATATTCTAATTCCTTGCACATATTTAAAACCCAATAAATTTAAATACTTTTGCAGTCCTAGATCTTTTCTAATTCTCCTCTAACAAAAAGGCCAATTATACATCTCTGATAGGAACAGCTCATTAGATAATCTCTAATGAGTCCACATTAAAATGGGAGGCACAAAATAGAACTGAAATATTTTTCTCTGTATCATTATCTATCCAGAAATCTCTGAATGAAGAAATCAGCGCCTAGCTTCTTCTATACCTTCCAACCACTATTTTTGTGACTAACTCTTCTAACTTTAGATGAGTGCCCCTTATCCCCATAGCAAAATATTCATATTTGCTTAGAGTTCATAAAGAATTCTAAGTAGTGGATTTAATTCTTTACACCATGCTTGTCATTTTAGCATCTCTGTACCTATTCACACATTTGTAATGGCCTTTAAGGGAATATTATTTTAGTCTACGGGTTAAATACAGTCCCAGTCTTATCATATCCAGAAAGCCAGAGCTGCTGTTGTGTTATTAATCTAGTCTAATTACCTCTTTCATTCATAACTTGCTATGGTCATGTGCTGTAAATCAGCTCTTGAAGCTGAGAGGAGCGGTAAAGTATATATTTAGGTACTGCAAATGCTTACAAATCTTCCCAAGTTTGATTTTGAAAGTGGAAAAATCAATCTTCAAGATTCAAACAATGTACTTCTTACTCAAGATGTAACTATTGTTTGAGCAGTATGAGGCTGGATTCAGATTTCCTCATGAATTCCTATTAGCGTCACAGGTGTGACTGCAAAAACTGGGCCACGAATGAGAATTTTACCTTTCTATGAATCATAAGCACAGGTAGTACTGCAAGCTACCAAAAGGAAGAAATGCTGTATTGTTAATGTCATAATTTTGAGAGACCTTTCTCTGTAGAAGTTAGTTCAAGAAATCAATAACTCCATTTTTTGCAATAAGTTATGACTTCCCAAAAATTCCATCCTTATCTAGCAAAAGGATGACAACAATACAAACAGCTCAGGTGGCTGTAACTCTTGGGACTAGGTCCCACAGGTGTTGCACAAATCCCTTAGAAAGTTCAAGGTCTTGCTTATTTTACAGCCCAGGCAAATATTTTATAAGCAGATGAAAAGATACGTTACAGAAATGCAACTAGAAATTCACAGCCTATATAGCATTATCTATTTCCTTATCCTCAAACCTCTCAGGGTGGAAATTCCACACCAGCTTTGTTGGCTTTCTAGTACTTACCCGCATTTTACCTTGGTATTCTAAGATAGCAGAGGAACTGTACTGTGACCTGCCACTTGTAGTTGTGTCTCTGCAGTTATGAGTAAAGTAAGTCAGACTGTCAGACATAATCAGAACTACAAAAAGGAGTAAACTCAAATAAAAGTTGCTCATGAGTCAATTCTTAATTACATTAGGAAAAGTGAGAAACCAATCTTTCCTGCTTACTCCCTTTAAAACGCTACATCAAAGCCATCCCTGTGGCTTTTGAACTGTTCCTCACTTCATCGAGAAGTGCTAGATGATGGTGCATGATTGAACATTTAAAAGAGGAAAATATGCATAAGAAACCAAGGATCATGTTTGGAAGTCTGTGAGAGCTTGAAGTCCTTTTTCACTTCATCCCCCCTCTGCAAAGAATACCATAAGAGTACAACAGGACATATTTCAGCAGTACAGGCCCAAGTCCAAAAGATCCATAAGCTCTTTTCATTTGGATACCAAAACAGCTTTTGGTACAGGTGGCAAAACATGGAATATATACAACTTAATTATGTTATTACATCATTAATATAGACTGGCAGAGAGGAGGAATCACAGTAAAAATGTAGACAGAAGTCAGAAGTTCAGTTGTCATTTGCGACGTTTTATAGCTTTGGGCAGAGAAACACTTTGCTACATGTTGTGATTCCTCTGCCTTTACTGTTAATCCTTAACTTGGGTTGCAATGGAAGGTTCTAGGTTAAAATAATTATTTATATTTTTGCAATGCATGTGGAAAAAGAGGATGAACACAGAAAGGTAAGGTGATTAAAGGATTCCAGCTCCCAGCACCCTCCATGGGCCTGTGCTCCATTCCTACCCCAACAGCTCCTCTCCATCATCTGAGATCCTCAAAATGTGACAAGGCCTGGGTCAACATTTTAGTCACAAATCACATCACAGTAACTGCTTGACACAGGTATAACCTTTTAACTACATAGTTTCAGATAACACAGGTAACCCACAGCTAGCAGCCATAACCAAAAAAAGCTCTTACTTAACCCAGTGTTTAAGCAGGAGCTCAGTTCTGTGAGATGCCAAGTGTACCCATTAACATGAAGACAGCCTTAAACTCCTGCTGAAGTAACTCTGAACCTCCTGGGAAGCTTTTGGCTCTTCAAAGAGCCTGGATCTGAATTCACAACATTGTTTACATGAAGAGCCCTTCTTTCTGACTACCCCAAAGCCATTGCTAACTGCTGCTGAGGAGGAGAGGTTTCAAGGCGAGACAGCCCAACACTCACATCTAGTTCTGCACCAAAGTACAAATGGAAGACTTCAGCTCTTCTGCCCAAATTCCTAGAAGCACCAGCTGTGCCTCCAGTAAGACCCTCAAACTGTCAGCCAAAAATAGCAGCCCAATCTCAGAAAAATCTCTCAGAAGTATACAGAGGAAAAGGGGAAAGCAAAACTTCTACAAAGTTTTAAGAAAAGCCAGACACAATCCATAAAAGTTTTTAAACCTTCAGTCAGACTATGGAGCCTAAATATTTACAGTGTTAGCCATAGTTTTACAAGAAATACTGTTAATACTGAGGGAATTTAAAATACTAGCCTAAACCAAGAACAGAAAGGTTTTGATGGCAACCTCTAAAAATCACCTGTATATGAATAAAGTATTTTCAATACACAGTGGACACAATTAAAACAACCAACACTTGACATCAGGCAGCTCCCTACCATAGTTAGCCCAAGATTTACTCATGCTGAAAACACAACAATATATTTAACTACTGCATATAGCAGGAGTTCACTTTTTCAAGCACACTGTACATTTCCACAAGAACACTTCTGATTTTGGAGGCACCACTTTTAGATTTTAATTCCCTGACTCCTTTCTCATTTTTGTTTTCTTCCACTGGGGTACAAAACTGTGCATACATGAGAGAACAAGGAAAGGATCGGTCCAAAATGTAGAATTTTAATAACTGTATGCGGTAAACAGACAATAGTAAGCAATAGTTTTTTCCTTATTTATTTTTTTTTAATAATTCAAAATGTAGGTCCAGAGAAACTCTGACAGACAAAGATATTTTGCTCATAACTTCTCAGACATCTTTTTGCCTATTTTACCCAGTGCTCAGGCAGGAAGACATAAGCATCCACATAGGCAGGTACATGTTAAAAGTCAGTACTGTTCTTTAGTCAGCTGTAAAAATAGGCTTTAAGAATGCATGGAGTAAACCTCTCTTTCTTTTGATAAGTCTTCACATGCCAACCAAGTTCACATGGGCAGTCTCATACAGACTGACAATGAAGAAGTGAAAGTCCTACCTTGAACTTGAAAAATCTGCTTCCTCTAAAGTCATAATGTACAGCTGCCATCAGAAACAGACCCTATTGCTCTCCTTTTTCATTTTCCTGGCCAAGCAAATATATTTCCTGTTACAGCCTGTACTTATAGTTTTATTCTATCTTATGACTTAAAGACTAAAATATTTGAGCACCACTAGGATTTTTCCACCCATAAAGAGGGAAAATGAAAAACGAAAAGCAGATGTTTTATAATGTATTTAATTCATTTTGGCCACCCATAGAGCTGTGGCTTATGTTAGTGCCAACCAAGTTAAAAGCAACAGAGTTCTTCATAAACACTATATAACATATTGTACAGTGACCAGGCTTAGTGAGCTGCTTTCAATGAACTCCTATTTATTAAGCAAACTTCAATGTCAGAAAAAGAAAACAGGAATCACTGAAGGTTGAAGAGGTGCTGCCGTACTTGAGCAGTTCCTGGGGGGATTGGCAAAGTTTGTGCTGCTTTCATACATTATTGTGGCCTAATGCAGAGCTTGGAAAGTTAGATGATCGAAGTATACATTGAAAGTGGATCAGTCTGCTGAAAGTAAAACATCTGGAGGTAAAATCCTCATAAAAAACTATCATGTAAATAGCAGATACTGTATAATAAACAGTTGTTTCAGAAATACTCAACAGTTGAAGAAGTTCCAACAAATTAAAACTATCTTGTCCAAACGATTGCCAGGTTTGTACTGGTACAAACCTCTCACTTTTTTCTGTGTTTATGAATGGAAACAAAGACATTTCAAAAGTTAAACCCATGAGACTTCTAACAATTGCTGAGGTACTTATCAACAAGGTATCTTGTGGAAATTACAGAAAAAATAGTCATTGAAATTTCCCCTATACCTATTCTTATTTAAACTGAGAAATCATATCTCAACAACAACCCCACTTTTACAGATCTTCAGTACAGTACTGCAGGCTGAGGTACAAAATAAGCAACAGAGAATGGTTGGTCTCAAAGCATTTCTATATTGACAATTTACTGCATAGATCACAGGGAATATAAAACTGACAAAATTTACTAACCTGCCAAAAACATTATAGGAAAGCATAAGGAAAGGATGTGTGTATGTATTTAGGAAGACAGAATGGCATTAAAGATTTTAACTTGTATATTTTGGCTTGTTATCTGCAGAATTAAAGAATTCCACCTTAGAACTGGATCATAATTGCAAAAGTTAATTAGAAAGTAATAAAATGTGAAAGCTTAGCAATTTATTACAGCAAACAACAGTACAGACTTTGAGCAAAAACATAGGAGCAGGCTCTTAGTATGTGAACTTTTAATGCAAAATACTTTTTTTAATCAAATGACAACAAATATTTTGACCTAACAAATAGATATGAAATTCATCAGTATCAAACCAAGTGCAAATACATAAAATTCACTTTAATTCAGAGGCATGCTTAAAGCAGTTTGAAAGCAAAAAATCGTTTGCAATTACTTCTGCAGGTAAAAACTGTTCTAACTATTATTATCCATCATTTGCCAGTGCTTTCTTTCCCAGATGGACACACTCATTCGAACTTGAACAAGCCAGAATGCCAGAAGTGCCTCCCCAAAATGTTGGCTAAGGACGGTAATTCATTTAAATTATGCAACTGGATTCCCACAGCTGGCCCACAGCTTGGCTGAGAGCTCGATTCAATGCCAGTGAACCTGTCTGCTAATAATCCTACTTGCAGAGAAGGTAATATATCCAGCAACTTATATTGAAGTTCTGTCTCTAATTAACAGAGCAAGCAAATGTTGACATTAGTGACAAATGCTGCTTAATAGTTACTACGAGACCGGTGCAGCCAACTGGCATTTTCCTGTAGCATTTTGCAGTAATAATCCCTTCTTTATTTCCTAGGACATTGCATATAATTTGTTTTTATGCATTTTGGTTCAACTTAAAAACAAATCAGCACAAAAACCAGCCCGGATAGCAGCAGCAAGACTCCCGGCTTTCAGACAAGTAATCAACAAGAAAGCATGCAGGCAGCATCCCTGGGAGGATGCATGGGGGACCCGACTATAGGAATTCTTATCCTGTATAAAGCTATGTAGCCTTGCACAAACAGCCTTTGGCATCTTGTCTCTGGCCTACCTGGACAGTAGCAAAACATGTTTATCAGACCATACAAGCCCAAAACCTGAACTGCAAGCAGTTAAAAACTGAAGGTCGCTAAACTGCAAAATTCAAACATGCTTCTATGCTTTAGCCACACAGACAACGATAAAACAAAGCCTCCACAACCACCTGTAATAATATGCCTGCTCAGCCAGCAATTCCAAAGTACACAGCAACACAAGGTAGACATTTTCTGCAGCTGGTTTTACATGTACATTCCTGCCAAATTGTTGTCTCGTCCCCTCTTACCTTCACATTAGTCCGGAGTGCACAGTAACATGCAAAAAACATTGCAGTAAACAAGGAGCATATGGACCAGTATTCAGCGTCTCTGCTCTGCACAAACGGTACACACACGATCCCGAGCATGTGCTACTAAGGAGCATCCGTTCCCTCTGTCAGTTTGAAAATGCATTGATCTGTTTTTCTGACTACAAAAAGACATGTCTTGAAGGCACTGAGTGAAAGCTACATATCTCTTCAGCGACTATATATAGAAATATGCCCAGTAATTTCAATTAGCAGAGAATTCAGCATCTGAAACTTGGACCTCAGTTGCTTTTCCTTCCAGCATTTTAAATTCACGGGGGAAAAAGGAGGGGGAACTCACCCAGGGGGAAAAGGTGAGGAATTAAAACATACACAGTGAGTTACTTATATTTCCCCCTGGCTTTGATGTTTTCCTATTCAATATTTTACAAACGTTATACACAGAAAAACGAAGAAAGGTTTCTCTTCCAAGTCTCAAATTTACTGTAGATTCTGCACTGCTTCTGTCTGCTTTTGTTAAAGATGCAGCATCCCTTTTAACAAAGACAACGTCATCAATCATGACAGATTCAACATGTTCTACTTACAAATACAGTCTCTGATTAAGGACAATGGCTGGCTGGCTTATTAACGTTTCCTCAAATGCAAGTTCAGTTCCCTGTGCTAATCTATTTTTAAATAAAAAGTCCCACCTACTCCTTCCCTCTCATTTAATAAAAATGCAGTGGACTAGCTCTACATATCCTGAACTGCATTGTGCTCCCAGCTCAGGCACTGGACATTGCTTTCAAACTCTGCTCTTGCTTGCTTTGGATTAGAAACACAAATCAAAATTAAAAGGAAAGCAGAAAAATCCTGGAAGAAGTCTGTGCCCTCACATTTGTAACTACATATTCTGAATTCAAAATGCTCCAATATCTTCCAGAACGAGGGAACTCAAAACCTAGCCAGAAGGCAAAGCTTTAATTCACAAGCACAAAAATAAAATCAAACCACTTCTCTCACTCCTGTCAACCGCTGGGATGCTGTGAATTAACTGATTGTTTACTGGGCTGCAGGGACACAAAGTCAAAGACTCAACTCTGTTTACAGCACCGGAAACCATTGATATCAGTACCGAATTATGAAGTAATCTCCAGGAATAAAACCAGAAAAGAGGCTATTTTTTTTTTTTTTCCACTGCAGCAGATACTGTGGGAGGCAAAGAGTGAAAGAGGCTTTACTACCTCCTTCTCTATCAGCAGAGAGCAATTTGCGTAGGATAAGCATAACTTAATAGAAATATCTGCAGTGACTTTTAGATTTCTTTAAATGTTTTATGTAAACCCCCTTGGAAATCTTCATAAACACTGAAGTCCTAAGCAAATCAGTGAGTATCTTTCTGTGTGCAATGGAGTGAACAAGCTCAAACAGAAGGGTGTGCATTTAAAGAAGAATAAGGGGGAGGGGAAAAGACAGCAAGGTTTTTTCCAACATCTTCCTAAAGACAAGCTCTCAGAAACTGTCGTCAACTCCAAGAGAACAGCTATTTTTAGCTTGTCATTGTTTGTGCCTTTTTTTAGGAACGAAAAAGGCAGTCGTGTTTAAAACTAGATATTGCTCTGTAACGTAGCCCAAGACAGCTACTTAATTTGATCCCCAGCTCCATCTGTCATACAAATTAAGTAATTAGTAATCACAGCCTTCTTTGGTACAAACAATGACTTCCACAACATAAGAGATGAACCCTGATTTTAAATCTAATTCTGCAATTTTTGTTAGTAATGAAACTGGGGTCTAGATATCATAGTTCAAAAAGCTTAAGTATCCCAAACCTATGGTGGTTCAGACTTTGGCTACAGCAATATCCATCAAATAAGCTAAAACACAGTAAAGTGTTGCTCAGCAAAAGCATGGGAAAATTAATTGATACATTTTTTGTTACTCTTCAAGTGAATAAAAGGAATGCAATCATGGTTTATTTTGCAGTACAGTACACTAAAACTTAAGTATCTTAGTCATTGAAAAAATATCACAGATCTTGGGGAATTCTGATCCACAGAGAAATGCAATTCAAAAAGCAAAGATGAAAAGATCCACAGTCCTGAGAAGTGAGGCAAGGTTCAGGCAAGCATGTAGCTGCATATGAAAATCAAATTCAAGCTTTCTTTCTGCCAAAGGAATTGCACAAGGTTTCAGTCAGCAAAGTCTTTGAAACAACTGTCTTTTTTTCAATCCTCAAAAAGTTAATGGTTTTGGGTTTAGGCAAACAAACCCAACATGGGTAAAATCTCCCTAAAAGAAAGCAAAGCTGCATAATGATACAATTTCTGAGTGATTACCTGGAAATAGAACTTCAGACTCATTTAAGAAACCAAGAAGTAATGCAGCCCCAAAGTCTTCACTCAGAAAAAACTCCCATGACTCCTGAGCATCTAAGAGGAAAAATTATCTAGGAAATTACAGACTGACTCTTGTAATACTGCGAGGGGAAAGAGAGACCCCCCATGCATATGGTAGTTGCCTCCTGTAATAACTGTGGGGCATGTGAGAATTTGCTAGACAATTGAGACCTCTGTAGCAGCCAACAAGGTATTACTTTGCTAGCAGACCAACCCAAAACATTTATCAGGGGCTATTTCAGGTAATCTACACAAGCAGATCCCTGAAGGGCTTGTTCACCTCTGCCAAGACATTTCTTATCACAGCAGCCTAATTGTTAAAGAACAAAACAAAAAGCATTATCACCAAGGACATACAGTATTTTATGATGACTTAACAGCTACTCAAAAGCATCACATATCGGTGATATTTACAGTTAAAGACAGAGTCATTAAAAATGAGTGGGGAAAAAGCTCTGCCTGAGTCATCCAGACAAGCCAAAAACAGCAGGATATTTGAAGCTCTCAGGAGCGCTTCACCACCTATTTAAACAGGTGACAATAGGGAAAAACCCTAGAGATGAAAGAAGTTATTCCATAAAAAAACAGGTTAAGAATAAAACCAGTAGAGAGACAGTAGTCCAAAGGAGCCATACAACAGACCCTCTTTAAAAAGACACACAACTGGTGACCTGAATATTCTTAGGTAACAGAAACTGAAGCCACTATCTTGAGCTGTGAAATTCCATTGTTACTCTTTGCTCCTGTGCGTTCAGAAGGGCAGAAGGGAGCCCTTGGAAGGAAACCCTGGTTGTCTGCAGAGCTTCAAAGACACCAGAGGGAACATGCTGCCTTGGAAGACTTTGATCTCAGGAGGGCCTGAGGCCAGTGTGCTTCAGAGCAGCAAGGAGGGCACAGCCCTTTGCAGCATCCATCACTGCCCAGAAGAGCACCAGGTAGCAGTAACAGCAGTAATAGCAGTAATAGAATAGTACCAGTAGTGGGAATGCCCATAGCTCTTGTGTCCTGAAGCTGTGCTCAAGGACCCACAAAGTGCCATGGCATTATACTAGCACAGAGCTGACAGAACCACAGAATCACAGAAGGGTTTGAGTTGGAAGGATCTTAAAGATCATACAGATCCAACCCCCTGTAAGGGCAGAAATGTCACCCACTAGACCAGGTTGCCCAGAGCCCAACCTCACCAAGCTATGAACATTGCCAGGGATGGAGCATCCACCACTTCTCTGGAGTAACACTGGAACCATACTGCAGAATAAGATTTTTCATCCTCAGACACTTAAGTGTATTAAAGTTGGGTTGTTTTTTGGCTTGCATCACGCATCATGGAAAGGGTGGTATTTTAAAAAAGAGTACCATTAAAAACAATAC
The DNA here is from genome assembly GCF_971803275.1 of Cyanistes caeruleus. Lineage (NCBI taxonomy): Eukaryota > Metazoa > Chordata > Aves > Passeriformes > Paridae > Cyanistes > Cyanistes caeruleus. The sequence goes on from NC_141703.1 coordinate 82,263,011, forward strand.
TCTAAAAATGCAGTAATGAGCCAATCCTCTCCAGGATTTGCTTTATGACAGGACAATGTGCCCCACTGCACTTAAGCATCACATTTGTGGGTAAATATAAGTTGGTCTTAAAAAGACTCACTGCAATGAGACAGATTTTGTGATCACTCTGTGATTATCATGAAGAAAACAAAGATTAGCTATGAAAAAAAGAGCAGTTAGAGGGGGAAAGGTCTGAAGAGAGAGTACATTGCTTTCTGAGTGGATAGAGGGAGAAATGACTCTCCTGTTCTCCAAAAGAAGGAAAGAGTGGATGTCTGCAGGAAACTGGGCATAATGGTGGAGGTTTTCAAGGCTATTTGTAGGCCATGCAGTGCTTGTAAGTATCAACACTGACAATCTGCGTCACTGACTTTGAGTAGCCAGGGGTGTAATTCTCCCTCTTTTTGCAGGAGGTACTGGCTTGTGCAGTCATGGCATTCTGGCTACAGTCATGCTCCATCACTTCCTGTCTTTGCACGCTCCAGCGGTACAATCTATATAGCACTCCACTCCTGCATTGCCTAAATAATTCTGATTTCAGCACAGGAGCTCTAAATTGAAATTATTTTATTCTTTCCCCCATTTCTAAGACTTTAAACTGTCATAAAAAAAATGTTACTTTCCATGTCTGCAAGAAGTATCTAAGTTGAGGGGTGGCATATTGAAGGAACTGTTGACAGGCACTGCAGGTCTGTAGGGCCTACAGTTTCCAGATGGCATATAGAAATGGTGGACTGAATCTATGGGGCATCTGGAAACAACTGCAGAAAGACGAATGTGGAACAAAGCCACAGTTGGAAAGAAGTCTTTCTTAGGCTGTGCACTGCAGCAAAGCCTAGTAAAACATAACAGACAGAGGAACTACATCAGCAGCTTGAACTCAGAATATCTTAAAGTTTTCACAAAGAGAAAGAAAGAGGCTGAATAGATTATTTACAAACTCTCATCTCCAGTACTGTAAACAGCTCTCTGATATCCTGGCATTCTGATGCATAAGTTGCTGTGTCAAAAATTCTTCCTCATTTCCAGACCAGTAAACACCAAAGACCTTGCCCTGGGCTGATTTAACTTAAGCCACAGTTTTGCCTGAAAACTTTCTGTTCCTTTTTTCTGCGCAATCTTCTTAATACATTTGTCTGATTTTTGAGCATTTAATACTTTTCCTCTGAAAGTCCCAGCTCCTTGCTTTCTGTGTTATGTGGCTGCATTGAGGAAAGTTTTGATCAGATATATAAAAAACCATATAATTTACTTATAAAATAATTATTTTTCAATATTAAAATTTATACATATTTCATTAACCAGGCTTTGCAGTTAGTATTTCATAATTATAGTCATAAAGCCATTTATAATAAGCAGATTTAAAGAAAAAATAAATAAAGGTCAAATGATAAATAAAGAATTAGTGAAGAATGGCCTCATTCTGTGAGTCTTTTCTATGTCTGTGAATTTTTCAGGACAGGTTTCCTCAGTGGCCCTGATGACCCTAAAATAAAATAATGAGAAACAAGGAACAGAAGTTCAGAAAGAAGAAATTTAATTACACTTTATCTTGAGGTACTCAAAAACTCATTTTTTCCACTCTTGTATCTGTAATCCATGGATAAAGTTTATTCTACACCTCATCCTGTACAACTGATTGAGATGGCATAACCCCTTTAATGCTTAAATTGATACACCCAGCTTGCAAAGACTTTTTTGACTCTGAAGATTCCCAGTTGAGTTTCCTGGATTTCACTCAAATTGATTACTAACATGTATGATTACTCCACAGTATGTGTTTCATTTTGTGACTATAAGAGAAAACCTGCCTTTCTCCTTGACCTGAATTCCCATGATAACTCCTTCAAAAAGGCATTTCCATTCACAGTCATATTAAAGGCCATTGCAACCTGGAACCCTAGGAGATTATCTAGGCTGTTTTTCTTGGTGCACCAAGATTAATCACACAGAGTTTGGTTCTTGACAAATGGTCGTCCAACTTCAAAATCTCTCATGAACAGAATACAGCCTTTGCTCCAGTTGGTCCTTTATTCTTAATATGGAATTCACAGAATCGTATAATTGCTAAGGTTGGAAGAGATGTCAAAAATAATCAAATCCAACCATCAAGGTAGCAGCACCACCACCATGCCCACCACTAAACCATGTTCTTCGAATACCACATCCATATATATTTTGAACACTTCAAGGGATGGTGATTCCACCACTTTCCTGGGCAGCCTGTTGCAATGCTTGAAAACCCTTTCAGAGAAGAAATTCTCCCTATTATCCAAGCTAAACCTCCCGTGCTACCACCTGAGGCTTTTTTCTTTGATCCTGTCGCTTGTTACCAGGAAGAAAAGACTGACCACACTACAACCTCCTTTCAGGTAGTTGTAGAGACAGATAAGGTCCCTTCTCAGTCTCCTTTTCTCCAGACTAAATATCACCCACTCAACACAAGACAAAAAGTTTAAATTATTAGAAGCCTTTGAATTATTAGAAGCCTATGCTTGTTTTCTGCACAAAACATTTGGGGAAAAATGAAATGGGGAAACGATGCCTATCTTGTCATGATTGCCGTCACTCCCCAATTATGAATTAACGTTTTACTTTTATAATTTATGAACTATAATTTATGAACTAAGCTTATTCATTTAAGCATAAAATCCACATTTCCATGGTAACAGCATGAATGAAGAAGGAATGAACTTCCAAAGTTCAATTGCATTTATTACAGTACTTAAAAATAAACCTCCAGCAATTTCACTGAGGAAATTGCTGTAGTCTTTTTGTAAGAAAAAAAATAATTAAAATTAAATCCCTCACTGTAAACTTGTATAAGAACAACTGGATTTTGAATTGTACTTGATAAAGATCCATGTGTGTCAAAACATTTAGTATTTTATTCTTTGTACTGTGATTTTAGTTGAGGAAACCATTTAAAGGGAACTTATAGTTAGATTAAGAAATATGATAAAAGAATTTGTAGCACTGGAAACAATCCAAGTTTTCATGAAAATACATGTGAAGAGTTTTGGGGTTTTTTTTATGTAGACAGTATTTTCATTAAACAAGCAAAGTGTTTGAGTTTACAATACAGAGTACACGGAGGGATATTCATTGGCTAGGATCTAACTATTCCTCTTCATTCAATTGATAACAGTTATTATCTTAATATATTAACAAACTTAAACTAGAAGTCTTATCAGTGAGATAAACACCTTGTTTTAAAAATATGTTTAAATGTAGCTGGTTCTTGAAAAGTAATTTCAAGACTGCATAGCATTTGAAAGCAAAGGATAATTAATGAGGGAAACTATTTACAAGGCAATTAGTGCAATTTTCTCTGTTTTACTGATTTCAAATGATGAATCAAGATGTTTCTAGAGGCCTTATGAATTAAAAGCAAACTATTAGGCTCAGTAAAGAACAGATAGGTTAGAACAGGTCTAATTACTCTATTAATGTGCCAAATCTAGCAGTTTATTTTTTTATTTTAAAAAAATAAAATAATTTTCAAAATAAGTTTATTATAAACACAAAGAAGCAAAAAACCTTTTCGAGCAACCTATTTTTGTGAAAACCAGTAAATTGGTGATGAATGTTACATCTGTATGCCCTCTGGAACCTGTGACTCCTACCATTTTATCTGGCCAACCTAGATACTTTTTCTTCCAGTACTATCCAAACTGTAAATAGAATACTCAGACAAAGACTTTAAAAACATACTAGCAGCAACAATAAACTCAGAAAAAAACCCATCCCATGACTGATGGGAACTTTTCCTGTACAGTTTTACCAATTATTTCATTCCTTACTTCAGCTCCTCTTTTATCCATCAAGTCAAAATATTTTCATCTGAATTATTTTCAGCTCTATGTACAGATGCTCATGGGCGTCAGTGAGATGAATACCATGGTCCTGAGAAAACTGGCAGGTGTAGCTGATAGGCCACCCTGCATCATATTTGAAAAGTCACTGCAGTCAAAGTACCCAGTGACTGGAAAAAGGAAAATATCAATTTTCAAAAAGAATAAAAAGGAGGACCATAGGAACTACCAGCCAGTCAGCCTCACCTCTGTGTTTGGCAAGATAATGGAAGAGATCCTCCTGGGAGCTATGTCAAGGTATCTGAATGGCAGGAAGGTGATTCCAGACAGCCAACACGGCTTCAAAACATATAAATCACCCCTAAATTATCTGTTGGCCTTCTGCAATGAAGTGATGGAGTGACTGTGCTGCTAGATAAGGAAAGAGAAACTGATATCATTTATCTTGACTTCAATAAGATCTTTGACAGGGTCCCACACACATCTTTGTCCCTAAATTAGAGAGATAAGGATTTGATGGATGGGCTATTTGATGGATAAGGAATCCCCTGGATGGCCAGTTGCAGTCAATGGCTCAATATCCAAACTGAGATCATTACCAAGTAATATTCTACAGGCACCCATGCTGGAACCAGCACAGTTCAGTATCTTTATTAATGACCTAACCAGTGTGACAATGAAAATCTGCACATGACATCAACCTGAGTGGTACAATCGATGTGCTAGAGGGAAGGGATGCCATAAAATGGGACTTTGATACATTTGAGAAACTGTCCAATGGAAATCTCATGAAGCTCAACAAGGTAAGTGCAAGATGTTACACCTAGGTTGGGGCAATCACCAGTATCAGGTATTAATAGATTGAGAGAAGCCCTGCAGAGAAGGACTTGGGAGCACTGGTAGACGAATGAATTAACACGAACTACAGTGTGCACTTACAGCCCAGAAAGCCAACCCTATCCTGGGCTGCATCAGAAGAAGCATGACCAGCAAGCAGATTGAGGGATGTGATTTTGTCCCCATCTATATTGCCCTCCTGAGACCCCACCCAGAGTGCTGCATCCAGCTCTGGGGCCCAACGTTAGAAGGATAAGGATCTGATGAAATGGGTCCAGAGGAGGCCATGAAGATGTTTGGAGGGCTGGAGCATCTCTCCAATCAAGACCAGCTGAGGGAGTTGGGGTTGTTAGCCTAGAGAAGAAAAAGTTCTAGGAAGACCTTGCTGAAGCCTTTCAGGACACAAATGGGGCCTATGAGAAAGCTGTAGAGGGAATTGAGAATTTCACATGGTACTCCTAAAAACTGCTGTTAAGACAAATCTCATCAGTTAGACCCCATCTCTTACAGGGGCTGTAATTAGTGGCATCATGATAAAGAAGTTTTGTGGGGCATTTTGTTTTTGATGGTGTAGGGATGTTCCACATGTACTGACTGAACAAGTATTGTCATGTTTTGCTCTTCTAGGTCCAATGGAACCCCTCAAATGTGGTGGTCAAAGCATGGCTATTTCTTTCTGGAAATAATGCTTTTTTAGTTACTTCAGTTGTGGAGAATTTGGCACACAAAGTCAAAATTTTAAAATGTCCTTAAGAGACACAAAATATTTTCAACAAATTTACATCTGAATAGAAACTTTTTACACTGCTAATATCTAAGTACTTCTATTACTTCGCAGCTGTTAAAGAACACTTTTATACCAATATTATTTAAGGAGTTCTATTATTTCCAAGTAGTTAGAAATTTCCTTTTAAAATACCATGCTTTGCACATTTCTTCCAAGCATGTCCTCTTCTCACTTCAATACTCCCTTGAGTCACATACAGTGGATATCAGATAAATTCAAAGAGTGTCTTCAGTGAAATATATTGCAAAATGTAAATTACTGCTATAATCTGATGATATTTCACAAGGAAGCTGACTTTAGCACTGCTTCCTCTGTAACTATTTATAAAAGCTAAAAATCTCTGCCAATCTTTCTGGCTATGGGGCTGTCTGTAAACATTTTGTTAATACTCCTATATGCAAAATTAGTCTCAGTGTAGTACACAGGGTCAGTATCTCTTTTGCATGGAGGACAAGACTGAATGAGACATGCATGCTGACAGCAGAATACTAATTGACTAGATACATATTTATCCAAGAGGAGCATTTTCTGTTCTCTTAATACTTTATTTAAATAGTTTTAGAAATTGCAGCCCTTTTGACTCAAAGAAGCATGCCCCATTTCACACATTAACTAAAAATATCATCAAATCTCTTAGGAAAACAAAGTCAGAGTCTACTGTCAATCATAATACAAGTAACCTTTTTCATTTCAACAGGGTCATAAATATCTACAGTCCTATAAAATATGAGAATCTGGCCCAAAGAATAAATAAAAACAGATTAAAGTATGATATATGCTGAATGAAAATCTGCATGTACTAAAACCAACCTTCTTACTAACTTCAAGGAATTTCACTTATGTTCTTTTAGGTGGAAAATAAACGTTAATGCACATGCCACAATACTGAGTTCACATGTAAACCTCAGCTATAAAGAGTCAATGCTCCCTGTTTTTCCTTTGGCAGATCAGCTGTTCTACAAAAACACAGTAATAAAGTCTGAAAGTATCTTTTTCTACCCCCTTTTCATCACCACACTCAAACTGGAGTTCACATATTGAAATAAGCTTTAAGAAGTGTTTGTGAATATCTGTTCGGTCACAATGACTGGAACATTGAATAAGAGCATCACCCAATTGTCAAAGAGTATTCCGAACACAAGAATACTGTCATCTGAACAACTTCATATACATTTGCAGTTATTGTGTAACTTTAGTCCACATGTGGTTTCCTGATTTGGGAAACTCCTGCCAGGAGTTTATCTCTATAAACACTGCAAAAATCATGGAAAGTATATAAAGTGTGAGGGATTGATGAGAAAGCTGGGGAGTCCTGATACAAATGATAGAAATATTGTGTGAGTCTTCAGTGGAAGGGCAGATGGGCAAGAGACCTTTCAGCTTGTGCTTGTCAATCAGAACCAAGGAAAGGCTATTAGGAGTTGTTAGTGACTCAGTAAGACAAGTCAAACAGGACTTTAAGAAGATTTTCCCAAGGAAGAAGGATAGGAGAATCTGTTGTGAGAGGTGACTCATGTCTACAAAACAGAAGAATACAACTGGGTTAGTCTTTTGTGAGCTGGAGAGATGCAATACAGCTATTGGTTTTTTTAAAAGTCTGAGTCTGAAGAGAAAGAAGTGAAGTCAATAAAATAAATATACACCATAGGAAGGACTTTTTTCCATCCTCCACCAAACCAGCGCAGTAATGTAGCTCATCTCCCCACCTTTGATGACACCTGGTCCTTTACAAAACCTGTGTAATGCAATAAAGTAATGAGAATTAAATAATAATGGTTGACATAGAGTGTGTGTATGTGCATTCATTAAATTTACCTTTGTAACAAGAATATATCTCTTTAAATACTCATCAGAAATCTGTTAATTAATGGCTGCTGCTGATGCTGTATATGATCCTCTGGAAAAAGAAACCAAACCACAAAGTAGGCTAAATGGGCAGACAATTGCTGTCTGCTGATTTAAGTGAGTTCCTGGCCAGGAAGTCAGGCTAGATGATAGCCAAGTTCTTCTGGACCACATGCAGATGTATCTTCTAATTCACATGCACAAAAAAATGCACAAAACTGGAACAATCTGGAAACACTCTCAGCTCCACAGTTGTTACTGCCTGTAACAGAAAACTGTCATTTTATACTTCTGCTTTGCATTGTTCTCTGCTTCTTCCCCTATGTTTTCTATAAGTAGTGGCATTTCATGCCAATTAATGAGATGGGGTTTTGAAAGAGATGTAGAAATTCCCAAGCTACAAGTGAAGCTGTTAAAACCTGTAATGAAGCTGTGCAATGCTCAAAAATGTTGGCCACCTGGAAGAATAAAAACTTTTAAACATATCTCTACTTCTGATGCATTGGCTTTTTCTGTCATTTGACAGCCCTCTGCACTGAAATAGCTTGTTGAATATTTTAGAATCAACATCATGGTATTTCAGTGAAAGGATTATAATTAATTTTTCACAACTGCATAATTTCAGGGCATTGTGAAATACAGCTTCAGTGGGTTTCTTCATGCAGCAGTGTCTCACTGTCATATTGAACAGTTGTGTCTATGGCAACATGTTCCTATTATCATAGATCTCCTATACCTACCATCATCTCTGAATTTTTCTTAGGTAATTAACACAGAACTCAATGCTAATTGGTAAAATCAGAATGAAAATAGAATTTCATGCATAAAGTAGCTTCTTCCTACATATTGCTGTACACATCTTACACCAGTGCAAAGAAAAAACCTTTTTTGCTTAAATAGAACTGGAAAACATTGGAGACCAAAAGAGATCACCATTTCCTCTCCATTTCCTGGCTTCTGCTGCTACAAGAAAGATCTGTTTATTCACTGTTACACTATTGCACAGCAAATAGTGTAAAATAGAATATTATTCTTCTACTGTAGAAGGAAAACTGGTAGAAAAGCTTCCAGACTGAAAGCCAGGACTCTCAGGATCTCTCAGTTTACCAGGTGTGGTAAATAGGCCTGCCCCTCAATTTATTCATCTGCAAACTGGTATTTATAGCATCATTCCCACTAATAACTCTCAAAATGTCAGTGTTTTTATTACAACTTCCAGTCTTTGCTGCTCTGTAACTGCATATTACCTTTCAGTAAGGACCCACTTTGGTCTGCAAAGATTTGAATGACAAGTATGAGAGGTTAATATTTTCAAGTAATTTCTAGAGATTGATTTGGAATATTTGATTTCCTTAATTTGAGCAAACAGTCCTCCATGCTCACTGTATCGTTGAGCTCTACCACCCACAGTGTGCAGCTTTGTGCTCTAGCACCTAGAGCACTTCCCAAAGTATTTTGCCCTATGTGAATGCATATATTTGTACCTTCCTCTATCACAAGCAGCACACTTGATTTCAAGAATGGAACTTGATATTTTTCATAACCCTCTTAGAACATGTTGAAGACATCTCTGGGTTGGCACCCCATATTTCTAGGGAAAAAAAAAATAAAATCAAATCAAGCTTCCAGCACTGCTATATTCTTAGTAAAATACCAGAATCGATGACATGCCATTTATGAATATTTTTTTGGACTTCCCACTAGATTACACCATTAACATACTCATGTCTCTGCTCAAATAACCTGCAAATTATTGTGCTAATGTTTTCCTGGCACGTGGTTTTACATTCCAGTGTGCCATAGTCATTAAAGGTAGCCATGAAGCACCCAGAACAGCCTCCAAAGTCTTCACCTTGCCTATAAGAAGAATCTTTCACTGCCATACTCATTCTACTATGTTATCTTACCTATAGCATTTTACTACATTGTTTTCAGCTACCCTATAATCCCCACAGAAAACCAGTAAAAGGCATGAGACAGGAAGGGAGTTTATGCCCTCCAGCCAAATTTTCTAAAGAAGCCTCTGACAGTTTTATGCCTGGTACATAATTCAGAGATATGTAGGTAACATGTCAGAAGGTCCAGCTGCAGAAATAGGACACAGAAAGAAACTGGTAAAGGAATACACTTTAATCCTGAGAAAAAGAGGAGCTGCACGTGGGAAAACTTAGTGGTGCTGTAGTTGCTTACTGCCCTTTGCAGGTCAGAAGGTGACTGGTTTGGACAACAGCTGGTGGCTCATGAGATTGGGTTAAATTCCCTGCTTTGCCATAGGCACACACCAGTGCAATAAAGAGCAAGATGTTTAACCTACAAGATCCCAGTGTCATATATATCATGCTCATGAGCATGGCTGTTTTTTAACACTATAGGATTATCAGATGCTATGAAAACAACCACAGTAAAAACAATGGTAAATAAATCAAGTCTACCTAATCCTAAGTAATTTGGGATATCACCTGTCACCTAAAATCTAAAGCTTAAGAATCAGCCAGTCTAACAGTTCTGCAGGTTCTCCTAAAGTGTGAAAGCCTCTGGATGTTTAAATTAAATTATTTCTCTAGACTTTATCTTCATCTTTAACACATACTCAAAGTATGTCTTCTAAAAAATTGGTAATTATGTGCAACCTAAGACCATCTTGAAGCTCATCTATAGGGATAAAACCACTTAGACCCTTACTAAATCCTACTTTGATCTCTGTCTAATTATCTCCAAGAAGCATAAAATCTAGATGAAGTGAACACTGCAGTTAGCATCACAGTACTGGTGCAGCAGCAGAAATGATGCCATTTTTCACCTGAGATTCTTGTGTTCAGATCATTCTCTTGGGACCGCTTGGATCACTCACCATCATTTTCAGAGAAGGGCTATATGGCAGAATGCAGACCAGATAGACTCTTTATAATGGTTCCCCATAACTCACAAGTGAAAATAAATTTAGTTATGGTAGGCAGAACTTATTATTGTCTCTCCTCTCATGCAGAAAATTGTCAAAAATTTAACCAAGAGAGAGCCCAAGTTGAGCACTGGAATTAGGTTGAATGCAACTGAGGGAACCATGATAGGAAGTACTTACTGGTATGATACAAGTCACACACAACTGTATTATTAAGTCCAAAAACTGCAATCAAAAATATGTTTTAAAAAAATTTCAAAAATTTCAAAAAATTAAAACCCTTCTACAGAAACTAAACCAACTTCAAATATAAAACCGTCTGTTTGGTGTATGAATCTGAAGGAAAAAGGCTCTTTATGTGTGCAGGGAAGGTTGATCACAACTGCATCCCATACACATGCTCCTTGTAAATGTGATCAATCCCCTTGCTTTCCTCCAAGATAGCTATAAAAAAATGGATGCAGGAACGAAGGAACTCCTTTCCATCAATGCAAGAGCTCAGTCGCCTTTCAATATTCAGTCCAGAGCCCAAAATAGCCTAACCTTGGGAAGAAATAGCCAAGATTTATAGCTAAAGCAAGTGGAAAGACCAGAAAAGAAATGAATCTGTGTATGGGAAAGCCTGATAGCCAGCCCTGTAATGAGCTGTCAGAGGGCAGAGCTCAGCAGCTGCCTAACAAAGGAGTGCACAGCCATGAGGGATATCAGGTGCACTCTTGCACCAGGCTTGACTAGAAGGATGTTAAACACTAAATTAAACCCTAGGCATTAACCAGAGACCATAACCATTACCTATATGAAAGGAGAGCTATTTGGGAGAACTTCAAGCCTATCATTCTCTCTTCAAAAGCAACAACAATGAAGGATCTCCATGAAGCAGAAAAGGCTGAAACAGTCACTGCATCAGATCAGGAACCAAATAGCTGCTAGGTGAAAAAATAACCTTCAAAAAGAAAATTCAAACTTCTCCAACAGCTTATCTCCTGGAAGCCAGAAACGTTAAAATCCCTGCATAAAAACAACATCCCAGACATCCCACTAAATGTCTGGGATCTGGTCATTATGTAAGAGCTACCATCCACCTGGGGCCTGTGCTAATTCAGGACACATACATCTCTTTCCAATATTGGTTTACTTTGTACTTTGTTCATCTTTTTATTGCATGGCAAAAGCAGGAAAAGCATCATTGTTCATCCTGCTGGTGAATAATCTTTCATGTAATCTTCTTTTCTGGAACTGGGAGTTTTTTAAGATAATATGCACATTGTCTGGAATTAATGTATGCACGGCAGTTTTTCAATGCCATTTAACAGTATTACTCAGACTCATGCCAGCTAAATATGTTTCACTAGATTTCAGACCAGATTTCTGCAATGCAATCTCTTTGATATTGCTTGCAGCAAACATTTGGAAACTTCAGTAGATGTGCAATATGATCACCCAGAGTATCTTAGAGTGCTTAATACAACCAGAATAAATGCAAGGCACAAAAGAATTTTATTGTGTTACACACCTATCCCCAAATTAAATACTCAATTCCAATTTCAAAGTTCTCATTGGGATTGCCTGGGAGCTAGTTACTAATGATACTACATGTGCTAAGAACTCCAGTTATCTGTTAAGTGCGTGGTTTCAATGAGCCCCTCAGAGAACTTCACTGTTTTCTAGCAACTTGATAAACCTCCAGCTTTCTGAATTCTTCCCAGTGAAATGTGGAAGGAAAGGACCAATTGCAAATTGCCTTTGCACCATCTTTGCAACTTGCTGAATTTATCTATGCCTCTAGGCAGAATTGGCCTGGATATTACAAAAACATGCTACCTGCCATGATAAGATAGCCAGTGGTCTCTGTATGTTGGGATTTACAAGGCTGGGCTTAAAAAAAAAGAGGTCAGGGTACAGTGTCATTCCAGGCACTGTAACCCCTCTTTCAAGCAGCCTTGGTGTGCTGCTCAGTGTAACTACTCTGCCAGTTCTCTTTGAGGCAAGGGAACAAGAAGCTACAATGGCTCCACCTCACAATGCAAAAGAAACTTCATCCTGGATGGCTTGTGTCATAAACTTTCTCCTGAAAGTTCCCAGAAGCCAGATTGGATTGTTCACAGAAAAAAAAAAAGCAATACACCTAGCAACAGCTTCCAGGTATAGCTGGAATAAATGTATAAATTAATTAATACATAAGAAATCTAAATAAATAAAATATAAAAAGCAAATCATCGTGCTAGAAAGAAATAGAAATTCTAATCATTGTAGCTCAGATTTAAGTACCAGATCAGTGTACAGAATCAACTGCCCTCTCTCAAGTGTTAAGCTAGATATACTAATTATTTTTTGAGGTCATAAACAATAAAAAGAACAGGTTTTATCCAGGTGTCCAATATAACACACTTTTTGGAAGCAATATCCACCAGTTGGCTGTAAGATTACTGTGGTTCTAGAACTGGCTGGGGAAGGAAATCCATATGGTGAATTTATCCACAGTAGAACTGCAAGGCAAATCTTACCTCAGATAGTGAAGAAATAAAGAAATCAGTTCCTGTGGTTCAATGCCAAAATCTTGGCAGTAATATAAATATCACAGTGGTTTGGTTTTCCCCCAACCCTTAACATACCCTCTATTCATTATTCTCTCTTCTTTTGGCTAGGTTTTTATGCTCTGAGGCAAGGAAACTAAGGACTTTCTTACACCTCAGTTTGGTGGGACTGCTATTCTCTTCCCACAAGCCCAACACAGTGAGAAACCAACCATGCAGAGTGTCATGTTAAGCCCCTTCACCACTTGATAGTGTGGAGATGAGCAAATACGGTCCACAGCAATCAGCTCGCAGGAAAGTAGTACTTCTGCACCCATCTTGCTCCATAGGACCCTGCTGCCCTTCCTTCATGTAGCAGAGGCTCAAAGGTCTGGGGAGCAGGTTCCCAGCCACCTGACTACACCCAGATTCTGTGTAGGACCCAGAGCAGTCAAACAACAGCAACCCTGTTTTCTCATTTGAAGTACCCAGCATTACAGCCAGTCTCACACATCCCTTCACATTTGCTGTGACCCAGCAGCCTGATTTCACAGAAATATTAGAAAGTGAATTATGCTTCTGCCAAAATGATCCTCAGACTTCACAGTCCAGCACACTCCAGCCTGCAAAATAGTGCATTGGTATCTGTTCCAGCTCTAAATAAGCTAGCTGAGATACTGGAATTAGTTAAAACAGCATGGTGTTGCCCACAGGTTAACTTCTACTTCCCAAGAGGCTAAATAAGCCTACAGCAAACATATCCTTGGCTGCAATCTACATGCAGAGCTGTGCCTCCCTGCTGTCCAGCACGCTGTCAGAAAAGATTCCCTCAGAAACTGAAATGGAATAGTTCTGATCTCTGCAGCTCATTTCAGCCCTAACATGTCCCATACCAGAGGCAGAAAGTGGCAATAAGTAAATTCAGTATTGGTTGAGCTTCCCCCTCCCCTGAGATGACATTCTCCCTGGGGGTCTCCAACCAGCCAAGGCAACATCCAGCACAGAAGGGCATTAGACTGGACAAACTGTTTCTGCTGTGTAATCAAGTGTTTAAATAGACCCTGTAAGTAGGCTACAGTGCACATGTGCACAATCCCATAAATATTAATATACCTGTAAAATGATTAGGCACCATTTAGTCCTCAGAAGAACACCATTGTTAGGACTAGGGGTTTTCCCCATCATTTTTGTAATGAGGCAGAAGCAAAGCACAGAATAGGCCATATATGACAAATACTGTAACATCATTATTTATCTCAGCTCCTTGGTGTGACATGGTAGATGGAACAAGAGATCAGTGATAAGAACACTAGGTTTGAATCTCTGACCAAGTCCTTCTAAAACTTTCCCAAGACTTAAAATTACACACACAACCTCTGTCAAGCAGTGTCATGTCTTCATGACTTTCTAACCAATAGAGTAGCAGTGAATTCAAATCTGTAATGCATAGGCAGCAATTTGGTACCAAATAACTACTTTGAATAATTATCTCTTTTACCGAAACTGGGCAAGTGTTGCTTACATGCTTCTGCAAATTATTTGTCCTATACCAGTTACACAATGTTTATTTTCTGCTGATATTTGTTTAACCTGTGAAGAGTCAGCAGCAGTTTACTGTGAATCTTTAGAATTTCACCTTTCAGCTACAGTGGTTAATTCTGACTGAATATCACTTTCTGTTTATAGGCAGAGTGGGCCTAATTCCTAGGATCAGATCCCTAATGACAAACCTAACAACCTTTGAAAACCTGCTGGTTTTCTTAGGGATTCCTGCTAGTAAACATGTTTGCTAGAATGACTGGAAAACAAACATGAAAGTGGAAAGCAAATAGGCAGAATCCATGGGGTTATTTGCCCAGTGAATATTCATAGGCAATGCAGACCTTTCAAAATACTTTAGCCCTTGCAAATATACAATAAAACACTGATTAAAAATGTGTCATTGCAATCTACACATTTGAGCTTCTTTTCCTGCTTGCTAAACTATATTAATTCAAAAAACCTTTTATCTCTAAAGAAAGGTGGGTGAGACAGCACAGGAGAGAAAGTAGGAGTAAGTCTGTAAAGAGGAGGAAATATACCAAATATATTCAATGAGAACAGAAGCAGAGAAGATGGGACAGGAAGCAATTAGAGGTGAATAAGGTAATTAAATGTGGATTAAACTACCTGTGGTAATGAACTACATTCCTACTCTTGAGTTTGCATGGGAAGCAGAACAGAGGGTGGGAATAGCAGTAGTGCCTCTTGCTCTCATCCTGAGTTCAGAGGGGCCTCCTTTTGCCCTGCTGTCCTGATGTTCACCATCCTACAAATGACAGTCTTTTTCACTTACAACATTTGTAACATATCTTTAAAACTTCTAGACCAGGCATTTGCATTTGCACCTTCCTTTTCAAAAAGTATCTTACTTCAACTATAGGGGAATTATTTTAAACAGAATCCATAACAAGTAACTCCATTAAACTCATAGTTTAAGATTAGTCTCCAAGTCCAGCAACAATGTCCTCAGTCATGTATGTTTAAATCCTGGAACAGAAGAGCAGCAAGAATAAAACCAAATCTCATATAGCAAAACTAAAGTCTTTATCCTGAAAATACATCACTAAGTTATCCTTAACATAAGTAACACATACCCATGGGTGGGAAGACAATTCTCCCACCTAAAATATTCATAAATTAATCTAAGCTAATACACATAGGAGAATAATCAGATACTTTGACATTTGAGTGCTATGTATATATATCTAAGGAAAAAAAAAAACCCAACAAATTTTAAAAACAAGAAAAGAGTCCTGAGTATTCCAGGAGGGAATAGAAGACATCTTTGATCATGTCCCTCATAACTATTACTTGGGACATCAGTGATGTCTCACTGTTTGACAACATGTTAAAATCCAGGCTCCCTTGTATCCCAGGCTACAGCAAGCTTCTCTCAGCTACTGTATGTCATGGAATCATAGAATCACAGAATGGCTTGGGCTGGAAGGGACCTTAAAGATCACCTAGCTCCAAACCCCCTTCCAGGGACAGGGATACATTCTACTGGACCAGGTTGCTCAGAGCTCTCTACAATCTGGCCTTAAGTGCTTGGGGGGGATTGACATTTCTCAGCAACCTGTTCCAGTGCCTCACCACCCTCACAGTCTTTTTCCTAATATCTAATCTAAATTTACCTGCTTTCAATTTCAAGCCATTGCCCTTGTCCTGTCACTACATGCTCTTGTAAAAAGTCCCTCAACCAGCTTTCTTCTATAGGTTTCCTTCAGCCACTGGAAGGCTGCAAAGCCCTTTTTTTTTTACAGGCTGAACAAACTCTTAACCTTTCCTCATGCTTTTCCTTTCCTGCTCTGATCTGTTCATCCCCTCGATTGATACCAGGGGTTGCCCCAGCCCAGGTGAAGAATTTTGCATTTGCTTAAATCTCATGAGATTCCCATGAGCGTACTTCTTAAGCTTATCCAGGTCCCTCTGGATGGCATCCCATCCTTCAGGTGTGTCAACAGCATCACTCAGCTTGGTGTCATCTGCAAACTTCCTGCGGGTGCACTCAATTCTTCCATCTATGTCATTAATGAAGAAAACATCAAACAACATAAATAAGATTAAATATTGATCTCAGTAGGGACTCCTGAGGGACTTTATCAGTGATGCCCATCAGGACTCTGACCCATTGATCACTATCACTATTGATCTCTGGATGAGACCACCCAACCACTTTCTTATCAGTCTTACAGTCCACTCATCAAACCCATCCTTCTCCAGTTTGAGAGAAGGCTGTTGTGGGGGACCATGTCAAAGACCAGATAAATGACTACCTTTCCTTTGCTCCCCGATGCGGTCACTCTAGAGTAGTTTGCTTTGGAAGGGATCTTTAAAGGCCACCTTGTCCCTGCAGTGAACAGGGACATCTTCAACTCAATGGCTCAGAGCCCCATTCAACCTGAACTTGTGTCAGTATGTAAGTACATATGTTAAATACTTACAGGTCAAGGCAGATACTGCTCCATGGCATCTACTTTCTCCTAAAGAGGTGGACACTCACCTCTCCACCCATCATTCATACATCCAATTGTCTCACCATTGCACCTTGGTGGTAAGTGGTTATTTTCTAGTAGTAAAGCCATTTATGGGTTATTCAGTCTTTGAAAGGTCAACAAAAGTGGTAACATGTAAACACAGTAAAAATTAATCATGCTTCCAGTTCCACCCAATCAGCCTACATATTTGAATTAACTAATTAACTAATAGGTTTATTAGTGAGCAGTGGTTAGTTAGGGATAGTTACATTTCCTCTTGGAAATGACTACATGCTTTCAAATGGAAAGATAAATTTCTTTGTTATGTTGCTGCCAAATCCCCAGGATGCCCATTAACAACTGATGTCCTGAAAATATCCAAGGGCCATAAAGTGTCCACAGTCACATATTGCAGTTCCAGAAATGGATGTGAACCTATGGAAGACATCTGAATGTACCAGTTTTGAATGTATAAATACAAGAAAAAGGAAGTAAATACTCCAGATGGAGTGGGTAAATGTGTCACATACCACTTGGCATTTGTGAAGTCCTGGTGATTTTCAAAATTGATGCCAAGGAAGTGGAAATAGAAGTCAGCAGAGGAATTTGGAACCCTGCTCAAACCCTAATACACTACATAGGAGAAACTACAATGCATAAATTCAATGATATGAGATTGATATGCATGGATGAGAAAAAAAGATGCAATCACAAAGATCATTATTCAAGGCAACATATATTTATGCCAGATGAAATTTCTAGAATTCCTAGAAACAATTCTGAACTCTTTCATAAAGATGACCATAAACTTCATCTAAGTTCCTTATTTATCTCTAGAAACAATGGAGACATCTTTTAGCCACTTTGAAGAGTGGATCTTCTATTCCACTCCCTTCCCCCTCCACGTTCCTGAATTGAGTATGGCTAGAGAGGTACTGCTGTTCCACCTAAATTTCTACAATTTTCTTTCCATATTGATATACTGGAAATCTTATGGAGTTGTCCTAAATTACACCAGAAACCACGATGGTGTTCATACCTAGTATCTTCTGACCACCTATGCTACATTAATAACATATTAATTTACTCATTGCCAGCTGTCAAAGTTGAGCCTTTTAGAGAACCTGCAGACCAAAACAGCAAAAAACTTTGCAAAGCCAATTAACAAATATATTAAACTAAGATACAAGCTCATTTATGCACACTAATGAAGCCACCAATTTCAACTTCAATTTCTGAACAAATATTATTATCAATTAATAATGCATGCCACTTATAGAGCTCTTTTCATCTTGAAAGAGATTTATAAACATTAACTAATTAAATTGCCTGATCTTTTTCATTGTAGTTATATATATATATATATATGTATATGTATGTAAAACTGGGGTCCAGGAAGGGAAAGGCCATTAGGTGCCTAGAGACTTCAGTACTAGAAACACAAGGGCAGAATATTGGTTTAATTTATGCATAAGCTGCTTCTTCTTCCTAATGAATGTTTTTCATCTTCAAAGAAGCTCCCACCCAAGCCAAATGACCAGCAGAGGATACTCCCATTATAGCAAACTCTTTCCAAGGTTTTTTCCAGCACATAAGACTAAATTGACCTGCTAGTACTATTTTTATGCATTTAAGGCACAGCCATCTTCTTTGCCCTGTGACTTCTCTGGGGTTTTAAGGTTTGGGGTTTTTTGGGGTTTGTTGGGGTTTTTTGGCAGGGGAGAGGGAGTGGGGACTGTTTGCTTGTTTGTCTAATGAGAGGGATTTCCTAATTCATCTAAGTCATCTTAGCAGCTAGACAAATATCTTGTATGGCTGCAACTATGCAAAATATCATCACTCTTCTATAGATCATCACTGAAACATTTTAAATCAACGTGCAATCACTTTTGCCTCTTTTTCATACAATGTCCAGTCTTTATAAGAGTTCATTGGAGTTGAAATACAACTCTTTTGGGGCTACCAGGAAACTCCTGTAAAGAGAATGCATGAATCCCTAAGAGAATACAGCATTTCTCAGATAAATTCACACTTTTCTCAGTCTTGAGGAAAGAGCTTATAATTCATATATCAATTAAATACTTTATGTAATTCAGCAGTTTTACATATATTTAGGCTAGAAAGTTGTTGAAATGCTTATGCAACCTTTTAAAGGATTTTTCTTTTTCATTGCCAGATAAAGGATGATCAGATGAATTATATATAACAATGATGGCACTGTAGGACAGGTTTTATCAAAGATTATTATAGTCACTAAAAATACCACAGAAATTCACATGCTTCTTCCTTGTGTAAAGTTGTTAATCAAAACTAGAGATATGAAGATGCATCAGTTTAATAAATATGAAATCTCAAATTTTTATACCCTCGAGTTTTTACACCCTCAAGAATGATTTCTCTTGATTATAATCTACAGACAGGAATTATTAGCTTACTGACATTACCTGAAATGCAAATTCTGTGAATTCTGGAAAAAAAAAAAAAAGTGACCTACTTACAACTATGGTGAAATACACCTTCACACTGAAATATAAAATTTTGATATATGGGAAATACAAATGCTGGCATATTTTTTCAGGATATTTTATTCTTATTTTTAATGTATTTTCAATATTTTTATTAGAATGAGTGATACATCTGTAGTTTGTGATAACAGATATTATATCACAATTTCATGGAATTGGTGCCTTCATAGATGACGGGCCTAAATTTCAGAAATCATAATGCATTGGATGGTTTATTAGTTTCTGCATATTTTTCATATAAACAGATTTATGAGCACATTATATTTTAGTATTGCCATTAAGAAAATATGATTTTTATAGTTCTAGACACATTTGGAGTAACCCAAATGTGCTTTACATATTTATGAGGGTTTTTCAGTTACAGTGTGCTCATTAAAAGCTAGCACCCAAACCTAGACATTAATAAATGTTTTAATTAAAATGGGAATATCATCTGGGATGAAAAATATATTTCCTATTCTTCTCCAAGAACTCCAGAAACATTAATGTGATTATTATAACCAATAGTGCTAGTTATTTTTATGCCTGCAGCAACTACAGCTCCCAACAACAGAACACAATCCTTTGCATCAGGTGCTGTATAAACAGGTACCAATATGAAATACAGTACTTGTCATGAAATGTTGTAAGTAATTAATAGGAGACAAATTTAAACAAGGCATGTAGCACATTTTCACCTACAACTGCTACAGAAGCAGACTGAGAAGGAGGTTTCAGCTGTGTATCACTGGAAAACTAGAATAGCTGGGAAGATACTTTAAAGATCATGTAACTCAAATCCCCCACCATGGACAGGAACTCCTTTCACTAGATCAGGTTGCTTAAAGCTGCATCCAGCCTAGCCTTGACCACTTAAAGCTGCATCCAGCCTAGCCTTGACCACTTCCAAGGATGGGCCATCCACAGTTTCTCCTCACCACTCTCACAGTAAAGAATTTCTTTCTTATATCTAATCTAAACTTACTGTCTTTCAGTTAAAATCCATTATCCCTTGTCCCATCACTATACACTCTCATAAAAAGTCTCTCTCTACCTCTGTTGTAGCACCTTTAGCTAATGGAAGGTGTTCGAAGATCTCCCTGGAGTCTCTTTTTCTCCAGGCTGAACAAACCAAACTTTCTCAGCCTGTCTTCATAGAAGAGGTAGTCCAGCCCTCTGATCATCTTCATGACCTCCTCAAGACTTGTTCCAACAAGTTCACATCTTTTTTATGCTGGGGCCCCAGGGTGGAACACTGTACTCCAGGTGAGGTCTCATGAGATCAGAGCAGAGGGGGAGAATCACCTCCCTCAACCTGCTGGTCACACTTCTGATATAGCCCAGGGTACAGCTGGCTCTATGGGCTGTGAGCACACATTGATGAGGCATATTGAGCTTTATGTTGTGCTTTAGAGACCTTTCCCACCACTCCCAGTGCTCTGTAATCCTTCTTAATACTCTTAGATGGCTCCTGACCTTTTCAGTGGTGGTCCAGGAGTAGTTCTCCACAGGTCTGCTGCCTGTTTGTGCCATAGGAGAAAGGTCAGGGCACTTTCTGCAGCTGAGGCCTCCACTGCATCCTGTCTCTTCAGCAGTTCCATCTGGGTGGAGGCATCAGCCACCACTGGGGTGGATGGTGCAGACCCCTCAGACAGAGCTGCAGCCTTTGCACACAGAGGAAGGTCCATCAATTCTGCATGGAGAGGCAGGTAGGATAAGTGGCCTTGGCCTGTGCAAATAGTCACAGAATGGTACCCATTGCTGCGTTATGTGGATTTCAAGTGTCCCCATTTGACCAGTAGAACATCTCATTCTGCACATCCTCCTATGCAAACGCCTGTGCCATGATCTCTTTGCCCATCCTGGTTGCAGCAGTCCTGACGATGTATCCTACAGGATCATGATCATCCTACAAGATGCAGCATCCTACTGCATCATCGTCATCCAGAACTGCATTGGGGTGCATATACAACCAAATCTTGATGCAATACAGCACCTGAGTCTCCTGACCGAGAGAAATGAACTAAATAGTTCATAGTAATGATTAAAGGTTGGCTATTGCAGTTCACATTAAAAGGACATCATTTTGAGCAACAATTTTTATTGAAGACATAACTGAAATGAATCATAAATGGCTGAGTGTCACTATCAAAGACTGTGTTACACAAAAGCTGCCATGAAGGAAAAGAAAACTGATAACATACAAAGGCAGTATGCCACTTTTAGATAATGAGTGATTTCAGCATCCTCCTGCTTTTTCTGTCCATATCCTGGCACTGGTTTCAGAGCTTTTCTTCTTCTGTATCTCCTATATGTTCACATCAGTCTGTGAATACCATGGTAACATTTCCTCTGAATGCCACTGCATCACCGCCACCCCCAGAAAAATTCTCATTCACCATCCTTGACTGTTCAGCCTCCAGATTTCAACATATACTGATTCTGACTGCCTACTTCTAATGTGAAAAGAGTGGAATCTCACACCCAAATATCTGTCCCACCCACCAGCAGTTCCCTTAATTTCTGTATTTAAGGATTCAGTTCTCCATTACTGTCTTCCAAACTTAAACGTTACCGATGTTAATTTTTAGTGTTTATTGTGCATAATATTGTATAGCATTTAGTATAAGATAGCTTCAGTAGGTGCCAGAGGATTTTAGATAGGAAAGCCTGCACATAAAAAAATTCATCACTGTTGGTCACAATCCACTGACTTAAACAGGAATTCATCTTCCCCAAAAGATTTGAAAAATCAAGTATTTAATGGCCATCACATTACTTTCAGTGGCTGACAACTCCCTGAAAAGTATACATTCCATGTAAGACCTTTCCCCTTTTCCACTGCCAACACAATAATAACCAGCTCAGTCAGCTAGGCTATGTCCCTTTACCTTTTGAATTGAGCAGGGAGAATGACTATTCCCAGCAACCAGAAGAAGGAAGATACTGTGTAGGAGAGAACCTGCTCACTGATGTGAAATTCCATCAATTTGACTATGCTATTCCATCAATTTCAGTGACACTTCTGCTTTTTACAGAAGCAGGAAATCTGGTCAAGACAGCTTCAGCCATCTGAAAAGCGCTGCACAAGTCACAGCTGTCCTCTGGGAGGAAGATCCCATCTTTCATGTCAGGGTCATGCCAACTACTTATTGAGTCAAACCAGCTTTCTGCCACACTTAACATTCAAAACATTAAAGGCAGACCACCTTCAGCATCCACATCAGTGTCTGGTTGACAAAGTCTCTAATATTGATTTTCTTACCAGAAATTGAAAATCCGTCACTCTGAACACTGACTCTGCCCTTGACTCCCAACACAGTTCCAAATAAGGTAAGGTGAAATCCACACAACCACTAAAGGTGGTAGCAGGACATTCACTTTGTGTGTTCACAGAATTTACAGAAGGTTCTGCGTTGGAAGGGACCCACAAAGATCACTGAGTCCAACTCTTCAGTGAATGGCCCATACAGGGAATTGAACACACAGCCTGGGTGTTACAAGCACCATGCTCTAACCAACGGAGCTCATCTCTGACAGAGCTGACTGAAAGAGCTCTTCAGGGAAAATTACAATCCCTTCTGCTGAGAGGGAAAGGATTTTCTTCTTAAAGCTTTATTGATTCCAGCTTGAAAAACACTTAGATTCCATGTTTAGGAAATTACACGGAGATGGTTACTATTGTAATGCACAAAAGATTCTTTCAGTATCTTTGGTTATCCATTAAAAATTAAATGTCATCCTAATTTAACTTATTAAAAAAAAAAATCAAATCAAAGGTAAATAGATACAGGCTATTATGGTCTATTAGGAGTCTTGCTACTCTGGTAGAAAAAATTCAGCATCTGCATACTTGTACTGGTTTTGGCTGGGATAGAATGAATTTCCTCCATAGTAGCTGGTGTGGGGCTGTGTTTTGAATTTGTGCTGGAAACAGTGTTGATAACACAGGGGTGGTTTCACTACTGCTGAGCAGTGCTCACCCAGAGCCAAGGCCTTTGCTGCTCCTCACTGACCCCAGCAGCGAGGGGGCTGGGGGTGCACAGGGAGCTGGGAGGGGACACAGCTGGACAGCTGACCCCAAATGACCACAGGGATATTTCAGAACATATGGCACCATGCTCAGCAATGGAAGCTCCAGGAAGAAAAGTGGGAGATATTCAAAGTGATGGCGTTTGTTTTCTCCAGTCACCATCACACCTGATGGGGCCCTGCTCTCCTGGTGGCCGAACGTCTACCTAGTGATAGGAAGTGGTGAATAAATTCCTTGTTCTGTTTTGCTTGAAAAGCACCTTTTGCTTTCCCTATTAAACTGTCTTTACTGTCACCCACGAGTTTGTTCACTTTTACCCTTCTAATTCTTTCCCCATCCAACTGGAAGAGGAAGACCAAGCTGCTGTGGGGCTCAGCTGCCCACCAGGATTAAATCATGACACATTAAAAATGATCTGGAGAAGTACAACTTTGTCTGGATCTGAGAATAAATCTGTATGCAAATTTGGATGTCTCTTTGAGACTCTCCTTCCCATTTAAATCTTGTTCCCATCCTTTATTCCCCATCAGTCTGATGGAAATAGCAACATAGAAAGGGAAAACATACACAAAACAACAAAGACTGGACTCCAGAGAATCAGTGGCCGATATTCCCCTGATAAGTTTGAAAGACTCTGAAAGACTCAGCCACTGACTTGTGCTAAAAGAACTTTAAAGAAGTGGTTTCAGACCACTTACATCCCTACTAGTGGATCACAGACATGAGACCTGTGGTTTCTGCAGCATGGGTAAAGGGTAACATCTTCTGTTTGGGGGATAGATAGGATTGTCTAAAACTTGGGAAAAGGTGAACACTTGTGCAGGGAAGGTCTATATGGGAATGACTCACAATTTTCAGATCTAAACGACTTTATTCAGGCTACACTTGTATCAGGAATTAAAATGGGGCTCGTGTCCATAAAAGTACATGCATACTGATCAAATATTAAATGACCCACTTGGCTCTGGCAAACCAGAATTCTCCCAGACACAGTTTGGGCATGATCTGGGTGTTAGTATGGATCACAGACCACTTCCAGCTTAGGCTATCTGGACATGACTGATGTCTCTGTGTCTCAGGTTGGTGAGAGATCTCTGCTGCATGGATGCAACCCATACTGTGTCAGGCTGGGTTAGTGCCAGAAAATTATTTATTAGCATACTAAACTCTGACTATCTGCTCATGTCATGTTTATAGTGGAAAAGGAAATATTCCCTGATGTATATTCCAGCATACATGAAAATATTCACCCTCAGAAATTTCTCTTGGTGCCCAGTTGTATGGTAAAGCACACAAAGATCCCAGCTGGAATCACAGAGCATCACACCAGTGATGAAACAGTCCTCTTTTTTCGTGAGCAAGGAAATTCCCAGGTTTATTTGTGAAGAACACTAACTTTTAAATCACATCCCTGTGACAACAAAGTCTTGAAACTCATCTTATTCTCCACCCTGTTAGAAACCCTTGACAACCACTTATTCTCACCTCTCTAGAAAAATCCCTGCAAACCATTCCTACCTATATGGTTGGCATTAAGAGTGTATTGGGTGTAATTAGTGACCTAAGAGGATCCAGGAAAGTGCCATTCTGACAGGAAGAGAAAGGCAGAAAAGATTGCTAGAGGCATCAAGAAATCACACTGTGTATTATGAACCTGTGCTGCAGACAGAGAGAAATGTAAAGAGAGAAAGCAGTATGACAACAGCAAGAGAATATTCAGAGAAGTTTCTGGGTTTCACAAGGATGCAGGCCAAATAAACCAACTCCAGGCACTGGATGAACTACAGCATTTTCTGTCTCATCTGTAACGAGTCAGAGACACAGGACATAATTTAGACCCAAGTCTGAATTTTACTTAAAAACAGGTGGAAAGTTCAAGATTAAGATTCTGACCCTGACCCACAGCCACATTAATCATTAAAAACCAAAAATCCGCAAAAATGAGGGTATGAAAAACAAGCATTCAGAAGTATAAGGTTTTGATACTAAACAGATACAAAGTTCTAAGATTCTTGGCAGCATCAGTCTGCCACTAAGACCAGCTCTGAAGCACCTCAGCGCCAAGTCTTTGTAGCAATGCCAAGCTGTACAGGGAAATTCAGCAGAGGCAAGTAGTCCAGTTTCAATAGCTGCAAGTTCCAAAGTTTAAGGACTCAGATGATAAATTGTCAAAATCAAGTTTGTTTGCTCAGCATCATTTTGGCACTTCTATCTAAATGCATAATACCAATCTCTCTGGCATGGTTCTGCTCTATCTTTTCACAGCATCAGCTTTTAAAAAATTCAGAAATTTTTAAACGGACAAATGGCATCACAGTGTAACATACTGAGCTTCCCTCTCCTCCCCAGCTCAGCACCATAGTTAGAGCCACTAAAGCCCTCCCCTGACACTTGGATGATGCGTGTCAGCTTGTGAGAGTGATGAAGGCAAATACTTTTCTACAAGTGTTCATGGCTACTTGCTGTATCAAATAATAACCAGGACTCTGCAGAGGAGTTTATTCAGAATGGCTCTCATCTGAATGTCCAGAGACTTGTGACAGAGGTAAATATTAGCTAGTAGTAATCTGAGAGATTTCCGATGCAGAGAATCATGAAACGCGCTCGGACATGTGGTTTTCAGACAACAAAAGCAGCAGACAGCTGTTACTGCTGAAGATGAATAGATCATGCGGACACAGGTCGAGGTGTGGTGAAAGAAAAAGCAGAGTTTATTTTTCCTCCTAGGATTTATAGGCTTGTGACCACGGCCAGGGATTGGATGGTCAGGATAACACTTTCTCACTGCACTGGCCATGAGAGATTCCCATCACAAGACGTGTAACAGAAGAATCTACACATATCTATGTTTACAGTTACTCTCCTGGGAAAGTCCTTAGAAAACTATGTTAGCAAGCTCAGAAGCTGAGTTTTCAGGGTGACAGACAACTTCTCACATAGCCTCCTGAAAAGACCAGAAAAAAAAGCAGCTCCCACTAGAATTTGGGAAGGAGCGACTTCACCTGGAGAATATCGTCAGGTAATTCATCCCATTCTGACTTTTCTCAGAGGAAAAAGACCAACAACTACTAGCTCATTACAGCTGAAATGGTGACAAAAGAGTTCATCCTACCTTATTCAGCCAACATTCCTTACTGTTTGCCTTTGGTTCCTGAACTTCTTGCTTAACATATAGCGCTTCCAGAGGCTTTTCTTTCCTACTTCTGTGCCTTTGACCCTGCTTCTCATCAGCAAGTTTTTGACATACACATTAAAGCATGGCATAATGATGAAACAGAGCTGTCAATTAACAAAAAGTTCCTGTCTTTGAAGTCTTGTCAACCCCTGAAGGACATGTTTTCAGTTAGTGTTAAATGAACCTGTGGAAGCATTTTATGGACCACAGACAAAGTAAAAAGTCTTTTAGGAAGCTGAAACCTTGCAGTCCCAGATAAATAAATCATGTGGACTCTATGAAGTTTCAAAGACTGAAGAAAATATTCTGATTTATTGGAAGGGTTTGGATACCAATTAGGCATTTGCATGAAATTCATCCTTTGAAACGAAAGTTGGAGCTATTCTGGGAAGTCCTCTCTCATGAATAAAAAACAACAGAGGAAGAGTATAAAATAGTCAGCTGTATGTTTTCATAAACACTATCATGGCAGCAGTTATTTTTCTTTAAGTTCCTTGATACAAAGAATCACACTGACAGGTAAAAGGTCAAATTGCAGGGACAATAGAAGTCTCAAAACGAATGATTATTGTGACCAATGTACTCAGCAAAGATTCTGGTAGCCAAAGCAATTGGCAAGATGTGTTTTTAAAAATTCACTGCTAGAAGTATAGAAAAGGTCATGGGTGCAGTTGTGCTGGCAGTTCTACCTGGAAAACTGGGGATAAGATGAACCAACCTGATGGTTTTAGTACTGTCTGAAAGATGGAAACAGCCTCATTCTCAGTTGGGTTTGCATATGCTCTGAGCTGGCCCCAGTCCTGAGCTCTGAATTCCCCAGGAGACCTGAAAGATGACCTGTGCGACAGCACCACATAATGGAGCCACCACAAAGACATTAGTCCTCCTCCAATAAAATCACAGCCAAATGAACTGCCTGTTGTTTTGAAGGTAAAGTAAAATACTACTTTCAGTACTCTTTCTGAATCAAACTTCCATCAGTCTTCTCTGACTGGCTTCTACTGACAGTCACAGTAACACTCTAACTAACCTGTGTTCTGGAGAACCCAGAACACAACCTTCAAATGCTGCCATGACAGCCATGGAAAGGTTGTTACATGCTTTTCTGGGATTCTGATTCCAAAAGGACTTGCTCCACTAAGCTACTATGTTTTCTAACATTAACACAGCTTTAGGTGAGTAAGAAAAAAACAATTACAGCACAACATTCTCAACTTAGACTGAAAGGGAGGTATGTTTTCCTTTCTCCCCAATTACAGCAGCTCTTTAGTCTTTCCCAATTGTCCTTTACTGCCATAACTATCTTCTTTCCTTCTACTTTTTTTTTTCCTTTTCATCAAGTTTGTTTCCCTTATTAGAAGATATTCTGCCCAGATTAGAAGCTTTATTTCCTTGACGGCTAAAATTGTTTATTTATCAAGATACACATTTTCTGTCTCTTTTATGTATTCGTCAGCCCTTTGACCTTCTCAGTCCTTCATGTTCCACATCCACCTCCTTCCATGACAGCTGAACTTTTTGATGCAGGTTTAAGAAACGAGCTCTTGTTATTTTATTGTTCTGATTTATTATTCTTTTGCTCCATGTAATTTTGACTAACCTGTATTCAGAAGATAGCTAGTTACACAGCAGGGGTGGTTCTAAAGAGATAAGGAATTTTTCTGCAAGCAATAAGGAAATTCAACTTTATGTCTCCTTTGTCAATTAACACAAAAATAAATTTTCTAATTACCTTATAGGTCAGGTCTGTCATATCCTAAGGCACTACTACCTTCTCAGATTATTAGGTAAGGACCATAAGATTTGAAGATATTGACCAGGCCAAGGCTAGGCTTAACGTTATTGTTTACTGTACGCACACATTCTCCCAGGAGCATCTGGAAGAATCGCTTTTTCCAGTAGTAATAAAGTAGAGAAGATACAAGTAAATAATTAGAGTTCTTGAATGCAATGTACCAGGTTTCCAGTCCATAGCACATGATGGCTAATTATACCCATGGCTGGAGCTGCAAACTGAAAACACTTTTCCTGTTCCGAGTACAGATGAGATTCCTATAAACAGAATGAAAAAGTTTGCTTTCAGCTCAGACCTGCTATGATGACCTCCACGTTTATGAACGACACTGGAGGGAGCTACTAACAATCCAAAACAGAGAGCTCAAAATACTGAACATTTTGCAGAAATATTGCTTTGGGCATCCATCTGACTTCAGCACTTGATATGACACCAGGAACACAAAAAAAGAGAACTGATGTGAGACAATGCAAGCAACATATCCAAAAGCTAGCATGGGAGGCGTTATGACAGTCCTATGCACCGCAAATGCTTTTTATTTAATCTTTTGTAGTTTTCCAGGGGATGGATGATGAAAAACAAACAAAAAAAAAAAGCAAGCTGGTGAAAGAAAGTGCGTTATTCTTGTAAAGCACAGACCAAACTTCCAGAATTTCAAAAAACTTCTTCAAATATTTCCTGACAATTCATTAAAGCAAGATAAAAATGATGGTTTAATTTTCCAGAAGATCCACAGAAAATGTTACTTCATACTTTAAAAAAAAAATCAGAAAAAAAATGTTTATCAGTAATAATGGGAAAAATTTTCATTGCTTACATATATTTCCATCCCCTAAAAAAATCTTCTGGGCTGTAGAAGCTCCAAAAAAAAAAAAAAAAAAAAAGGATTAATCAGTACTATAAGCTTTTGGAGTATTTAATTTAAAAGGTCAGCCATTAGCAGGAAATACACTATAAAATGACCTATCTGTTCATAATAAAGATCTAACTATGCAGTTATAATATCTGTGATATCTAAGCAGCTATTGAACCACGTAAATACAAAAAGATTGAAAATAAAAAAGTATTTTCTATAGTTCCTTGTTCTTTTATGTTTGTCTAAGCTTCTTCTGTAAGGAGGGAAAAAACCTCTTCAATCCACTCTTCTTTTCTAAGCAAAAGATCAACAAATCAATGTAAAGCAACAATATCTACCCTAATTCTCCTCTTTTCTTTGTAGAAGAGAAAAAGAAGAAAAGAGGTAAGGAGTGAAGGGCTACCTCATTGTCACAATGCTTCCTTAGCTCTTTGTAAGTCAAATCAAATCCAAATAACCACTTTAAAATCAGTCTGGATGAAAGTGCAGGAGAAACATTAGTTAAAACTCTTACAGAAGAGTTTTTAAGTAGAAGTGACCTTGATTTTCTTCCTTTCCAAGAGCGTAGCCCTTCCAAATGGGACAAGGCTCCCTATATCTTTACTTCCTGTATAATATTTAGAGACTGAATAACTATATTTAATGAGTTTTGTAAATGTAGGGAAAATGTAGATGGTAACTGCAAGAGAGGATGAAATCACAGAATCAGAGGAAGCAGTCAATACATTAAATAATACTTTTCATTCATTCTTTTTCTAAATGAAATTCAGAGGCTTAATAACGGTCGATAGAAAGATAATGAAGTAGCAATGGGAATGTTTTGTGCCAGTGACCTCTTCCCCTTCCTTTTGATCCAACAATAGTAAATCTGTTCTATTTCATATCCATCAAAAAAGAACAAGTCCTTCCTAGAATATGAAGTAAACAGAAGTTCACCATTCTAGGAAAACTCAGATGACCCCCTCCTTGTGTTTCTTGGTGATTAGGTACAGGTTATTAGCTTAGTTATAGCTCAGACAAGCCCTGCAGTACATCACTTGGAAAAGTGCTCCAGGTGACAAGCAACCCATCTGTCATTCACTTCCTCCTTTCTCTGCTCCTGTTAATTTACTGCTCCTGCTGTTGCCTTCCCACCTACATTGTCCCTTCTATAATTCATTTACACAACCTATTCAAAAATACTGTCCTCAGAGTTTAGCATAGCTTCTTTATTCCACTGCTAATTGCTGTTTTACATAACAACTAAAAGCAATTTGAACCTCTGCACTGCCTGCTCTGTCCAGAGATTAACCTTTCAATAAATTACAGTAAGTAACTAAACAAGGTACAGCTGGTTAAAAATTATCAAACACTCTTCATTTATGGTGTAAATAACAAAAATAACAAAGTAACTTATGCTGTTAGAAAGAAAACAAGTTGAACCTGTCAAAGTAACTGAGACTAGTATTGTTTTTATATCATTCATAGCAGACACATTTTTTCCTTCAGCCACCTTAGCCTAAGTGATATGCAGCACTTTTTTCTGGAAAAGAAAGCAGGAGATGTAACTACCATAAAACAAGTTCCATAGTTATAGAAATGCCAAAAGTATAATGGGAACAGATGAAAAGAGGCTAAGGAAAGCACAACAAGAAAAAAAGTTGGTAACTAAATCCTTACAGTGATACTGCTTGCTGAGTTGACATGTTTTTTTATTTATGTGGAATACACTGTACAATTAAAGTCATTCTTGGGGGGATTTTTACTGTTTTATTTTTTATTACTTATATTTTTCTTGTAATCAGTGTAAATTGAAAAGACTTGTAGCATCATAAATCACTGATTGTGATTTTCTTTTACTGCAATATAGCTATGCCAATCCAGTAGAGACAGCACATTATGCCATCAACTCATCAGCTTTTCTCTTACTTTTGCCCTGGAACAGAACTAATAGAATTCTGAGAATCATAAGGAGAAGTTATGCTGGTACATTAGAAGCCATGTTTTTTTGTTATTACAATTCTAAAGCTGAATATTAAGAAAACAGGCTCATAGTTCTCATGGGAAAACAAATAGCCCTATGTTTCCACATTTTAGGAATAAAATAGCAGTTTATAGTTTCAGTTCAGATTATTTAACCAAAGCTCCATTTGAATCTCCGTATTTATTAAAATTATTCCTGAATATCTCTCAGTCTTCCTTAATCTCTGTAAACATCATTAAGTTAATTTCTTCTTCCATGTCCATCTAAACTTATTTCATTTCAGTAGATAGCTGTAATAATGGTAATCAGAATTCCAGATTCCAAATATTTTTCAGAATAATTCTGCAATACATAATCATAAAAATAATTTTCATGTAAAAGTTCTGGAATATATTATTCCAACATTTTAAAGAGAGCTTGTAATTGATCTTTCATTGAGAGTCATTTTACCTGACTTTCTAGACTTACTGCAATTCGCTGTCATTACCATTTTTAGTTAAATTTCTATATGAACTCCTGACTGCTGCAGCATCCTCTTCTCTGACCCAACGTTTTATCCTCTGGGTCTGAGAAATGCATCTTCTAGTGTCACTTTTTTTTTCTTATTGCTTTAATTATGCCACTCATTCCCTCGAGTTTCTCCCTTAACTCATTACATTCTTCTCCTTCAAAGCCCTGTGGAATTTTGTTCTTACTTATCTCCCCCCAGCTGTCTTTGCTTTTCTTTCCATGCCAGTCTTGACCAGCCACTTTGCCAGAAGGGAATATAGGCCTTTTGGTTGCCCAACTCACTATTCTAACTACAAATTCAGTCACAAAGCCACCTCTTTGATTAAGATCTTACTGAAGGCTCATTTCTGCTGTGCTGCCTGTGGGTAATCTCTACCTAATAGTGACATAAAAGCTTATCTGTAATCTTATTTCTAAACACAATTGTCCACACTGTTTGTATGTTCTTCATAACTAATCTATTTTGATGTGCCGATTGTGAACTCCCCAGGAAATCACATGCCAGGAGTCTTATCAAAGAGGAACACGCATCACAGGAGGCGTTTCATCCATCATCATAGCCCCTAAAGGTAACCATTTCTACCCTGGTTTAACAGAATTTTGAGGATCTAAAGTGGAAAATGACTACCAAATTACTTATCCTGTCTCACAGAAGTGACTTGGTGAATCTCCTCAGGGTCCAACAAAATAGGATGCCCAGTCTCTTGTTAAAACTATGCAGGGAATTACCTCCTCTAGTGCCAATTCCTTCTTATTTCTTTTAGCTTGGGGATTGCCTTTCCCCAGGCTTCCTTAATTTATTGCAATTTTATGCATACTTACAGAGCATATTTTTTTATAGTAAATAATGGAACTGCAATCTATTCATTCATTATTGATAGGTTTTGCACTTCTGCAGCCTGAATACATTATATGAAGAACAAGTAAGTGATACATAGTTTCTTTTGGAATATAGTCCAAGATCTGTATTTTCTCTCATTAGTCATTTCTGAAATCCCACAAAGTCATAATCAGAAGATGGCTAGGCTGCCTTTACCAGAAGGTCCATCCAACTCCAATCCTGCAAACTCATGGGCATCAGGCCTACAG
Organism: Cyanistes caeruleus; assembly: GCF_971803275.1. NCBI lineage: Eukaryota > Metazoa > Chordata > Aves > Passeriformes > Paridae > Cyanistes > Cyanistes caeruleus. Next base: position 82,295,672 of record NC_141703.1, read on the forward strand.
CAGATATCCAAGGTAGAAAATACAAGCAGCAGGTGAGTGGGGGTACTAAAACAATACTAAAATTTTCAGTTTAGCTATGGAAATTTATCTATTTCTGTCCAAATAACATGATTCTTATGTTACCTCTTAATACATCTTATTTATCTAACATGATTAAATGTCTTTCCAGAGCTTTTAATGGCAAAGTTTGTGTTATGCCTCTTAGGGCTGTCTTCCACAGTACAGTCTTCCCTTTAATTCTTACATCTCCTTTAGGAACAGACATCATTTTTGTTTGTCTGTCTCCTTAATCTCCTTGGATTTTATCTAAATTTATCTCTGTTTCCTAGTTGTGGTCAATGTGATATCTTTCTAGGGTGTACCTGCCCCCAAATAGCCATCCTTCCTGCAAATGTATGATGATGAGGTACCAAGCATGGGCCATTTCCTTTTCCTTTTATTCTTTCACACGGAATCTTCCTGTGTTTGTTTCTCTCCATCAGCACACAGGCTGCTCGGATGCAGCAGTCCAAGCACCAGGTGACCTATAAAAGTCTTATGGATGAACTTTTCTGCTTGACTGGGTTGCTGCAGGGAGCCAGGGAAGCTGCAGATAAGAGGCTCACCTGGGAGAGCCATAGGTGCCCTATATGCCAGGAGAAGCCCACAGGGTAATTATGCACTAAACTGGGAATTTCCACCTCTTCTCTCAGTCCTGCTGGATTCCTTTCTACATCATATTTATTTCCAGAATTTTTGAGGGGATGGAAGCAAAAATATTTTGCTATCACTCTTACAGAGTGGTAATGCAGTGCTCTTTTTGCCCTTTGTTTTTAGAATTTGGAAAAGAGATGAAGGATTTCCGCATCTTCCTACTGCCGCCCTCCAGTTTCAGATTCTGCTCACTTGAGATTCCCATGCAAGGAAGGCATTATGTTAAGTGCTGCACTATCAGCAACAGTCACAGACACTTTTTCCAAAAAAATATTTTTTTCCCAAGTGATACTGTAAAAAACCACAATTCCAGGAGACTGTGGGGAGGGCAGGTCTGTAATGAACAGTACAGAGATGCTGAGTTAGCAAACATTGAGGTAAATTAGAATGAGAAGTAATACAATTACACCAGTGCAGAGATCTCCAGAAGAGAGCTGTGCTGGCTGGGGCACTGCTGCCTTCTCAAAAAACTCCTCTTCCAGGCTATACCTCACACAGCTACTTAGATTTGTGAGCCAAACCTCCCTCGTCTGCATGGCCAGTTTGCACTAGAAAGCTCAGAAATCTCTGTACCTCACTGCACTCTGCAGTGCTCATTCCCTCAATACAATCTGAAGAGTTACACTGATGTGTGTGCGTGCAGTGCATGTAAATGGGATGTGTGGCACTTGTAGAGCTGATGTTAAAGGATTTAATTATGCCAATAAATCGTATTGACTAATCAAGACTCCTGCTCAGACAAACCACCACCACCACCACACTGGTAAAAGGCATTACAAATGAGTTGAAGAAAAACAGTATTTCAAACCAAATGAATCTGTGAGAGTGACAGCTGACCCAGCCCTGGGGGACAGTGAGGGAAGGACTCCAGCAAGTCAACTGAGCTTCACCTGCACTTCTGCACTTGCCTCCTTAAATGTGAGGTTCTCCATCTCCACAGAGCTTCTGATACTGATTCCCAGAGCCAGACTTGAGTTTGTACCTAACAAAGAATCAAGTTAACAAATACCATGCCTAATCAATATGAATTTCTGAGCTGGTTATATTCCAGCTGAGATACTTTTTGTCTGCCTCAGCTTACACAGCAGAGAAAACAGGCACAACAGAATCACAGAATGACTGGGGTTGGAAGGGACCCTAAAGACCATCTAGTTTCACACTCCTGCCTTGGGTAGGGACACCTTCCACTAGACCAGGTTGCTCAAGGTCCCATCCAACCTGGCCTCTGGGAAATATGTGCCACTGTCTCACCACCACCCCAACAGTAAAGGATTTCTTCCCAATCTAAACCTGCTCTCTGTCAGTTCAAAACCATTCCTCATTGTCCCATCACTACATGGCCTTGTCAAAAGCTCATCTCCTGCCCTCTTGTAGCCTCTTCAGATGCTGGAAGGTGCTATAAGATCCCCCTGGAGCCTTTTCTTCTCCAGGCTGAAAAAACCCGATTCTTTCAGCCTGCCTTCACAGGACATGTTACCAGGCACCCTGAATACAGACACTTCAAATAATGTTTGACTAAAGTAAATATCCCAGAGCTATGAAAAGTATTTTCCATAATAAAATGATCAGCTTTAAGTTTCAGTTGATTATTTTTTTATATAACTTTTCTCCCACTGTACTGTACTTTTTTGCAAGATCATTGAGGAAGCTGTACATTATCTAGGAGGCTTTTTATTTAAAGAAATGATATATTTTGCAGATTATAATACTGTTCTAGACATGCCAATTATTTCAAAAATCACAGAAGGAGAAGGGAAAGATTTGATCTGCTCTAGCTGTAGCACACTGTTATCCATTGATGCTGGGTGATTACTGAAAATCACTTCTCAACAGTGAAGACCAAACTGTGAATGGCAACCAGATTGTGGGATATTTCAAAAATGTATGTGAAGCTCAGAGAAAGGATAAAACAGAAAATAGTGTTAAATAGCAGCATAGAGGTTTTTTTTCAATAATGCATAAGATTGGGACAGCTTGACATATTCAGAGAAGACTTTTTCTTTAAAAAATCTAAGTGTTCTCTCTGATCCCAAGAGGATCTGCTACAGCATCATTTATTTTCTAGCTAATGGGCCAGGTTCACTCAGAAAATGGTTTGCATTCAGCAACACCAATTAAGCTTCCTGGTGCACTCACCCACCCTTCACAAGCACTCATGTATCAGAGCAGCCGGGGGCTGAGCATGGATCTGTCTGGGAAGGAAAAAAATAAAACACAAAAAACAAATTTTCCTCCCAGGTCAGTTCACAAGGCTGATTCCCTGTGCAGCTGCACAACAACAGGGCCAAGTCAAGGGCTGGTGTAAGTGGGATGAAGAGGGAGTCAGTCCTCTGGCACTACGGCCACCAAGCAGAAGTTCATTTCTACCATGGCTCAAGCTAATTTAGGAGATTGGGAGTGACACCTTCTAGGATTATCTGATCTGAGTGCATGGGCCAGTTCTACTGGTGCTTCTGAGCCACTTGACTGTTTTCAGTAGCTTCTGGCAGCAGATCAAGCAGAGGGTGCTGCCTCTCTCTGATTACAGAGACCTACTTTGCAGACACAGCCAACGCTCTCAGCTGCCGCTGTGTGCTTCCCCCATCATACCTTCCCTGCATCTTCACAGGCAGCCTGGGCTGACTGTAATAGGATATATTTTTGGCTGAAAGTGTGATTCTCTGTAATCTCTCTTTCTGAGTGGAGGCAATGCGATGCCCTCCCTAACCTAGAATTTCATCTATGGTTTGGGTGACAGTAAATGAGAGGGACAGAGGGGGGCACACACTGGCCTTTAATCCTGCCTGTAATGACTATTATCAGTACTGCTTCCAGTTCCTGACCCGGGGTGTGATGGGAATTCCCTCCGAGGCTGTGAACAGATCAAGGATAGCTGCTTTATCACAGCTGGGAAAAATACATTTCTCTGCATGGTGTCAACAGCAAGGTTCAACCTACAAACACCGAGTAGTTGCACTGGGGAAGCTCAGGAGCAGCTGATGGTCACCAGCTCCTGCCACGCTGGCTGTACTGGGCACAGCTGTGCAGGTAGAGCAGACCCCAGCAGCAAAGGAAACCAGGCTGCATCTGCTGCTGGCACTGGCATGCCCCTAAAAAAATAACTGCACACCTAACCCAGCTCATCTGAGCAGTGGAATGACAGGACACGTGGGTCCTGTAATAGTCCCTCATTCCCACCCTCCTTCTTCCTCCCAGAGCATTCAGTGTGTCCTGTAACTCTTGTCCCTGTTAAAATTTGGCAGTCATTGTCAGTGATCTGAACATAGGGTTAGTCTCAATAGAAGACAGATCAAAATGAATTTAAAATTAGAAGTGTGTTGTTTCTCTTGGATAATATCTAGATTTTCTAATGCAATTGGCCTTTTCCCCCCAGATGAAATGTCTTTGATCTTAACATTAAAAAACTATACCTTCTAGGGATCCTGAAAATGTAGTTACTCATAAAAATTACTGTAACACTGCATAAAGTTTAGAAGGTAAACTATTTCTTGGAGCTAGTAATAAAGTTACAAGAGCTAGTATAAAATGTGAATAATAGTATGCTGAACCTACTTGAAGAGCTGGAATGCAAACTAAGAGGGGATGTGTTTGAATCTAATTTTGTGAGGTTTTATTCAAAGGACTTTGTTTAAAAGAATGTAGGAGAGGCTATCAGTTATCTGTCACTGGCAGGGAAGTACAGCTTACTGTAGTTATAAGAAAAATAAGTTTCATCTTGGTACAGAACATGAAACCGTAAGCATGGCAGAGAGAAGCAGAATGCCATAAGCAATTTAGTCAAAATTAGGTTTATTGGCAAAATCTAAAGCATTTAATGTTATATTAACTCTCCAGGAATGCCACAGTATCATAGACTTGGAGAACATGAATAACTATCATTTGTTTCTCAAAGAGATATTATCTCTTTTAGAATCCAAAGCAAGAAATCCACTCATGCTACTGTATGTCACTACCAGATTTTTTTAAATCTTTGAGAAAAGGAAGGCAACACTATAAAGTGATGGTGATTGTTTTGAAGACTGGAAATCAAATAAAGATCATCTTATTGTTCTGCTGGCATGACAGCAAATCAACAGAAACACAAAGATCACTTGACTGAAAAGCCTGAGACTTCAAAAGATATAAACGAATCTCTTAAACACAAAACACAATAAATTACTATAGTATAAATGAAAATAATGTATATGAAAAATGTATAGATATATAATGAAATATTTATGAGACTGGTGGCTACGAATACAACGAGAAGAATTCCTAATCCTTCTTGTCAGTAACCGAAGTTGCGGAGAATCACAAATCATTCTAAAGAGTGTACCTGACTGACTTTTCAGAGAGAGAGTTCCAAAAGGACCTTGTTACCTCTGCAGATGAAGAGCTCAGAGTGAACAAAAGCCTCTGGGCAAAATGCTCCTCTTACTATTTTAACACTAAATCTTAATCTCTTTGCAGTAAATGCATAATTCTAGAAGTTAGGAGGAAGCACTTGTGTTAAACAATGCTAAATCCTACTATATCTTAAGAGACTTCAGAAAGAAGACAAAATCTACATTACAGCCCAAATTTTAGTCAGAAATTTGGTGCAGGAGAAAGGGCCAGAGCACATCACTCTTTGTTCTATACTACTGGAGTTTTTACTTAATTCAGTAGCTGAATTTCCAAGCAAAGAGTGACTTCAAAGTGAAGACAGTCCCAAAATGTGATCAATATCAAGTGCACATATCCAAGAGATTGGCTTGTTCCTTGTTACATATTTGGATCTTGGTCCCTGGCCGAGGTCTGACACTACACCCAGGCTGCTGCACTGGCTCCCTTTCAGATGAGCCCACTTGATACCTTCAAAATTATATTTTTGAGAACTGCTTATTGCACTGAAAAATCACATGAACTTAAGGTCAGAAAATGCCAGCAGCAGGTGTAGAAAGAGCACAGAGCTTTGCACAAAGGCTTAGATGTCCCAAAAATATCTGACAGAATCAAGAGAAAGAGGTTGGCACAAAGGGAAAGAATAAACATCTAACCCTATATTTAACTTGTGTTTTTTCTCTTACAAAGTAAGTTTCCAGGCTTATAAATTAAGGTTGAGAAACAGGAAAAAAAGGGTAAATAAGTACAAGTTGCTAGATACTCCAGGTTTGATACTGCAAACTGCTTTACACCTTCAGATCTTACTGAAATGTTGAGAAACACAGTTTCTCACAATGAAGGGAATGAATATCTGGCAAGATCAGACTGTGGGCACTGCCTCCAGGGTGCATACATTTCCAGAGCGAGAAGTAATCTCTTATCTCGCCTTTTATTCCCAGCTTCCATTTTGTTTAAGGACTAGGCAGGTTCAAAAAAAAACCAACCTACTCATTTCCATAGTAGTATATAAAAATGAGGCAAATGACTAATGGAACCAATCACCCATCCCCAAAAGGCTGTGAGGGATAGCACATACCCACTTAGGAGATGGGAGTTGTCGAAGTAACAGACACCAGGAAAACCATGATAAAAAGATAGATCACCTTTGAAATACACCTGCTGGTTTTCCCTGCAAATAAAGTAGAAAGATAAAGACTGTTTCGCCCTTGAGTGCAAAAACAAGGAATATTGAAACATTTCAGGTAGTTCTCCCAGCTGCCAGGCTGGGACAGACAGAAATGGGCTGCTGCTATAGCGTTCACGTGAATGGAATGAGTGCGCGCTTAGAGCTCCACCACTCATGGTCTGGGTCTCTTGCTCTGCAGAGGAGCAGTTCTCATGAATTTCAATGGAGATTATTCAGCCTCTTGTATTTCTCCTGTGCAAACAGATTTTTTTTCCAAATTATCCCACAATTAAGACCAGGTTTTCAAGAGTCTGCAGCACCCAGTAACTCTTGCTGTATCACATATGGTTGGATAGAAAGCCACAGAAGAGAAGCTGATGCTGCTTTAAAGGATGCACTTGCAGGCCCTTATTTAATTTGAACACCACACCCCACATATACATATTACCAATTGTAAAATAAATCACAATTCCCATGAAGAGGACAGTATAAAGTTGGTATATCAAATCAATCCCATTAAAATCCCATTAGTTCTTGGGATGGTTCATTACATAGGTATGTTTTTATCTACCATGAGCATGATTACTTATTATTTCTTCAAAGCATACTTCACAGTGGGACTTCTAGCACTGATTTCAGTGTGCTCAGGATGCAGCCCAATGTCTCTAAGACACAAAGAATAAAACCTTAAAGTTTGTTTTTCTGTTTTCTGTCTGTGTCAATGAAGGGTGCAGCATTTTTATTGTAGGTAGAAGAATGCAGCTAGAAAAATTTTCTTTCGACTACTTCAGCTAAAGATTTTTCAAGATACAATAATCTGTCTCCTCACTCCAGTGAAATGCTATTTTGATAGAATTAATTTTAAATGAGCTCCTAGCCTTTCATAGTTCAGTGCACTAATTACATCCACCCAACACAAACACAAGATGACGCCTCTCATACATGGGGTCGTAGGGATGCCAGAGCCAGGGAAATGCAGGAAGCAGAGCAGAGACACAGTGTGTGATTTGTTCATCTTATTTTACAGACAGAGGCATAAAAGTACATTCCAGCTAAATGCTGATATTCTAAATAAGGATATAAACCTTCAGGAATGAGATACATATAACTAAGGATCTTATGCTCTTTTCATCTTAGAGCACAGAAGAATTGAGGAACTGCCTCATATTGTTAGCCAAGAATGTTCTTAAGGGCTAGCAGTGGGCCAGCACTGCTAAAACCATCTGAGACATATGCAGGTGGTCTTTTTTTTCTGACTAACAATAAAGAGAATCAAGATGATATTTAAGGTTTGAGCTTCTTTAGAAAAAGCTTAGTTCATTACAAAGAAAAAAAGAATAATGTAAAAGCCATTTAATGAAAAAAATATTTAAATACATCATTTGTTCATTAGATATGAGAAATTATCAAATATTTCTTCATAACTTAACTTTCTACAATTTAATGTAAGATTCTGTAAGAGTAGTATTTAAATCAATTTCAATTCTATGTGCAAGCCACAGGCTGAATGTCTTGAGCTGAATGCAAGATGTAACCAAAAGTATGTATTCTATTACCAGCTGTTAAAACCAGATGTGGCACTGTTCTTAATTTCTTCCATGACCCATCCCTCACAACTCCAGGGGGAGATATTCTGTTAATGGGCCATTGTGTCTCACTGCAGGACTGATGAAATTACATCATCCCATTGCGAGATGCTCCACCAGGGGGAGGAGCCAAACATTCCCACCTGGATCTAATCTGAGACTTGGAACTCTGCTGTCAGCCTTTCTCCACTGGGTCCCAAAGGAGAGACTGGACCCAGCTACACCACTGGACCTTCAGAGGAAAACTACACCCTTCTACGGGATCATTGCTTCAACAGAACCATGTCTGTCATTCCAAGAGGGCTGCAGCCACCATTTAATTGAATTGCTATCAACATCTTGACCAACAGGGTGAATTCTGACTCCGTCAGTGTTTTCGGGTTTATTTTGTACTATTGAATTTTTATTTTAATTTTCCTAGTAAAGAACTGTTATCTCTATCCCCATATCTTTGCCTGAGAGCCCCTTATTTTCACGCTCATAATAATTTGGGGGGGGGGGGGGGTGTGTGTGTTACATTTTTCGATTTCAAGGCAGGTTCCTGCCTTCCTTTTAGCAGACACCTGCCATTCAAACCAAGAAACTGGAAATGACAGAATGAGGGCAAAATAATTTTAAAATATTTTTTAAAAAATATTTGGAGAAAAGTTAGTAGCAGATCCTATATACAGCCATATTTTTCTTCAATTTTACTTCCCCTCCTAGCCTCAGGGAAGGCAACTGCTGAGAAGGAGAGCTGCATCTCAGTCAGAAGGCTCTTGAATCATAGTGCTAAGATTTAAATGCTGCAGTGTTCTGTACAATAACTATGCTGGAAATGTTAGTTTGCAAATCTTCTACAAGCTCTTACTAACCCCTTATGTTAATTTCAACACTTCGCCTGATAAGCATCTATAAATCAGCTCCCAAATTCCCATCTCTAGTCATGTAATAAAGCTATTTAATCTATCTAATAGATTACTATGCTTAGTATACATACCAACTACTCAGACTGAGGATTAAATCAGAGAACTTGATCTCCAGCCTTAACTTAAATTTATGTGCTATTTACTTGTCCTGCAACAACTTTCTCTCCTGCTTTAAAAGGTTTTACCACTCTTGGGAAAGCTTGGTTTGGTAGAGAACTCATTTAGATTTTGATATCTAAAACTTAGAACTCTCATTTAAAGTCAAGGTCCAGGTTTTCTCTATGGTAATAGAAAGATAGGCTCCTTTGGTGGTAGCTGGTTCTGTATAGGTTGCATTCTTTGGAAGCAGTCTTTCCTTTGCACTAGCTTTCGGGGGAATCATAATTGTAGAATAAGTGCTCCTAAGACTGAAGGCAAAAGTCAGGTCAGCTGAATCTGGGTCATTGGCTCCATAATCGTGTACAAATTCCCTGTAATTACTTAACACCTTTCAGAAGGAGAACCATTAGGACCAAGACTTACAGTCAGCTGGGTGGGAGAGAAGATCAAATGCCTTTAGGTGGGAGAGAAGGCAGGGCATGCTCTCTAGTTGTATGAATTTTGAAAAACTGAAACTTCTAGTCAAAGAAATAGAAAGAGGGAAGATCCCCAAAATAACTGGTGAATAGGATACTCAGTCTGAGTGCTGCAGACCAGTGTTTACAGCTTGCTCTGTATGATTTGGACTAACTAAAAAGAAATTTCCACCTTAATGGCAGAGGTTTTTCTCTTCATCTTGGACTTATTTTTTTTCTTTTTTAACAGTTATATTTAATTTCAAAGAAAACTTTTCCAAATAGCTATAGTCCTGACAAGTTCTCATGAAGATACTCCTATACCTGCTCTATGTGAGCTAATCCAAGCCAGAGCCTCACACTGATCTGCTGAGCTGTTCCACACCAAAAATCCTGGCTGGTCAACCAGATAATGGGATATATACTTCAACTCCTTAAGGAGGGATGACAGGGATGTTCCTCAATAGAGCAGTACACAACTGTATGGATTCCCTGCAGGCTTTTCCACTCCCTTCTTGTTCTGAGCTAAATGCTATTAAAACTGTCTCATGCTAAATAAATAAAAGCTTTAGCACTTTACACATAAAGGATGTCCTGGCCTGAAGCATCTTTCACAATTTAGATATTGGACTCTAAGCAAATAACTCTACATCAAGACACACTCTCAAAGATGAGCCAAAGGAATATTTCCCATGGACTATTATAAAGCCTAAACCTGCTGCTGTCTCACATCTGAAAATTGCCCAGCAATGCACGTGCACATCTGACTGGTGGGAAGATTATCACACAAACAATCCCAAATCCATGGGTGATGGAAATTCCTTTAATAGCCATGAAAGATATGCACACTGATTTTCATATAGTCACTTTTAGTTGTATGTTTGAGTAGTTACCTGCATGAGTATGTGGAAGGAAAATAATTTGTGGCTGCTAGGAAAGTAGCCTCACAAATAAATGGGTAAAACACTGCCTTTATTTTCCTTCTCTGACCGCAGAGACATTTAAGCAAAGCTTTCCATCTTCATCCATTTCAGGGTGAAGTCCTTATGTTTTTTGTGTTTCAACAAAATAAAAATGTTTTATGAAATATATTGACCTCTTTCATGCTTTCAACAAAAAAAAATGAACAAACAGTATGATTCTTAACAGTGTAAAGACATAATTTTAATTTCTTTTGACCTCTGAAAAAATACCAAAATCTTCCTTACTAGATTAATCTATATAATTATATTACAAATGACAAAACAAAGTTCCTGTACCAAAGTTTCTTGTTATTTCCAGAACTGCGTGTTTGCAAAAATATTTTTCTGTGTAACTGCAAAATTTCACATCTTCATTTGGTTGACACACAAGTGTCAGAGTTCCCCTGGAGCAGGAGTTCTGGATGCCACTAAGCTGAACTGAGCAGTGCCACCCTCCCACTAGGGCAGAACCAGCACTCTATGGGCTCCAGGAGCTCCTTGCTGCACATAAATCTTTTTGACCTGCAGTTTATCCAAGGGCGTCTTCCCAGTCATTCATACTAGCTCTGGCAGCTATGAGAAGTACTTTCAAATTTCTGTTAAAAATTAAACAGCATACACTATAATAGGGAAAAATGAGGGGGAGAATAATACCATTCTTTCCAAGAATGGGTATTGCTGTGTCTGCTTTCCTTTGCCATCCTGGAAGAGAACCAAAAATCACAGCATCCATTTCAATGAACAGATATCTGGAACTTCAGAGTTCCTCCTCACATTGCAATATAAAAGCTTTCAGAGTTCTTGGTTAGGAATCCCACTAGAAACTGCATATATGGAATAGAAGACATATATGGAAAAAAAAAAGGTTGTCCAGAATGACTTCAAAGCAGAAAAATCAGCAGTCTGAAAATCCAGAAATAACTGAAATTCTCAGTCCATGAATCTTGAATTAGGTTCGATCATGGTGAACTGCGTTGCCTTCTGGCACTAAGCCCTGCTAATTACTTCAATCCTCACTCAGGGAGTGGTGAGATTTAATATTACCATCAAAGTACATCCAGTCAGTTCTGCATCAGCCATACAGAAGCCACAACTCAATCAGACACTGAGACTAAGCTCTTTGTTCCCTTTTATACTCCTGGAGTCTGTGTCAACTCAAATTACATGTGAATCAACACAAAGTCTTAAAGACATAGCCGCCAGTAAAAACTTTTCTGCATGAGGGGGATTAATCACATATAGCAATTAACATTCAAAGAATGAAGTGCAACTATAAAATTATACAAATGCTAATAAACAAACTCATTAGTACTTATTCTCTTTCTGCTACAAAGATTAATCAAAGGTCATAACACTATAGCTGACAGGATTCCTGTGATTACAACTCCACTATGCAGTTAACTTCCCCTAATAGTCATTACCCTTTTCCTACAAACTTCCTTATGGCCCTTAAGGAAGAACAGACAATATCAAATGGTTTTTTAACATCAGAGTGATATTCAAGAGCTGAACTCTGCAAAATCTACATGAAATGAAATTGATCATTAAAGTGAAATCCCAAATTCAGAAGTCTTTTTTTACTTAAAATAAAAAACAAAATCCAAACCCCAACAATCTTGTGTTTTGAAATCACAGGATGGGTCAGGTTGGAAGGGATGATAGTGGGTCACCTGGTTCAACCTCCCTCCTTAAGTAGAGCCATCCTAGAGCACATGACACAGGGTGGAATCCAGATGGTTCTTGAGTATCTCCAGTGAGGGAGACTCCACAGCCTCCCTTGGCAGAGAGGTACTTAACACTTAATGCAATCAGCTCTTGGTCACAGCTACATCCATTACATGTACTAGGAGTGAGTGGAGATGTACCCAGTACAATTTCAATCTTCTGCCTTAATGACCTGTGAAATTCAATGTGAAAATACCTAAGCCATTTCCAAGGAAGTTAGCTCAGTCCTTGACCTGTACAGGCAGCTCAGGTAGGATTCCACATAAAAAATGTGAAATAGCTTCCAGAGCCAAGCTGGTTATCTCTGTGCAGCACTGACCTGCACCTTCACACCATCTGGACTGTCTGCTCAGGTCAGTGCTAGCTCAGAGCTCTGTGTGCCCAGCCAGGTCACAGACCTTTCTTTTCTCCATTATCTCCTCCTGGCTGGCACCCATAGCCTCTTTTGTCAATGTTCTGTGTGAGCTATGATTTTGCTTTCTTTCAGGTGATTCTACCCTCCCATCAGGGCATCAGGCACTACTTTCTTCCATTAATCTTAAATTAGGTTGTAAGTGGGATACAGTCTCCCTGTGAAACTCACTGAGTAATATTCCCACTGTGGTGGCACCTGAAGCACACCAGGAAGAGAGACAAAACAGAAGTAATTCCTGGTATAGGAACTGCTGTGGTATCAGACAAATTATATGGAATTTACTCCTGGCTTAGGGCTAAATAGCATTTCAAATCTTTTTCAGAAACCACTTATAAAGCTTCTGGGCATGCCACTGTCCTAATACAGCCAAACACTGATTCACCAGCAGCTTACAAATGTACAGCAGCATACACATAAGCATACAGACATGCCCTAACACCCACATTAACATCCCTTCCCTGCAATCTGCCAACAGAGTGAATGAGGTAAGCAACCAGTTGAGGATGGGAAATGTCTCCAGTTAATGACAGTGAGGAATGGTCTTTTCTTCCTGAAACCACTGTCTATATTGAAAGGCCTTTCTGACATGGTCTTGACATTTCTCTGCACTTGTAATGCCTGAAGCAAGATACAAATTGAAAATCTCTATTTTTATCTTTCAAAGGATCTGGGTACTCATCTTCATTTGCTAACATGAGAAAACTCAACCCCTACTTTCCTCCTCCTGAAGATCCCACTCATTAAGGAAAAAATCCTTCAAGTATTTCCCTTATTCATAATAAATTTTAAGAGAGCTGCATTTGACAACTGGGCTAGCAGAGATAGAGGAAAACTGCCTTCTTTTAGAAGGGCAAAAGGAGATGGCTCCTGAGGTTGTGGCAAAGTGAATAAAATCATGATTTTTTGTGGAATGGTTTCCCTATCAAATGCTGGATAATTAACAAAAGAAATGCAAATAAAGAGAGAAATGGGAGAAGGCAAATTATATCCTGGGCTGCATCAAAAGCAGTGTGGCCAGCAAGTCGAGGGAGGGGATTCTCCAGTCCCCTCTCATGAGACCCCACCTGGATTAATGGCATCCAGCTTTGGGGTCCTCATCACAGGAAAGACATTGGCCTGTTAGGATTGGGTCCAGAGGAGGCCATGAAAATGGAGAGAGGGCTGGAACAGCTCTCCTATGAAAACATGCTGACATAGTTGGTGTTGTTCAAGAGAAAGCTCCAGCAAGACCTTATTGTGGCATTTTAATACTTAAAAGGGGATTACAAGAAAGATGGGGACAAACATTTTAACAGGGCCTGCTGCAAGAGGTCAAGAGGTAATAATTTTAAACTGAAAGACAGTAGCTTTAGAAAAGTCATAAAGAAGACATTTCTTACGATGAGGCTGGTGAAACATTGAAATAAGTTGCCAAGAGATGGTAGATGTGCCATCCCTAGAAACAGGGATTTCCATGGACTGGTATTATGATGTGCCATCCTATGGAGTTGTGAATTCAGTGTTTAAGACCCTGTCCTGTCAATCACAGACCAAAAAGCAATTCAAAAGACCAGCCACTGGGTTTCTCACTGTCCCCTCAAGAAGATGTCTGCTGCCATTTGAAATGCCTGAACATCACTTGACTGATTTGTAGGGGCCACACAGGCCTCCTGTAAGACCTACAAGAGATATTCCAGCTTTGTGCAGGTCACAAGCAGACTAGAACACCTCAGAATATACCGAGCAGTCATGGCTGTGCACCTGAGTAAAAGCCTTAGGCTCTCTCTTCAGACGTGGAAAGCATTGTCGAACTCACAAGGTCTCCGTCAACAAGAGAAGGTTCGGCGCCTACAGTGCATGAAGTCCTATCATTAATAAATGTCCTCAATGCTTGTGGACAGAATAAATTAATCTAGGCATTCGTTTGGAACTGAAGCCCACTGTGATGCATTTTTATTGCTGCAGGTCAGTAAGAAATCTCAACACCCTAGAGGAACATGATTATAGTGCTTTGCAGAATTTCTAGGCCCAGGCATGGTAACTCTTCCATAACACAGAGTGTGTCAATTTTACCAGCCAGGAGCCATCTATCCAAGCAAACTTACTGCCTAACAAGCAGCTCCCAGACACTGACTCATGGTCACTAGAATCAGTAACACTTCCACACTGCTTCAGCAGTGATGTTGAAACTAGAAACTCGGCTTAACTAACTCGGAGAAAATAGACCTGGAGGTTTTTGTCTTAAGTCCTCCTCATTTTAAAATACAGTCAGCACAAACAAATTCAGAATATTAACTCTGGAATTAAACCACTGAAAGGCAATTCTTGTACATCAAGCAGGTAAAATAGTAGTGTATCTAAAAGTCTTTTGGAAGTAGAAAAATTTGGATTTGTTACAATATAAAATTCAGAAATGTTTACAAGTTCAATGCAGAGTTCTGACAAATTATGAATAGCTAGGTTATTGACTCTTAGCCTTGCTCACTTCCTGTATCCAAGTGGAATCAAAGGGTCTCACCAACATGAAGTCTTGGGCCACAAAAGGCCTTAAAGGCCACAAAACATGTAAGAATGCCATCCTGGGAAGAATCCTTCATACAGGAAGCCTTTATCCCACCCACAAATCATCTGAGAACTTCCAGCAGATGGAAAAAGGCAGAGGTTTGAATGAACATCAGTGCCTTAGAAGTGAGAAGCTACTTACATAAAAATAGAACTCTGTCCTATGCAGCAGCCTGTGCGGATGTGCAAATTCTGCTGCTGCTGTAATTCTGAAGCCCTTGAAACTCATTCTCACACAAACATTCACATACATTCTTTACAACCCCTAAACAAGGAAGGGCACAGCAAGACAGAGACACAGTAGATTGTACATAATCTGAAGATAACTCATTTTTATTAATATGTAAATTAGAAAGTTCCTATCTATGTAACTAATTTATTAGGCATGAACATATATGGAAAATTGCATTTGGAGTCTCAAGGCTGAGTCTAAGTAGCATGTTTCCTAGTAGAACATCTAATTTTTTCACATGGTTGCTGAAAGGGGTTGTGAAGCATGCAAAGCAGACATTTAATAAGGATCTAAGTCATTATTTCAGCTCTGAGTACTTAATTTATATGTCCTGGTTGGCAAATCGTTCTTCTAGCATGCTTCTCCTATTTATAAGAGTACTTATCTCTAAATAAGGAATACTGTAATGTCTCCTAGTATGAGTACTGGGACTCAACATACCTTTATTTAGCACCTTAACTGTGAGACTGCTCTACTGTCCTGGTAACTGATGGAAAGAGGAAGAACTTCCACAGCTTGTGTCTCTCTCCCTTTTTTTATATCTGTGGGATTTGTGCTCCTAACTTAACTTCAGTTCACTGACCAAAGTCAACAAGGAGAAACTCAGATCTATGTCTTCTGGGAACAAGCTATATTTGGATAAATATTTATTGCTTCAGGAAGGCCTTTTAATCATAATGAAAATCAAGTCAGTCTCAATTTGTCAACAGATGTGTTTGATATTCAGTTTTAGTATTTTATAGTAGAAATGCCTCAAGCATATACCTGTCCTCACAATTCCAGCCAAGTGCCACAGATATTCCTGCATTCACACAGGCAGGGAGAATTTTCTATTATTTACCCCATTTTGTATTCTTCTTTCTTATATACTCCAGTTTTAGATATGATAATGAGTCACACAAGAAAGAAGACGCTAGAAAGATGTGTTATCGAACTGAAAGCATGTCACTGAATTTACTGCTTTTATTTTTTTAAACATAGAATTGATGTTAAAAATATTCTGCCTAGAGAATGAGGGGTTTGGACTTTAAAAATGCTGCCCTACTGACAACAAAATAAGTAGCTGCATGATGTTCACAAAAGTACATGTGTAAAGGGACTAGAAGAGACTTCGTTATTTATTTCTTTTAATTTGTAAGTATTTTTGTTGTATCTAATATCTTGTATAAAAATGAAAGCAGGTTCATCTCAGAACACCTGTCTCCTCTTGTGAAATAGGCTATTGTACCATAATGAAGCAACTTTTTAGACTTTTACTAGCTAATCAGCAATATAAATTAGAAATAAAACTTTAGTTTTGTGGTCATTTTCTTCCAACATTGCTGACAGTGTACTGGTGTGCTTAGAAAGAAATCATAATTTTGGACAAAGATAACATGAGTTGCACTCCCTCAGAAAGGTACAGAAAGAGATGCAGTACAAAGAATGAAATAGAATTCATGATGAAATAGGAAGTACATTTATCTGAAAGGATTCCTACTACTGACAGTAATAATGATACCATTTCCAAGGACTGAAGTGCTGCTGTCTTTTCATACTCAGCTGCTGCGAAGGGGAGATTGGACTAGATAATGCTCTGAACCATATCTGGGAATAATCACTTTTATCCCAAAGAAGGTGAAAAGAGGATAAGAGGAGAAAGGAGAGAAAGAGTATCTTGCAGTAAAGGAGATAAGGGAAACAATAACCAGATTTATACCATTTTTTTCCTAAAAAAAAAAAAAAATCACACAGTGCTTCCACAAGAAGTACTTGGAGACAGATCATGTTTAGATATTGGCTGCAATTTCGTAAGGATAGTCATGAATATGTTTCAATTGAGCTGTGACCTTTTCTTGAAAATTCAGATTTCTGAGTAGTTTCAAGCTCTTCATCACCTCTGAACAATTAATTTAACAAAAGGTTAAAAAGAAACCCTTTTGACTTTTCATGGAAATGGAGAGCAGGAGCAGGCATCAACCCTACACAGGGGCACTGGCAGCCACAGAGCTCAGATTGTGTATCAATGTGTGAGCCTTTTTCCACCAGCGGGGCAAGCTGCCTGCCTGGCTTTGCAATAGGAAGGAGGAGGAATGTAGAGGAATAGTCAGGAGAAACTGAGAGATGGTTTAACGAATTGCTTCTCAGTTCCCATCAGCCTGAGTTTCTTGATGACTCACTATAATTTCCACCCCCTCAGCAGCATATGGGAAGAAACTTATGTTGATCCAAGAGAATTATATACTTTTTTGATTTCAGCGCCAAATGATTTCAAGACCCAACACCTGAACTCACATAAACCTGGCTTTAAGAATAGAAGTGAAAGGCACTAATTGATTTTTGGATAAAAAACAGAACAGATCAGAGGGCAGAAGACTGGTCACCCAAGGTTTATGACTGACAGAATAGCAAAGAAGCCCATGCAATGTCTAGGATGCAAAAGTGCTTTTTAAGGTCTGGAACACTCTGTGTCGGCAGATATTTTGGGTAAATGGCATAAGGAATTAGCAGGCTGGTCAGATCTCTGCATACACAGTGCAGATGCATACACAGCACAGAACATTGTGAGAAAGGCAAGACAAGCTTCATGTAATTTAAGAAAAAAATCAATGCATACAGGGGCACGTTTAATTCACACATTTGCTTTGTGAAGCCACGTGGCCTCATTCAGTTCTCAGTTTGGAGGGTTCAGCAAACCAGCACCATCTGAGACAGGGAGAGCAGACAATTGGCAAGCGCCACTAATACAAACAGAAATGGTGAACCCAAATGTGAAAGGCTGCTGCAGTGTTAGTGGCATACGGCAGGCACACATGAGACCTGCCCTGTGCTTGCTTTTCAGCTATGATGTGTCACCAGCCAGCCTGGCACAGCTGCAGTACAGATGTGCTGTATGCCATGCTGATGGCATACACTTCCCCCTCTCAGTAAAATCCTGTATTCCCTGTCACTCAACTCAGAATCCAGTAAGATAAATGGCTAGGTAGAGAAGACAGATGCTATTATTGCCCTGGTCAATGGAAAATAGAGTTGAAACTGTCCATCTTCTCTGGTGACAGCACCTGACCTCTCCACCAGTGCATGGACACAAGCTGGCCATCAGCCTGAGAATATCTCCTGGATTAATTGCAGCAGAAATGCTTTAGTGCCTGGCAATAGAATTAAAACATCTCTTTCTCTGCTACAACCCTAAAAAAAAACCAACAAAAAAAACCAAACGTGTTATATTAGATGTGATGAAGATAGAATAAGCTATTTACTAAATAATTTGTTAATCATTTTGCATTCAGTTTACAAAGAGATATTTCACCTTCTGGGTTGTGCACATACTGCTCAATTTAACTGTTCATTGGGCACTTGCTATTCACAGCATGTAGCTGCTCACATCAGGCACAGGGTGTTCTTCCCCATTGCCTTGCAAGATTTCTGGAGCATTTCAGACAGATTTTGTAGATTTTTCTTAGACTAGAAGGGTGGCTTTATTTAGCTTGACCTTATGCATACCACTGTCCATAGCTGACAAAGCATCTACATACAAACCTGAGTATTCATATAAACACCAAAACAGCATGGACAAAACCCTTCTGCCTTAAAAATATCAATGAAACAAATAAAATTGTGTCAAGAAGCTGTTCATAGTCAGAATGAGCAGTGTCAATGCTCTGTTCCCAGATCCTAAATTCATCAGGCCATAGATAGTCCATTGTAAAATAAACTGGACCATCCAAATACAACCCAAACAATGCACATCTTCTGTGTCAATGTGGTTGCAGACGATGGACCTAAGCATGTGGAGTCGCATGGATAAAACAGAAGGCATTCAAATTATGTCTGTATCTTCCTACATGCAGAAAAATATTTCAAAAGAATCAGAGAATCATGGGCTGGTTTCGGCTGCCAGGGGAATATGTGTCATTTTGCGTAACTTATTTATACTCAAAATAATACTTGGGGACTAACAACTGCAAAATTATTCTTTCAGCACAAAATTTGGAACAAGATAGATGTATAATTGACTTGAAAATGTAAATACCCTGATCATCTTTTAACATGAAACCCAGGAAACAAAGCCTCCTAGAAATTCAGTACGACTTTGGGCTCTACATGTTTACAGATAGTGCTTCAGATAATTCTGCTGATAGAGAAGGAGATATTCACAAACATTAACTTGAGCCCAGGGAAACAAGCCATTGGAGTGCTGCCTACAGAAACATGCATTTTCCTGCTGATGATGGAGGGAGCCTGGGGATATTATATTTAATAGATAACCAACCCCCACTGTGCTATTCAAGATATTGGCCCTGGTTCACTCCTGCCATTCAGATGTAATTCCATAATGAAACAATGATAACCAAAAAGGGTCTGTAACACTCCTTTGCAATGGCAAAGTGAAACAGATTCACATCCTCTGCCAGGTGCTTGCTGGACCCTGTTGGAAGGGGTCCAAATAATTAGCTGCTCACCAGATGGATAGCAAAGCACAAACAATCTAATGTCTCTTTTGGGTACAGACAACTCTGACTTCCAGTGATGTAATAACGTTAATACGTGACAGCATTTAAGTTGTCAGCAATTTGAGAACTTAATTTTGTAGTTTTCAGTCTGCAATGGTTTTATTTTCATTAACCAGACACCTACAGAAAGGAGACCAAAAATGCAACTGGCAGAGGCAGAAGCTCAGCTTCCCAGTGGGACATTGAGACTTTGCTTCATTTCCAGTAAAGGACCTAAGACACTAAACAACAAACTGGAAAACATCACTAGCATGTATGAAAGCTATTTTTAGCACTTTCAGTAATTTGTAAGATTTTCAATATCTGTGACTAATCAAAAAAAAAACAAGACTGGGAAATTTTATCCTCCAGCCCCCCAAAAAATGTGAAACATAGAGCACACTAGACATGGTGATTGGTTTATAGTGTTTGCAAGCAATCACTGGAACAACCTTCAAAACTCACCTCTGAGCTTCATTGGCACCCAAAGCAAGACCTGAGTGAGACAACCAAAGCTTTCCAGAATTACTTCTGGGAGCTTATTTTTCAGCCTCAGGCCTCCCACATTTGCTAGGATGAAGAATTGGGAAGGTTTTTGGTACAGTGTAAAGATTTACCTGAGATGAGCAAATGCAGCCTCCGTAGCTGCTTTTTGTTAAATAAATCATGTGAAGACTTTTGCCAGCTGTCTGTTACGTTCAAGTGGAAGTGGCACATTTTATATTTAGAGCAAAAGTTGTTGAGTCTTGAACTTTATGATTCACCTGAGCAACACTGGCAAGTTTTGCAATTTCCTCATAGTATTAGGTGTTTTTTCCCAGAACCCTAGACCTCTGAGTAATGGATAATATGTGAATTTCAACTTCCCTCATAATGAATAAATAAAAGTGATTTTCCAGCTTTCCTGGTTATATGCAAATATTTGTAAAACAAAAATGTGGCAGCCCAAAAGGCTTCAAAACCAGAAGACAAACAAGGAATGTATCTTCTCATAAAAGGCATAAGGAATATTAAGTCATTGCATAATTCCTGGAACTTAGCTTCTGAGGACCTGCTGCTAGAAAAACTGTCTGTATAAAATCAAAATCTCATCCTGATTAATCCCACTACCTGCTCTCCCCAGTCCTCTCTGCAGTTTTAGGTCTCTGGCATTTGCTGAATGCAAATGCAACTGAATTCTCCATTTGAACAAGCCCTTTTATCATCATGGAAATAGTTGCTGTTCCACTGGGAACAAAGACAAGAAAATACCTTGATTAATTTTATTTCACTGAATTTTCTTTTGTAATAAACCAGTAAAATATTTACAGGAAAGGTCAGTACTAAGCACAACCAGATTTGTTCATTATTTTCTAAGCTCCCCTCCAAGTCCATCAAAGCTTCTGATCTCCTTCCATGAGTTTTGAATAAGACCCTTTAAAGAATCACATTCATAAATATCTATCTATTACAACAGAAAATCTTTAATATTTACCAAACAGGTTATTATAATTAATTCTTATTTTTAGTTAAAAAACAAATAATGTTTAAATCTCTCCAAAGAGATATATAATAAAAAAATAGTTCCATTCTATTTAAAGAAGCAAAATTCAAAAAATAAGAACAAGCACTAATAGATTAAATATATGCCTAAATCTTCTGTCAATAAAGCAACCAAATATGTATCAAAATAACATATTAATTTTAGTTTAATTTAATTAGAATTGAGATAATTAATTTTGGTTAGAATTTCTTTGAGATTTACTTTTTAGAAAATAAATTCCTTTAAAAATAGTTATTTATCTCTGTTTATCCAATAATTTTACTTTAGCATCATCCATGAAAAGGGATGATAAGGGTTCAGATGAAATAAGACCACTTTTAACAAATTTTCCCTGAAGTCTAAAGTGTGCCATACTGGATATTTTCTATCTGCTGCTTTCTAGATCTTGCCTTAACCACTAACTACACTTCTGCTGTTTATCACGACTGTGGATCAATTTAACATACTTTGGATGTAAATATTAATAGATAATCATGGATAACTGTTTATAATATATATATATATTCAAATCATAGTAGTCTTACATTTTCAATTGCAGAAGAATTTGAAAAGTACGTGATTGAAGAGTCTACTGAAATTAATTTGAAATGGCACAAAAATAAGTCCCAAGAACATCTGCTGGAACATACGGCACAACAGGATGTTCAGTATTATGCCACAGTAGTACACCTTGGGTGCAGCATGAGGCACGAAGCCAAAAGACACATTTAGAGGAAAAAGAAATCTGGACAGAAACAAACTAAATACCTAGAATTTTATTTAATATATAGATAATAGCAGTTTCCTGTTCCGTTTATCCTCTTCATAAAATTAACAAGCCTCACCACAGAGTATTTCAAGAAATCCAGTGTCTTGTAGAAAGATTGCTTTCTTAATGAAAATACTTCCATATATTTTTAAAAGTGCCCATGCAACCAAAAAGCCAAATACCTATTGTCTTTAAATCACCTGGAAATCAAAGAAAACCTTTATCTGTGACTTAGAGTTAGACTGAGACATCACAGGGAGCCATGAACCATGGAGAGATCAACTGGAGAATGGAAGAGCTTTTTTCTACCTTGACTTTAGAGAATCAGGATGCTGTGGAAGGACTGTGTGTGTAAAAGCGGGGTGGCAAACTGCACATCAGATATCTCACTTAGCAAATGGTGACATTTCCCATGGAGTGTGAACAATATAATTAAGTTGCTAGTCAAAAAGAGGATAAAACATTTTGTCATCATTCTAGCAGACATTATCTTTTCTATTTTTTTATATAAAGCTTTATTTTGCATCCTAATTCTGCAATTTATAATAAAATGCTCATTTAAAACAACAATTCAAGACTATTACCCCCTGAGAAGTCTCAGGAATCACAACTGTCTTTTTTCTGTATGTCTCAGAGAGAGACAATGTAATTGGCAAAATTATTCCAAAAGATGTGACTTCTCCAATGTTTTGTAAAAATAGAAACTTAAGTGGTAATTAGACATGAGGAGGGGGATGCAGAAAGCTTCTGAGCAATGGAAGACATTTTGGCAAACGCCAAGTTACTCAGTTTAAAATTATATTCTTAATGCCAACTTCCATACCAATCACATTACATGCAATGAGTGACTCTTCCCACACCTACTTATTAACTTATTGTCTGCCACATGGTCAGCAGTGTGGTAACTCCACTGACCTAACTGGGGATCTAATGCAGTGACAGCAGTCACTAGAAGCTCCTGGATCAAGTGTCAGAGGCTTCCAGAGGGAAGAAGGCAATAATAAATTGCTATCTGTGTTGACTGCTTATCAGACACACATGGGGTAACAGGGAAACAAGGGAAATTCGTTATTATCATTAGGTAATTATTCAGATAAGGACATGGAATCTTGAAGTCTCAATCCTTTTATGCCAGGAATCTTACTAATAATGTCTACATAAAAGAGACTGAACTACTATTTAATTCAACCTGGTTTTCTGCACTGGAAAGGTCTGATGTGAGAGAGTCTGAGTCTGTGCTTCAGAAAGGAATTTGTGTTAGCAATACATTCCATTTGTGAGCATGTGTTGGTGTGTTCATGTATGCATGTCAAGATGAAGAGGCTTGAGCTTGAACTTGATGAGAAAGTGGGTGAACTGATGAAGAGAAACATAATAATAACATGCATATGAGGACCATTAAATGTCTACTAAAATAAATAAACTCGAGGTAAAATATCTGGAATCTGTTTTCACATTCAAATTAACTGAAGATGAGGACTGCCCTTAATGTGTGAATTGCTATGAATAGCTTTCTGAGGACAGTCTGAAGCCAAAAAATCATTAGAGGCACTCAGAGGACAAATTGCGCTGAATAACTAAGCAAGCATCTCTAATACTTTGAACAAAAGCTTATTTTAAAATAAGAGCTAAGTAAAATTACAGTAAAGGCAAATGACTGATCCAAAAAAATGTTTTCATGATTCATTTGTAATTTCATCTTTCTATGCCAAAACCTAGAAACATATACCATTAGAAAGGTACTTGTTTCCAGCTCCAGTAAAAGTGTTCTGGCACAGTGAATGAAGCAGCTAAAGCCCTGAAAATCCTATCTTAATCAGTCATCAGGGATTACTGGGGGGTGGGGGAGAAAAAATGTGTTAGGATATATCCTTCCCTATTCTCTAGCAGCCCTGGTTACATTCACATCTTCTTGTTCTCATGCTGGAACATGTCATTCAATCCTGGCCATTACTGGGATGAATGCAGCAGTGTAGCACAAAATACATGACACTTAGAAGGCTCTCAACTGTTAAAGTAAAAACAGAGATTACAGGATGTCAAGGTTAAACAACTGAACTACCCATTTTAATATGAATGAAAAAGTTCTATAAATAAAAAACTTTTCT
Organism: Cyanistes caeruleus; assembly: GCF_971803275.1. Lineage (NCBI taxonomy): Eukaryota > Metazoa > Chordata > Aves > Passeriformes > Paridae > Cyanistes > Cyanistes caeruleus. Next base: position 82,319,689 of record NC_141703.1, read on the forward strand.
GCCCTGTCTTCCATCTTTTATAGATTAAAACTGGTTTCTAAGGCAAAAAGAAACATTCCTGGGGGACAAAAAAAATTATACCGTTTTTGTATTGATATTTGATGAAAGAGTTGATATTGATTAAAGAAAAAAGGTATGATATATGGTGGAAGATGTTTCAAAACAAAAATAAATTCCTTGTTCTTGTGTTTTCCCTTCAGCAAAATTGGGTCAGACAGCCCTTCCCTTTACAGGAACATGTGTAAATATAGGTTTGAAAGTGGTCAGTACAAGGGATTTGGTCACAGTACAATCATCAAGCCATCTTGTTCTCAGTTTTCTGCCAAAAAAATGGATGCCAGACAGCCACAACTCTCTTTTGTTGCCATGGTGGAAGAAGGTGCACTCACATTTACTTTTTTTAATGTTTCTTGTTTGCAACAATCAATAATCTGAGGACCTGTAAATAAGCAGTGGCTGTGAATTTCCATCAAACTTGACAGATATCTTTGATAAAGTGCAGTTTATTTCGCTTCCCTTAACATAAAACAGACACAGGCTGTAGCTTCAAGATAAATCTTGGATTAAATACTATGATTGCGGGTGGCAGCATAAAGTTCCTAAGAAAGCAAGTGGTATAACTGTCTCAAAGATCAGCAGATTCCCTGGGGAAAATGAGCTTGAATTTAAAGTTCTAAAACCACTTGGTCTTCACTCAATTCACCAATGTTTTCCAGATGTAAACTATTTAGGTTTTAAATGAATATGTGGTCCATAAAGAATTAGTTGTACGCATTTTTCATGCTCAACTGCAGTCTACGTCTCTACAGAGGTTCCTCCAAAGAAAGTTTGGCACAGCTCTACTCAGAGCCTGATTTCAGCTGAAAACCTGGAAAAACTAACCACTGTTAAACTGGCTACAGAAACTTTCACCACATGTTTATCTACAGATAACGGGGCTGCTGTGATATGAGGTTTAGTCCCCTGCTCTTGTTCTCATCATGGTCAGTGAAAAACTATAACAAGTCACATTTTCTGCCACAGTAACAAGATGATGTGTCAAACATAAAATCAAATGGGTGGTGTAAAAATCAGATAGGAATTACAGAGAGTTGGGTCAAAAGCCAGGTCAGGTTACTTGTCTTAAGAAGTGGGAATACACAAGCAAAGGAATATTTTTATCCTTCTGTTGAAACGTCTTGGCCTACATTCCCAGAGATGTAAAACAGAGGTAACCTCTGGTATGTCCCTGGAAGGCCTGACTGCAGAGTCTTGTCTGGTCGAGACTTTGAAAGAAACCATAGAAAGTAACATACTTTTGTTTTCCAAATGCAGCCACTACCCAAAAGAAGCTTAAAACGAAACAAACATAAACACACACGTGTGCACACAAAGCCACCAACAACTTGTTCTACCCCAAGCTTAAAATTGTAAGTAAACCCCAAAGCATTTTGATTCAACCAAGCACATGAACAAGCGCCAAATCACTGATCCAGAGTCTCTCTCTTCCTCGGCAAGAAGAACTACTGGAAAACTTGCACTCTGCTTCAGCTTGATCTACTTCATCCTATTTACCAAGACTTCTGTGTCTGTAGAGTCAGACTTCAGCCAGATCCTTTTCATCTCCCTGCAAGATTTCAGCAGCTACAGATACAGCACTGTATGATCTCTAGTGTGCCTTTCCCAAACCCATTTATTTCTCATCTGTCTGAAGTGCAGAAATTCCATCATGCTATTCCAAAGGGAATGAGCCTGGCTGAATTGCAGTTTATAAGAAGCTCATGTGCTTCTCACTGAAGGATCTGGCAAAGTTTTCATTGAATATAAAAGTTTTGTGAAAATATGCCTTTTATTCACTCAGTAAAAGTCACCAACTTTTTTAATCTTAGGAAACAAGACAGTTTTTCTTCAATCTTTAAGCTTCTTGGTGTTAAGACTGTGATTGCATTTCCACCCTGTTAACAATTCAATTACTCCATGAAAGAAATTCCTATTTTCTTGCTGTTGTTTTCTTGTCATTTTAGCTGAATTCCTTTTCACCAGGTAGGTTTCTGTTTAAGTTCTTTTTGTATGTATTGTATTCTAATCCACTGTTTGTCTAAGATATTGTAGTATAATTGTGAAATTCTCTTTGCTAAAGAGTAGCTAAGAAGAGTCCTGTGTATACTGTGCATCAATCAGATCTCAGACTCCAGAGAATTTTGTCACGGCTAGTTTTCTATAATTTGTTCTACAACAAATTTGTTCAACAACAATCTGAAAAAGCAAACTTGCGAGATAAGATCACTGAAGTGATCATTACAAAAGCTTATGAAAATTCAAACTACCCAGCCTGACCACTTACAGCTGTGACTGAACCTGCCAAGTGATGTCTTTGTATATGCAGTAATGCAGGATTCATTTTTACATTTATTAACAAATTTTCAGAAAAGGCCAAACAGGCACAGACTAGAAACCAAACTGTGAATCAGGAGGTGCATACCTAAACTGTCTGTAGCATTTAAACAAAACTACTCTTACTAAAAATCCCACATATTATAAATTGACCCTATACTTCTAAGAAGTGGTGGGTCTTGCTCCTTGCAGGCTTCCCTTTGGTAGAAGGACAGGTAATAATGTTTGGCACAGTGGGTGTCTTTTCTTTCTCCTGCTGTTGACAATAACAGTCCTTGATGTTCACAGGATGCAGGTGTCAGAAGTCCTCTCCGTTTCCCTGGGCTTACCACTTCAAATATGGTTTGATGAGACAATTATTGTCTCAGTCACAAGGTCCAATATAATTATGAGAATTTGATCTTTAGAACAAATAATGTGATTTTTTGTGTTTAGGCACCCCAAGGGTTTGTATGCAGACTACATTTATTTGAGTGTTGCCATCAAGAAGACAGGGTGCCCTCTGCCTGCCAGATTTAATTCTGCTTAATGACTGCTTCAAACATTAAAACCACACAAAATAATGCAGCATTTCTTTTAAAAAACAAATCATTAACTTCCTGATTATAGTACTATGATCAAGGGTTTGGATTTGTCTCACCTAAGTGGGAGAGTGCATCACTGTCAGCTCCATTCACGGTTGGTAATAGAAATGAGCATTTCTAGAACATATTTAATACGATGTTTAGGCACAAAAAGCATCTGCTTCCCTACACTACTTACAGTAAAGGATTCTAGATCACTAATACAAAGATAAATGTCCATGTTACTAAAAAAAAAGCAAAACAAAGTGAGATAAAGTCCTGGGACATACTTAAATGTGCGTTAAATATGGACATCTTCAACTTTTGTTCCTCCTCAGATGCTCTGCTGTCTATTCAGCTTTACCTCTACCTCAGCTGGTCCTGGGGCTTTCTTTTTACATACACTTGAGACCTTTGTAATCTTACTTTGCCTTTAATCGTTTATCCCATTTGATTTCAGGATCAGCATTTAATCTAGGCACGCATGTGTTACCTTAGCATCATCCCCTTCTTTGCACCCTGGGCATTGAGGTATGAAGTACAAGTAGCTGAACTCAGAGATTTCTTTGAATTTTCAATCATAATCCTAGCCCCCTAATTAACACTTTCCTTCTGGTCTCAGTGGCTTCTTTCAAAGTTATGACATTTTTGTGACTGTTGCAGTACTTGAGAATGGTGGATCATTGAAGCATCAACCACATCCCTCTCACTACATCTGTTACTTCCCAAAAACTGACAATTTTTCATAAAGGGTACATAAGACATGTTAATAATATAATTGACAGATTTGGCCTTTAGGAAGCTTTTCCTGGACTCCTCTCCTCAACTCCCACATTTTATCAGTTTTGCCATCACAGTTTCCTTCCTTACAATGGTTTTACGAACAAAATTTAAAAAATAGAGCAGAAGCTAAGCCGAGTGTTCTTCCCTATTCAATGACTGTTCACAGTTCACAACTGCTCTTCAAAAGGCCCTCCCACATCCCTTATGCCTGAGTTTGGCATTAAGCCACCCACTAAAGCAGGTTGGGATGTTGCAGGCAAACCACACCAGCTCGTTCCATACACACGGCAGTCAGAGACAAGCAAGCATCCCTTGGCACCATTTTTTGCAGTCATGGTAAGAAAAATGGAGTAGGAGGACATAGGACCAAACCCACCATGCCTCTGCTCATTTGCTCCCAAGGTAAAGGCCATTCTGAAATGTCACAGTAATATGCACACTATAGACCTCCACAATCCCCCTTTTCTCACAGTCTTACTCCCATCTGCATCATGCAACCACTGGTTGTGACATTTTGCAGCCTCCCTACTGCAGACCATGGACTTCTGGGCACCCAACTTGTCCCTTCCTTATCTACTTCTTCCTTACCTTCTGAATTATTGCCTGGCTTTCACCATTAGCAGTAGTGTTTTATATCTATAAATAAAATTTCTTTTCAAGGGCAATTAATAGCATTTCTTTTTAAAAAAGGGGGGAACCTGAATCTATAGCCAGATTTACATCTAGACTTCAGAGTTCTTAGGCTTTTTCATTCCTTTGCCACAGCTTATAAGTTGGGAATAGATGTAGGAGGCATATCAAAAGGGCATTAAGTGAAAGTGTGTTGCATATTTTCCCACCTGCCTACATATACTTGCATCACAAAAGAACTATTTGACAGGATGGGCAAAAGATAAATCATCGATACTGGTGATTCTTCTACTGACTTTAATGATTTTGATATGTCTGTAAGCTATAAGTGATTATTCATTTTGCAGCTACACATGAAATCTAACAGATCTCTAAGATGCTAATTAAGGAAAGTGAAGTATATTCATATAATCATATACATTAGAGATCAATATGACAGGTTGTTTTCCCATCTGTAGTAAGCACTTCAGAATAAAACAAAATAGCTGTTTGTAAGGTAAATACATACAACAAGAGATTTAGCACTGTCAATTAGCTTTCAAATGCAGTAGCAACCACTCTCCAACCCTGATATTTGTTCATGGCAGTATGAAGCTGCAGGACTCTAACAAGTAACCCAATAAAAAGGAACAAGATTTCTTTGCAGTGTATGTGCATTGGAGAAGCACAGTGAAGTTTATATTAGCATATCACAAATGTGAAACTGGGACACAGGCTCAATGCTAAATTAGAACAGCAGCTGGTATCCTGTTAGCAAGTAAAGTGTGTTTGCTTGGGGAAAAAAAAGAGAGACCAGTGCAAAATCAAGCCATGCAAATGCACAGAGAACAATCAGTCAGAAAAGGATCTGTGAACCACACTGCACATTTCAGCTTGCCTCTGTACTGTGTGACATGTCATCTCAACAAAAAATAGTATTTTTAGGGAGATCAGATCATATTCCCTCATCTGAATTAAGAAGAAAGTATTTTCCATTACAGGCAATCTGAAAATTATCAAAATTTAGACTCTGAAAGGTTTGGCCATGTTTTTCATTCTATTTTCTTTCCTGCATCATGCAGATCAATGAAGTATGAAGCAAAATTTCATGTTCTATGTAACACAGGATAATGCAGTAAGCAGGCAGGCAGAACACACAAAATACTTCCAGTTATATTTCACACAAAAATTTTCACTATTTATTTATTTATTCAAAAATAGCCTTTTAACTATGAACCAGAGAATGAACTTTTAAAGCTGCACTTTCTTCTTTGACTTCCTCTCACACAATCCAGTTTGCACAAAGTGAATTGGCCACTTCAGCTCCCATTCAAGGCAGGGACAGATGAAAATGCTCTTTCAGACCAGCTGACTGAGGCCACTTACACATTTATTGAACAAGTCCTATTATGTCTCCTCTTTTCAGCTCCTTCCCCCTGTTCCCATGTGTTTTCCAACATTTAATGTTTTTCTGGGGAGGATGAAGACCTGAGGTGCTGCAGACACAGTGAAAGATACTTAACTTTGGTCCAGTGAAGCCCCGGGAATAACTGTTGGAGATGGCAACCAAAGTAATGAGTGCTTAAGATATCTATTGTCTAGCACTCTAATTTCCTTTGCCTAAACTTTAATATTTTGTAAAATATTCTGAGTTTATTTATTTTAGGTAGAGTCCAAAATAATCTGAGATCCTTCAGGATACATGAGCAGACAATTTTAATTTAAATTTTAGATTTAACTTGCACAGGAAAAGCAGCTCCAAAATTAGAAGGAAATATAGGAATGAGTACACAATCCTTACATGCTCAGTGACAAAGACCATAAAACTGTTCTCACATTCCTGGCACTGGATGGAAACGCAGCATTTACTCTCTTGCAGCACTCTTTGCCCTGTTGATAAATACCCACTTTAAAGGCTCTTGTTATGTTCCTGTAGTGCCATTGCACACAAAGCAAATCTAGAAATGAAGTTCTAAATAAATCTATTCCTGTGCAGTGTCTCAGCAGCTTCCAGTGACTATTGAGCAGCAGATACCTCAGCCAGAGGGATGGCTCAGCTGTCCTCCCAGCACAGTGCCACCAAGCATGGCTTATTTGGCATGGGAGAGTTGCATTTTCCCATGTGAAGGACTGTAACCCTTTCCTACTTCTGTGTAAGAGCAAGATGGGCTGGATTGGCTGGAATACGATCTTTGATGGCCATATTCAGATTGCTTACTTAGATGCTGTTGGGGCATTGAAGAACAAGAGACCTGTTTTCAAGGCCATGAAATGTGGCTTCTTGCACACTTGGTAAGCAGAAGCTGGGAGGCAGGAATGACATTTGAGATAAGTTTCTAAAGGAGAAGCTCTCAGAGGCAATTACATGCCTCCACTGACTCCAGTGACCTGCATAGCCAATGTTCTCAAGCACTCTCTTAAATATAAGAGTTACATCCCAGACTGCCACCTATCCCTGCCTGAATGCAGACCTGAGTGGATTTGCTTCTCTAGATTTGCTGTGCAAAGCCAAACTGGTGTGTTGCTCTTTTATAAAAACTTAAGCTATGAAAACTTAATAGCAGTCTGATTTGGTGATTTAATAACATGATATTTTTAGTGCATCTCTTCTAGGTTTGTATAAGACTTTAAAATATTGTTACACATTGATAGACTATGGTAAGGAAGCCAAAACACCTGTATAAAGCCTTTGGTCTCAACAGCCTCCTTAACATAACAATAATTAAGCAAAACCAGAATAGTGGGAATTTTCAATGTCATAAAGACCAAAAATTTATCATACTTTACAACAGCTGAAAGTATACCAAATTTTCATCATCCTTTCCTGATTTTCGCAGGTGAACACAACTTTCAGTCTGTCAATAATAATTAAATTACAACCAAAAAGAATGTATTGAATACAACTCCACCAACATATTTTTAAATACTTTTCATATGTGGTTAGCTACTGCCTTTCTGGAATAGGCTATAATTCCATGTAGAACGCATGGAGAATGGCTGGTTCATTTATCATAGAACAATGATGCCAATATATCCTTCTAAGTACTTAGCTTCCTTTTCTTCAGAGATTATTTGGCTGATGAGATTTCAAAATGTCAAACTGAAGGGTTGCTGTCTAGTTTGGAAGCCAAGAAGGGTGACTGCAGATAAAGACTTTGGGGCAGAGGTGAGAACATTTAGAATAACAGTAGGACATCAAATCTCATCTCATAGAACAACGTGATCTACAAATAAGAGTAAGGAAGAGTGATCTGCATGACTGGCACATTGTGTTAGCTCAAGAAGAACAAATTTGGCATGCTTACTGCATGATTGAAGGTCAATATGCCTGAAAAATGATAAAAGGTTCTGGACTCAGAAAAAAAAAAAGAGATATTAAGGCCAAGGATGCGTAACTAGCCCAGGTAACAATAAAGTATCTTTAGAATTAATGGTCGGTTCAGAGTGCCATCCTATAATGCCTACAGTCCATTTAGAAGAAATGTTTGGGCAAAAATCCTCAGTGACGCACAACAGGCTATTATGAAACAGCATTTGCCTGAATATATTTGCCTTAAAGCGCCTCAGATTTTTGTTGCAGTGACTTTATTCAATAAAATGTATTTAAAGCTAGTTCTGAGAGTTTTTGAAGTAAAAATTGCTGCCAGGTACCCAATTCTGCTTTTGCACAGCTCCTCCAGTTTCTACGTGAACAAGCTTAGGCAGACCTAATTGTGGCAGTAGAACAGAACTAATTCAAGTACAAACAGCTAAGCAGAGACATACAAGAGTACATGAACCTCTCTCAGAAGAACCAGGCTTGGACAGATTTTGAAAGACCCACAGTGATCTGAGACACTGCTATAGGAGAACTACTTAAAGAATTTCTGCTCCTATGTACTTACCTGCATCCTTATTAAGACTTCATTTTAACATTAAAACTGCCCACAGCAAGAGAAGTAACCAACCAAACCACAAGAGCACTTTGATGTGAAAGCAGGAGAGGGCCATCCCAAAGAACAGTATCACTGCACCAAGGTGCTTCCTGCCATACAGCTCCCAATAATATTAACAGAGAAACAATTTTTCTGTCTCCTCTACAGCCTTGTGATTTGCTTGATTTTCAGCCCTGGGACTTACATTAGAGATCAGACTGAATCTTCAGGAATACATTAGCCTGTGCTTCATGAGCTAAAACATGAAGTCCTAGAGCAATGAACTGCTGCTGGAGGTCAAGGTTGGATCTTAAATCCAATCCTCTTTTTAAATTGCTAGTTCTTCAGTACCTAAGACCAGAATGATGTTTACCTTACCACTGTGTGGGAGACACTGAAGATGTCATGTTGAGCACTGGCCAGTGGTGGTTTGGAAGGAGTTGATATGCTCAAAAGAGTGGCTTTAGATTCTGAGACTGGCCATCAATTTCCTCCTCAGTGTGGCCAGGTAGTGCTGGCATGTCCTCAAACAACGAAAGGTGTGGCAAATATCTGGGCAGCTGCACAGCACCTTCTGTTTCTGTAGGAGTTCAAATTAAAGCTCCTAACGTATTTTCAACCTACTCCAGCATTCAGTCTACTTCTTGAGTTAAAAGTAATGCAGAAGGTTAAGGAAAGATTAAGTTACAGCACAATGTCCATGTTTTTCCAATTAATTTAAGTACTAAATCTTTATTTTTGCTGCAATTTTATATCCTCTCTTTTCCAGCTTCTTGATAGCACTTAGGATCAGTACATAGCCTGGAATACAAAATAACTTGTCTTCTGTAACACTAAGTTTCCTACGAGCTTTACTATTTTAGTGCCATTTGGATTCATTCCCTCTGGCAATCCTTTTTTAATGTAAATGGTCCAAACTGTTCTCCCTCTAATGTGCTGCACTACAGAAATACACTGTAGACAGAGTTCAAGATATTCAAAATAATAATACTGGTAATTTATTAATAAATCTTAAGCTCACTTCAAGTAAACAAAAGAATGATCGGCACAACCCTGCAACAGTGTTTATTTTCTATATTTTTCTAGAAATTTTAAATTCACTGATAATAAATAACAGTGTTCATTTTCTTTCATTTTGTCCCTCAAAACACTCTTCTTATTTGGTATTCTGTAATTCTCATTTTACATCATCAAAAAGGTCTAGTTAAGAACATGTAATGGTAACTGACACAAGCTATATGTATGCACTATCTATACAATATTACTCCACTGATTTTAATTACCTTAAGCATGTTGGTAACAATTAATAAGAATCCCATATTTCTGAAAGCCTGCAGAAAGCAGTAGCATTTAAAAACAATTACTTATACATCTATTTCATCTTGAAAAAGAACTACATGAAATCATGCACATAATTGAGGAAGGGATGGTTGGCATATTCTTAGGCGTACACATGAAAGAGATACAGCTCCAGAAAAAAACAAAAAAAATTACAAAAAAATCCAACAAAACCTCTTACTTGAAAATCTGAGCAAGAGAATTTAAGGCTATATTTGACTTGAGAACAGTCTGAGGAAATGAGCTGATGATCTGAATCACAAAATACCCACACTGAAATGCATTGTCTCATTTACTTTCCTTAACGGAAATACGAACCTCCATGATTATATGGCCAGATACAACATTCAGTATTCAGAAGTACTTCAATACACCTAATACAGAGACAATTTTCAGACCATTTTAACGTGTAATCGTGTAACAAATGGAAATTTTTGATGAGTGTTCTGACCTCACTGCAAATACAGTTTCTCCCCAGTTCTGGCAGTAGATATTAAGTTCATTTAGGTAAGGCTGCATTGAGTAGCAAAACTCCTTTTGAAACTGCCATAGTTTTGAATATTTAATCTACTAATGCGATGTAAAAAGAACCCATTGCTACCTGAATTCCATAGAAGAAGAGTTATTAATAAAAGTATATACATTTCACTGAAAAATGGGTGAAGAACACAGCAAGGCTGCACAGTCAGATACTCAGGTATTACATCACTACCAAACCCATGTTTCCATGCAAGCAACTTTTTCTGTGCAGGACCTGTACTCACTTGCAACCTTCCTCTCAGGAAGAACAATACCTTCCTCTCCAGCACACTGGATAACACTAAAACTTTATTTGAGGAATTCAGCATGGGAATTATTGGAGTAAAAACCAACCAAATACACTGTTATATATTATAATTATAATACTATTATAATGGGAAGACCTTGAGAGTGCTTAAGGTTAAGATTCATTCTGGACAGTACTTTCATATTTCAAGGCTTCAAAATTAACTCCAGAGTAATAAATATTGTGCTATAACATACAGGGCACTACTAAGACTTGGGATTTGTAAGCAGTTAGGTGTAGAGCCTTGATATCCTTACTTGCACTTAGAAAACTACATTTTCATCCGTATGTCTTCAACATTTTTTGCAGTGGAGCATTTGCAGAACATCAGTGACAGCAACTGCGATAGAAGTGTCAATTTGTAGAGATAGAACAAGATGACAGATACTTCTTCCCAAGAGACATCAGCTATTTATAGTAATCCCTTGTTCCCTGCCCCTCTAGCCTGTTTCTACCATTTCTTTTCTAATTTCCAGTCTTTCTTCTGCCCTTTCCACTCCCTTTCTTCACCTATTTCATTATACTTTTTATGATGTCTTGTCCTTTTCTCCCAACCTCCATATTTAATTTTTTCATACTTCCATTGTAGCCTAGAGCAGGAATGACTCATCCCTTCACTCTTTGTCCTGAACCAACCTGTTACACTTTTATATGACATCATTTACAATAATCATCTTTTTAATTGCATTTTAAGGGAGTGCTTCAATGAAATACCTTACCAAGTGGCTTTAAAACTGCACAGGTCTAATAATAGAATTTTAAGAACAAAGTATATTCCCTCAATTAGCTGAATGTACCAGATACAAACCTGCCTTAAATTTTCATTTCAGAAGTAAAAATTAACCTTTGTAGGCTGCAGTGATTTGAGTGGGTTTATGTGCTTGCTAGGTCCCTTCACCATTGATTTGCCTAATATATACTTTTCTACTTATGTATGTATATACAAAATAATGACAACACTGTGATGCTCTGCTGTGAAGATAAAAAGAAATCGGAGCTGTATTTTCTCCCTCTTGCAACACAGTGAGTCTGAAGATAGAAGGAAAAAGACTTTTCTACCTTTAGCAAACCTACTTGACCCACAACACATTTTTCCCATTTTTAAAAATGAAACATTCAGCTTGTCAAAAGTCATGCAAGTCTGATTAATAAAAGACAGCTTATTGTGCAAAAGTATTGCAGCCTCACCTTAGAATACTCTTCTACCTGTACAATTTCTTTTCCTGTGCTAAATAAATCAGGGTGCACTGCCCCATGGAAAATCATTGCCATTTTCTTGGTGCAGAGTGAAGTGGCCCAGATGCCCTAAAGTAGCTGTACTCTGAATGACCCTAATAAGACATGGAGCCAGAATGCAACATTGTGATCTAAATGAAGACAAAGAAAATAGTGGCATTTAGTTAATCCAGAACAAGATTATCCGTGACCATCTGCAATGCACTTTACACAGGTATTCATCATCTGGTTCTCAGGGAAGAAGCTACTTGATTCCTCCCTACTCACCCGACAACATACTAGGGGGCAAGGGTCTGTCAGCCTACAATATTGTCTTCTAAGCTGAACCCTTCTGTAGCTCCCTGGCTGGACAGTGAGACTAGAAAGTTCTATTATCACATTGAACTGTGCTGCAACTCATTTCACTGTATCACAGCATGGGGCTATGAATAAGAACCTTCTACCTGGATCCCAGTCAACCTTTACAGTAAGTGCTGATCTGAATTACTTACTGCTACAGGAACAAAAATAATGCCTGTCAAACACTGATATTTAATATCTTCTATCTGGGAAATGCAAGAAAAATGTAGTATATGGAACAAAAGACAGTCCAGAGTCAACACATAAGTGGTGGGTATTTTTGGCTTCTAAACTAATGAGTAAATGGCATTCCTCTTCATTAAAATTCAAGCATGGATAAATAATGCATGGATCTCCTGATATACAGAACTATTTTCAGTTATGTTGGGTTTTACTTTTGGCACTCTTCTGTTGTGTCTGCTCAAATAGTAGGAGAAGCTCCATACAGGTACCTGTGTGGACTAGAAAGGGAGTGGTAACACACTCCATTGCCACATCCATGGTGTCAGATCACAGATTTCCCAGAATCAGACACTTAATCCCCAAGCCAGAATCAGGATGAGTGAAGCAGCTGAGGTTGTGGATCACAGCAGCCAGTGTGCTGAGCAAGAGGAAACCAGAACAGGCAATTCATCCTATAAACTCTACATTCAAGCTGTCACACTCTCTGAGATTTAGGCTTCTCCCAGAAGTCCAGCTCAGACTGAGATTCAAATCTGGCATCTCTCCTCCTGAAACTAGAGCCTAAATAATTCCTTTCTGTACACTCACCTCAACTGCCCCTTCATTTTCTTTTTTTAAACTCTCTAGAAGTGAACTCTGCAGGTTTTTCAAAAAACACACTGAAGACATATCTGAGAGCTGGTGGTGAGTGCTGTAGTGGGGGAAACTCAAGATCATGTGTGTTTGGATAGCAACTCACTCTCTACATGGCTGCAGGGCAATGTAAGACTTCTGGAGTTATCAGAATGAAACAGGCATAAAAACCTTTACCTAAGAACTTTTTCAATGCCCTTGTTTTATAATAAATATGATGGCAAATGCAGAGAAATGCATGGGTACTAACAAAGAGCTGAGACATGAAGGCTCTAACTTTCCAACTCAAGCTCTGGGTGAGAACCTATGCTCCTAAGCAACTTGCTGAAACTAATGGTATCTTCCTATGGGAAAAACAGGGCACATGCACTGCCTGCCTCCTATTGAGAACAGCAATGTGTCTTTTGTCAAGTAATTCTTCCTCCTCATATGGGTGGGAGAATGCTCTGTCAAATTCTCTGGTTGACTAGAGCAGACCAGAAAGCACCTCCCAGACCAATAAGAGGCAAACTTTTATACAGTTTTTATACAGAGCAGTAATGATTGTATTCAGGAAATACAGGTTAATATGGTCAACTGCATCTGGTTTACTATTCTATAAAACTGTTCTGACAGGTTTTAGGAGAACAGGTAAAGTGGGTGAGGAAAGTTCTATTTTACTTCCAGTCACAAACAGATTTTGGCCTTCATTTTCTATTTCCTGGCAAGTGATAAGTAAGCTCTCATCTTTATTCAATCTTTCTCTTTTCTCATCCCTTTGAACTCCCCACTCTGGTTTTCTGTGGCTACAGCTAGTGTTCTGTGATCCCCGGAGTAGTTTTGGGCCATCTCAGGGTGGCTCTCTAATAAGTTATGGAAGAGCAGGACAGAATGTGTAGTTGGTTTGCTCTTTAAGGATCATGGTACATTAAGTGGCTAATCTAAAGTCTGAAAACTTCCAATTAATTTACTTTCAAGAGAATGAGCAGAACTCCTGAAACTACTTCACCCACAGAGAGGTTAGGGAAGCATAGAAAGGACTCCATAAAGTTTCAGCATTCTTATATCCTTAAGGAAGTATGGTTTCTAGTGTTTAAGCAGGGAAATGAGAGCCAGGAGCCAATAGGTCTAATCCTGCCTCTACCAACATGTATGTGTTCCACTTAAATTCACCTTGTCCTATATGCATGTACCACATTTTTTACAGTAAGTATTTACAATGATTCCTGAGTACTCTACATGGAATGTGTAAAGGGCATTACTGTCATTCCAGGAAATGGGGATCAAATGAAAAATTGATAACAATGAAAAGACCCTTTCTGTCTATCAGATAAGTTTTGCTATGTTTACATAATATCTTAGACTTAAGATCTATTGACTAGTGTTGGTTATGTGTCCATGCCCTCATACTCTCTGGTATTCATTCCAGGGCTTGACATTTCTTAGGAAACTGAGTAAAGGACTTAAAGAGAATTTCAGGTACATTTCCATATGTAACTTAGACAAGGCTAGTTATTAAACCTATTTAGTGCTGACCACCACAAGAGTGCCATGTCCTTCTCTATAAAATGGGTGGAATGTGACCATTAAGCCTCAAATGTGCTGCGATTTTATTTTTTTTTCAACATAGTATAAGTAATGATTTTGTCTTTTGAGAAACCATTCAGATTCTTTCAGAACAATGTTTACATATCAAATGTCAATGTGAGACGCTGATATAAAATAGAATACAAAATTTGGACTGAGCTCTCACAGTACCCACTTTTTGGACCAAAAGGTTGCTGATTTCTTCACAGGCAGCAGATTAGATTCAAGACTTCAGCATTCCAAAAAGATATCCCCAATTTTAGAAGAATTAAAAAACAAAGCAAAAATAAACTAAATGATCAATATAATTAATCTCTGGAAAAATTCCATGGAAACAAATAAGTAAATTAACAGAAATGTATTTCTTTCTAAAGCATTCTCATTTTTTTATTAATAAAACCACCTCCTGTCTAAGTTCATTGCCCACCATGAACACAAACAAACAAAATCAAGACAATTACAAAAACAAAAAAGAGAGAAAGAGAAAATTTCACATTCACATGCAGATTTATCTCTAAATAGCATTTAAATAAGGCGTAACAGATATGATTATCAACTATGTAAAACTGGTATGGAATACATGGCAATGAAAAAGATGTAAGTCAGAGTTTGGGAACCAAGCAAGGAGAAATGTTGCCAGGGTAACTGGGGAGAACTTTTGGGCCTGTGATGTATATTGGAACAAGGAATGGATTCCAAAAGTTCTAAAGGACCCACCTTTAGACAAACCTGAAATCTGAACCTAAGTTTTCAATATCAGCAAAAATATTGAGGAATCATGCAACCATGCACATTTCAGAAAGGATAAAGAGTTGAGAACTATTCATACAAAAGAATGTATTTTGAAAGTCACAACTTATTTTTTCAATTTTATCTAATGAGCTTTTGAATACAATAGATAGAATGGTAATATAATTTATTGTAGGACTACTCTCAATGACTTCCCATTGATGCTTTCATTTCTTGCTTTTATTTGCCATCAAGGAATTCTTTGCAAATAAATGGGCCAGAAAAAGTTTCCTTGTTAATAAATGCACACTTTTCCCATTCTCACTCTGTGATAGATCCAGTATTTGCTCTCTTCTTCACTCTCTCGAAATTTTCTATGACTTTTTGATCACAAAGAAGTCTGCATAGAGAGATTTACTTCTGTATAATGGGTCTTCAGGTATAAAAAAGCTCCAAAACTTTACTAATGTGCCAGTACTTCACATCTGTAAACAGCAACATTTCCTGTTGAAATTCCATTTTGAGTTCAATCTATATTTAAATAGCAGTAACTCCAGAGTTATAATCCACTTTACACTTCAGCAGCTCAGTTGTCCATATAGAACAGACCCACCAGAATGCCTTGCAGTGGGCATGTTTAGCATTAGTGGGCCTATTAGCGGGCACATCCTTTTCATCTAAGCACTGAAAACCTCTGTGTGAGAGGACCACAACTATTTTTAATGACCTTTCCCAGATCAAGTGGTGAAGCAATACATCCTGGTGTGGAAATGTCAGTGGGAGGCTAGCACAGTAAAATCCAAGGTTAAATATAGTCTTTATGCAGTCATTAAACTAATACTTCTTAAACTGTAGATGCAGCCAGCATCAACTAACAGGAGCAGGATTACACTTTATACACTTGTGATTTTTCTGCTTTCTTCCTCCCTGTTACAGTTTTTTTCATCCATGGAAGTGTTCAAAAAACAAGCAGACATGGCACTTCATTATATGGTTTTGTTCATGGTGGTATTTGGCCAAAGACTTAATGATCTTTGAAGCCTTTTCCAACCTTAAGGAATCTATGATTCTGTCATCTTGTTATCTTTTCTCCTTTCATGCTTCTGCAGGTTTTTTGCCTTAGGAATCCAGTGAATTCCTCCTGCAGTGAAGAAAAGCATCTTTGAAACAGTTCAGAGACCTTCAGAGTATCCTCGGCTCCCTTTTAATTAGTCAGCCCAAGTGCAGGGTACCAGTGGAGTTCACACCTCCTCAACTTAAGGCATCACACCACCTGAGTAAATAGAAACAAACTCCCTTTTCTATTAAAAGTTGGTCCATAAGAGGCAGGAATGTAAGAGCTGAAGTTGGAGAGGTGTCTTTCCAGAGGGCCTGGACCAAATCTGCATATAGGAACAATAGGATCAATAAGTGGTAACACAGCTTCACATGTTTATGCCTCACTGAACACTCTGCAGCACTTCCAAACAGTTCCAAAGAGGGAGGGTTCCAAATTAATGACTGACAAAACATCTGAGGAAAATGAGCCTCTCCTCCCCACAAAACACCAATTTGTGTAAGAGCACCGGGCTGGCAGCCAGAAAACCATGTGTTGCCATAAAACCTGCTCTGCCAAGGCCCTTTCTCTATACCTACAGGCAGAAACAGGCTTTATGCACTGATCTTAATCTTCTGTGTAGAAGTAACTGTTTCAAAAGAGGCTGATAACCATAAACTAAAACACAAGAAGTTCCACCTCAACACCAGGAAGAGCTTCCTTACACTGAGGGTGGTAGAGCACTGGAAAAGGTGCCCAGGGAGGTTGTGGAGTCTCCTTCTGTTAAGACATTCACCTCCTCCTCCAAACCCATTCCTTTGTCACCTGCTTTAGGTGACCCTGCCTTGGCAGAGGGTTGGACTGGATGATCTCCAGCAGTCCCTTCCAAACCTAACAATCCTGTGGTTCTGTGATTTCAAGAATGATATTATAACTTCAACATATTTTGGCATAACACACGTGCATTTTGCACCAAGTGCTCAGCACATGAAATAGACAAAAGGAAATCATGCTGTCTTACAGGGTTGATATAATTTGTGTACATCAGAGCAGAGAGGTTAAAGGGGTTTTCAGGATCCCAAGAGTGTAAGAGTAACTCAGTGAACGTCTGAATGTGCAAATTGTATCTGTAGCTCTCATGCTTCAAAGTGTTTTTCAATAAAAGGTACAATCATGGAAAGGAATAGAAAATCAAAGTTTTCTAGCATATCAGAACACTCACTAAAAAGCAATGCTGCCATTTAATTGTGCTTTTATCATCCTTGGGATATGGATATGTGCAATTAACCCCGGCAGACTGAACATGCACATGCACAGCAAACATAAGCATGTATACTACAAATCTATTTTCTATCATAACTTTACGTTCTCTTCTTTGATCTTCCACAGCACTTAATTCCATGTGGTGGCTGTTCACTATTTTTTTTTTTATATATGCTCCAACAATTATTCTGTCTTCACTTTTGTGCCTGCTTTTTCTGTTGTTCTTGGGTTTGGGGTTTTTTTTTCCTGGTTTTTTTTCCTACCTATTGGCCTTTATTCCATAAGAAAATTGAAAACTATTTGACCTTTCATTATTAGCAAAAAACCCCAACAAATCTCCTAAGTGCTGAATAATTATTGCCTGTTTTAACGTTTTAAAGAATTAATGTTTTTTTCCAAAATTCTTCACTACCTGTTGCATTTTTCTTTACAAATTAAGAAGAACTGTCCTCAACTGAAGAGTTCTTAATAAATATAAAATGCATAGTAGCAAGTCACAAAAGCTTAGAGGGAGCAAGTATGATGCAGTAAAATGTTAATCATCAAGGATCAACCCATCACTTAACTGATTTTTAGTGGTAAGGGACTGCAATGGGCAAGTTGATGCCATGCATGTCATCAGCATTTTGAAAGGTTTGGACAGATCTAAGGAATTAGAGAGAATATAATCTGTGCTCTGCTCTGGAAAAAAAAAAATAGTAGAAACTATACAAATGAATAAATTACCAGATGGAATACAAAGATGTGGCAAAACAGGAAAAATCAAGCTGGATTGAACATACCACAGATACTGTTCACAGACTTTTCAAGTCCCTCTATTCAGATGAGACAACAGTCACACAGATGAGCTTGGTTATTCTGCTTGGATTTCCAAAAAATTTGAAGACCATCCTTTACAGATGTCTTTTAAATAAATTATGCTCCCAGAAGATAAAATGACAGATCCTCCATTGATTTAAAAGATTGACGAGAATTGAAAATAAAGATTAGTAATAAAAGCCACTTTTTTGTTGTAGAAGGAAGACTTCAGTGAAATCTGTTTAGAATCTCTGTTGGCCATCTATGTAATCCAAAATACTTATATATCACCTGAAAGTGAGGATAAAAAGGAGAAGACAATGTTTGATGGTGATACTGAGTTATTCACAGTAACAAAATGAAAGACAGCCATGTAAAGCCACACAATGGTCTCATGCTGCTGGCTAATTCTGCACTAATTCCTACCAATAAAGAGTGGGATTCACCTGTTTAATCCCATGTGTCTTTAGTCATTTCCATGTGTTCAGGCACCCTTCCTGAACTCAAGAACCTCTCTTGAAGACAGCTACATCCTATCTCCCCTGAGCCTTTCAACAGGGATGTTTCAGACACACTAGAGCCTCTAAAAGGCGTGCCATTCTAATCTCAGTGAAATTAAACATCAATTAATAAAAGCCCAGCAAAAATGGGCTTTAAGTGAACAATGATTATTCAAAAACAGTTTCATATCCATTTATTTTTTAATTTATAAGAAACCCTGTTTTATAGCCTGGTTTTGTTTGTTTGTTTTTACAAAAATATAGGGTGAAAATATTTACTTCCAATTCATCCTTTCAGGCCACTTTGCAAGCTAATACAGATTTTTCTGGGTGACTTTGACTTAGATTTACAATTTTTTATCTCAATGATTGGAAGCTGATAAACATCATCTTCAAAATTCAACTCATTAAGAGGATGATATTTATAGAGAAGATTACTTTGTTTTTACTCACTGAAAATAAGATTTTATTTTTCCTCCCCCTATATAGGTTCTTTAATTTTCCCTTGACTAAATACATGGAGAATAAGACATCAAACTCAATGTCTGAAGTTCAATCTTAAAGGTGTTTCATGCTCCATTATTTTATTTGTGGCATTACTCATGTTCCTCCTGCTCTCAATTCACACTGACTACATTAAATTCATTATTTAATCCATTTTAATTCTACCAAAAGTAGAATCCTATACAAGACACAAATATTTGGTGGGGGTGGTAGTGATGAGGAGTGTTGTGTTGTCCTTTTTAACTAGCTTCTAGAGAGCTGCCAAATTCTGGTTTTAAAGTATTACTTTTTTTTCCCCCTTTAACTCCTGGGTGGCTGTCAAGCCATAAAACCCAGTTCTTGATGCAATTCCACTGAAGCTTTTTCACAAGTCAATCATTCAATAGAGATTTGCCTCCTACCCTCATCATTCAAGGGCTTCCTATTTTCTCCACCTCCTTCCCTATGTTGCCACTGTAAGTCTATCTGATTGATTGGTCCCAGTGCATCCTTATGCCCCTCTTCAACACATTTCCTGCTTCCCCATAGAATATCCCCCCATTTCTATTTCCCTTTCATTTCTTTCCCAGTCTTGACCACTGGCTGTCTGAGAACATCTGTTTTGAATCAGATATTGCTAACTTCAGCCAAAATTTGCTTCCTTGCCGTTTCCTTCAGCTGCACTAACTCACTTCCTTCTAGATTCCTAGTAAAAATATATACCATGGTTCAACTTCTTTCCAGAAGAGCAGATAGAATATATGCCACCTTTGGAGAGCTTCCAATTATACAGACATCAATTCAGGTCTTACCACTGGCCTTTTCTGGCAGAAAAAGTGTCCATATTTAGTTCCAGGGAGTTCTGACAGGTGAGGTGATCTAACTGATTTGCATTTATTTTTCCAAATTACTGGCTTCTCTTCAATTTCCCAGTACAAAAGATCTGTTTTAGGGGGGTGTATTATTAGATGTGAATACTACTATTGTCTGCCTTTGATCTACCTGCATTAGTGACCTCCAAATTTGCTACAGTTCACAGAGCAACTAGATGATTAGAAAGAATTTAGAAAACCACTCAGCATAATGGAGTATTATCAGAGCATTGCTGTTCATCAAGAGTTGTCCCATCTCTCTTCTTCAGGTGATATGCGGAATGTCCCACCAGAATGATCTGAGACCTGTTGTTCTCATGAAAACTTCCAGTTTAGGTTTTGGTTTTCAGGGGGATTGATGAACTATTTCAGATGTTTTTGTTCTACAGAACCATATTATCATATTAATGCTCATGGCTTTACATTTCCTTGGCCTGCTGCTCTGAGACAAACTTCTCAGTCATTAATGAAAATGTAAAGCAAGTCTGCATATAATACTGGTGCTGGAAGCAGTGCCAGCATCCTTGCACAACTCATATATATCCATCTGGGCACAGGCATCCCTGGGGGTCTAAGAAATCGTAGCAAGACTAAACTCCAAGCCAATTAGCACAAACTTTTCTTTAAAACTTCCAGAGATAATGTAGCAAATCCTTAAAACCAGCAGGAGTTGGGTACCTAACTGCTCTTGATGTTTTTGAAAGTCTATCTCTAAAAAATACAAGCAGAAGCTAATAATTTACCAAGTCTATCAAACCAAGCAATTAAGTGTGTCTTGTATGATTTGTTCTCTATAAAAATCATGCTGTTTGTTTACCCAAACTTCTATTACCCTCTAGACTTTACTGATTTCATCTCCGGGTATTTACTCAATTATTTCATAAGGAATTGAAATCTAATTCATGAGCTACTCACAGTGACACCTAAATCTTTTCTCACAGCCAACCTGTCAAACGAAGATGATCAGTCAGTAGAAAATAGACTATTTTTGCCGATGCATATTACTATACTTAGAGAGTATAAAGTAATTGAGCTACAGCTCAGTTAAATTTCACGTTAAGAGTTTGCTGAGCCTCCCAAATTATTTTAAATTGCCTATCCTTCCTAAATTTCTGCCCTGATTTGACTGAGCAATGTAGTTTAACTACTGTAGTTCTTGACTTTTTCTTCCACAAATTAGCATAGGAATGTCCATCTGCAAAAGCTTAGGCAAAGGTCCTGCAGCTTTGCACAAGGCATTAGGCTCTGTCCCAAATCAGTTCCTTGCTGCTCGCCCAGTTTACCACCAAAGGTGAAGTTTGCGTCTCTTTCTTGTATGTATTGTGTCTTAAGAGAAATCCTAGCAAATACACTCAGAAAAAGATGTTAACCAGTCCATTAGCATCACCTCTGCTTAACCTTTTATTACACTTTGTACATTATATTACAATCTACACTTGGTGCCTGTTAGAGGATGACACTAACATTATCACATTGCCATCAACATTTCTGCCACACCCTCAGAAAAGCACAATGGAAATGGTTGAAGATCTATAAAGCATGGTGATCCTAAGAGCTGACTGATACGGCCCTTAGGTACTGGTTTCTGCAATGCTGTTCATGAAAATTACAAATAACAAAATTCAGAAAAAACAGCATGTTGGCTAGAAGCAGCGGGAAATGCAAATTAGAAAGGAGAAAAAATGGTTGTTTTTTTAATTCCCTGTATCCTACTGCAAGTGTCTGTCTGATCTGTGCTTCTAAAAGAAATCATGATACATTGCTGAAAGCTCTCAGCCCTACTCCCATGCCTGAACTGCCCTTTTGGCAGGGAAGATTTGTTCTTTTCCCTCAACATATGGGTGAAGGCTGGGGTGCTCTCAGTATAACTGCCTTCTTGTGTAGGGAAATTCAGAGCTCAGCACAAGCTTCACTCTGGAGACTACAATCACCACCAGCAGCAAATAAGGTTCAGACAGAGGAAGTCTCCATCTTCCCTGCAAAATGTGGCCAGTTGTATCTGGAGAGATGAAGGAAGCTTCAGCAAAAAGGGTGGGAAATGTCCTTCTGGAATGTCTGATGCCTGAAATATTGGCAACATATAAGCAGGGGAGGAGGGATGGGAATGGATGTGGGCTTCCTAAGTTTTATCCAAGATGCTATTTCAATCACTAAATTGCTTATGTGGATCCAAGACTTCATAGCCCCATGATGCATCCATGTCTGCTAGACTGGCAATTTGTGAGAGTGTTTCATCAGAGCTTATCCTGGGTAGGGAATAGAGGTGGGAACAAGTTGCTGTTTGTTATCCCCAGCCTTCTCAATTTCATGGAAGTTGGGGTCTTCTGGCTCTTGCTCAGAAGGCAAGATAAACTCGAGGCTCCTGCAGGTGAACAGTATCTTTAGATAGTGAAGAATAAATAGAAAAAGTGAGTCAAGAACAAAGATATAAAAACTGCAGTGGTAAGACCTGAAAAAAAGACTGTCAAAAAAGCAACTAGCATTTTACTTTTCTATGCTTTTAAGTCAAGTTATTTTAAAGTAAAAAAAGTTCAAAACACCTTGAACATTGATAGTTTCAACCTGCATCTATGATGTGTAAATTTCTGAAGTTGTTCTTTTCTAAAATTCAATTATAAAGTATGCTATTATGCCAATGTTTTCAGTTTGCACCCAAAAACAGAACTCCCAAAATAACGAGCTTTTTATCATCTCCTGTCTTGTCTCCCTTCCCCTCTTGCCGCGCCCCCCCAAAAAAATTTAAAATGATGAGTCCTTTTTAATACTTTTTAATACATATACAATAAAATATGTGTTCTTCAATAACTTTTCTTTCATTCTCGGTTTCAAGATAAAAAGCACTTAATACTGACCCTGCAAAATTACATATGGAATTGGAAGCCATACCACAGTTATGCTGTACTGTATACATGAATAGAACTCAAAGAAATTTGAGACCTCAAGGAAAGCAGCAAGTATTTGTCTATCTAGCTTGGTGTAAGCCAAGGGACAGACAGGATCATTCTTCTTAGGGTCTGTTGAAAGCAAGCCAGAACTCAGAAGTTCCTCTGGAATAATTGCTTTATCCCAATCCCACTCTGCCTCAGACCAACAATGATGCTCTGCATTTTATGTAAATTCACCAGCAACAAGGACTCAGAAATTAACTGAAAATTCTGTTAATTAACTTAATTAATTAACTATGAACCAGAACACAAAACAACTCCCTCTCCCAACAAAGCTGTCCTGATTCTGTAGATTATCACTACTAAACAAAATAAAACCAAAAAATAGTACTGAACCCTCACACCCAAAATACCATTTGTCAGGGGTAACATAATCAGATGTGTATGAATAAAGATGTCAAGATTCATTTAGTAAATAGACCATTCAATAATCTCTATTTTCTTGGATTTTACTGCTTAACAGCAGCTAAGCACATCTAAGAACCCAATAAACATGCAATATGGTAAACAACTACTGTGAATGCTATGAATTCAAATTTTTTCATTTTCAAAGGTGATAAACTGAGGACACCTTTCTACTTCCATTTCAAAATCAATTTTGTCACTGATTTTCCTGAAACAAAAGAAAGTCTTTTCCAAAGAACTACCATTAAATTGAAGAGAAATACTGAGAATAACTTTACAAGAGCTTCCAAATTTCCTATCAATCACAATGGAACAAATAATACTCAAAAAACAATAGAAAATAAATGAGAAAAATGGAAAGATCTGCTCAAATACATTTTTTATTTTAGAGGATGCTGAGTTTCCATAGAAGTGATGTTGCAGAAAGTTAGTGGCAATTTGAATTTAATGAAGGATAGTTGAAAAAAAAAATCATTATTCAAATCGCCCCCTTAAATCTCTAAAGGCACCCTTCATGCACAAGTCGTGAGGGGGAGAAAATGCATAGCTGAGCAGATATTATTAAAATAGAATATATACTACACTAGAAAACTGATAAGCATATACCTGATAAGTAAAACCCTCTTTACTAAAGAACTGATAAAGCAAATGTCACGATTTTATTATCAAACCAGTCCTTTATTTCAAAAAAGCACAGGAGAGGGTCCAAACTTCCAAGATTTAATCACTTTTACTATCAAGGGAGAGAGCAAGAAACCAAACCTTGCCCTGTTCCGCTGGTGCGAATCTAGATTCACTTATCTGATAGCAGAGTTTTGTTCCATTCATCCAATTCTTATTTTAAGGAGTTCTGGTCTACCAGAAGTAATGCCCATCTGTAACCTCAAACTTAAGAAGCCATTAAACTCCTGATTGCTGGAAGCAGGAAAGGAAAGATATTCCAAGGGAAATATTACTCTGTACTCTTACCACACCGTATCTCTAAGCATCAACCACAGAATTCTACCATCTGCAGAGGTACAGAGGTCCTTCGGGACTTTTGTTCTCTCTCCTGTGCCCAGTTTTAAGGTTTATGAACCATTTAAAGTTACTGAGTCTGCTAATGCCAAATGTGACTAAATTTGCTTTTTAGCAGGCAGACCTGGGCTGAGCTTACAGTCAAAAACTCTCCTGTGCAGAGATGCAAGAGATCAGCACTCTCAGTTCTGTTTTACAGTAGCAGGGCAAATCCAGGCAGACTGCAAATTCTAAGGTGGGTTATTCACCTGGATTTTTTACTGAGACCAATCTTTAAATAGCATGGTATGTGCTTTATCTTACACATTCATCCAGTAGCAGAGACCAGCACAGGATGACAGCAGAAGTTAGAAGTGTCTGACAGTTAATAACTTCCAAATTCGCAAGTGAGGTTTACATGATTGTGTTCCCTGTAACAGCAGATGATTGGGTTCCCTCTCCTGAGGTTTATCCCCCATCCCTCAACCCAGTATTGCCATTCTGATACTGTCATGACATTTAAATATTTTTAGGTGGACATCCAGTGTTAGAAATTGCTGTTCTTCACTCATGACAGTCTTTTTATGATTACCTATTCTGCAAGGATAAGCTGTTTAAAAATAGTAAATGTTTATCCAAATAGGAATATCCCTAAGTACCTCAGAAATAAGGACATGGCAGGGAAGAAGAAAATGTGAGAGCTATTCTGTGGCTGAAAATAGAGCACCAAAACATGGAAGAGCACTCCCTTATCCATCTTTCCACTCCCAAAATATTTCAAGACCCAGGCTTCTCTCAGGAAATGTGAGACTGGTGGCAGAGAAGGGAGTAACACAGCAGTCAGACTGAGAGGCAGGTGGCACAGTAAAAAAGAACAGGAGTGAAAACTTGCAGGTTTAGATTAACTGGAGACAGGGACAGAGTTATTTATGCAGCAGAGATAAGTACAACTGGGGTAAACTCAGGAGCTGACACCAGAGACACAAAAAAGGAGATACTGAAATCTATGTACAAAAATACATATACATAGAATATACCTGTGGGAGGAAAAGCTTCAACTTTCCTGTGGTTTTGCTTTTTCTTTAATTCTACAGCATCCTATTTTAGATGTTTCCACCATACATTATAAACAATTCAGAGAAATAGAGAATTTGTAGCCTCTAAATGAAGCTGCCCTGAAATTCAGCTCTGAGCAAAGACAGTGACATTGGAGCAGATTGCAGATCTGACAGTTCCTGCACACTGTCACTGTCCCCTTGCTCCTCAGCCAGAGCCCAGCTCACAAAATAACCCAGCAAAGGGGTGGCCCAGGCTGCCAAACTGATGTAGAAAAACCCTCTTTGGAAGTTTTATCTGTGATGATGAATATTTTTTTAAATGTCCCTTTTCCATTCCACAGAAGAGTAATATTCTGTTCTGTCATTTACATGATACAAAGTCCCAAGGTTGTTTCAAGAGCTGACCAGTTGCATGGCAGAGTGAGGTACAAAGATGTGATATCATGTATGGACTATTAGCTTTATCATGAGTTAATTGGGTTAATCACCCTCAGTGCAACACTCACTCTAGAGCTGATATGCTCAATGTATCCCTACACAATGCAGTTATATTCTCCACCTCTCTGCTTCTCACCCTTGTTTTTAAAATGGGGATAACAGCTTTTCCCAACTTCTTCACAAGGATCTTGTGAAAACAAATTAACACTGAGCTGAGATGCTCAGATGCTGAGGAAATCCAGTGAAGTATCCAAGGTAGGAGAGATGGCCCTACTGTGGATTACATGATTAGGTACTGTTAGAATGACTGACAGGATGCATCTGAATCCATATTAAATGACAAATATTGAAGCAAATATTTATGCCGGTGGCTTCACATAAGATGGTAAATCTTGATGCAAAAAAGGCAAATGTCCAACAAGAAAAATTCATGCAGGGTCACTGACCCAGAGAGACGGCTACAGAAGCTCCAAGAGTGATCAACAAACAGGGCTGAACACATTTGGGTTTTGGCAAGGCTCAAACCCCAGGAAGGGATGATAAAATTCAGGTCTGTTTGCATGGATAATTGAAGTTCCAGTTTTCAAACCCCTGAAAACAGAGTACAATTAGACCTATAATTCACAGTCTTCCTGTGACATGTAACAGCTTATCAATTATATGTTTTACAGGAAATTTATACTCCTGCTTCCTTAGAGAGCCCAGAGCAAACAACAAAAGCAAACAAATCCTAATTTGCATTTGTTCACAACTGAAAAAAAAAAAAGTTTCAACAGCACAGAAATGAATATTCTGTAGGGAAGCATAATTTCTATCAGCATTCAACTAAGCTTTTTATATTCATTTCTTGTAAATTTATATTCATTTCTGTGCAACACCTTCTTGATATATAAGCTGTCCCAGTCCCAGGGCAGGATTCCCGTGCTTATTTAGAGTGGCATATGAGTGATACCAACAGGGTCAAAGGGAGGACCCCCAAGCACTTTGCAGGAGACATTCAGAACTTTCCAGGAATAAATCTTTGCAGAACACATTTGCTAAGATGGCTGTTTATAGCCATTTATGTGATAAAGAGAGACTTTTAGGTTCCCAGAGCCCTTTAAGTGCAAATGGCATTATACAGCATGTATGTACTGAATGAAAAATAGGACTTGCAATCTAGAAGTACCAATGAAAATGCCACTAAAACATATGGTCTATTGTGGTTAAACAGATTTTTTTCCAAGGTATTAAGGAAAAAGGCATCAGGTATAATACCACATCCTGTGAGAAGTTGTAATACCTCTACACAGCTTGAGCTGTGCCCAGATCCAATCTGCTTTTCATTTGCATTTTGCCTGGAAGTCAGTAGCAGCTCTACCTATCTATTGATAGTAGTAAGGCTCTGCAGAGGGATCCAGACAGGCTGGATTGATGGCCTGAGGCCAATTGTATGAGGTTCAACAAGGCCAGGTGCTGGGTCCTGCCCTTGGGTCACAACAACCCCAGGCAGGGCTAGAGGCTGGGGGCAGAACAGCCAGAAAACTGCCCATTGGAAAAGGCCCTGAGGGTGTTGGTCAACAGCAGCTGAACCTGAGCCAGCAGAGTGCCCAGGTGGCCAAGAGAGCCAGTGGCACCCTGGCCTGGATCAGCAATGGTGTGGCCAGCAGGACCAGGGCAGGGATTGTCCCCTGTACTGGGCACTGGTGAGGGCTCACCTCAAATCCTGTGTTCAGTTCTGGGCCCCTCACTGCAACAAAGACATTGAGGGGCTGGAGCGTGTCCAGAGAAGGGCAGAAGAGCTGGGGAAGGGTCTGGGGCACAAGTCTGGTGAAAAACAGCTGAGGAAGTCTGGGGTGCTTAGCCTGGAGAAAAAGAAGTTGAGCTGGGACCTTCTTCTCTTCAACTACCTGAAAGGAGATTGTAGCCAGATGGAGGTCAGTTTCTTCCCCCAAGTAACAAGTGACAGAATGAGAGGAATGGACACAAGCTGCACCTGAGGGCATTTAGTCTGGATAGCAGGAAAAATTTATTCACTGAAATGATGGTCAGTCACTGAAACAAGCTGCCTGGGGAAGTGGTGGAATCACCACTGTTGAAACTGTTCAAAAGGCATGTGGCTGTGGCACTTGGTGACTTGGTTTAGTGGTGAGCAGTGCAGGGTTAATGATTGGACTCCATAATCTTAGAGGTCTTTTCCAAGCTTAATGATTCTATGGTTCCAAAAGGATAACAGTAATGAAATGTGTGTTTGGAGTACCTAGAAAGAAAGTCTTGTACCTGTGTGTCTGCTGTACGTCAACACTTTGTCATAGACTTGGGCAACACTGAGAAAACCATGGGATACTCCTTCAGTTCACTGTCAGAGATGGCTGCCCACATCTCCTGTACCATTAGTCAAGAGAAACACAGCCTTCCATAACCCAATCCATCCATACCAGTGTAAAGGTGAACTGTCCCTCAAAAGTGTTTTTTGTTCTCCAACAACATAAATATGGACATGAATTTCACTGTCAGCATGACTATCAAATACTGCTGAGCAAGACACAGTTTCTATCCTTTTTTTTTGCCACAACTGCTTCTGCCACAAGTTTCTTCTGTAGATTTTTACTACAGCATGAGGCAAAGCAAGGCATTTTGCTAATATGTAGTTAGATACCATGACAGGAGTTACTGACCTCTAAGAGTCCTACTCTTCCAGTTGAGCTCCCCTTTACCTGTTGGCTACATACACATACATTTTAAGTTATATGGTCAACTTCTTTGATTTCCTACAAAAAAATATTAGATCACTGCTTAATTTTACACTGCAGGACATCTAAGAAAAAAAGAATTAAAACTCATTTGCTGACTTTACTGGGGACTAGAAACACATCTAAGCAGTCATAATAGCCATATTTCCTGGTTATTGCAGGTTGTAAATAAAGAGTGAAACTAACTTTGGTTTTGTGTACATTGCCATAAGCCCAGAATGTTTGACTCACTCATGTTTGACCTTAGCATGGAATTTCCCATGTCAGGAGAGTGTGGCTTTTGAGTAGCAATATCCTTGGTATATAACCCCCAAGCTAAGTATATCCTATCACAAAAACTGTACTCCAACAGTGCTTTCCCTCTGGGAATAATAAATAATAAATACTGTAGAAATTGGATGTGCACATTGGTTATAAATGTCAGTAACACTGTCAAAATGTTGCCTGGCTGAATGAGCACTTAAAACAGAATTTTAAAATAGTGTCCAGAAGAGAATTAAGTGTTGTTTAAATTTTTTTGCTCATAAACCTCATGAGCTGCAATGATTTTAAGTAGTTAAACCTATATTTACTTTTCCATAAAAGTACCTTTAAGTAATTGCTCTCATACAGATCAATACTAGTTTTCAGCTTAAATAAAATTTCCATAACCAAGTTAGAAATATTTTGCTCTAAATTATGCACTGCTACACTTCTGTGACTGGGACTGCTGCAGAAACATCCTGGTGCTTTCCACAAAACAAAGCAAGCAATAAAGACAGCAAATATCCTATACATAATGTGTGCTTAATGAGATTACTCATTGTAAATAACTCATGCAAAATGTTTCCTGATGATGAGATCAAACAGCTATGTGGGTCAGTCTGCAGATAATGGTTTTGAGCAGCTTAATGTTTATAACAGACATTTTTAAATGTATTATCAACTTATCTTTGGGGTTTCTGAGCTTATTTTGCAATTTTGTAATCCTTCCATAGTTTCACTGGGAACTGCAATGGGATGAAGGACCACATATGTTAAAAATTAGACATATACATTTCTTTATCGAAGGGCTTATTGCCATTTTAAGAAATCTTCTATCCCCCTCCTTCCCTACTCTTTGATAAAATACTGGAGTAAATGGCTTCTTTTGCCTTATCTGTCTCAAAATTTGCTCCTAAACCTAATCCTTTCTGTTTACAGATACTCTGCCAGCCTATGCCTCTATCTACCCAAGCATGAAGCATTTGCTGCCCTGCTGGGTTGTGCTGTGGTTTGCTGCTAATCCAACACTACCTTAGTCTAGCTGGAATTTTCCCCACAGAATCTGTAAATCAGATTACAGGAGAGACTCTTCAGCACCTCCAGCTACTGCCAACAACAATAGGAACAGCATGTTTTTCCCTGGGAAAGGCTAGGTCCAAGAGGAAGGGGGATTTAAGTGGCTGTTTTAAAAAGCAGCCCCATAGCTGGCATTTAGTGACAGACTCAGCATTGCAGGGTACAATCAGACTTTTTTAACCGTGCCTTTTAAAGAAGTGGACAATAAACTGCATTGAGCACTGGGCAAGGAGGGGTACAGGAGACTTAGGAATGAAGAAGATCTGCAGGAATATAGAGACCTAGCAGAAATATGCATGGCATTGCTCAAATACCTCCTTTAAAAATAATACTGGGGTTTAGCACTCAGAATTTTCCATTGCCATCAGCACTGAGGTGAAAGACAGAAGAAGCACTGTATTAATAGCTCTGTTCTCAAATATTTCACTTTAGCCACAAAAAGCATTCACCACCACCTGGATTGAGAGTGAAATTTATTGGCCAACAGGGGTTTAACAGAAAAAGACTTAAAGCTTAGAGAGACCCTGCAAAATGCATTTCTTGGAGTGCAGAGCAATCTGTTTATTTTATAGAGCACATCTACACAGGAGAGGATGGGACATCATTAGGAGGCACAACGCTAGTCCCAGGAGAGAGCTGACTCCTGCCAAACAGAGACTTTTATTTGTTTTGTGTTTTAAAAAAGCAAGACTGATTTCAGAAACAGTTCTTCCAGGCTCATAGCCCTAGACCAAATCAGAATATGCATGTTTCAGTATGTTTCTGCTTGGCTCCATATCATGTCAGAACATTCTTTACATAGAGCACAACCACTAGAACTTGCATCTTCCAAGTCATCTTCCAAAAGTAGGAAGGAATATGTAGGAATTTCTTTAAAACAACTCCTGTGAAGTGAATCTCAATACAAAAACCTTAAGTTGCTTAAACCATGAATGTTTATGGGTTAGCTCTCCAATCAAGCAGGCTAAATTCAGAATGGTGCAGGGCATTAGTGCATTCCCATTCCTCCAGTGTTCCAAATAAACTGGAAAAGAAAAGCCAGAAGAAACTATATCCTCTGCACACAGATCTAGCCCATGTAAATAGAGCAAGAGCATATGCAGGTTCAAAGAGGAGTGACACTTGGTCTCCTTGTGCTATGGACACAGGCAAATCAAAGGGCAGAAAGACTGAGAATTCAGCTACAGGGCAGGCTGGCACCCAAAACCTTCACTGGATTTCTGCAGAATGTAGCATCTGTGTAAATCTGCAGCCTGTGAGCTATGGCAGCAGGTACAACTTCTGCATTTACCCTGCAAGGACCTTCCTTAGGTTCGCCTTTCCTTAAAGTCACTGTCCCCCTCTTCACATTGAGGGGACAGCTGATGCTGAATGAGGGTCTGCTTAAGACATGTGCCAGATCCTTTGCCTTTTATGCCCACACCCCTTTTACTGCTCCTTCCTGCTGCTTCTCCACAGCAGATGATGCCCAAAAGGGATTTTTTCCGTGGGCTAGAGCTGTGGACCAAAGAGCTCTCCTGAGAATGCAGCAGGGAAAAGCAGAGGGATCCTATTAATGCTGCAGGGTGATCTAAGGTGAATGCTTGTGCCGAATGCCAAGCTCAAGACAAGCTGTCAAGTGGGCTAGAAGGAAAGACAACCCCAAATGTTTTTGCAACACAGGTGCAGCTTCTGACACTTCATTTTCTTTACATAATGGATCTAGCTAGCAAGCAGCCACAGTGATAGGGAGAGGTTTAGTATGACAGAGAGCAGTACGATTAATTCCTTTTGGAGTATTTTATAATCAAACACTACAAGCCTTTGGAAGACATGACTAAAAGTGCAAGTGCAGACAAAGTCACCCTTAGGTAATTCCCTTGATTAAAAATCTCAGACTTAAAATTAATCTAATTAAGGACATTGTGAAGGCACAGAAAGGCAGTATTCACTTATGGCCTCTTTTGCAGATGGTGATTTGCCAAACAGAATGGACAATCTTAACTGCAAGAATCATCAACAAATTCAAACAGGATGGTAAATTAGTGATGGCAAAAGTAAGCCTTACATAACAGCAGTACTGCCAGATCTCCTGGTTCTTGCATTACATGCAAAAGGCACTCCCCAAGAGAGGGCACCTTTTTTTTCTTTATAAAAAAGTCAGAAAAAGGAGAGCCCAGGCACATGCCATCCTCAGTGACACAGAAAGCATAACTGATGAAAGAGTATACCTTCCCTAGCAGTTTGTTTTTCCTTCATTGTTTGACACTGTTCCCTTTACCACTGTTTCTCAACATCCAAACACATGCTGTCGTCATCTAATAGAGTTGTCACAACTGGCCAGATGTCTGCTTTTTTTTTTTTCCCCTACAGGATTTTTATAGGAGGCAATATGCTTTGACGTCACTCTAAGTTTTCATTTCATTAATCAGATTTCTATCAAAATGCTGATGTTTCACAGATATTTTTCTGTGATAAAGGCAAGTCAGTAAAGAAAACACTGTTGAAAAAAGATAGGGAAAAATATCGACCACTTAGAAGTTAATTTCTGTCTGATTTAATTTTCTCCAACTGTCTGCATTAGTCTCCCAGGAAAATAAGTAAGTCTACTCAAGTATAGTAAAATGTGCCTATAAATATCTGATACAGATAAGACAGAAAAATCTGTTGGGCTGTATTTGTTTGATAAAAAAGAAGTAGAAGGTACTTAGGAATTACAACTTATTTCCCTTCACTCCATTCAGCTTTATAATCAAGAAAAAATATAGATAATAACAAGCTTCAAGTAGGCAATTACCTCAAGGACCACATGTTGTACTCTAGAATCAAAAAAAAAATAGCAACCAAGTGAATGGCTGAAATATATTCTAATAGAAAATTGGTTGTTTTTTTTCATAAACTTAGAATTGTCTGGGTTAGAAAAGACCTTAAAAAACCATCTAGTCCCACACATGGGCAGGAACACCTTTCACTAGAGTAGGTTGCCCAAAGTCTCATTCAGCCTGATCTTGAGCACTTCCAGGCATGAAGCATCCACTGCTTCTCTGGGCAACCTGTTTCAGTGTCTCACCAACATCAGAGCAAAGAATTCCTTTTTTATGGTAAATCTAATTCTACCTTCTTTCAGCTTAAAAATATGACCCCTTGTCCTGGTAAAGATTCTATTAAAACATTTGTCACCATCTTCCTTATAAACCCCCTTTAAATAGGGAAAGGCCATGACAAGGGCTCCCCGGAGCCCTCTCTTCTCCAGGGTGAACAGACCCAGCTCTCTCAGCCTATCTTTGCTGAAGAGGTGCTCCAGCCTTCTGACCATTTCCTTGGCCTTCTCTAGACCTGCTCTAAAAGGTCCACATCCTCCTTTTGCTGGGATCCCAGAGCTGAGCATAGCACTCCAGGTGGGGTCTCATCACAGCAGAGCTGAGGAGAAGAATTCCCTTCCTCACCCTGCTGGCCACACTGCATTGGATGCAGCCCAGAATACAATCGGCTTTCTGGGCTGAGAGTGCACATTGACAATTCATGTCCAGTTTTTTATTTACCAGTACCCCCAGTTCCTCAGGGCTGCTCTCAATTCATTTATCTCACATCTCACAGCATGAGCTGACACTGGTGATTACCTTGATCCAGGTGCAGCACCTTGCACTTGGCCTTGTTAAACTTAATGAGGTTCACACTGGAGCACATCTCCAGCCTGTGACAGTCCCTCTGGATGGCATCTCCTCCCTCCAGCACAACTGCACCATTCAGCTTGGTGTTATCTGAAAATTTGCTGGAGGTACGCTCAATCCCACTATGTTGTTGATTAAGATATTAACTAGTAGTGGTCCCAGAACCAGTTTCCACTCTGTTTTTAAAAAAACAACACTTGAAGTTACTCTGATCTTAGACAATTTCTCATGTTTAGCAAGACAATGCAGTTCAATCCTCAGCTTACCATTTTTTGTGACAATATATTAGCTATGCATGCACAGATACCTAACAAGAGACAAGCAAAGAATACTCAAGATAAATGTTTTTATTTTTTGTGGTTTAAGAAATAAGTATCCTAAAAAATGCCCAAAGCATTTAAAGCCACTGCTTAAAAAGTCAGGTCATGGTGTTACATCACGTGCAACTGCTCTTGACTTGCTACAAATGTCCAGCACAGTTCCAGTTCTCAAAGCATCACACTACCATACTTGTGCAACCCTCTCAATATAGAATAGAAACACAAAACAACATAAACCACACCACAAAGCCAATCCAAAGCCTTTGAGAATGGAAACCAATAATTAGAATGAGTGACTAAAAAGTTACTGGCCTAGATCCTCACCTGGTAAAATACTGGGTAGCTCAACTGTTCAATCAGTATTTTTAAGTGAGTTTCATCATACAGATAAACAATAAATAAATCATTTTAACATAATATAAAGACAACCGAAACCCCAGAGCTTACGATCACTTGCAAGATAAGTGAGAGACTGCGGAAGACTGACAACTTGAATTTGTTTCTCATTCATCTACTCAAAAAAGGTGACAAGTTGATAGCTGTGGACCAACATCATGCTGTGGTCCAGAGCCAACAAAAATGTCAATGAAATCTTGCCAACTCCTTAGGTGCAATAAATCATCATAGCTTTATTAGTCAGCCCTCTAACTTCCAGCACCCAAAGATTTGGCTCTATCTACAATACATGCTCAGACAAGATATAAATCAATGCAGTGTCAACCTGACAGCAGTTGGGTTTTTTCCTTCTCAAATGTTACTGTGTCTTTGATAGTTAAAAGAAAGTCTCACTGAAGTCATTTAATTTACAAGAGAAGGAAAGCATTTACAGCAGAAATTTCCTATAAACTCAGCAAACCAAGTTTACTCATTATCCATCATCCCAAAAGCTGTTGTTACCTATTTTGGGCAAATTTCCCCACTTAATAGTCTGTAAAACACTTGGAATCATCAATCTTTCTTCCATGAGAATGTGGAAAAGGAAAGATGCATCTCCCTGGATCTGGATGGCTCCCAGTCACCACACTCGGCTGGGGTCCAGTTACAGAAATCAACAGTAGCTCCACACTCCCTAAGCTGGACTTCATCATCACCCTAAACCATGTTTGTCACTGCTCCAAGTTGAATGCATTAAATTCCTGAAGAGTCTGAACTTCTGGAGAAGCACTGCTAAGCCTCTACCCAACACATCAACAGTTGAAGCTTCCCAAGGAGCTTGGTCTAGACTTAGGACTCGTTACTGTTCTTTCTCAAATGCATTAATTATGGAAACTTTACCCACCCAGGGCTGCTCCAAGCACAGAGACTTACCATTCAGTCCCTCAAATCTTTGTATTAAAAGGCTCAAACTTACGGTAGAGTGCTGAATGGGTATCCAGGCAGGTGTTTCGACTGAGCATTTGTGAGATGGGCATCTGCCATGGCTCTGCTGCAAATAAGTGAAAAGGGCATTATACACAACACAGTATGCGCTGCAATCGCTAGGCGCAACGGACTCGATCCCATAGGGAGCATCTAGGAGCTTGCTCGTAGTCATCACACCTCACAAAGTCATTTTCCACTGTCATGTAGGAAGAATAATCTGCAGTTTGCAGGACCAAAAAGGCCTCATGTGCTGTCTTTTAATTTTGCATTGAAGTTCTTGGTTACGTGGATGGAAAGGCATCCACTCTCAACCCCAAGCGTGTGCCATCTGCCTTCCCTCCACAGCGGAGCATTCAGAGAACAGCGGAGCATTAGTCAGCAGGTAGAGATTGCCTTTTTTCCCACATTTCATGACAGGCTGCATTTTTTCCATGACGTCCTCTTTAAACCAGTGATAGATGCGGCCTGAAACACCCGACAGGGCTACTTTCTAGGAAGAGTAAGTATGCCCCAAATTTTTAGGGCATGTTTCTTTTCTGAGCAGAATGCTCTGCTTGCTCCCCAGATTGGTCCCTGGAGAACATGAGCAAGTACCCAAGACTCCTGCAGTTCCCTGAAGCTTTGCAGAACAAAAAGAGTGAGGGGTTAATTTAAAGTCTAACGTTCCACATGGCAGTGCAAGATGCAACCATCAGGCCTTCGGGCTGATCCTCCTGTAATTTCCCTTCCATTTGCTGTGATTCAATTACATTCCAGCCAAGGTTTGGAGCCCATCAGAATGAATTGCACAGCAGATTGGGTCACAGTCCCTGAAGAAAAGTTCAGAATAAATTCTGGTGTCTGCCACCATTACTCTCAGCATTTCACAGAAGAGTCAAACTATTACTTAGTTTCTGGAATTGAAGGACTCTAGTAACCAGGTATTTTCCTGAAGCTGGAAGTAGTATGGAAAAAAAGTTTTCTTCTTTTTATTTTCATTTAAGCCAGATAAATCACGAGCATCTACATTACACCTTTCTTTTCCTCATGCTGAGAGTAAAGGAGAAAAACCTCTGCAAACACTAATGATTAGATTTCACATGATTTTTGAGTCTAATTTAAGAACTACTAGTGCTTTCTTCTTTATCTCCAAAAAGTCAACATTTGTAAAGCAGTGCAGCACTACTTTTACAAGTAAAAAAAAACAAAGGAAAAAAATGTGGCTCTCAGATTAAGCTCTGTATTTTCCAAAACTTAAAACTGGTTATCTTTTACATTTTCAATTAGACAACTTCAAGAAATATTCAGAAAAACAGCTAGCAAGCAAGAATTGTTGTATTTTTAGATGAAAGTCTATAAAATCCTTTTTAAAAGGATTTGAAAAAGTCACTGCTATCATGGCACCAGAATCCTGCAGGTGTGTGTTATCTCCTGTAAGGAAGGGATGAATGCAACAGCAAATGATGTAATCCTATCAAAATAATAAAACTATAAATGAATTCTGATTAAAAAGACAGCATGGTCTTACAAGTAGTAATAATTTTTTACTTGAATAATTGTACATTTTCATTCTTTATTCCAAAACAAGTTAAAGGCAAGGAAATTAATAAT
Source organism: Cyanistes caeruleus (assembly GCF_971803275.1). Taxonomy (NCBI): domain Eukaryota; kingdom Metazoa; phylum Chordata; class Aves; order Passeriformes; family Paridae; genus Cyanistes; species Cyanistes caeruleus. Next base: position 82,356,549 of record NC_141703.1, read on the forward strand.
GTGCTTTGAACTGAAAACATTTTTCTGATTGAAAAGCCTGATTTTACAGAGGAAACTATGTATAAATTTGTCAGGAGACTCCTCAAAAAGACTCCTCACATTTTTAAGAGGATATTTTTGCTAAATAAAACTCTCATAGCAGGAGGGGCTTATTCTCTTCAAGTACTCTTGTCTTTGAGATTCATACCTAAATTGTCCCAAGGCCTAGAATCCCCTGGTGCTTGTGCATATTCAAAGGTCAAAGAAACAGCGGTAACTGGGAATTGCTCAGAGGCAGCAGTTCTACAGAGTTCCCAGTTTTTCAGGGCAAGAGCTGGGCTGGTTGTTCCTGTGGGATGTAGGGTGACCTGCAGTGTTTGGCCTTTCACAGCAGGATATTTGAATTATTGTGCTGGTAACATGACATTGCACTGGTACTGTCTGAGAAATGCATGTCGTTCAAGGGCAAGGACTGAATACTTTTCTTCTATAGCTTTTTGGGGATTTGGAGTTGGATTGTTTTTGAAAATTAAAATTTATTTCTTATTTGAATGATCACTTCTTTTTGTCTTGTGTAAAAACCAATGCTTTTCACACCTTTCATATCTTAGACCCTCACCTAGTTGAAACAAGTCTTGGATATAAGGTTGTATATCAGCTGGTAACACCTTTCTTCCTAAATGCTCTGGGATTTTTTTTAATAGCCAAAAGCTCCAACATGTCACATCTAGAGAAGCCAATTAAAAAAAAAATCCGCCAAAAAATCAACACTACATAAAGTATTCTGCAGGCATAGGCAATACAAGTAAACACAGGAATAAATACATTGGCAAATATTTCCAGGTTATAGAAGGAATTAATTCAATCTGATTATTACTGTTAACATTTTCCTCAGCTTAGGAGTTTGGTAAGCAAAAAAACTGCAGACCTTGGCCCATCACTACACTGAAAAGGTAAAAATCTCAAAAGTGATGAAAATCCATAGTTTAAAATCATCTTTCTTCAGACAGCCTTCAAGGGAGGATAGAAGCATCTCTAGTTTCTTTCTTTGTGGATTTTCTCCCTTTCTTTGAGGATACTCAGCCTCCTGCACTAAGCTTTACCCTTGAGACAGCTCCAACACAGTGACAGACACAGCCATCCAGGCAGAGACTTTATCACAGCTAAATGAAATCAAAGCCTTCAAAATACACAAGATCTTCAGCTTGTGTAATTTTTGTATAAAGAGACCTTGGGACACAAAAGAATAATTTCATTCTCATTGCTAAATTCAGCATCATTCACAGTTTTTTTCCTGGGTTGATGCTTCAAACACTTGATAAATTGCATAGCAATGACAGTCAGGAAGCAATGAAGTGATAACCAAAATCAGATAAGAGGCACTAGCCCCACATTCAGCTAGAGACAGTGCAGTTTCTTCTCTGGAATTCCCATGCAATTCCCAAACCTATAGGTTTATCAAACCTCCAGAAATGCAGACACCATGGGTAACCAGCAGACAGAAAGGCACTAATCTCAGGAAACAAAAAACAAGGCTGCAAACCCTTCAGAGTCCATGCACACCACCTGCCTTCCTAGCAAACAACCCTTAAGCAAGCTTCTTTTTAACATGCTCTTCTCAGTCAGGTGTTAAAATAACTGACTGCTACCAGCACTATTTAGAAGCATCATTATAATGGATTTGGAAATGAATTAACACAAATCAGAGTGGTAGCGCATCAGTGCCCACAGCAATATTGCAGAGGGAAATAACTGCCTGTTGAATATTGAACTGGAAGGTGAGAGCTTTGTAGCACTGCACAAGAGACATTTTAGGTGACAAGAGATGTGGCTGCACCTCAGCAAGCTCTGGGTAAGATTTCAAGGAGGAACTCTTTTGTGTTGAGTGACTTCAGGAGCAAGTAGGCATATGCTGTTGCCACTTTCTCATAGGCAGGGAGAGATTTTATATAGACAAGATATCACTATCAATGCCAAATTTGGATGGTCAAATATTAACATAATTATGTCATAATTATGGAGACACATTCAGAGGCAGATCTTTAGGCTCTGCAGGAAGATGGAACAAAATCCAGAGACAGTATTTAGGAATACAAAGGTTCAGGGCTCAGCACTCTCTAAGATCTGATTTAATATTCTTTCTCAGAGAAGATATTGCTGATGAAAGTCAAAAGAAATCACAGGTTATGTTCCATTTGTATCCACTGAAATGGCCAGGAATACAAATACAAGAAGTTGTGTACAAGTCCTTGAGTGAGGTCTCTAGTAACAAAAGCATTGGCTGAAGTCAGTCCCACTGGAACATTCTCAGCTACTCCTACACATCCTTGCAAATTATCTTCTCCGATGCTCTGGAGAAATGAAAATTGTAGATCTCAGCTAGAGGTCTTAGACTGAGCAAAATATAACATACCAGGCCATACCCCTGGCCTAATAATTCACTCATAAATAACCATTCCATTCTCCTTGACTGCACATATCTTCTAATTTTCCAGAAGTCTTGCATCAGGTGAATGGACACAGAAAGAAACTTGCACAGCAGTATCAAACAGATTAACAGAGAAAAGAAATACATGTTTATGATGAGAATAAGAGCCACAAGAAAGATTTTTTATGTTTTTCCAGCTATGTGAAATGCATAAAAATACAGCTCAAATTGGCACTGGGGAATTATCTTCCCACCTTCACCCAGGTCCTCCAAATTTCAGGAAAAGGACCTGCTAAGGGTGTATAGGTCTGGTATCATTAAGCAGCACTATAATTGAGACAGCATCAAGCTCTCTTGTTTCCTTTTTTTTTGCTCAGTGTCTTCCACCTTGCTTCACCTCTGCAGCTCTCCACTGCTGTGCTGTATTGAGCCCCAGCCATATCTGCCTGAGCTGTTAATTGAACATTTTCTGCTCTCAGTTTATAGAGCTCTTCATAGATTTATGGAAAAAAATCACCCTTCTCCTTTCATAGCTCATAACCAGTCACAATAAAAACATCTCTCTAAAATCACCAAATTATAATCTAATGAAATCTATTGAAAATTTCAGTTGCACTAAACAAGGTCAGTGCTTGGAAGAAACGAAGTGTCATCCAGAAATGGAGATCAAAGTAATTCCCTTCCATTCCTGCTGCTGCCATAGAGACCAAGGGAGGGGGAAGAAGGAAAGAAGAAATTTAACAGACTTAATTCTTCCTGAAATTTATAATTAACTACAAGGGAAAAGGGACTATTATCACATTTCTAGAGAATAAAGGAGAAAAAAGTTGAGCTTTTGACAAGATATAATTACCAGACATTACATATGCAGTGCACATTGGTTTGTTCTGCGTAATTTTCTTGAAATTCCCCCCCAAAATGATTTTATTTTTCTAGAAAAGACAACATGTGCCTCATCAGTTTACATTCATAATGTCTGAAATCCAAACGCTAGAGACTCACAATAATTGTTTCAAAATTTACCATTGGTAAATAAAGATTTGAAATAAATACTCAGATACACTCCCCATCTGTCAAACATCCCCGAGTATGTTCTCCAGCTAAGATAAATGGCAATCAATGAAAAGGATCTTCCTACTCTTCTAAGCCCGTGCAGTTTAGCCAGCAGCCAACCCATAGTCATCAAAGCTGTCCTCAAGTACCACTTCAGAATAGACTTTACTAAATTACATGTAAATTTTATGGATTCAGCACTATTACACTTTTAGGGTCTGGCAGGAAAACACCACAGTTTGAAGTGCTCATCAGCACCTAATAATGACTATAGAAAAAGATTTTGATTTTTGCTAAATGCAAATCTCTTGGGGGGAAATCATTATGTTTCTTTTGTTTTCAGTTTGTTATAGCCAGGAAATTCAGCACAAAAAAAAACTTAGCTACCCAGTTTATGACTCCAAACTGCAATAAGTCAAAGCCTGGAGTCTTGGAAAGAAAAAACAACAATGTTGCCCAGATCTATTAACAATATGCACGCACAAAAATGTGGGGGTTTTTCGTTTGTTTCACATCCAGCTAAATTTAAATCAAATCCTCATGCAGTAAAGCTCTCTTAGTAAAAGCTCTGTTAGTTTTGGTAAGATTATACTAGTCTATAACACCTGAGGCACTGGTTAACCTCAGCATCTGTATTGAGCTTTATAATTTCCTAATTTTGGGACTGATCTACAGCCTCTCAGACATGTGCAGCTTATCTTGCAGGAAGTCCCACAAAACAAACTGAAGCTCATTCTCTAAGTATATGCCTTTTTAAGGCATATTGAGGTTTTTTTCCGATTAACATAATCAACCAGGGGAGAAGGGATGGGACAACAGGTCTACGACAAAGTCATTTCAGCATAAATAAATATTCTAACTATTAGCTATTTGCATTAGTATCAGGCTGAAATAATCAAAAATTCAACTAAACCTTCTAGTGGATTCATCTGCAAAGTGGGACCAGCAGCTGGCACACAGTGTGTGGACCTGCTCCTCACCTCCAGCAGATGACCTGATCTCATGGACCATTCTGCCCTTCTCAGAGCATCGTAGAACGGCTTCTGCTGCCACTCTAAATCAGAGAGGCTGGAACAGCGAGGTCAACCCAGTGGTGCCATCTCCACATTTTTCCATTTTTCAGCCATGTTCTAAAATCCAGATCAACTGAGTTGGTTTTGGAAGTCAGTTTTGTAAGCTAAATGCTGAATGTTTTCCTTCTCATTTGGAAAATCCACAGTATCCTACTGTGGCACAAGACCTGCTCCTACATTTCCCTAATAAAGTACACTATCATATGTTTGTGGATTAACAATTATATACCTAATGTAGATTCATAATTACATACCTAATGTAGTTTCAAATCGAACTACCCAGACAAATTTTGTAACTTTCCTCTGCTTTACTCTTAACTTTGTACTACAAAGTGGGGTGGTGAGTGTGTGGAGTGGGAGAGACCTACAGAAAAGTCATAGCACACCCAGGGTGTGCCAGATGTTTGACCTGTCACTGACCACTGTAACTTCTTATTTTCCATGACCATCACACATATTGTGAGTTCTGATCACACATCTGTTCAGAATTTTGCCTAAAGTGCACACAGTGGTGTCCCCTGTTCCATATATATGGCTGGATGAGCAGAAGAAAATAGGATAGACAGATGTAGCTGGCTCCTGGCAACCTTGTCATTCAAAATTGTACACATGCAACTTTAGGATGGGTTAACAACATAAACAAGCTTACTGCTTTTCTATCCAACACTGGTACCAAATTGGGGGGGGTGGGGGGGGTGTCATTCTGTCTTTAATTCATTGTTTTAAATGTGTGAATTAAATTCTTAGAAAAGGTGCTGGATGGGCAGCCATGAAAGACAATTGTTATTATTTCAAACTAGACTAATACAAAATTTGCAAAAAAGACACAAAAATAAAAACAAAATGCCAAATTTCTTCAGTAGTGGAATGAACCAAGCCTTTTTTTAATACACAAAAAAATATATATAAAGCACTTTTTTTTTTCCAGTAATGTGAAATCACATTTTCAATTAATTGCTCCACAGGGGTCAGTGGCAATCAAATTAAATATAAGAACTGTGTAGTGATTAATCTGGTGTAAATCTCTACTTAATTGGAAGCTAACAACAAGAATCTCTAAAAAAGAAGTAAACGTTGCAGAATTTTCAATATTTCGAGAACAGGAATTTCTTTTTGCAGCTAAAAAAACAAGTTCAAGCTGAGTGTTCTCCTTGGTTCTGAAGGCAATTTCTCTTTTTTACAAACTGAAAGACACAGTTCTGGGACACAGGAATCCTGCTGCTGCCAGTGCTCAGTGCCGAGCACTCAGGAGTCAGGCACAGTGAGTGGTTTAGGATTCTTAAATAAATATGGATTATTTAAGTGGTGCCTCGTCTTTGTGTACATCTTCTCAAAACACAAAAGCATTCAGGTGATAAAATCTAAGATCTTAAGCAAACCTCAAAATACAACTCCCAAACAAAACAAGTGGCAACCAACACTGACAGTTCTTAAGAACATTACTGATATTAAGGATATTAAACCAGTAGTCTAGATCGCCCAGGAAGTTTCAAAATCTCTCTTATGAGAGGTCTTTATAGCCCTGCCATTGGCCTTCCAGGTTCTAAGCCTGCAGAGTTGCCACCTCTGAGCTCTCCTTTCTAGAAACTAGTGCCAGAAAGCTTTTTGGGCTTTTCCCCACTGAAAGTTAATCATCTTTTCTACGCCACCTAATACCAAGAACTGGGGGTTCTAGGGGAGCAGCCCCTGTTACAGTGAGAAACATAGAGCTATTTATGTTCTTTTTGACCAGTGGCAGCTCCAGTTGTATTGATAAGTCTGTATAAGGCAGAAGGATGGAAGGAGAGCTGGTACCTAGAGAAGAGGACAGCACGTTGCCTTTGAATGTTGGGAGGCACAGTGGGAATGTTCTTCCCTTTCAAAAACTCCTGGTGCTCCCACTGGGATGGAGGCTCAACATAAGCTTTAATTTATACTGAATTCTTTCTAATGATAAAATAATGCCACCAATTAAAATGCTTTATGTGACAGTAAAGGAAAGATGCTATGCTGGCAATGTCATCAATTAAAATAAAGCAGGACAACCATAAGAAGCTGTTCTTGACTGATTCAGCATTTCTGTAGTCCTGTGTTCAGAAGTGCACGGAAAAATGAAGGAAATAAAAAAAAGAGGAAACATTTATGCAAATTAATATCTCAAATCTATCTTAAACATACTTTACATTTTGGCTGAAAAACCATCAGTAGGATTTAAGATTTGGCAAGGTATATCAGAAACTATTTTTATTAGATGCCATCTTTTACCATGTGGAGTTCAAAGCAGGATCTGTAGATCCACTGAACATAATCTACAAGGGCACATTCACTCCACCACATTTGTGTCATTTTCTATAGTGCAAAAATACCAAAAATTCCAGACTAAATTTAATATCAAGTGTTAAAAATGTCACCTCTTTGAACAGTGTTCATCTTTTGCAGTTTAAAAAGTATTTACTTTTACTCTTTTTTTATTACTTAAGATCTGAAGAATAAACCTGATGTATTTACCCCCTCTGTCATCAAGATCCACTTTTTCAAGACAAAGGATGGCAATTATCTGCATAAATCAGACAAATGGCTATTCAAATATGGACAATTAACAGACCTGAGGTCAAAAATTGCCACACTGTTGCTCTGTAGAATTCATGCTTATCAAAATTATTTTTTTAAAAATAACAATTTTTCTGAAAAAGGTCTGCTCTTATTATACTAGTGAAAATTGGCATAAACAGATAAAAAAAAAATTGGTGCTTTAAAGTAAGGAGGGTTACTCCAATGAAAATAAAGCCAGTAAAATCAGATTACGGACCAACACTAATCCAGCTATTTAAATATGGCACGAAGTAAGATGAGCAAATCACTGTAACTTCTTTGGTTTCAAGCTGTTGAGATATGAAAGTGCTCTGAAACTAGACTTTTGCCATTATTCAGCTCAGTTACATATGATATCATGTTGTTCGCACATGCCTGCAGATAGAAAGCCATGTACAATTCACATTGTATCTCATTCAACACTAACGTTGGCAGCAAAGACTGAATATCTGGAGTTGAATATTTGAGGCTCATTCACATGCTTGACTTTCAGATCATTTCAAACACTCTGCATTGGATTCAAGAGACAGAAAAGCTGAAAGGAAAAATGTGTGTAGATGGAGTTGGGAGCCCTGCTCAAGGCAGCAGCAGTAGTGAGCCAGCAGTGAGTCCATGTTTGTGATTTCCCAGAAGGCCCTGGTAAAATATTCAGTGGAAAACTTTCAGCACCAACTCATAAAATAAATAAGTGATGTCTCTTGACATATGAAGAAAAAGGTACTGGGACATGTTCTTTTCCAATTATACCATCTTAAAACTTGACTTATTCCCCTGTCCCAAATCCAATTTCTACACACCTTCATCCCAAACTCTCTAGGCCAAGCGTGGATCTAATTGCAGGTCCCCACTGCATGACAAGACACCCAGAATTAGGGTTAATCACAGCTTTTCTTTTCAAACTTTTGAACTGGAAAGCAACACTTGGGAGTGTAAAAACTGGATGTTTGGTGTGATCCTGCATCCCAGCTTTGTTCAGCAGTGCTGCACCTCCTCTGCTGAGCACTTTTCAGTGGTATTGCATCAACAGGTAGCCACAGGTGCCCCTGCTCTGCTCCAGGGCTGACTGGGGATATAGTCTCAGATGCAGCACAGCTTGTGGGAGCCAGGAGGACCTGGAATGAACAGGAAGTAAATGAGGCCACAGCCTCCTCCAATTTATCCTCCTTCTGTGGCCTCATTCACCTCTTGTTCTCTTCCCATATGGGTTTCTCCACCAGCAAATGGGAATGTCAGCTGGCATCTGTTTCCATGGTTCCAATGTGCTCCCTGCTCTGTGCAGTGGTCACCCACCACCCCTCTCTGCTGCCCATAGGTGCCCAGGGTTTATCTTCCCACCCTTCTCCGTGTTACAGACAGGTGTTCCCATTCTGCATAGCTGTGACGCAAAAAAATGACAGCAGTGATGACAGCGGTGCTAACCCCTGCTTTGCCTTATCACTTGTGCAGCCTTCAGGGGTTCTGCCCACCCCAGGCATTTGGCAGGTCCTGTAGAAATGATGAAATTCATCAGAGGTAAGGCAGAACAGGGAGCACTGTGCTGAACCCCAAAGCCGGATGTCCCCTGCAAGCTGCTCCTTATAAACCCCACCACCACCACGTGCAAAGGTGGCTGCAAACACGCGCTGAGCTGCCTGCCCGTAGCAAAAAAAAGGGAGTTCCCTTATCATCTCCCTGCCATTTAACATTGTTAGTTTGATAAGTTTGGGGATGTCTCAAGGAATCATTCAGCTTATCCCTACACCAGATCTTTAGGTCAGGAAGTGTCCCTAACCCTGAAGTCCTTAGCCTGACGCTGCTGTTGTGGAAAATAAATTGTCTATATCCATGTTCAGAAGAAATTATTTAGAAGGACCGTTTCCAAACAGTTCAGCTAGATCTAAAAGCAGTATAAGAGTCCTGAATTGGGACCTAGGGATTTTTATTTTTCAGGCCTAGAGACACAAAGTAATCTATGTTTTTTTCCCAAAAAAAGCCACAATAAGCCACAAGAAACTTGCATCTCTCCAATCAGAAACACCATGACTATCTCAACTACATCTGATTGGCCTCCTTAAAATCCTAGGACCCATATAATGCCCCTTTCTTTATTATTCTTTAGTTTACAGAATAAACTGATAAGCTGAGAAAATATGTGCAGTATACCATGTATTCAGAAAGTGCTCTAGTTGCTAGAGTTATTAATAGACACAAGCATAGGCTAAGATAAAACATGAAGTCCTTTTTCTTTTGCTAGTAAAAAATTAGTAAAAAAAACATATCATTTAGGAAGTCATATAGAAACAAACTGCATAATCTACAGATAAAGAGAGCAAAATGCTCATGGAAGCAAAGCTTATTCATCACTTTATCTTGCAACCTGACACAGTACATGCTCAATCTATTTAATTACAGGAACAGAAAAATAGCAGAGAAATATGTACACAGAACAGCAATGTTTCCAGTCCTACCTTGGTCGTGACAATGCACAGACAATCCATTCTGTAAATCTCCACAGGAGTGTATGTAAATCATAAAAATAAATCAGCAAGGGTGAGGAAAGGCTTTTGAATAGCATGAACAGAACCGGAGGCTTGAATCTGCACAGCCGGCTTTTCCAAGTGGGGCCCTCATAAGAAACTCGAGTCCTCCTCCACAATGCTAAAGGCAGTCATGATGCTCACAGGGATCAGTAAACCCACTAGAAATCGTCTCAAGCAAAACTTCCAGGTGGCTTATCAGGCTTGATTGCTGCATTGTTCAATCTGAGATCAAAATATGCTGTTGAATGGTATGCAGCCCTCTAAATGGGAAGATGAGAACCACAACAAGCACAAAAGAGCAAAAGCATCACATTTCAGCCCTAGCTCTGGTTTCACAATTCTGATCTGCTGTTTCAGTATACCCATAAGATTTCCCTTGCCAAGTCTCTCTCTCAGCCTCTCTCTCGCTCTCTCTCTCTCGCTCTCTCTCAATCTCTCTCCCTCCCGCTCTCCTTCCCTGTCTTTTTTTTCCTCCCCCCTTTCACTCGCTCTCTCCCTCCTCTTCCCTACTAACTCAGAGCAAGCACAAAACACACAACTATCGGGCCCATCTATCACAGTGCTGTCACTTCTCTGCCAAAACAACTGCTTTGGGTTGCAAGGGGTTTTATTAAGAGCATGATTCCTACAAACACACATTGCTGGAAGTGCATGATTGAAACATGAAGGTGTGTGCAAGAACTCGTGCGTCACAGCTACAATTGCTCAGAATTACTGGGTCAGATTCGGATTTGGGAAGTGAATATAAATAACAGCTGGATAAGGCGAACTTGAGCTATAGCAGAAAATAATCAGTCAGGGGAAAGAACCAGGATTTGCACATTTACACATGCACGTGGCTGTCAAGCACAACAGTGCTATAATTTTAGTTCACCACCCGTGGAAAAAACCCCTACATTATATGCATTATTCAAAGCTTTGTAAGGGAACCTTTTTTTTTCCCCCCATCTATGAAAAATACATCAAACTTTTAATTAAAAGAAAGCACCTTTAACAACAGAGCTTAAACAGTCCTTAAATTCTCTCCCAAACTTTTCTTGCATCATTGAGAGATTCACAGACTTAATCTATTTATCACACATTCTCTATGTTTTGCTTGGAGTTTTACAGACTGTTTAAGCCCCCACAGCCCTACCTTTCTTGCAGTGATGCTGGTGCAGAGCTTGCCTTTCAGGTGTTTTACATGAATCATTCTGAGTTAGAAAGCTTGCTGTCAGCTCTCACGGGCTTCCCTCTCTTCCAGATAGAGGAAGAGAGAGAGAGAGAAGAAAGACGGAGGGAGAGAGAAAGAGACTCAGAAGGGGAAAGATATGTAAAATGAAAGCTCTGGCCAAAGAGAGAGGAAAATCAATGCTCCTATTCACTGGAGAAAAAAAAAAAAATACAGCCAACTGGACTGTTGACAGCAACAAGAGGAAATGTCTAGACACCCATACATTACAATTCACCTTTTCAACACACTGGACAGCACAGTCTCCCCTGGGTGCTTTGCTGAGGATCTCTCATTTTCACTCAGAGCTAAAATATGTTTTTAATAAAATAAGCCTTTCCAAGAAAATAAAAAATTATTTAAGAGTCATCTCTCTTCCATAAATTACTCAGGTTATAACCTTAATATTCCCGTGATTGTTGGAGCAGTGAGACGCTCGGTAAATGACACATATTATTTTGCCAAAATGAGGTCACTGCTACCAAAGTTACAAAATCCATAGTGAATCAGATATGTGGTCAGAGAGCAGCCAACCCTCCCCCAACTATTAAAGTCCTGGTGGATACAACATCTTAAAGAAAAAGTCTCCAGAGCACTTAGAACTGTGTCTAAGGCTTTAACTCACTCGGAGCAAACACGTGTGCACAAAACAAACTTGATTTGCATTTACAGGCCATGCTAGAACCTGCAGGTTTTCCCCCTACTGAGATTTAGTCCAGTAGCTAAACAGTCAGACAAGTTTATTAAACTATAGATTACATGAAACAGGGAACTTCCACACATCCTTGAAGCAAGACCCAATTAAATATCTCCTTAAGAGGAAATTAACCTATTAATGTGGTGCAACGTAAGCCAACCTTGTGCTCTAAGCATTACCGGGTAAAAGTGTATTCAGTCAGCTCTAAAATCAGCAGATATTTTAACACTTGGGTGTAAAGCACCCAACAGTTTGTTCTCTTCCAATTGATAGACTCAAGCTTATCTAGTAAGGTGTGAAATATTTCATACATATAATTACCTAATGACTTGCCTGTAAAATTTCATCTCAGACTTGAAACTGGCATACGGAGATGTATTTTGAGATTGGTCTCTAAGTGCATGATCTGTAAATGCTCCTACTTGCAACTCTACTCTTGTGAGACAATCCCAGTGAATTCATGATCCTATTTAAAGTTGATTTGAAAAACAGAGGGTTTCAACCCTTTGGGGATGCTTACATGAACGTGACTCACCCAGCTCCCTCAAAAAGCTTCCTCCTGCACTCCTCCAATTTTTTAATGTCACCTCCTTCCATTAAATATGACAATGAGCATTTAACAGGGCAGGGTTTGCACATGTGCTCCTCCAGCTTAATACATAATTGAGCAGTTTGCTCCCTAAAATACTGCCACCTATTTTTTAGCCCCATAATCTCCCATAACCCCAGACAGAAGGATGACACGCTTTTGGGGATGCAGACCTCAGCTTCAAACTTCCACAGGCTGATTTTGGTTGCCAGAGCTCCCAGTCATAGCTTCTAACACACAATGACTGGCAACAGATGACTTTCAATGGGTCTCCAGTATTTCTTCAAAGATACAGTCCTTCATTTCCATTAACAACCAAACCCAGATGCCAAAAGAGGCTGAGTTGTTTCATTTTGTTTGTCCAACTAGATACTTTTTCCATTATTTTTTTCTTCCCAAGAATAAGATTTTCAAATCCTTAGCACTGCTTTACCCTTCATTAGCAACACCTCCTTCTGCTCTAATTTCTGGAGGTCATATCACTGCTTAGTTCTATTTTTTCCTCCGTTCTTCCAGCTTCTTATTAAATGTACATATGATCCTGACTGAAATCTACTATAGAAAGGCTTGACCCAAAAACTAAAAAAATTTGAGGAGCAGCCATCTGGGGTGAAAAGATATGGTTTATTGTTGCTCATAGTCAACTTGGATGGTAAAAAATAACCTCTGTGATGAGCTCTGACTCTTGGGAAGCCTTAATATAGGAAGAATAACAACTATTTCCCACTGTGACACCAACGGCTCTGGGGATCTCTCTTCTGCCCATCTGACTGCTTCCTTCTCCTCTAATTTTACCAAGGTATCTGTTTTTAAGGCATACAAAAACCAACAATATGAGGTGAGTGGGTGAAATGGTATGGTCTTTTAATGCAGTTTACACTGGACAATTTAATGCTCCTTTCTGGCATTAAAGTCTTCATTGTATCCAGGTACTTCCACTTGGATAACCAAAGCAGAGGGTTTAATTAGGCCACTATATTTAGAACCAGAGCCTGCAACATCCCGCTGAATTCAGTATTTGTAAAAGCAAGCTTTTGTAAAAGCTAAAATCATTAGAAAAGATTTTGATTTCTTTTTTTAAATCTTTCATTATGCACCTTCTTAAACACTTCTTAAATTCCTTTGAAACCCAAATATTATAAAGCAAAATCTGTAAAGAAAAATAGATTGATAAAAAAATTAAAAAGCCTAACTGGATTATCTTCTTTTATTCAAGGAGTCGAGATTTAGAAAAGCAAGAGCACTACATCTCCAAGTTTTGGAGACTAAGAAAGGAGGCATCTAACCAGACTGTTAACATTGCATTAGTAATGTCAGCATCTTGAAAAATTCAGCCAGTGATTATTTAGAGCTCCATGCACCTACACAGAGAACACATGAACACACACACACTCTTACAAATATAGAGAAAGATTTATTTACTCCTAATGTATCTTAAATTGTGTACTATGGAGTACTTGCTGATGGTATTACTTTCCCAGGTTATAGCCTCTTTCTTCCTTTCAGGTTCTCTATTGCATCCAAACCATCTACAAATAAATATTTTCCTGATTACGTCTTCCAAGAGGGTAATTGATGTAGTTCTTTACAGCCAGAGCCCACTTATACCACTTGAACGTATTTCCCATGGTCCCAACTGGTTACTTAGTAGGTTAACACCAGGATTCAAGTGATCTGAGTAAGTATGTGCTACAAGGGAAAATCTCATGAAACAGTTTCTTTATGAAGGCTGCTTTGCTTTTTTACACTAAAAAAAAAAAAAAAAAAAGAGAAACTACTAATCCTGTAGATCCTGGATATGTAGTTAAAAGCTGTATTACAGATGAAATGTCAGAATAAATCCTTCTTCACCCAGAAAGAGAAGTTAATACAAATTTCAGAAAGCACGTTCTGTATACCTTAGTCACTCAGAATTTTAATGTAGTTCCCAGGCTGAATCAGAATCCCAGGAGTCCTGGTGTTAATTTAAAGATCACAAAATTAGCAATTCTTCCCCTCCTAACTGCAGCAGCCCTAAGAGCAGCAGCTCTGCAACTGGCCTGAGGCCCAGGAGAGTCTCAGACAGAAGCTGTAACACGAATCATTCCCTTCACCCGTGCATGGCAAATTTCACTGCTTTTTAGCACAATCAGTTTTGGAGTCCTGACCAATTTTTCCAGCTGGTAGCTTTTCCAATGAGAAGAAATAGACAATTCTCTTCTTTTTTTTTTTATGGTAGGGAAGCAGACCTTGCCTCCCAAAGCCCTGAAGGTAAATGGTAAAATGGGCACAGGGAGATGGGAAAGGTGGACAGGCAGCTCCATTCCTTCTCCACAAGAAGGTCTGTGCACCCAGGGAGCCATGGTGGCCTCAGGCTCAAGAGCCATAGAAAAAGTTTCTGCTTCACAGTTGTGGAAGGGATTCATTCTCTTCTTACCCCAAATAAATTCCCACCTTACCACCCCTTTATGTAGTACATGGGAGCTCGCATCACTATAGCCAAGCAACTTCCCCAGAAGAAAAATCAAAAAAGCTACTTCTTACACAGTGCAGCCTCTTCAGCAGTCTCATTGCCACTTGCTCACCAGTTTGGGGTCCAATGAGAAGGCAATATGGCAAGCTGGGAACACAATATGACTTGTAGGATTGTAGGACATGCGTTTTCATCATCACAGAGTATGGAGCAAAGGTCCTTGACCCATCCTACAGCTCTGAAGTTCCTTGGACAAGCTAGCCTTTCAAAAGCCCTGCAACCTTTGTTAGTTCAAAACTTATGTCTAATGTTTTTCCTATCTATTATTTCCTATACAAACCCATAATTGTCCTGCTTCACACAAATCCCTTACTCTGAGCGAAACAGAAGTGCTTCAGTTACAAATGTTCTGCTGGCTTTATGCAGGCTGGGATGCTCTGCAACAGAATCACGTGGTACTCGAGGGCGGTACACCCAGAAGTGGTTCTCAGTTCTTAAGATTAATGGTGAATGAAGAGTTCATTTTCATTCTCAAGCATTCTGCCTGGGGAACTAAATCTAACAACCAATTGATCATCAGAAACTGAAAAGCTCTGGCACATATGTTCAAACATGTAGCCACCCTTAAATTGTTATGTGTCACTCTCACAGCAGCCACTAACACTCAAGCACACTCACTTGAAAAAGAAATCAGACAAAATTAAGCTTTCAAGTGAACTGACACACTAAACCACAAGTTCTTGGAAACGAAAACAAAACATCTGCTTTCTACTATCCCATGGTACTGTGAACTGAACAAAACACCACTCACAGCTCTGAATGTCTTAGAGTTTGGCAATGGAGTTGCCAGTTTTCAGAGTTTCCTCTCAGGTACACTTTGTACATGAACAGCAAGAAAATGTAGTACATAGGATTGCTGATGGAGAAACATTCAGTCCAGGGTTTGCAGTGACTCAAAGTAGGATAATAGTGCATTGTTCAGCTGGACATTCGTGACAGAAATCACATTGTAAAATGGAGATGAGATAACTACATCCCATGATTTTCACAATATCCTCATGGACACAAGGTATTTAGGGTGTCTATCAAACTTATGATAGATAATTTCTTGCTTTGGAGACATAAAATCTTCCATAAATATAATGACAAATTTCAGTGAGTATGTATGTCCTTGTATTTCAACTATCAAGTACCACCACGCTACCATAAGGTACAAGTTTTTCTGGTTGGGAAATTGGGAGCACAACAACACAAGAAACTCATAAAATCATGTTAGAAAATTAGATCCTTAGATTTTTAAAATGTAATGAATAGAGAAATCAATCTAGAAATGGAAATAAAGCCCATGGAAAAGCTTTAGACAAGAGGAATAATCTGCAAGTTTCTACTGTTGGAAACAACTTTTGCTGAAGTCTACAAGATACTACACAAGCACAACAGCTCTGTTAATGTCTGTTCTCTTTACATCATGTTTCCAGCTTCTTTACTTTAAAAGAAAACTTAGTAAGTTTCTTTCACTTCGAAAAGGAAAAATACACAATGACACCAAGGCTGAAAGTCTACATAATAATATCTAAGCCCAAGGGAATTGCTCCAGATGAGTTGTGAGCCTATGAAAATGATGGAGATACTATAATGAAACACTTACTACTTCACTGTTGCATGCAGCAAGACAGGGAAGTGTAACCCAGCCCCTTACCACAGCCATGAGGTAATGCTATTTGGCAGAGCTCTATGATAGGTATCATTAAGCTGCCCATACAAAAATAATTGCATTTCTGACATCCAAATTCGTCCATACTGACTCCAGACCAAAAAGAAACTACAATACATACTAAGAGACTGAAAACACTTGGAATAAAACCTACTAACTACACAACAACTTGGACTTCAAAAACAGACTGAAATTAAACCACCTTGAGGTCAGCAAATCTGTAGAACCATCACTAATATGAACGACACTTGTACATAAAAATTAGAATTAAATCTTGCCTAGGTCAGCATAAAACATCCAGGGCTAGCAATGTACCACAATAAATTGCCACTGTAAACATCATTCAAATGTGATAATGGACATGCAGACGTTAAGCAGAAATAAAAAAATAAAACCTCAGAAGCTCAAATTCAGTATGTCCTACACATTTCACCTCCAGCAAAACTTCATTAAACAAGAATTTCACTCTCCAGCACAAAAAAAGAGTGGACAATACCTTTGTCTTCATGTCTACCACATAGTTTTCAAAAGCTGGGTTCTCCTTGTTGTGTTCACCACCTTGGCCAGGTCCCTCTGATCCATTGGAAGCTGCAGACTAAAGAGCAGGATGGAAAAAACACAAATAAAGCAGTTGAGATGTGTGCTTTAATTCAATTACATTTGAACATAAAGATTAGCATGCACACAGAAAGGGGAGCCTGAATTCAGATAATTATCAGGTGGCTTATGGAGAAGATTTTTACCTCAATGTTTTTTCATGCAAAACTTTCTGGGTTTAATCCTACAGGCACTCTCATGGAAGCCTGTGAAAGTCTTAATAGGCTAAATCTGCAAGATGATGCTTATCATAATCTCTGTGTGACTTCAGAAGGCATTCAAGGTGCTCTGCAGCTCTCAGCAACAGAACATAAAGATAAGGAAGGAAATCAGTGCCCTGGCAGAAAGACCTGCTGACCATGATGGGGCTCTCATCTGGAGTAGCTGCAGGAATATATAATATGTCTCCTTATAGCAACAAACAAATTACCTGATTTGTTTTCTTTTTCTAATTCATGACATTTTCCTAAGTGAAACATTTTTTAAAAGATTTCTTGTTTGACCAGTAACCATATGTGTAAATCTTTTAAATTCAAATGTATTTTTTTGTTACTTTTCCTTCACTTATACAGATTTCAATCTTACATTGCTTACACAAAGCCCTCATAAAACACACAGTATTTCTTCAAATAATATCTTTGGCAGAAGGCATAGTAAATTGCTATATTTGTTTTTTCAATTTTCCTGCTGGAAATCTAATATATTACTGTAGATTTTTACATTAAGACAGCAAATATTACAAATGACATCTCTGTTTACAATGCTCTGCCCTGCAATAATGTGCTTGAAGAGTCAGCCTTTGAATGAAATGTGATGACTGCCTCTAACTCAGATCTCAAAAAAAATTTCTGAGCATTCCGCAAAAGCACAAACAGGAAAGCAGGGAGGATTCAAACAGAGTTCAGTGTCTTGTGTCTGTGGGTGCCAAGCATTGCAAGCACCCTGACTGATTTAAACCCATCCTGTTTTAGCCTTTGCAACAGGAGTGCAGTCAATTTTAACACAACAGGCAAGAAATTGTTAGCATTTTAAGCAGAGCAGCCTTTGCCAGCACAACTTGGAAAACAACAAGCCAATGCCACAGAAACAGCCAAATCACACTCGCATGTGCGAATGTTCCCTCCTCTGATCCTAGGTTGTTTATTCAGGGCTCTGTCCAGCAAAAGACTGAGTGCTGGCCCTAGTCCAGCCAACTACTTAGACACGTGCTTTTAGCTTCACTGGAACCAATGGATGAGTCCTGTGCTCCAGTAAAGCCTGTGTGTGAAGGCTGGATCAGGCCCAGCAGCTCAGCATTCCATGGGTCTAAGTACACGGGACTCCACAAGTCCTCTCTGAGGTTACAGCTTCCCTCACATGGAGACCCATGGCTGATTTCTATTCACCAAAGGCTGTTGAGTATCTCCCATTTGTAATCTGGAAGGGAGTAAGGGACAGAAAGACAACGAGGCCAAAATTTTCAAGGACAGCAGGAAACTGAACCCAGGTCTTGCCTCAGAGCCTAGAGAAAATCCAAGCAACTCCCTAAATGCTTCTTTCACGAAGAGAAAATGGGTTTTGCAAGGAGCTAAAAACCATGCATAAAATTTTTGTTTCACCTTTGCTTTCTTTGAATAACTGACATAAATGTTTTTCATTGTTATTATTTACAGGCAACAATATAAACTCTTCAAATCAATTCATTATTTATTTGCTCTAATTACCAAGAGCTCTAAGATCCTGGTTTTAAAGGAGCTGAGCTCCTGCAGCTCCTCTAAAGGGTTTTGACAAGCTTCAGCAGAAACTTCTATGGTAACATTTATCAAATGAGTGCAGCTGCAAAATGGAATAAGAAACTTACTTTGTGTACATTTCACATGTTTTTTCTCAAATTTTTCACCATTAGTTGGCTCCAATATTTTGAAAGAACATAAAACAATGTCATAAGATGCTCTGAAATGTTTCCATTGTTTTCCTTAGGGAAATGGGTCACAAATTCATTGTAAAGAGCAGAAAATCAAGGACATTAGAGGGGTTCAAACAGCTCAAGCAAGAGTAATTGTAATAAATCTGAAACATCTCTCTGTTCCAGTGTATTAAGGTTCAGTATTCATTAACAAAATAATATATGGTTTCCCAATCTAAAAAGCCAGCTTACATTAGAAATCCATCTGAACACCAAGAGATATTTAATTCTGTGTTATGAAATAAATGGGACTGTACAATCCAAGAGACAGAAAGAATACTTGCTGTGCATTGTGACAAATGTAATAAAAATTAACAATTTTGGATTAGAGTCTTTTCTTATTCTTGATTACATACAACCCCGCCTTTGGAGGCCAACAAAAAGTCTATCCTGCTTAAAATTATTTGTATACTTTATAGCCAAAAGCTGCCTGCTCATGCAAAGGAAGTGCTTCAGCAACACCTCATTATTCCTGAGCCATGAGCAGGAGTCACAGAACTGGCAGCCCCACCATGACACACTACAAATGCAGCAGACAACATGCACCATGCTCACACATCCTTGCAGGAGGTTCTGGAAATAATAACTCCAAGCCTGAACTACAATTACTGCCAAAACTATATACTTTTTATCACAGCCCTGCATCTAGAGAGCTGGCAGTTGGAACTCTATCTTCCTCTTCACAAAAGAAAGCATGGTCTTAGTCTCTCCAAATTGGTCAGAGAAACAGAAGATATTTCACAAGCAAATGTTGCAAGATCAAAACCTCACATAGTAACTTTACTCACATGGTTAGTAACCCTGAGCTTTGGAGATCACACCTAAAGCAACCTTCTAATTTTGCGTATGATTAACACTAATCTATTTAGACTATAATTAACAGATACTGTTTAGACAATCATCTCCTCGGCACGTCTCTTTCATTGTGCAAACTCACAGCATTATTTAAATATTTATTAATAAAAGAGTAAGCACATTACCTACCTTGTTAATTTTGTCTAATTTTAATTGTGCTCAGTGAAGTTTTTCTGTGCTTGTAACACATCTTGCAGGTAGCATTTTAGGGCATGAATAAATGACACAATCAACTGACAACAAAACTAGCTAATTATTTTTTGGCAAAGTACATAGATATGAGTTATGAAAGACTAGTCACCGGTTCCACTTTCAGCAGGCAGCAGGTTCCAGTTCATGTCTGAGCCAGCAACCAGACAGAAGGAGCATCTGCCCTCACAGGCAATTATGGCAGATGGGGTTTCCATGAGTTTCTATGGGAGGTCCTCCTACAGCAGCCAAGCCATATAATGGTGGATGAATTCCCCAGACTAGCATAAGATTTTATAGAATTCCCAGAATCTATACCGGATATATCAATAGGAGGAATTTATGACCATCCCCAATAGTTACCACATGTTTATTTCTTGGGGTGAAGCCCAACACTGAGAATATAAAAAATATAAAAAAAAAAAAAAAAAAACAAAAAAAACCAAAAAAAACCCAAAACAACCAGGAAACATACGTGCAAACTTTATTCTGCTCTTCCACGGTCTAGGATATTGCTTCCAGGACTTCAAATTTTTTTACATACATGAAATATTTTCTATGGCTAGAAAAGGCTGATCAGCTTTACAAAGGGCCTAGGAGGGTGGGTGGAAGTGTGAGGAACTACAGTCCATGAGCCCAAACAAATGTGCGACCGCTTTAGGGCTCAGAGAGCTAATGCACCTTCCCCTACAGTCACTAGCTTGGGGAACACTCTCCTCTATGCTTTTAGCGAGAGAAATTCAAAACAGAGGCTTCCCTGAGATGTCTTTGGCCACTTTGGATCACCAGTTGGTAGCTCTGCTCCAGTGTCACAAGAGCCTATCAATAAATGCCTGCTTGCCCCAAGTGATTTGCATGAGATGAGGAAAGGAATAAAAAACCCATGATTAGTTAACTTTTGGATGCTGGTATCTGTCAGGAAATCTATCATCCTGGAAACCAAATGCACCCAGAAACATAGAGTGCTAATATGTACTGCTTTTATTTAATTAACATTTCTAGAGTAAGCATATTTGAAAATCATTAGAACATCTAAAAAGCTACATTTCAACATAATATATGCTGAGATTATCCATTTTACAGGACATTGATGTAAATTAATTCATTCAGCAGCTATGCTGGAGTAGGAAGCAACCTGAGCAGAACTGAGATGCTCAGCAGGATGCTGCTACTAGCAAAGAACAGAACACACCTCTGTGCCAGGTACAGCCAACCTGATCACGCTCTGCCTACGCTGTGTGTGAACCAGAACTGGACTCAAGTCAAGTTCATCCTTTACAACATGCCAGCAACAACATGAACGCCTTCTGTGCCTGTGATCTGTCCTCCAAGCTTTGCACCTTTCTGCCATACCTGTGCAGAGTTGACAGCTCTCCTAAACGTGCTGCCAGCATCACTGGACCAAAAAAAAAAAAAAAAAAAAACCAAAAAAAACCAAGTTGTACATCTTAACAGATTGTGGGAGACAAAGCATCACTGAGGGAAGTTCTTGCTGCAATGCCATGCAGAGAAATAATCCTAGAGACCATAAGATGTGCTTTTCTGGTCCTATTTCTATGCCTCTCATATTCCTTTTTAATGAGAATGTCATTCAACAAATTTTTGTCAGGATATGACTTTCATCCATAACACTGAAAACTCAGACAATCCCAGAGCAGGTCATGCTAAAAACTAAAATCAGAAATATAATGCCACAGAAGTCAGGCAGTTTAATTTGCCTCAGCTGGGCCTAAATTTCAATCCAGAAATAATATATCAGGGCTTTCTTTTCTAATTCAGTATTTCTAAGGCCCTATAGAAAGGCACAGTTCCATGTCAAATGATTTAGATGTCAGAAAGGATTTTATTTCCATTTCCATGTAAGGGTTTCTTGTTCATTTTTTGATGACATCAAGGTTTGCTCCACATCACATTGCATTAGCTCAGACTTTGCAGCTGTCTTAAGTCAGGGTGATGTTGTAGAGCACTATGAGGTCTCATGGCTAAGTCCTGTCAGAATGTCCCTTCTGCACCAGTCTTCCCAATATGACCAGTAAATGCGAATGAAAAAAAATACACATTTGAGCATGGATTCTACTGTACAAATCACATCACAAGTGTTTTAATTTTTTTTTTTTTAAGTTACCATGTTTGAAAGGGAGCATAATTATCACAATAATATTTAGGTTGCCCTGGAATTTTTATGATTTCACTTTAACTAATATGGATTCAACCTTTCAGAAAATTTTATGACAGCCTTAAAGAGTGTTACAGCTCAGGAACAATTATCTGGCTATGGACTTGTGTCTCAGAAAGGTCAGGATCTGATTTAATGCTGCTCCACCCTCCTGAGAGCAAATCTTTCTCTCAGTGTGTTTCTGGATGTCAGAATGTCACTGGTGAACTTTGCATTTTCTTGTCCCCGATACAGATTTGACCATTCATCTAAAAGCTCTCATCCAAGCCATCAGTTACTGGAATAGTCACTTTTTCTGGACTAACACAAAACCCACACTCAGACCTGATTTTCCCTCACTATCACACAATTATCTAGCTGCACTGTGACTCTGATCTATGGCAAGACAACTGACTTTCCAGGCAGGAAATTTAGGCAGGGAGGAGACACTGACGCATGCATCAGCTTTTCTCCTCCCAGACAGAGAATTCAGATGAAGCTGGCTGGAGTCAATTGGCCCCACAAACTCAAGCCTGGTGACCAACCAGAAGACACACACAGGATTCTTTTTGCTGATCCAGACTCTGTCTCCATTGTCACTTGTCATAGAATCATAGAATGGTTTGGTTGGAAGGGAACTTTAAAGGTCATCTGTTCCAATGCCCCTGCCATGGGCAGAGCTGTCTTCCACTAGATCAGCTCACTCAGAATCCTATCCAGCCTGACCTTGAGTTTTTCCAGGGGTGGGTCATCTACCACTTCTCTGAGCAACCTGTTCCAGTCTTTCACCACCCTCATTGTAAAAAAAAAAAAAAAAATATTTCTTATATATAAATCTAAATCTACCCTCCTTAAGTTTAAAACCATTAGCCCTTGTCCTATCATAACATGCTCCACAAAGAAGTTTGTGTCCATCTTTCTTATAAGCTCCTTTTAGAGCACTGTAAGGTGCTGTAAGGTCTCTCAGGAGCCTTCTCTTCTCCAGGTTGAAAATTCCAGCTTTCTCAGCTGGACTCGATAGGAGAGATGCTCTAGTCCTATTGTCATCTTTCTACCCATCCTCTGGACTCACTCCAACAGTCCATATCTTTCCTGCATTGTTATCTGGATGCAGTATTCCAGGAGGGGTCTCAGGAGACAGAAATATGGATGCAGAAAAAAGAGCTCATGCAGAGCTTTATTTTTGAGCTGGGAAACAAATCAAGGCACCCATGTGTCTCCTTTCCCAGGCAGCAGAGAGTCACTAAGGTCACACAATGGTGGACTCTGCCATGAGTGACAATTTGTACAGCAGGAAGGGAAGGGAGCAGGGCACTGTGCAGCCAGCAGAGCCCCTGCAAATGCAAGCCTTTAGAGGGCTGTTGCTCAAGCAGTCTCCCCTGCTGAGACCTGGCACACCAAGTAGTGATGGTTGGCAGGATGTGGCAAAGAGAAAAAATTAGAAAAAAGAAACAAAAAAAACCCCACAAAGATGAACTCTGCTGCAAAGATGAAGAGATAAATAATTTACAATTCAGACATATGAAAATGACACTCAAAGAATGAGACTGGGCAGACTGGTTGCAGTTTTCAGGCAAAGACACACCCCAGCTGTAGCTCCATGTCAGGCAGATACTTGCCCACAAAAAAATGGAGGCAATTAATTTATGTATTGCTGAAGGGATATTTTCCAAAACATTCCTGATAGCAGTGTTTTTAAACTCCAGAGGGCAAATGTAGACACCTCTGAACATGAGAATCAATGAAATTAAAACATTAAACAAATAAATGCATTTTCCTCAGCTCACTAGGATCTGAGTCAGATCATTCTCATTCCTTTACCTTTTAGCTATCAGCCTGCACTTTTCTGGGCATAAAGAATATAAAACATGAAGAGTAATTGGGATATTAAAGATCTATTTCTTTCAAATAAAGCAGAAGCTATTACTGAACTCTTATGAAGGCTGGAGGATAAGGACTAGAAAAATTAAAAGGCTGAACATAATTAATGAATGCTCATTTAGAATTCACTATCATAAAGTATCTTGGAAGCAAAGTCTACAGCTGAAGAGGGCAGGCTGTATGCAGGAACAAGCTCTGGAAGGAGCTCCATGTGCACTGCACCAAACTGAGAACACAGATAGGAAGCTGTGGTTGCTGGGAGATCCCTTCAAGCATGGGCTAATGACACCTGCCAAGAAGCCCTGCAAGCAGAAAGGTCACCTGCAGCAAGAGTGACGTGCTAAAGCACATGGTTTGATTCCAGTTGTGCCCACCTGCACACATTTTATTCATTAGCTTCAGTGGACTCGCTCCACACTTTAGCCCGTATTAATGAAATCACAATCTTGCCATGGAAGTACAAGTAGACCACAGCTGGAAGCAAATGCAAATACTTGGAAACAGGAAAAAAAAAGGAAAGTCATTAACTGCAAAGGAAAACATGACTTATGATTTTAAATTAAATAATCTTTGCATGCTATTTTAATTAGCAAGGATAATGTTTATTTTACTTACATAGAAGTTCTGGATACATAAATTCCAACCTACATATTTCAGTTGCCATAACAACTTGATACATTTATTCTCTTGTGTCATTTTTTATTGCATCAGTGTAGATTTTTTTTTTTTTAAACAACCAGGAAAGAAAAAAAAAGCCAACTGCTTCAGTTGCTATAATAACACACTATTTTTTAATTGTGCTTTTCACATTTAATTATTTTGGAAACCAATATAATTTTTCTCCAAAGATGTTCCTAGCACAGTGTGGAAAATTCACTACCAATTTCAGGGCTCAGTGTTGGGTCTGTCAAAAATCCCAACAATATGTACAGCCCTTTAGCTCAACTGTTACTCCAGCAGTCTCCCTTAGGATAATATAGCTTGAGGTCAAGTTCTTAACAGAAGAACTACACAGTAAGTCTAAGTCTCCAGTTAGTGCATTTTCCCCTGAAAACCTGAAATAAATTAAATTAACTCTTCAGATTGGTGCACAATAGATTTGAGGCAGCAAACATAACTGCAGAGATGCAAAACGATTGAGTAAATCACTGCAGTGTGCTCCAGGCCAGGAGGATCTTACAGAGCAGTTTCCGTATTTCATACACACTGGTGTAGCACATGATGAACTTAACTACGCTTTTATCCAGGAGCAGAACCGGCTCCTAAACTCTCAGGGCCTACAAGGAATTGGATCAAATCTTTAAGGATACAGTCAAATGGCACTATAATGGAACAGAGAGGATGAGGACAGCCTTTGTCCTTCCCTCTGCAGTGTAGCAGAGCCTGCTGTTGCCCACTGACCTTTCCCAACTCTGCACCCCTGCAAATGGGCCCTTCTCAATTAAATTGCAATTACCTAACTGCTGATGTTGCATTTCTATCTGGTCCCCTGTAACAGTCATAATGAGAGATACTGTACTAATTACCATCAATTATATTAAGGTGCAAGGTGAGGAACTGCTTGGTAACCATTGCTGGCATGCAGTGACCTTAGATTAGAGATAATAAGGTATTTATGGATGTAAGGTTACAGTTTTTGATGGAGAAGGACTTAGTGAAATGGCTCCTGTGGGCTGCCTTGGCCTCTGGGGGCAGCTCTTCATTTATTTCTAACCGTAATACCTCTACTTTGGTAGACAAGTTAGAATGGTGGCTTTCAAAGGATTGCATCCCTGTCAGCTGTCAGGAGAAAAGGAGTCTGTATGTGTGTTACCACACAGAGTTTAGAACAAGATCTAGCCCATATTGCAGCCTTCCAGTACACAGAGAGGCCACAAGACAGGTGGAGAGGGACTTCTGACAAGGGCATGTAGTGATGGGACAAGCGGGAATGACTTTAAAGAGGAGACATCTAAGCTGGGTACTACGAATTCTTTACCAAGAGGCTGGTGAGGCACTGGAAAAAGTCACCCAGAGAAGCTGCAGATACATCTATCCATAGAAGTGTTGAAGGCCAAGCTGGATGGGGCTTTGTGTAGTCTGGTGTACTGGAAGGTGTCCCTGTCCATGAACTATAGGATCTTTAAGGATCCTTCCAACCCAAACCCTTCTGTGACTAACTCAAACTGGAGAAACACCCAAGATAACCTTGCAGTATAACCTTGCAGGAAATATGCCTAAATAAGAATTCACTCAAATAAAGTGAATTCTGATTTACCTCATGATGTGCCGCAGGTCCATAGCAAATCCATGAATAGAAACCAATCTCCTGTCTCCCCCACTGGCCCACACAGATTCTTCCTATTTACACACACCTCCAGAGAAATTACAGAGGAGGACATATCCACATTTCACTTGAGATTAAATTTTGTGCCTTTTCTTGCCAGAAATGGTGAAATTAAGCCAGTCTACTCAATAGCAGTAATAAAACCAACTCCATTTTAAGAGCAGAACTGATGCATCATAAAGTGATATTTAGGATAACCAAAGGTGTTTTACACTAATACAACAACATTAAATGCCTGCATTAAATAAAAGAAAAAAGAACCTGAAACCATCAACAAAAACACAAAATCAAAGCCTTGAAGAATATTGTAATGACTTTTATGTCTTAAGATAGTTTTGCTTGAAGCATCCTAAACATTGGTACAGAAGAATATTTGTTACAGCCAGAGCCATAGGGAGGGGAAATAAGCAGCGGCTGTCATTACAGTGGCAAGCTGCCTTGCTAAGTCATGGCTGCAGAGCTCCACATTTATATATACTCATGCTGACATGCAAAAGGACTGCAGCTAAACAAAACCTTCGGCAAAACATAGTGCCCTATCTCTTCATCCAGCTTCACTCCTACAAAGCATTACAAAATGCTTCACACCGATATATATCAAAGGGAAAGGACCCAAAATGTAAGTAGAATGAATCAGGTCATTAAATTGCAAAATACACCATCACACTCCCTAATTGTTGATAACCAGACAACAAAGTGAAGTGAAAGAGAAAACAATATTCCCTAAATTGCAGAAGGTTGGGCTCCATGGATCTGCCAATGCTTGACAATTTCCTTTGTGACAACTGTCATGACCTCAGTGCTGGATAAGAATCTTTCATTGCCTAATGGGGAGATGGCAGAAACCTGTATTTTGTATGAGGACTCCAAAAACTATTAACATGAGCCATTGATCAAGGTTATTAAAAATTATGGATTGTACAGGGGTTTAGGTTTCCGTGAGCTTATGAAGCACAGAAGTGTAAGGGCTACTAAAACTCCATTAAATAAATATCACCGTCAGCTGCAGTTGAGGCTGAGAAAAGGAGCAGATGCTTATTTACCAGGCAATGCCAAGATATGCAGGCAGGAAGTCTCCTAGTCTGTGTAATGCCCCTTCCATGTATACTACCTTGCACAGGCCATATGGATCCTGGACCAGGAATCCTTCAGAGGTACCAGCTTGAGCTGACCTGAAAAACGGTGCCCTTGTCACAGCTCACTGATACCAAGGTCCAGATGACACTATCATAAGGGAAACCCTGAATGAGGCAATAAATCTAACCTGAAAACTGTCTGACTGCAACAGCTCATGCTAAAGCTATCTGCAACTCTATGCATTTGCAATGTGTCCATGCAGCTTCCTCCTTTTTCTGGGATGTATCTGCCATCAAGGAGCCTGGTTTGGGTAGAGATGTACATACAAGCTGAAGAATGTCAGATGAAGAACTTGAAAATACTTTCACTGTTGATGAATATTCTCTTGAAACATCCCAAAGCACCTTTATGTTCTTCGCCACCTTTAGTCTACAACTTCACCTCTTATTAGCTGGGGCTCAAATTCCAATTCTGGTTGTATTCAGAAGCCTCATAACAACTTGGATGATTGTTAATGCCAACAGAACACAGCTCTGTGTGCTATTCTAAATATTTAGCTGTCCTGGTTTCAGCTGGCATAGAGTTAATTTTCTTCCTAGAAGCTGGTACAGGGCTATGTTGTGGATTTAAGATGAGAATAAAGTTGGTAAGACACTTATGTTTTAGTTGTTGCTAAGCAGTGTTTACACTAAGAAAAGGACTTTTCTGTTTCTCACACAGCCCACCAGTGAGAAGGCTGAAGGAGCACAAGAACCTGGGAGGAGACAGCCGGGACAGCAGACCCCAAGTGATCCAAAGGATATTCCACACCATATGGCATCATGCTGAGTATGTAAGATGGGGGAAAAGCTGGGCAGGGGTCATTGCTCAGGAACTGACTGGTTACTGGTCACTACATGGAAAGTGTAACTTGTTTTGTATATTCAAAATCTTTATTATTGTTGTTGTTACTATTTTCCCTTCCATTTCTGCTCTGTCAAACAGCCTTGTTTAAAATCACAAATTTTCCTTTACTTCCCCCAGTTCTTTCCCCCATCCCTCTGAGAAGGGTTGAGTGAGGAAGGAGTGTGATGTTTAGCTACCTGACAGGTTAAACCATGACAGCAACCCCCATCTTGACAACCTATTGCATTATTACCACCACCAGGTTAATACCACATTTCACTAGTTCACAAACAAATCTGAATTTCAGCAAGATCATCTCCTTGACATGTTTTTGTGCAGTACTTAGTCAAACAGTGGTCACTAGAGGTGTCCCTAAAAGAAATGGTAGATTCTAATATTGCACTTTTAAAGGCTGTGGGCAAAAATGTAGTTTCTACTATTAAGAAAAATACCTATAGTCAGCAATGTAATTTCATGGTTTGGAAACATCCCTACATCTGTTTCCTTAGCTATAGTTAACTAAGAATATTCTTTTAAATATCTGTGACCAGCATCCTGATGACACTTCACAAAGGCAATCCAAGCCTTCATTTTCCTTTGGCTGAGCTGCAACAAAGCTCTGTGAAATCAGACACAAAGACTGATCTTGGTTTTCCAAGATCATTACAACTTGAGCACTTCTCTATTCAGCATTGAGCAAGGATGTCAGATCAGCCCTCCCCTCTGTATGATGACTACCCACAGAACAAAGCACCAGTATAAAGAGGGGTTTGGTCCTTGTCCAAGGGTATGATGATCACAAATGGCAAGCAAAGAGTAATATGTGATGATTCTAAACCTCAAAATAACAGCAAGAATAACTCTCCACTGTGAGTACAAAGATATTTGTGTACATTAGGCACATTCCCTAGATAGGGAAAAAACAAGGAATCCAATAAATAAATTGATATTGAATTAAGAAGCAGCATTAATAAATATACCTATGACTGCAGAAGATGAGCTGTTTCAGGCAACAATGTATTCAGCATCCTGAATACTGGAAGATCTAATTACATGCTTGCTGCTGATCTAGCAAAGATACCGTTGGGTGTGCCAGGAGCATTTTCTGTCCAAAAAAGTACAAGATATCTCAAAAAAAGAGTACTGGTTACATAAGTGAAGGCATATGTCTGTCATAAATCTTTCTACTGCTTAGGAACACACAAAGTTGTCAGTTTTGTTACCTCTGCTTTTCTACAAACTACCACAACACCAAAAAATGTGTGAGAGATGACACCAGCTTGGTGTTATGACTGACCTGAAATCTCTCAAGGGATCCTTTCACTCCTTCTTGTGGTAATTAACAAATTCACACAGATCAAACTTGTTTTAGTGGTTCATTAAAACAACAATAATTTAAAAGTTACCATTGCTTTGTTTACACCAGTTCCGCAAACTGCCTTCTGAGAAAATGGACTTCAAATCCATTATGTCTCTTACTGCTAATTCCATTTTTTTTCCAGCTTGCAGAACAGCTGTTTGGCTTGTCTCTTCTCAGAAAGAGACACCATGACTACTTGAAAGTACTGAGCTATAATATATATACATGTATATACCCAGCAACAGGGCACAGCATTTCTGAAAACCAGGTAGGCTCCTCCGCACTTCTGGAAAGAACTGGAGGACCTGGGAAAATGCCGTAATTTTGGTTTGTCCTTTCAGAGAAGAAATGTTATACAGCTACAGCAATGAACTGAACACCATTATTTGGGCTGTAACTGTTGAGCAACAAGGCTGCCCTTGTGCCAGAAAAGCACAAGCAACCACTCATATCAGCTGAGGTGCAGCCAGAATGCTGAATCCACTCAAAGGCACAGAGATCCATTTGCAGCTTCAATCATTTTTCCCCACTGGTATTGTGCAGGTGTGTGCAGGCTGATGGAAGTGTGATATCCAGCTAACCTGACACTTTTTAGACATGAGATATTTGAACTGTATTAAAAATTACATTTCAGAACTCACCCATAAAACTAGTTTTCTGGGGTGGGGCACGACACAGTACACGCAGAAAGATGACAGAGCTTAGGAATAACACAAAGTGGTAATTGATGGTTCAAGGATGGTAGCTAATAGAGGCTTCCAACAGCAAGGCAAATATGATTAGAGAAATTAGCTCAGAAAGTGATCTCTATGAAAAGACTGTCCATTTGGATAGGTAAATGGATCCAGATTACACAGGAAAAGAAACCTATTATGTAGGAAAAAAGGAATGTATTCCTAAAGCCTCTTTTTGAGGAGGAAAGTGACAAAGGGTGAAATTTACCCCTCAAGTGAGTACACAAAGGTCTAGACAAATGCTTAATTCACAATCCAGCTAAATATCATAATGGCAAACATGCAGTAAATTGTCTCATCTCTAAACCAGGAGGAGCTTTCTGTGTAACCTGTAACAGATTAAAGTGGTACGACTGAGGATCAGTACAAGCTGAAAATGCATAAAGTCTCATGTTTCTAGTATTTGTCCAGTATTTATAACTGTACTATTAAATAAGTAAATAAATAAATAAACTGTGGAGATAAATTATATTTTCAAGTTGACAGCTTCCCTTTCATTTACCAGGTTGCTACTCTGGGGATTGTATTTACTGTTTGCTAAAACCTGAAAGTATCTGTTTCAGATTATAAAAAAAAACTAAACAAAAGGCTGGATATTTTTTCTTTCATATATATTTATCTTACTGAGCCAAGTTACATTCAACTATCCAAGGAATCACATCCATGCTGACCTTTATGTGATCCAGAATTCTTGGGGTGATAATTATTCTTTATTCTTGGGAACTATTTAAGAAACATCTTAATAAAGAAGTATTGGTAGACTGCAGAAACATATAATAGACTCTTAAACGTCTCTGTGGAGACCTGTGTCCTTTGCACTGGAGGGCAGTGAATTCTCTTGCTTAGTTGCTCAGATTGGTGAAGAATCAGAGTTAATAAATGTGTAAGACAAATTGTTCTGAAATATTTTTAGAATTAATCTTAACTAGAGTACATTTGTCCCTGAACATCAATTTTACAGAACCCTTGCAGCTTTATAGGACAAAGAAGTATACTTTAGGAGCTGATATACTTGTTTTTACAGGTAGCTAAAATAAAACTTCTCAGAGTCTTATTAGAAACAATGAATTATATCACACACTGTCCAGAGGAACTGCTAGCTTGTGGAGGAAGCAAGCCTCTTGGGACATTCTGATATTATGTTCATACTTTTTTCAGACTAATCTGGTATTCCCTTGTTGAAACATATCATGATTTAGGAAAATAAATTTTTAGAAAAAATATTTAAAAGTTAAAATTGCAAGAGCTTTTTGTCAAATGATATTTTCAAACTAGATCTATCATTTTTGACCTTGATACACAGAAGTGGAATTTACACAATAGTCTGACCTCAATGCTTATCATAATAGAGACTCACTGCTTAATTAAAAGTTTGGCTCATTCTGTATGCTGGTTGATACTCAGGCACATTTTCATTGGGGAAAATTATTGTTTCTGGTCCCTCACAGCTGTTCTGGCCTGCTCCCAATCCTTTGGAATTGTAATAACAAATCACAGATCAAAAAACTACCTAGAGGTTGTTTGATAGGCATATTATATAAATGTGAAAAAAAAATACAGAAAAACAAATAAACCTGTTGTGGAGGATGTGACTCTTCCATCAGTGCTGATCTGGTTTAATTTAATACCAAAATCACAGATCCATCCCATTAATATCAGTAGAAAACAATTATTAAACTGAACAATCAGATCTCTCTGTCAAAAAGGACAAATGAAACCAGTGAGTCCTCTAAACCTTCCTGCAAGGCACACCAATACGATTGTGATGTTAAACTAAAACCATAGAATCAAAAGATATCTTCAGTTGGAAGGGATCCAAAGGATCATAGAATCCAGCTCCTGGCGCTACACAGGACAGCCCCAAGAGGCACACCATGTTCCTTAGGATTTTGTCCAAACACTTCTTGAACTCTGTCAGGCTTGGTACCTTGGAAGTGACCAAGTGCTCTGTGGGAAGCCTGTTCCAGTGCCCAGCCACCCTCTGGGTGAAGAACCTTTTTCTAACGTACAGCCTAAACCTCCCTCCACACAACTTTAGGCCATTTCCTTGGGTGTTATTGCTGGTCACCAGAGGCAAGAGGTCAGTGCTGCTCCTTGTGAGGAAGTTGCAGACTGCCATGAGGTCTCCCCTCAGTCTCCTCTGCTCCAGGCTGAGCAGACACAGTGCCCTCAGCCACTCCTCATATGGCTGCCCCACAGGACAGACCCTTCACCATCCTTGTGGCCCTCCTTTGGACAGTCTCCAATAGCTTAATGTCCTTCTCACCTTATGGTGCTCAAAACTGCACTTGAGGTGAGGCTGCCCCAGCTGAGAGCAGAGCGGGACAATCTCTCCCTTGCCCAGCTGGCCATGCTGTGCCTGATGTCCCCCAGGACACACTGGGCCCTCCTGGCTCATGTTCAGCTTGCCATTAACCAGGAACCCCATATCCTTTTCCCCTGCACTGTGAAGAGGTGAGACGAAATAAAGGAAAAGGCTTGTTATCATGAGCACGCCTAGATATGCAAACACAAGGAGATGGCAAAAGCAAAATGAAGTCGAGTTCCAAGCCTTGTCCAGTGGGACAGAAATTGTCTGTTTAAAGAGTGGCATGATATGTATGTTGCCCTACATCACAAAAGCATTTCTGTCCACAGGATGACACTGTTCTGCATAGATACAACTTGGTTTAAACAAAAACATTGGCCTAACCATATTAAAACACATTCAGAAGCAACTCTAAAATGACATTTAACAGATGCTCTGGCACTCAAGTTATTGACAAGCTACAGAACAAATAACAAATTTATAAATAGAGACCCAGCATGGATACCAACTATGGACAAGGCATTTAGCTGCAGCTACTAATAAATAAGGGTTTAATAAAACAGTGACTTTGCAGTTACCCTTTTCTAAACATTAGTCAATCCAGTTGAGAAGAAAAGGCAAATATATAAAATAATCTCTGCAAGTAAAGAAAACCTTAATAATGCATAAAAAAAAGTAAAATTACAAAGCTACTGAATATTAAAAAACAACCAAACCCTAACAAACATGGAGCTAAGCTTCAGCATTGTTGTTCAATAATTATCTAGTCAGGGTCGTCACAAACCCTGGGGTGCAAAAGGAACATGACTAGCAAAACACACACCAAGATGTCACTTATACTGTACCCCTTAAACTGCTGCTGTCTTGAAGGAGAACTTAGTGCCAAATAGAATTACTTGGGAATTGGCTCTGGCACAAAATCAACCCACAGACACAAATTGCATTTGATCAGATAAATGTATACTATAGTGCTAAATCTAGTGAAGAAACAGATGCATAAAACTCAATGTTTTGAACCCTTCTAATGAAACATTATGGTTGATCATACCTAATGACTCTTGCATATTAAGTATAATCACTTAAACAGAATCA
The DNA here is from genome assembly GCF_971803275.1 of Cyanistes caeruleus. Taxonomy (NCBI): domain Eukaryota; kingdom Metazoa; phylum Chordata; class Aves; order Passeriformes; family Paridae; genus Cyanistes; species Cyanistes caeruleus. The sequence goes on from NC_141703.1 coordinate 82,390,238, forward strand.
AATGTGGCTCCTGGGAGTAAATCAAGCCATACAAATTAAGCTGTACCCAGTTACAAACAAAGAAAACAAACAAAACTCCAGAGAAAAGACTGATTTTTTTATAGGCACATATAGAAGTGGCTGAAGTTCCATGTTTTTTAGACAAACTGTTAGTGTGAAACAGATTAATGGTTTGTTAATTGCTTCAGGCAGAAGATTTTTAAGTAAGGGTTTACTGCTGGAACTTTTAACAAGCCAGCACTTAGAGGACAGAGAAGTAATTACAGTGTTTACAGTGCTGGGTACAAGGATAGCAGGCACTCCTGAAGCAAACAGAGGATTCATTTTGCATGATGCAATTAAATTTATTTGCAAAACGAGCTTCTAAACATAAGAAATGCACAGAACAACAGGAATTAAATGAAGAACTGGAATCTTTGGGGACCATGTCAAAGCAATGATCTCACACTGCTGAATGAAGATTGTGCATATGAGATCAGGGTGTGATAACCAAACTTGCACAGCAATTGCAAATAATTATCATTCAATATGGCCAAAGTATCTGCACCATATGCCCTACAAGTAAATAGTCTTTTCATGCAATGGTACTGGAACAGGCAGACCTTCAGTTGCCAGATTTATATGTAAGTGCAACAGCAGAGTGTTCTTTTCCTTCACCTCAGCTTTCCGTCCAGAAAAAGGTCAAAACACTGCTGACCAGAAATAAGCAGCACTGAAGACCAAATTAAAGAATTCAGAGGTTAAAACAAGGGTAAATTTATGTCTTTCAATGAGTGTGTGGAGCTGAGCACAAGCCTGCAGCTTTCAGCAGTGTTTCTACTCTCATACTAGAGAGCAACTCCATTTTTGTTTTACCAGATGGATTCCTCCATCTAGGTGTTTTTTTTTGTTCTCCATTACTGTATATTCTAAACATCTCAGAATTTCAATTGTACTTATCTACACAATTCTTGAGTGAGAGACATCCTTTAGCTAGTGACTGCTTATTGCAATGCAGAGAGTCCTGGGAGGGAAGAAAGCTTTTTCCCAGGCTAGTGACCATTTGCTAAGCTGAGGAGCTGGGCTCAGACCTGCACACCCACTCTCGACTTGCAGGAAACCACTAATACTGCTGCACAGACAGCAGAGATGGAGAATACCTTTCCCCAGACTTATCTGGGGCTGGGAAGGGAGAGAGCACTTCTTGAAGCAATGGAAGACCTGAATTTAAACTACTTTCAGCTCAACCCCTATCTCACATTTTCTAGGGTGAAAAGAAATCAGTCTTTCTTCTCCAACAGGGACAATTTAAGAGCCATAATTTCAAGAAAATGCTTTCAAGCTGTGAATGCTAGTCTTATAAACCTTGGCCCAAAGAAATAATGAGGCTCTTTGGCAGAGGTGAAATTACAAACAAATCTTGTCTTCATGATTTCCAGCAGCAGATTGGGCACATCCCCAGTCAGCTGCGGTGAATACCATGCTGAATGTTTATAAAATAAGGTAAGGCTGAATTTCCCAGCACTGAACACTTTCTGTGCTTCTAGTTCAAACAAATTCACATTAGACTTGCAAAACAGCTTGAGCACCCAATACAAGGCTTGGTCTTTTCTGACTCTCTCCTGAGCATCTGCTCCTGGCCCTCACTGGAAGCCAGGTACCAGGCTGCATGGGGCAGATAACTATTGCTTGGTTTAAGCCAATGCAGATGCTATATTACTGCAACTTGCAATGACTCAGCATAAAAGCATTTGAGATCATCAGAAATTCTGGAGGCATGAGTCACATCTACACAGCCATGTTCTCTAGGTAGGTACCTGGTATTTGTTTGTTCCCAAAATGAGCTTGTCTGGACCATATCAACAGCCCAATGTCTAAGCACTGTCAGCATCCACAAACTCCATGCTTCTGGCATACCTTCACAACCTGCTCAGTTAGGTGAACTCCAGCTACACTTCCTCCCCTATGTGTCACCAACCCTCCCACTGAATGCAACATCCCGCATCCCCTAAATGCGGTTTGAGAGGAATGAACATACGGCTCCCTGGGACATAGTGGGCATTTGAAGTGGAGTGCTTAATACTTTCTGTTAAATCCTCCCCCTTCCAGATTTAAATATAAGTATGGTGACAATGGGGAGGTGGAAAAGAGAGAAGAGAAAACAAGGAGAAGGGCTTTGCATTGCTTTACAGTGTTGAAAAGGACTTTTCAACACTGGTGTTTGTGCACTTGCTGGGGAGGAAGGGATCCACACTTGTGTATGCAAAAGAAGACAAAGCAGCCTAGACTTTAATACTTGTCAGAACAGTAATAGCTATAAACTCTAAATTATAAAGCCACGTGTCAGCACTCTGTCCCAATAAATATTTAATTATTCCACACAAATAGGTAACATCCCAACAAGAAAAAGCTAAATAATACTGCCAGCATAATTCTTAGTGCACTCTTATCAGTGAGAAGTACAATCAGCTCCTCTCTACTCGAGGAAGGAGTTGTACATGGATTTCCACATCCTCGGAAAACGTCCTCATTAAATAGATTCTTCAGAAGAAAAAAAGTACCAGCAGTGCCTTTACGCATTTTATGAGAGACATCTAGCTATGGTCTTATTTATAGAATAGAGATCATGATTCTGAACCTTAACCAGGATAAAGTATCAACATCTTGATGAGGCAGATTTTAAGGGAATGACACCTTGTCCCATATTTGGAATTCATTACTTGTCAGTTTATAGGAGTATTCTGTGTTTTGTGGGCTTTAATCCTGAACAACTGCTTCTGCCCATGCAGTGCCCCACAGATATGGTCCTTAACTGATATCTTCATGTGGTGAGATACCTCAGACACTGTAATTTCCAGTTCCCTTTCATTACTCACTTCTTAAGTTCTCTTCTCAAACTTCACATACAGTCCTTCAGGAGGTACACAGAACAGTAAGAAATTAAAACCTGCTGTTTCCAAATCCTGAGTTAATATTTTCATTAATACATAAATCTTGTAAAGTAGTCTCCAGAATTTTTTTAATATATTTGGAGATTTATAGAGAGATATATAGTGCCTGTGCTGTCAACACTAATTGCTTTTCACAGTGCCTCAAGGATTTTTGTTTTGGAAACTAAAATATTTCATACCTCTAAGTACAGTTCCTTTGAGAAGAGTCTAAGACAACTAAATATTTTCTATCCCAAAAGACGAGATTTTTCATTACAACCTAGCATTTGTTGTTATAGAGGCATGTAAAGCATTGAGCTCTGGGATCCCTGTCATGAGAAGGATATGGATCTGTTGGAGCAAGCCCAGAAGAGGCCAAGACAATCAGAGGGCTGGAGCAACACTCCTATAAAAACAGGTTGAGAGAGTCTGGGTTGTGCAGCCTGGAGAAGAGAAGGTTCCAGAGAGACCTCATTAAGGACCTAACGGGGGCTACAAGAGAGGGACTGTTTACAAGACCACGTGAGGGATAGGACAAGGGATGATGGCTTTACATTGTGAGAGATTAGGTTTAGATTGAATATTACAAGAAATTTCCTCACGATGAGGATGGTGAGACACTGGAACCCAGAAAAGCTGTGGTTGCCCCATCCCTGAGCATGTTCAAGGCCAGTTTGAAGGTGGCTTTGAGAAACCTGGTCTACTGGACCATGTCTGCCCAGGGCAGGGAGAGCTGGCACTTGATGATCTTTAAGGTCCCTTCCAACCCAAACCATTCCGCGATGCTGCATGATTCTGTGATGTGTTTAAGTGCTTTTTGGAACAGAACTAAATAAAATGTTATCCATGTCTACTGTTAATTGAACAAAATCTAATTGCACTTAGAGAAACTCCAGTTTGTCATCAGGAAAGACTTTCCATCAGTGAGGAAATAAGTTACCTGCAGAAGCAGTTGACTCCCCACTGTGGGAGGTTTTACAGAACAGACTAGGCAAACATGACAGGAATGGTTGAAATGCAGTTGATCTGCCCCAGGGCAAGAGAAAGGACAACAGGGGTATTTTAGGTCTTCTTAGGAGTTACATTCTAGAGTTCCTACATCATGATGAACATGTTGGACTTTTTCATTTAGTGCCCAATGTCACATTCCCTGCTTCCTATCTGAATATATAAAACAAAAAAAGCCTTTGCAAATAGGACTTCATAAACATTTCTAGTGAATCTGAACATGACCCAAAAACTTCATTGATTCCGAAACTATCCACCAACTTAAGCTGATTTTATCAAGTTGCATTTACAGGAGGGAAAGCAACATGGATAAATTCACTCAAAAAACACATTCATATAGGTCCTTCTTTCTTCCTTTTCACCAACACCCACCCACTTGAATTATTTTCGTCTATGATATTTACAGCTCTGCCAGATACATTGACACATATATTTAGTCTCTATACAGGGAAAAATGCAATAATAATGTGATGGTAAGTAATAGTGCATTTTTCATCTGCAAACATTGAAGTTACTGCTTATTCAGATGACCAACAAAGCTGTTAACAATGAAGCAAAAAGCAAGGACATGATGTTTAAATGCATAGTCACACACAAATAAATATATACCTAAATATTTATCAATTTCATGGGAACTAGGGGATCCTAGGATTAAAACCTAAACAACACAGAATTTAGCTAGAAGCATGCTTGTAAAAAACAAACCAAAACAAAGAAAAAGTGTAGGAAAAAACCCCAAAACAGTAACTATCACTAAAACCCCAACATTTTTTGTTAATTCCATTGTTTTGTAGTCACGGGATGCTATGTGGAGGCATTCGCACTAAAAATTTGGATGTTACTGGTTCTGACACATACTGTGAGCTCTTATATTCCACTAATTTCTCACTTGCTTTTACAGAGGCCATTCAAAATTACAGCCTCTGAGTCTGGGAGACATCTCTCTTTTCAGGCATTCTCTGAGAATGATAGGAGATTATAGGATGGGTCATGACCCTTTCATGTCTAGTTAAAGCAGTGAAGATCCAGCCCCAGTAGGCTGTGAGATCTAGCACCAGTTTGCTAAAATCCAGTATGGTGATTACAGATGCAAGGTGGCAAATTTGTACAGTATTGCAAACAACCTAACAGCTTGTCTCTTATCTAAAAATCTATACTTTCAGAAAGCAAGTACATAAATACAAAGGAGGGCTCAGAGGACACCTGTCCTGGATGAGAAGGTGGTAAAAGCTACTTTCCTTTTTATCAACAATTAAGACTGGAAAATAAATGCAAAAAAAAGGACCCATTTATACAGAAAAAAATTACATATAGACAGCCAAGGAAGGTTTTGAGTGGAATGCATGAAAGGAGAATGGCCTCTGGACTGACTGATTATCCTTGGGCTTTGAGTGCTGCATCCAGCAGCACAGCAAGGACATTGACCTGCTGGAGCACAGCCAGAGGAGGTCACAGACATCCTCAGAGGAATGAAGCACCTCTCCTATGAGGAAAGCCAAGAGAGCTGGGATCGTTCAGCGTGGAAAACAGAAGGCTTGGGAGTGACCTAATTGCAGCCTTCTGGTACCTGAAAGGAGCCTACAAGAAAGCTGGAAAGAGACTTTTGATAAGGACATGTAGTGATGGAGGTTTATATTAGATATTAGGAGGAGATTCTTTACTGTGAGGGTGGTGAGGCACTGGAACAGATTGCACAGAGAAGCTGTGGATGCTCCATCCCTGAAAGTGTTCAAGGTCAAGTTGGATGGGGCTCTGAGCAACCTGCTCTAGTGGAAGGTATCCTGCCCATGGGATTAGAAGATCTTTAAGGTCCCTTCCAACAAAAGCCATTCCATAAGTCTGATTCTGTGAACAGAGGGGAGGCCTTTTCTTTCCAAATTTGGGACATGTAATTGAGGGATGGAAAAGAAAGTACTAAACAATCATTTCCCGTGAGGAATGGACCACGAATAAGAATTTACATGGTAGATTATTTGGTTACATTTTCATATGATAGTTTTTCATAGAAAGCAAAGGGCTATCTTGGATTTGTACAGCAGGTACAGTTCTGACTCAGAACTGCTGATAGTATGTTGAGCTGTCATAAGGAAAAAAACAAAAGCCTACAATCCAGTCTCTCTTGCCTGCATTGGGCCCTTGAAATATGTATGATTTTTAAAGGGACTAAACATTTTGTTCTCCCATTTCCCTGACAAAATTTATGGAGAGACAGCAAATTTGAAAATGGTACCCTGGACTCTGACTGCGAGCACTGTGCCTTGAAAAGGCTATTTCACTTTCTAAGCTATAGTTTTCTATTGTTTTCCTTTAAATCAGAACATTTTTTTCATAAAATAAGAAAAGTTTGGAGTGGGCCCTGTATCAATTATCTTCAGCATAGAATTTAGAGTTCAAATTCCCCTGTACAGGACCAGCAGCACACCTCTTAGATAGCAATGAGTTTAAGGAAGGTGGAGTTGAGGGTCAAATACTTTGATGAGGCTGAAATAAAAAGAGAGTCTGTCCACTGTCTTTATCAGATGCTCCAAGAGATAACAGGAATACACTTTCACCATTTTAAAGCATAAAGATTTGTGCTTACTAAATAAAATTTAAAAAATAAAAGACAGATATTAGCTGTCTGTGCTTTCTAACTGTGACTCAAATGTTAAATCATTCATGGGATATATCCTACATTAGTGTTAAGACTCATTTGTTCTGATTTCACTCAAAACCCGAATGCTTGTTCTCATTAATTCTGTACGCTTCTTTTGCTAATTAATTTTTACAATAATTTTTTTCATTTCTTCAGAGAGTTTTTTCCTGACCGCCTGATTTTTCTTTTTAAAGAATCACATCTAAAATGTCATGTAGAACTACAATTTCTGTCTGAGTTTTACATTTTTAAAAAGGAGGAAAGCTCTTAAAAATAGTCATGCCTATGGGAAAGTTCTTGCCAACAACTTTTAAAATTTGAAATGCCTTACTTACCATGACAACAATGAAAATTTTTATATATTTCCTTCATCTTTGATTCTGGTCTGGAGATTTGCAGTTTGCATTCCATGCCCACCCTATTTCTGTTTCACTGTTTAAGAACAGAGCAATGCATTGCTTGCTTCTGTGGGGTTTGTTTCAATCTTTGAAGTACAAATGTAGGTGGAGGCAAGTAGTTTAGATTGCTAATATAGTTAATAATAATCTGGAGGCTGGCAAAGGCAGATTAGAGTTGGGGGTGACAAAGAAAGGTTTTGAATGCTTCCACTGGCTACAGTGGAGAAAAGAAAAGGTGTGAAACTTTCTTCTGTGTATCTGTTCCTCATGCAGATACTATTTTGGCTGATCTCTGTGACCTTGGACTGTGGAAGAGTTCAGCCCAATGTCAGTCGCAGAAATGTGAAAAGTCATATTAAAATTTTTGTGCAGGATCTAATCACTGAAGTATTAATAACTTCAGTGGTTATCAGCAAGTACAGAAGATATATTCTCTTTTGGGGTGTAATCACAGACACCAAATATCAGATAAAGTACACAAAGGATGAGAAAATGCAAGTTTTCTACTTTCTCTTTGACAGACTGCAATTGAAAGGATAAAGAAATTTGCAACATAATCAAGGTCAGAGGGATAACACTATATGTATATATATCCTTCACACACCAATCTAATGCCTTAATTAACCCATCCTTTCAATCTTATACACCATTGCATGGCTTTTCCTAGGTTTGAGACATCTCACTCATTACATATGTTTTAATTCTTAATCTGTTAAATTACCTCCTGTTTTTTCTGCAGATTTTCATGGTCGGTAGCAGATGTTGTCTTCTCCCATTTCTCTGCAACTTGATTTGCTTCTTCTATTTTTTGCTCATAGCTTTTCTGGGAGTTTAGCAGTGTCACTTCATAAAACTCTTGAATATCTGTTTGTAAAGAGGAACAAGTAAAAGACATTATTTACCGTATTGGCTTTGACTCCCTAGTGTTTTCCTTTGATACATACTTACACATTATCATCATAATGATAAACATGTACTACATTTTTAATAGAAAGCACCAACACACAAGGGTTTTTTCTAAAATTTCTATGAGATTCCTGACTCATATTCTCATTTTAAAGAAGCCTTTAGAAAAAAAAAGAATAAAAATATAAAGAATAACATTATAAGAAGATATTCAAATAACATCTTACAGGCGTATCTAAACAATATAGGCAGAACAGACCCTTTTACAGGGAGAAGTCAGTCACAGATCTTTGTAACCAGTAACCTGGAAATTTTCAAATGTAAAATACCTTAAGATAATCTTGTTGACACCCAGGCACCTGAATCACTCTCAGCCCTATCCGCAGGTGCGTTTGGCATTTTTTTCAAGAGGGGTGCACAACTTGAAGGAAGACTTTGTGGATTCACCGCTTCAGTCTGTTGCCATTCAGCAGTGTCTGGGTAATCTTTGATTTCAACCAAGTGTAAGCAACAAGCCAAGTCTTAAAATATCCTGTTCAGATGTATCTATCACATTTATTTCCATGGGGTATGATCAGATATACAAGATCCAGCAATGAAAACAATAATATTGAAACCTGTGCACACAATGACCTAAGAAGAAGGGGAAAAAAATGTTCCCGTCCTTGGGCAAGAAGTTTTTGGTCAGAGAGTCACACCCAAAAGGTGGCACATTGTCTAGTGGAGATATTTGACTTATCAAAGAACAAATAGACTTCACATTATTTGATTTATTAACAATGGACTTTCTCCTGGATAAGAAAGAAAGAGATTGCATCTACAATTTCACACATATATTTGTAAGAATTTATATTTCATATTACTACAATCATTTAATTCCACATTAAAACTAAAACCTATTTTTAAAACAAAAAGCTATGGGACAGTTGCAACGAGAAAGAAAGCTTCTCCATTCTCAATACAGGGAACTTTTTACAGTTGGTTTGAATGCTCATAGTACAATTGAAACAGTTGTAATATATGGTTCAATGCCAGGTCAATTTGTATTGCAACAGCAAGTAAAATATATCAGGCTAATATGTAATTATCTCTAGATAAATACTTTACAGAAATAAGCTAGAAATTGCCCTCTGGCAGTGGCATTCAGCTGGCATCACTGACGTTATCAGGGTATTAATTGGGTTGACAGTATTCAGTCAAGGAACAGGAGAACGGTGCTTTCACCCTAACTTTAAAGCCTATCTTGCCCTAGTGTTTTCATTAAAAATGATGTGTGAGCCACATTTGCATGTGCATGCACATGTGCAAAATAAATATTAAAACCTCAGTCTCTTTGTAAAGGTCCTTATCTATTCTGAGGAGGCCACGGGTTGCTTTTGCTGGAATAATGATCACTGGTGTGCAGAGAAAAGCACTTCAGTACTTATGCGGTCACAGAAGAAAACACAGAGGATTCACTTAGTTGGTTGCTTTGTAATTCCATAAGCTGAAATTGCCATTTCAGTGGAACAAGGGCAGCCAGAAACTTGCAGTCAGACAAGGTTTGCAAAAAATAGGCTTTGTAATTTTCTCTGAGTAAAACTGCTCTATCTTGACTACATGAGAGGTGCAATCATACTAGGAGGAAAAAAGTGTTGAATACTAGTGAGATAGAATGGGAGCAAGCAGCTGTAGAATCAAGATTGGAACCACAGTCATAAAGAGGAGTCATGGGAGCATGGTAATTGTTATGTAAAATGAGCAAAATACAGTCTGTCTCCTAGTGGGGGTTTACAGGAAAATAATTCCACAAGAAATCTAAAATCTTATCATAGAGAACAGAAATCATAGAATGTCTTGGGTTGCAAGGGACCTTAAAGACCATCCAGTTCCACTTCCCCTGCCATGTACAGTGAAACCTTCCACTAGATCAGGTTGCAGCAAGCCCCATCCAACCTTCCCTTGAACACTTCCAGGGATGGGGCATTTCTTACACAAATTAAATCTGTATCTTTGGCACTATATTCTCTCCCATGAAAACAAGTTCAGATTTCATGTAGAAATGGCAATAACACTATTGATGAACTTTGTGAGCACAAAACACATCTTCAGTTTCAATCTCTTTACTGCTCCAAACATTCTGTTAAGCGATTAATTCATGTTTGTTTAAAGTGTCAGTGAATCTCACTGGATTTTCTGTCTAACAGAATTTTTTCACTTCTTAAGAGATTACTTACGTTATTTAATAAATTCTGCTTGCTCTCCCTTTAGCCTAGCCAAAATATTTTGTCAGTTTTGCTATATAAAGATAAATTGCAGACAAGAAATTATATATCTATATTCTAGTACAAAGTAATTCTAAAGATACTTTGATTTATTTTATTTTGGATAACTCCATCACTGGGGAAGTGGGAACACAAACTTTCTGTACATCAGTATGGTAGAGTACATAGCAGTAGCATTTTGCAGTTGCCCATGGACAAGCATATTGTAGCTGGCTGCATTTGTTCTCTGAAGGAAAGTTCCAAGAGTACCCACTTCTCCTTCCTTACAGACCTGTGCAGGAGTGATCAGGGTCTACCCTTTATAGATCTGTCAGGAAGCACTGCCTGTTACTAAAGCTGGAGACACTTCTCAGTTTGAAGTCTTGGGATTTTTTTTACTATTGTTTAAAAAAAAAATTATTAATGCTCTGATTTGTGCTTACCCTAACCTCACCTTTGTTTTTTAAGAAACTTGAAACAAAAATAGTTTAGAAAAAGAATAAGTAATGGAGAGGACACAATGTCTTACATAAAATAATGGCCTTTCTTTCAGACAGCAGCTACATAAAAGGAAAAAAAATGTGTGATCAGACAGAGCTGAACAGGCTGCCTAAACTCTGCCATTTTCTGACTTCTTAGTGGTTGGTTCTGCAGCCTGTAACCATTATTCCAGTGCAATTTCTCTTCCAATTTATATGCATGACAATATCCATTTGTGACAGAAACACTTGAGAGCTCTGATAGCAAAGGGGTTAAACAATACAAAAATGAAAAAAAAGGCCTAAACTACTGTCTGTCTTTTGTGACCACAGGCTTTCGCCAGCATTCTAATGAGGGAAAAAATGAGATAAAGCAATACAATTCATTCATCTGTAAACAGTTGAGCACCAGAAAGACAGAAATAAATTGAGGGGAATTCAGACAAAGACAGATGATTAAAGGTCTGAAAAAACTAACTTCTGAGCAAAGATTAAAGGAAGGGAATAATAACAACATACACTTTCATACTTCCTTTCATTTCAAAGCAAAACAAACACTGAGAGCCATATAGTGTTGGCTGACAAAAATTGTCCATGGCCTCAAAGAGAAGCAAACCAGCAGGGTCAAAATGCAGAGGCACACACACGAGCACACCAGATGTGTCCAGCCTTTTGCAATCAATAACCCACTTACAGTGGCTTCAGAATCACCAGCAGATTCAGGACAACACTATTCCATTTTTAAAAGCCCTCTTTTCTGGGAAGGGCAGATACAGCCTGCACAAGAGAACTGGGAATGATTCCTCAGTGTGCTGGGAACAAGGCAGGAACCTCTCACTCTTAGAAGCTTTCTCCTTTATTCAAGATACACACTAGATTGATTTAAGACCAGAACATGAAGGTGATTGGCATTTTTTTCCCACTTATGTATCTTGCTGTCTTTGGTGTCTTCTGTTGTGTGAATCAGCATGTTCAGCTGGTAGCCCCAAGGCTGGATGAACTACATGAGATAGCTTTGGTATGATTTCCACCTACACAGAGAAGCACTGGCAGGTCCCAAATGCATCCCCAGTACTTTCTTGGACATTCAGAAATGTAGCCATCAAGGCACACACATCCCAGTGCACCAAGCAACTGGGATTATCCCAGTCTCTGTCTTTAATACCAGCTGGCCTGGAGCTGCACTTTCCATGCACCAAACTGATGCAAAGGGTTAGGGAGTGGAAACATAAAAAGATTGGTTTTCTAAGGTAATCAAGTGCTGTAAGGACACAGGATACAGAATACAGCTGCCTATCTCAAAACACTGTCAAGGTCTCAGAAGGAACTTGCTATAAAATAAACCACCACAAGAAAACATGAGAGAAGCACAGATGGCACAGTAGGAAGGAGCTCGCTCCAGGCCTAACAGTTGCAGGTTTGGTTAGCATCCGGACAAAAAAATCCCACCATGGCAAACTGTGAGAAAGGAAAAACTGCTCACACACATGCTAAGTCATGGCAATGGCATCTACGCCCCGTGGATACCCAGAACTTGGACAGTATAAAGGTGATAGCAAAGAAGAATGACTTGGGGACTCCCACCACAGGATGCCATGGGATCCATGGGGTGGTGGTACTCCTACTTAGTCTTACTCTCTCTCTTTCCTTCTCTTCCCCCTCTTCCCTATTTCTCTCTCTCTACCACACATTTAATGTTAAATTAAATTTGCACTATTGGCTCTAGCATATGGTCTCATTTGCACCTTAATTTGGGAAGAGGCATCTCCTTATAAACAGATCATAACAAGCGCAAAATGCAAAATGGCTCAGCTTGAGCTTGTGCAGGTTTACAATGCAGCTATGCAGTGAGGGTGGAATCACAGAATTACATGGGTTGGAAGGGATCTTAAAGATCATCTAATTCCAATGCACCTGCCACAGGCAGGGACACCTTCCCCTAGACCAAATTGCTTAAAGCCCCATCCAACCTGGCCTTGGATAGATTTGCAAGATACCAAACTCAGGATTCAGAACACAGGGAGCATAAAGGAAACTGCAGTAGAAGTGGAGATAAAAATCTCTTGCACCTCTTTTGCATTTAAAAAAGGAAGGGGAAGAAGAGGAAAGTCTGTATTCCAGTAACAAACAAGACAATGCCAGGCTTTTTGATACCATCTATATTTTATACAACACAAACAATTAAGCTTAAAAGGATAATCTTGTACATCGCTTAGCCTGAAGTTGTACTGCATGTGTCAGCAAATGCTGCTTCCCCAGCGACTTGACAGTACATGTGGCCACTTGTGAAAGAGCAGAGCAAACTATTCCATGCATCAAACCTTATCCAAAATCCACTGAATTTGCAGACACCTACTCCCTACAGCATGTGTTGACCTCCACTGTGCTGACAGCTATTCCAAAAGCTGTTACCTTCATCTGTGCTTAGTAACGCAGGAAGATTTCCTTACATACATCTTGCTACCATACCCTTCACTTTATGTCTTGAGAGGATTTAGCAAGGGCATCAAAATTTTGGTATCTGCAGAAGTTGTCTGTTGTTTCTGCAGACAGCTGCACAATTTTGCAATTAACTGTAATAGCATTAACAACGTAGAATCCCATTACCCAAGGAATGAGCTCTCTGTGTATCATATTTCTATAGAACCAAACTGGGAACTGGAACAAATATTCTGCAGCATAAAAAGAAAGGTGTTTTTTCTTGTTTTTTTTTTTTTTCTCCTTTCTAGAGGTCCACAGCCATGGAATTAATTTCTCCTATACTGTGCCAGTGCCCTGACTTGCTTTGCGGTGTAAGTCCCATCTGTTTTTCCAGGGCATTCAGGGACAAGGTGGAACGGGGGTCTAAGGCAACATGCAAACACAAGCTGTTCCCTTCCCGGGAAATTTGGGACACTCTTTTTGTCTACATGTAGGATAGTGTCTGATATGTACCTTTTATTGTTGTGTAACCCAGCACAAATGACTACTGTCTGGTAGAACTCTGCAGATCAAAATAAAGTCAGTTGTTGCAGGCTCCTGCTGCAAATCCTTTTTTAACTAAGGGAACATTACAGTGTACGTCTAAATGGCATCATTTATATCCTGGGGAGTAGATTATGCTGGGTCAGCTTCAGCCATCTGGTCTGAATTATTAGGTAGGAGTAAGGCGAATTCTGCAGGATGTTGTTCAAGACGGAAAACTCATTCAGGCAGCACAAGTAGCAGGGAACTGATCATAGATTGTACCAGCCTGCCAGTAAAGAGCTTTAGTGGCCCTGCTGATGGAAGCAGTCCAAAGAGAGGTTAAATAACACACTTCACCCGATGCAATTATGTTGTGTGGCTTTTTTTCAAGCAAAATGTTTCCATATTGAGTAAAACTGCCATTTTAAGAGAGGGAAGATAAAAACCAAGAGACGTTAAAACCTACCTTGAAACGGGGTGAGTTTTCAAGCTAAAGCAGTCCTATTGCACTGACCCACGTGAGAAATGGCAGAGCTCCAGTTATCAAGTTGGCTCATAGCTTCACAGCCCTGGGGAGCTCCAACCTGCCCCCATTAGCATCCCTCAGTGCAGCAGCAGTCAAGAACACCTTGCCCATTTCAGCTGCATCTCACCCCCTGGCTCCAATGTATTTGCCCTGGGTCTGCACTAATAAAGGTGGAGTCAGATTCAACAACAAAAGGAAAAGCTCAAGGCTTATTTTTGCAGTTGGCAGAGGTAACACAAAGATATTTCAGATCAAAATGAAATTTAGCAGCCCTGCTTGCAAGGTTTTCAGACACAGGCCTTTGGTGCACAAGAAACATAGATGCCAGCCCAACAGCAAGAGTTGCTGCAGGAGAAAAGAAGTCCTCTATTCCATGCAGGCAGTGAAACAGTGCAGTGCAAGCCAGGAAAGCAGTCTTCTGCCAATTCCCTATAGTTGATGAATGTTCCTAAATCTATTAAAAGCAGCATACTCTGGTAGAACATGTACCAAAGTAGGCAGCAAGAAATATGGCTCCTGTTATTAACCTGTCTTGATTCTTGAGCTTCAGCAAATCCCTTTTATTTGGCCTAGATAATTTTAAGGTCTCTTCCAAACTGAATTATCCAATGATCCTGTGATCCTTTGTACATCTAGGCTGGAGGCAGAAACCATTACTAAGCAGGTACATCCCTGAGCAAAATTAGATCTTTTTATCAAAAAAAGTTCTGAGACACTCTACAGGCCATCCTAAATAACTAAATAGTTAGTAATTGATGTCCAATAGTTATTTGAACATATGAAATAGAAACACACTTTGAGTACTTCTGGCTTTGTTAGCCAGAAGCATTAGCAACATTATTGTTTGTTTATTGCAATATATCCAAAATACAGCCAGAGCTCTCCAAAAAAATCTCAGCTTTGAATATGCAACTGTCCAATGTAAAAAATTCAATACAGATATCTATGCACAGAGAAGACAAAATAATTGCTGCAACCCTTTCTATGTGAGCGATGTTCATGTTAAGTGAAAACTAGAAAGCAATCAATCGGAGAGTAAAATCAGTATTTAAGCTTTTTCAGTGATGATATTGAGTGCATTACTACAGTTCTGCCTACACATTCTAGCTATTTATTCAGAAATAAGAACTGCACTCTGGATTGAGGGTGAAAGAAGATGTATCCCACCACGATAAGCAGGACTGACAAACGAGTAACACCAGATGAGGAGAGAGTGCTTATGAGAAAAGTGAGGATAAACTTCTTGATTGGGTCTGTTGTGATGGCATGAGGAATAATGGTTTTAATCTGAAAGAGGACCAATTTAGACTAGATATAAGAAAGAAGTTTTTTACAGTGAGGGTGGTGAGACACTGGCACAGGTTGCCCAGAGAGGTGGTAGGTGCCTCATCCTGGAAGCATTGAAGGTAAGGTTGGATGGGGCTCTGAGCAAGCTGATCAGGTGGGAGATGTCCCAGAACATCGTAGGGAGGTTGGTCTAGATGGCCTCTAAAGGTCCCTTCCAACCCAAGCAATGCTATGATTCTATGGATTTAATCATTCACCACTGGCAAGATGTTATGGTTTGTAAGTATGGTCGATAACAGTGTTTTCAATGGAACAAGACAGAAAACCACAAGACAGGTTTGATAATGCACAGAAAAATAGTTAAAAGCGGCCACTGTAGATTTAGCAAATATTACACTCACACCTTTTCATGCTGTTCCTGAAGCTTAAGCTGCAGGAGAGCAGAGCAGCAAGCCCCAAATCCTGTGGCAAGGATTCCTTTTAACCAGGCAATCCAGGGCTTGTGGATCTACACACAAACTGCAAGAGTCAGAACAGGATCATGGGCACACACTGGCTGCTTTGTACCTCCACACAATCAGGCAGATACTTGAACCTGTTCCAGGATATCTTCTGATGGAAAACTATATCAGCAGAAAGTGCAGATAATTTTAGCAACTGTTCAAAGGTGACAGCTAAGGAAGTACTAAGAGCTCAAGGCAAGGTTTCCTGTGCTTCAGAACAGACCTTTCAGAAAATGACAGTTTTCTTTGACAAATGATGGTTTATATGAAGTTATTTTCCTATAAGCCTCAAGAGAAACTTTCACTTTTTTTTAGCACTGTGTATGCCTCTGCATGTAGTCTAGAACCATGGAAACACAGAAACATTTAGGCAGGAAAAGACCTTTAAGGTCTTCAAGTCCAGCTGCTAACCCAGCACCACCAAAGTCCACCACTAAACCCTGTTCTCAAGTGCCACATCCACACATCCTTCAAATCCCTCCAGGGATGGTGATTCAACCTCCTCCCTGGGCAGCCTGTTCCACTGCTTGACAACAATAATAATATACCTTCATAATGAGGCTTTATTCATTGTCTGGGGAGCTGGTTTCAAAGCCACTGCTGGAGAGAAATTCCCCATTTTCTGTGCAGCAGCAAACAGCTACTATTGTGCATTTCTTATCCTGTCAGAGGATCCCACAGCCCCACGGTTTGTCACAGACAAACAGACTTTCCTCTGAATGGTTCCAATACGTGCTTAAACAACTGAGTTCAATACTGGAAAATTGTTCAGTTATATCATTTACTCATTCTGTGATTTTGCTTGTTAGTCAAGTATTCAGGATAATCTTCCTTTAAATAGGGATAATCAGGAAAAATTGACAAAATCTGACTGTCAAATGCCAAATCAAAAGGGCGGGTGTATTTTCATCTCTGAGGAAAGAGTAAAGAGGAAAAAAAAAAAAGTTATATATTTTCTCACCTTTCTTTTTGCATCTTAGAAAGGACCCAGCTGCAATCCAATTTCCCAGTACAGAGGTAAATGCTGTATACCAGACCAGAACCACAAAAAAGGTGTATCATTCTATAATCCTAGATCAGATTAGTTTTATACAGGCTTTTCCACTGCTGTTGCACATAAATAGGTTGAGAATAGATGAAAATGCAAGACCTAGTGCTTGGAGCACAAGTCTTGGGACCCGTAGGCTTTCAGTTAGCTGCAGATACTCAGCAACCCAGACAGGGTCCATTCCCCTCAGGTATCTCCCAGAAGCACCCAGTTTGCTAAAACCAGAGTGAAATTTCAATCAGACACATTTTCCCAAGGCAATGTAAGAGCATGTTCAGGACAACCCCATGGCAATCTATAAAGAATTAATAGTAATTGCTTCCTGTCCTTTTTCTTCTTCACCTTACAAAGAACCATCTTCATACACAACCCCTTTTGAACATCACTTTAAATATCAAGCTAAAACAAAACACCAAAACACAACCTTTCTTCACCATTCTTTGACCTGCCAGAGCAACTCTTTACCTTCTTTAATCTTTCTTCTCACCTGGGAACATCCCCCCACTGCATCTCTCTTACCCTTTCTCTGCAAACACCCCACAGTCTCCTAGTGGAAGGATACACATCTGCTCAACCCAAGGCTCTGCCTTTCAGCAAGGCATCACCTTCTGTGCTCAATAACCAGCCTAATTCTGATACCAAAACACACAATCACAGGTAACCTGAGAGTCACTAAGTAACAATTCTGTCCTCATTTTTGATGAGCTTTGTAAAGTCAAACATGTGGCTATGGAGCTGAAATCTCCATCTCCACCTGCCCCTCACCCCACACTCCTGGTGGAGCTGGTTTCCAGCCAAGAAGCCAAAGTTCAAAATAATTTAAAACCAACCTACCCCTTTCATACATGCCTAAGCTGTGGGGAAAAACAAGGCAAGAACACATATAGAAAACTGGGTTAACTATATTCCAAGTCTCACCACTTCAGTTGCCTCTTTCTTCCCTTTCATTTTACTAGTAGAGAGTGTGATATAAGTAGCAAAAACAGGGAAATGAGAACTTCAGACTGCAGATTCTATTTGCAGTTTTTCCACTGACTTGGTATGTGACCTCAGGCAAATATATCTCTCTGCACTTCAGCTTAACCTTCTGTAAAATTGAGACACAAATGCTTTGACTTACCCATAGGCTCACAGTGTGGTGTTACACAGCTTAATTAATTAATGTTTGTTAAACACTTATAATGAATGCTTCGATACAAGTTTAAATTATTACAGGTTGTACCTTCATAAACTCTTATGACCCTTTAACATATTTGCCACAATGTCTGGTGTAACCCTTAATATTGCTACTCTCTTACAATAAATTATACTTTAAATGAACCCTTTCACTGGAATGACTGTGACTTTAGTTGTCTACACTTAACATTTACAGCCATTGCATTAATTGCTCTAACCTTGTATTGCAGGTTTCCATGAACATCAAAAGACTTCCTTGGTCATGCTTGAATTTGCTTCACTTTATGTTCCCATGGTTTTAGTAACAAACAGAAGGCTTCATGTAAATTCATAGATATTTGCTGGTCTCCATTGGAAGAAGAAAAAAAATTTGTATCCCTTACACAAGTCTTTGCAGGTCATGAATCTCTCTACCATTCTCATTATGTCCATTCTCTTGTAATTGATTGGTTTATGGACTCAGTACAGGATCTTTTTCACTTCAGTAGCTTAGATTGTCATTCATTATGGAGTTATGTATTTATTCATAAATCACAGAATCATGGAATGGTTTGGGTTGGGAGGGACCTTTAAAGGTAATGCATCCACCTGTTCTGCTGTGAACAGGAACAAAATACATTTGCAAATTTTTTTTCAGTGATTGTTCTAGAGCAATAATACTCTGTTGTGTCCCAAAGAGTGGCTCCCAGCCCCCTAAAGGAGGAAATGTTTTACAAAAAATTATGTTCCCAAGTTCACCATTCTTTATACCAAGTTTTAATCTTTACCACAGGAAAATTAGTTATAAGCATAATACTGTGCTTATTAACCAAATACATTTTTTTCAAGATAAATAATTTATTAAGTTTCACTGCATCAGCTTTAAATATCTGACAGCAAAACTCAAGGGAGCAGAAAGGGACATGCTAATCAAAGGGCACACCATAAATGGTAATGAAGAAAATGACCCACAGCCGAGGAACTGGCAGATCATATGCGCCAGTGTTTTATCACACAAGACAAAGGGAAAACTAGAACAGCTCCACATAATGGTGATCTGCTGACAGAGGAAGACCCCACCTTAATTCAAGGCACAGCAGGAGCTCAGGCCAACCCCCTTAGACACAAAAATGATAAGCTTTGAGTGAGGGGACAGACAAGGTCAATACTGTCAACCTCCTGATACTAAAGCAGCCGGAAAATTAAACATAGGACACAAACTTCAAGGACCCTGATTCAGCCTAGCTGTAAATTGAGATGTGTTCTGAAGCTAAGGTAAGTTTGTCACATCTGCTGCAAAAGTCAGGCTGGATATCAAAGCTGCTGCCATCAGGAGTGCTGGCAGCAGGCATGGCACAGGGCTTCCAGAAAGCTGGGCCTTGTTGGAGATAAGAATGTAGGTTGGGCAGGTATCTAAGGTGACGGAAGACTCTTGACTTACAGGGAGGGTAGAGGGTGAAGCAGCTGTCTCTGGGAACACTTTAGTTACAGCCTCAGCCCAGTCACTGCCACCTGTGTTGACTCAACATCTGCTCCTGACAATGGGAGCTGAGACTGAGCATGTGTTAACTCCTAAAGGTACGTACTCTAACCTGGAACTACATCCCAGTCTGAGCATCCTTCATGTTAAGAAGGAAATACTGAAAACCAGAGTGGTTTCAAGGGATTTTGATGCAATTTTTTTTCCTTGCAGTCAGAATTTATTCTTGGGCAAAAGTCTGGTGGTCAGAGTTGCATTATTATTCATAGTTTTATTGGTTTGTTTTCTCCATTAGTAGATAAAAATTTAGGACCAACTTCAGTGTGGTAGGTCTTCTCTTTCCAAAATTCTGCAGTAATATAGGATTATCTTTTAAAGACCATGCATTGTTAATCAGCCCTCTGAAAACATCAACTTCTCAGTAAATATGGCTGAACAAAATTAACCTTGACAATTTTATTTCAAAGCAATTTTTACAGGCAACTTCTGAATGGATGAAGTGAAGCTACAGCTGGAGACTTAGGACTACACAGAAAGTCACGACAGACTTACCTACAGAAGACTGCTGGTAATTCTTTTTACTGTTGAAACAATCTTAAATTGGGGAGTGAAACAGGAAAAACACTCATAAAACCTTGAAGACAATGAACTTTCCTTGAGTATTATTTCCAGTACAATTCAAATATTGTTACAAAACCCTATTTGTCCCTAAAAAACCCGAAGTAGACAAATATCAGGGAAACAGAGAATTGACAATGATCCTGCTACTAATTCACTCTATTGTCCTTGGTATTTCACTTGATGTGTCATAGACACTTATTCTGTGCAATTAAGTTGTGAAAATCAATTTTTTAGTACTTCTATCATGCTTTGATGAAATCAAACATGATAGGCTGAGCTGCTGTATTATATTCCTTTTGTTATGCTTGCTATAAGAAAGCCAGGCATTGTTCTAACAAGATAATAATATTCTATCAGTTTTTGGAATGATAAATCATGTCAGAAAGTTCAATTCAATTCACTGTTTTAAATCATGTCAGTAATTGAACTTTATTTTTAAAATTAAGTGAAAAGATTTCCTATTATATCTCAAATGTAAGAAGATAATAAATACTAGTTATCAAAAATAAATTACTGAAAATTTCTACAGAGGCAGAAAAATATAAAGAGGGCTTGAAAACCTGTGTCCAGATATCAAATTCACCAAGTGTAGGTTACAAATTTTAAAAGTAACACCAGATTTTGTTGACACTGGCAAAGGTAGATCTTCTACATCTATAGCACCTCACTTCTCTCAGAAGCATGGAGTAGGTTGGGAAAGGGGTGTAAAACACACACAAAAGCCTATGGAAAAACATAGAAATATATTCCCTCACAGGGAGTAAAAAGAATCCCCCAAAACACGGGGTAGACAGATCCTTTCTGTGCTGAGATGTCTCAGAAAGGGGATGTCACAAAGGCATACTGGGCAGATAAATGCACAAAAGATTATAAGGGCAAGTTCTAGTAATGGGGCTTAGTTTGAATTTACTTTATCTGTTTATGTTGGGATGGTTTGTCATTTCACCTTAATTTCACAATTAATAAAAAAGGGTCCTATCACTTTAAACCATCCTCCAAAGGTGAGTTAGCCTACAGGAGTGCAGATGTGGTGCTGCCAGAAGGCCTGCAGGTTCTTGTCAACACTATAAGTAACATAAAAGGCCAAGTTTTCTCAAGAATGAGGGAAGAGGAGATGGAGATTATTCCTATTACCACACACATACACAGAAAAACCTGCACTTGGTGTTGAGAAATGCTGACTTCTCCCTTTGAGACCCTGTCAAATTACAGGATAATGATTCAGGCAGCAAATAATCCATAGATATATTTATAAACCCAGGTCAGAACAACTTAGAGAACTGGAAAAAACTTAGTGCCCTAACAAGGGATCCAGCAGCAGCTTTGTCCACAAAAAAGAAAGCTGAAAGATGGAATTATGACTGTATATTAAATTTACTTGTAAATTCTCTTACTGTTCTGCATTGCAAACGGAGTGGCTGCACAGTGGTAGGAAAGAACGTGCCAGGTGGTTAAGGGCTCAGAATTACCATTTTGTATGTAGTATCTGCTTAAAAATGCAACGTTAATTAACGTTCAGGCGCAGCAACTGACAAATAGCGGTTCGCGAGTGCGCGAGTTCTTCCAGCAATGAGAATTCCTCACAGAAAGCACGAGTGCGACAGCATTTTATTCACTACAGAAATCTAGGACTCCATTCAAGGAACGCATGCAGAGCACACTGCTGTTAATTGGGATGATGTAATTAAAGTACCCACGAGCCACCAGCATGTGGAGACACCTAATGGACATTATGGAAAGCAGTGCATTACGTTGGACTATTCTCAGTGGTTTATTTCCCAGAAAAGCCACAGCTGGAAGCGGATGCTACTGAGCAGGACACCAAGTGACATAATGCCAGCCACTAAGTCATAGCAACAAGCTTGACAGATCCATCAGGAAAACCTACATGGCTGCTCAGGAACCATGACTGTTGTGACAGAAAAGCAAAGTAGCTGCTCAGGAAGCAAGACCAAGCACAGAAAGTCCTGCAAAAAACTCCCACACCCTCCCTGCTATGAACAAAGGAATTTCCGCACAGAATAGCTGAAGGGGCTGCCAGCTCCATTTGTTTGGCCACCAGAAATGGATCTCATTCTGCTGCCCCATGGGCATTCATCAGAAGATACAAGGGCCAGGAGGACGCACCTGCAGGATGAAACCATCTCATCTACACCAGCTATAGCTGCCTGCTCAGGTCAGAACCCTGAGAAACTTTGACAGAGGTGCCAAACTAGAGAGATTCGTCTATTACAACCAAAAATGGGACTTTTTATGCTTATAAGGAATCACTTCAGCACCCTACAATATTACCAGGTTGAAACAGTGAAGGGTGAAGCAGTCAAGGGCAGCAGGAGAAAAGTGCAGCAGCCTGAAGCCATGGTTGCTGAATGATTAATGAAATGATGAATTTACCCTGCTAAGAGAAGGGAATAGCTTGTGGGGCTTAATGGAAAGAAATTTAAAACTGATAAAAGACAGAGGGTGGGATCTGGTTTAAGCAAATCCTAACACGACCTGGGCCCCTCACCTCCACAGTATACTCGTGACCTACACCACAGGAGATGGACACAATGAATAACAAGAATACCAAAAACTTTTGCATTTCTTAGACATATATTGTATTAGGGCTTAATTATAACGCATTTGCAATATTATTAATAAACTCATTTTTATAAGATTAAATACTTGAGAAATTGCCAACTACCAGAAGCAAACTAAACTATGGCTTTAGACACAAATTTTAATATTATGGGAGCCTCTTCAAACTACATTCAACATCCACACAGAGGGCTTGTGATGCTCAAACTTATAAAAATAGATCAGTAAGTCTTGATTTGTGCTTTCAGCAGAATCCTGTTTCACTCTGAGGAAACCCATCGTACTGGGGATCTGTATCGATAAGACAGCAGTGTCTGGGTAAAACCACAAAGAGAATCTTTCTATTGTGCCCTTTGGCTAATGCACACAGAACTGCATTTGTATGCACAAGGGATGCAGCCAGCCCTGCCACTTGTGAAAGGGTTGCAAAGCTGTTCTACTTAGATTACAAATAAAAGTAAATAGTCCTCTTAGCATTATGTACACTTAACATGGAAGAACTCATCTGTAGAGGAGCAGGAGAGGAAAAACTGAGCATTCACAATGTGTTGAAGGGAATCGGGCAGGAAGGAGTTGTAACTGGCAATTATTTCATTAACATTAGATTCTGCTTTTCCAAACTTAATTGGAAGTGTCACTGCTAGAGCACCAGCCATGTAAATCGAAGAATCTCTGGAATGAAGCTAAGACAAAATTCAAACACAAACAAAAATAACTATGTTATTAACTGAGAGAATGAGTGGTCACTTTTCTTCCCTCTGAAGATCAGTTTATTTTATGTGTACCTTGATTCTGCAAAGAACATGGCCCTTTAATCACCCATCCAGGACAAGGAAAATGTGTTTATTTTTAAAAGGAGCATGCTATAACACTTAATTTCTTTCTTTAGCCATTACTTAAGACTTGATTCAAAATATAAATCTCCAAAACTCCTGGTGTAATCACACTTTTAATATTTTAGATCATGTTCATTATAAATAAGCTTCTTCTAGAATAATGTGATCTAAAAGACAAGCTGTCAAAATTCCTTGTTAAATATAAACTGACAGCATTGGAAACACGCTCAGCTGAAAAATAGCAAAGTTTATGTACAAGATATTATTAACAGTACATGATCTTTCACATACACTGTTCATTTATTAGAACCTATGGCCTGAAAGTTACCATCAGTTCATATTTCAAAAGAGATTTTTCTTTAGCAGCTTTTTCTAAATGCCGTGTCAGTGATTGTCCACAACTCAGCTAGCACCCTGCCATGTAATGGAAGTATTCAACAAGATGATTCAACCACACATGATATTGTTTTGTTAAGAAATAGGTAAAAAAAGCTTGCATTCCCCACAAAATCAGGAGTCTATCTGGGAACCAATAGAGGCAAATATTTTCTGCTTTTTGCAAACACATCTACACTGTCCTAAACTGTTTGAGGTTTTTTTCAGTTTAAATTTGGCGAATGTATTCATCTTTAATGAGCCAAAACCCAGACATTTGAAATAGCATTTTACAGATGTTTCCAAAATATTTTACCAAACACAGACCACAAATAAAGCTTCCCAGAGCCAATCACAGACTAAGCTGTCTGGAAAAGAGAAGTCCATCATCACGTACAATGTTTTTTCACAACAAATGATACGAGAAATTCTGATTGTGAGAATAGTGCTGGGAGTAGGAGAAAACCAAAATGTGAGCGGTGATCCTCAGGGGTCATACTAGGAACAGCACTGTTTAACAACTTTGTCGGTGACATGGACAGGGGGATAGAGGCCACTCTTAGTACATTTGGCACTGACACCAAGCTGTGTCGTGTGGTCGTTCACTGGAGGGAAGGGATGCAATCCAGAGGGACCTGGACAGACTGGAGAGGTGGGCCTGTGTGAACCTCATGAAGTTCAACAAGGCCAAGGGGAAGGGGTCCTGCACCTGGGTCAGAGTGATACCAAGAAAAATACAAAGAATGGGCAAAGAATGGATTGAGAGCAGACCTGAAGACAAGGACTTGGGAGTGCTGGCTGATGAGAAGCTCAACGCGACCCAGCAATTGCACTCACAGCCCAGAGACCCAACCACATCCCGAGCTGCATCCAAAGCAGTGTGGCCCACAGGATGAGGGAGCAGATTCTGCCCCTCTCCTCCACTCTGGTGAGCACCTGGCATGCTCTGTCCAGCTCTGGAGACCCCAACATAAAAAAGATATGGACCTTTTGGAGCAAATTCTGAGAAGGCCACAAAGATGATCAGAGGGCTGGAGCACCTTTGCTATGGAGACAGGCCTGAGAGAGTTGAGGCTGTTATGGCTGGAGAAGAAAATGCTCTGGGGAAAACTTACAGCACATTCCAGTACCTAAAGGGATCACAAGAAAGATGGAGGGGGAATGTAGATATAGGACAAGGGAGAATAGCTTTAAACTGCTACAGGGTAGGTTTAGATTAGATGAGTTCTGAGGTCAGAGCATGGTGCTAGTAACACCACAGTTGTGCATTCAACCCCCAAAAGGGCCACCCACTGAAGAGTTGGATTCAATCATTCTTGATGTCCCTCCCAACTCAGAATATTCTGTGATTCTTAGATAAAAGGAAGAAATTCTTTACTGAGAGCCCAGTGAAACACTGAAACAGGTTCCCAAGAGAAACTGTGTCTGCCCCATCCCTGGAAGGGCTCAAGGCCAGGTTCGGTGGGGCTCTAAGCAACCTGATCTAGTGGAAGCTATTCCTGCTCATGGCAGTGAGGTTGGAACTGGATGATCTTTAACATCCCTTCCAACCAAAACCACTCTCTGTTTCTGATTTTGAAAGTTCTGAATCTCATTCTTGGCTTGGCTTCTCTTCTTTCCTGCAGGTGGAATGCACAATTCCCTGAAGTCCCCTGATTTCTCTTTGGCAGGATAACAGGAATCATAGTGGATGAGCCACCTGCTGATTAGCCTGGAAAGTAACAAAACAAA
This sequence comes from Cyanistes caeruleus, assembly GCF_971803275.1. Taxonomy (NCBI): domain Eukaryota; kingdom Metazoa; phylum Chordata; class Aves; order Passeriformes; family Paridae; genus Cyanistes; species Cyanistes caeruleus. The sequence goes on from NC_141703.1 coordinate 82,415,904, forward strand.
GCCCAAACCTGCTGGGTACCAACTGCTGCCCAGCATATGACTAAATGAAAGATAAGGAAGGGAATAAGTGCGTTGGTAAGTGCTGCTCAACCTGCAAAGCGTTAAGGCCAGCAAGCACCTGGATCATCTGGATTCTGCCTAGTGAATATTTTCTCCAGGAAAAAAACCCAAAACTTTCCTTCCTGAAAAATCCCGTAAATCTGCTCTATACTATTGACCTCTCCTTGAAATTTCTCTGTGTAAGAGCTTCAGTCTTGATGCTATGAACAATTTACATAAAGCCATGCATAAAATTTTAAATGAAAAATACGAGTAAAGAGTCTCTTTACTGTTTTATAGTTCTTTAGTGATAATTAGACCAGTTAGTTCTTTAGTCTTAAACTTTACATCCCTGGCACAGACCAACTTGTGTATGGCATAAAGCAATACATAAACCCTTTTTCTTCTGCAGAAGATGCATTTTCTGGCATTAACTTTCTTGCTATATTTATTTAAGATTCAGTATTTAAAAGCCTAACTCAGATTCTAAAATCTATGACACACATGCACACATACAACCCCCAACAACCTGGCACTGGGGGACACAGAAATTAAAGAATGCACGTAAGACAAGTGGCTAATAAGAAAAGATGCAATAAAAACTCCTGAGCAACTAGAGCTCTCCAGAGAAGCAGAAGGAAACAGAAAAAAAGTTAAAATCAGAGTTTGGCAAGCATAGATAGGAACAGGCAGATTTTCTTTGGAATACTTCAGTCACAGATGTACTAGATTTGTACTTTAGCCTGTGACTGAGGCAGAAAAAATCATTTATCAGAATGTGCAGCACAAACATGAATACTGAGCTCCTTGACACAAACGAAACTATTGAGAGATACATTTCATAACTCAGAAGAAAGAGTTGGATAATTTATAACAGATTTGATACTGTTGAGGCAAACGTACAGTTTTAGAGGACTTGTGATATTCCTAATTCTGGAGATCAGATTGAACTGGGAATAAGAGCTCCAAATGGAGGGAGGAGGAGATGTGAGGAATTCTTTATTCAAACTCCAGGACAAAAAGAGAGAACATTTACAGGATTTCAGACCACAAATAAACCCAACTGCAGGTTCCGGAAGGAAGAGAAGACAAAATGGACACAATTAGAAAAATCTCTCCAGAGGAATCTGCAGACTCAAATAGAAGGAATTTGCAAAACCAGTGTGGAGGGCTCAATCAAAACAGACACAAAACAGAAAAATAGAATTCTAAGCTCTATCTGTTGCCTTTGGAAAGGTTACACATATTTTTGAGAAACAGAAGCAGAAAGGTACTAAAAATATCAAATTTTACCATGGTCTTGTTGAAGAGGCATTTGCACCCTGTGGGTCCACAATGAGGTTTTTTCTGATTAGTTGAGCATAGCAGGGAAGTTTCATGCAATAGCTGAAATCATCTGAAGAGAAGACATACTTGCACACCACACAAGTAACCACAGATTTGGCTGAGGATTTGTAGGTTTATAGGAGCTTGACTTAAGGATAAAGGAAAATCTTGAAAAGATATGGTTTGTATTTTTTCCAGGGAAACAGCATATTGATTCAAGGGCTGAAAACACAGCAAATGCTCAGGCTCATTATGAGAGCTTAGGCTCTAAGACAGAAGCCTATGAGGGTAGAAAATCAATTCTACCATGTCTTTAATAGTATTGGAAAGCTGTCAACAGAATACAAGATAAGGATGATGCCCATTCCCTAGCAGTGTTCACAGCTGGGTTGGATAAGGGTCCAAGCAATCTTGTGGAAGATGTCCCTGCCCAGGCCAAGAAGGCTGGATGAGAAGACCAACACAAACCATTCTATGATGAAACTCAGTTGCCCCATCACAAGTGCCTCTAGGATTGTCCCTGCAGTGCTCAGACACAGATACCAACAAATGGAACAAACACCTGAGACTGACATACCCATGGCCAAGAAAACCACAGGTGCTTTTGTCTGCCAGTACTAAAGTACAAGATGAAGTTTGTCAAAAATAATGCTAGATATGGGCACCTTGTTTAAATGAATTACAGCCTTTTATAATCCCTTTAAGAACACCAAAAGAACTTCTTGCTCTAGGTGATACTTTAATAAGCAATTGATATGAAACTTGGGAAAAAAACAATATGATAATATATCCCGTTACGATAATTCAAGAAATTGCAGATCTGTGTAAAATGTTCATCCATATCAGAAATATTCATGCACTGAATGACTATTTCCACTATAAAGAAACAACACTATTAGAGAATGCTAAAATCTCCATCTTTACCTGTGCATATAAACATGTAAAATGCTTCACATATTAAATTCTGAACTTGGCATACCAGATGTGCTAATGATATATAATGTGTCACAATATGAATTGTTCTGAGTTTAAGTACATTGAAAAGATGTGTGCACATTACCTTGAACCCAGATCATCCACAATCTATATCTTTTTGTGGAAGAAGCTATCAAAATTTCTTTAAAGGATGCTTTTAAGAAAAGAACCTTGGCATGCTGAAATTGAAAAGCAATGTCTGATTCTGGACCTCTGAAGTACAAGACATGTGGAGACAGATGTCTTGCCTCTTCCCAAAGAGGAAGCAATTTGCTTCAAAACAGATTCATAAAAAAAGGTGGAGGTGGAACTGAGATTCAGGAGCTCTTGATTAAGTTCTTGTCTTTAAGCTCCAAGCTCACTTCTCAGAGGCAAAAAATATAGATCAATTAAGGTCATTGTTTATTTTAGATTTTTTTTTTCCTGAGTTTAATATTTGGTTAAATAGAGCAGTAAGAGAATTCATTGCATTGAAAGTTTAAGATCATTGTTTGCTTGTGTTTATCTGAAGAAGATCACTGTCCTGAGACCCACTCAAAAATAATAAATAATTTATATACATTCCCTTTATTAATTTATACCTCAGGAGAATGAACTTCAGCACTCAAGTAAAGCAGCTGCACATCACATTAAGGATTTCTTGTTTAATCATTCCCAAGGACTACAATACACTATCAGACCACTTGGTCCCCACTCTGCAGCATCTGACAGTGAGCAGTCAGATACTCATTTGGGAGAAGGATGAGAAATTCTTGATAGGCAGTGGGGCCTAGTCCTTTCCCATTCTTGTGTCTGCTGGTGGCAGGCTCAAACAACGAGGCATGAAATTTCACATTATTTCCCTCAATAATGGCTCTGGAGATTTTTGATGCATACATATAAAAGATGCAATCTCTTTTTCTGTTTACTTTATTTGGCTTTTACTTATTACTGTGGCCATTTTCTCTTGTACGTTATATTACAAATTATGTTTTTTATATTAAAAATTACGTTTTTTATATTAAAAATTACTTGTGTTGTTTCACAATTTTCAGTTCTTAATTATACAAAGTAGCTTATTTCATGTCAAAAGAAAAAATAATCCAACTTCTTTCTAGAGGTTTTGGATCCTTTCATTCATTTCACTTCCATCTCATCTCTAAATGAAAAATCTCAATTCATTCAATCCCTATTCATATCAGAATGTTTCACCTCATTCAGCAATATGATACTGCATGTGCAATAAAATGGCCCAACCTGAGAAGTATTAAAATAGGCTTCACCAACTGATTGATGTAAAAGGCTTTTATAAAAACCTTTTTGCTGTTTACCATCCTATTCTTTAGGAATTCTCTGAATCCTTTCAGCTTTTCTTATGACAAATGTGCATGCAGCAGAAGTCTTCATTGTACCTTCTACAATGAAACCATGTCCTTGCCTATTAAAGATGTACCAGCTGTGACATTTAGTTGGTTTTTATTGTGACAAAGATTATAATACTCAGATACATTACACACATTCAGAATACCAAGCTTCAGTTGAAACACTCCCTGGAGAAGGGAAAAGTGGCTGTCAGCAAGAGACCTTATAAAGACCAGGAGCAAATGAAATTACCAAAGGCAGTAGGGAATATATGTGAGGAAACCAAGAAGAAAGCAAGAAACTGATTTAGCAAAATTAAGCTCGAAGTATTTCTTAAACTTATGAGCTACTGGAGGTCTCCATTACATGAGTGGAGAAATCTTTATCCAAAACTTTGAGAAAATAGCACAAAGCCACTTCTGTGTCTGGTCACTGCTCCTGCTGGTGACCTCCTTAAAGGAACCAAGCACTGATTGAGTCAAAAATGTTATGTTGTATGGTATCTGAAAACATGAAATTGTGCTAAAATTATTAAAACAATGATTAGATAAATTTGAATCTGTATTAATGTCTTATGCTCAGCTAGTGAGGTTAAATAAGACAGCAAAACATTTCTAACTGAAGCTGTTCCTTACATGACTGCAAATTTATTATGGCAAAAACTCAGCGGCTTCAGGCAAATGCACGCAACTTTAATTTTACACGTAAGAAAAGTCATTCTAAAAACAAATGGATCACTCACAATTTCAAGTTAAGCACAGTGGTACATCCCTGAAAACCTGGGTCAAAATGTGAAACTCCCACTGAGTTTAAAAAATACACTTGGGCAATCCTGAACAACAGTGTTAGCCTGATAATTTATACTGAAAACAAACAAATGCACTAAAGAGAGCTTATAAATATTAATTTGACATTTTACTGACACAAATAAATAAAAGCTCTAAAGTCAAGTATTAAAATAGTGGCATATGCTTGTGTGCTCTTTATCTTATACATTGTGGGGTTTGGTTAATGCTTTTCCACTTTTTACATTTTCAAACAAATTTTCTCTGCAAAATGTTCTGCATCTTATGGGAAGCAAATCATTAATTTCATTTTTTTTTCATTTCAAAAAGGTGGATGAGAGAAGTGTCTATTTGTCATTTGAAATGCAGATAGAAGTCATGCAGATGCAGATAAAAAGAGTCCCTCCTTGTCATACCAAGTAGCAGAGCTTAATTGTGATGCATCATGAAGAATATGCATTGTTGAGAAACAGGCACATTAATCTTGGGAAATGTCATCAGGCAGATCAAGACACAGTGGTCAATAAAACCCAAATGGCTTTGTCATTCTGGAGGTAAAAAGAAGAGATGACTTAACTACAAATAAGAAAGGGGACCTCTAGCTCAATTTTAATAGCACTTCCCTTTGAGTTTTAGATTCTTCCCCATTGACTTCAGTCAGAAATTATGTGCTGTATTTCTGTAACAATTTCAGAGATTTTTCCATCTAGTTCTTTGTTCAAACATCTTAATCAAGGCCTCCCTCCTTTCACATCCTCTGTAAAATAAAAAACCATCTGAAATTGTTTTTGTTAGAGAGATGACATCCTGACATTGACAGCACCATCATGAGACAACTGTCAGCTACAGCACCACCAGCCTGTGCCTGGACAAATGCTGCGAGCACACCGTGAAGCTGAGGGTGCTTGCCATGAAATGGGGGTCTGCTGACAGGAGACTCCCATGGACAGATTCATCACTGGCTAGAGCTACCTAAGGGAAAAAAGTATTTAAACTGCACCCAAGACAAAACACAGGGTTTCTATATTGATCATATTCTGCTATGAAGAAACAGGGTTTCTGGTTCTGCAATCAACCTTTCAATGTGCATATTTTTTATTTGCCTCATGCTCCTGCTCTTCTCTTTCTTTGGGACAACTACAAACCTCCTGAAAAGAACTTATCTTTCAAGCTGCACAGAATGTCCTCAGTGCTCAGGTTCCATTCTCCCACATCTGGAGAACGAGCACATGAAGGCCCTTGTGAAACCACCTCTGCAGGAACCAGTCCCTCAAAAGTCATCTGCTGTAACCAATTATGCCACAAAGACTTCTTCACCTGTGCACAAAATACATTTTCTACCTTCCTTGGGTCCAACCGAATCCATGGCACACAGCTACCAAATAAATTATATTGTTTATTTTGGTGATACCATTATCACCTAAATGATACTAGGTGACCTCAAACTTGCTAGTTCCTAGGAGATGTCGCCTTGCCTTGCTTATATTACCAATATTATGAAACTGAGATGAACAGGATCGCAGTAAGGGTTGTGGCAGAGGGGGAAAGGAGAAAGACACAGTAGTGCAGACTTGAGATAGTTCTTTAGCTGTGCCTAGAATGAAGCACTGTTTATTATTGTGTCCCTCAGATCACAGACCAGGGCCCTGTTGAGATAGGGGACACAAAAAAAAAACCATCCCCGTTTGAAACAGAAAACATCTGAAGCTCCCAGACAGCCAGGGAATACAAGAATTACCAGTCAGCATGGAAAGGATCTGCTTTGGCACACTATCAGCTTGTCAAGGTTCCTGTAAGGCATCACAGGAAAAAAATGAAAACTTCTAAAATTACTTGAAAGTTGCTTTGTTGCTGTTTCAGAGAGTTCCTTCCACATGTGAGGGTAAGCATGGGAAAGGTGATGAGCTGAAGATGTAGAAACAAGAGGAAGGGATCTGGTATTATCAGCACATCAAAGATGGGAATTGACATTTAAAACAAACAAGAGAAGACAAGCCATGTGGGGATGAGACAAGAAGGTTGTTCAAATTGAACACAAGATGATGTTGTATAAACAGAGTAACTAATGGAACAATGCAGGAAGGAGGTGATGCTGTCAATGTACTGGGGATAGGACAATGCCTCTGTGTGTAAATTTTGAATTAATTTAAATGGGAGAAGACTGGAAAAGAGAATATTGCTTTGAGTGAGATGCCAGGGATAAAAGCCTGGGTAAGACTTTCAGCGATGTTACAGGCACAAAAAGTCCACATCCTGAAATGCAGGTATGCAGAAGGATTTGTGAGATCTGACCAAACTGGGTGCAAGAAAGCTCACCTTCATGATTTTGGCCTCAAAAAGAGACCAAAAGTGACAGCAATGGAAAATATTCTTCTCAGCCTGGAGAAAAGGAGGCTCACTGGGGACATTATCACTCTCTACAACCACCTGAAAGGACTCTGTAGCCAGGCAGGAGTCAATTGCACAAAAAGATGTTGCCTCATGTTGCAGTGGAGGTTTAGACTAGATAATAGGAAAAAAATTATTCACTGAAAAGTTGGTCAGTCAATGGAACAGGTGGCCCAGGGAAGTGGTGGAATCACCATACCTGGAAGTGTTCAAAAGACCAGTAGACGTGGCACTTGGGGATATGGTTTTACAGTGGGTTCGGCAGTGCTGAGTTAATGGTTTGACTCGATGACCTTAGAGGTCATTTCCTAACAGTTTTATGGTTCTATGACTCTATCTGTTATTGAGAGTCATGTGTTAGAGGTGGCTAAAACTCATCTACAGATGCCAGATCTGTCAGAAAAGCAACTCCTGACCATTTTTTGGACAGAATAAAAATGACCTGGATTATCCAAACAAGTCTGTGCCCCATCAACACAGACATGGTAAGAAAAATTTGTATTTGCGGACAACAGTACCAAGAAAAAAGTTAAAAAGGTGTAAAGAAAAATCAAGGGCAGGTCTTTGTGGCATTCTCATAGAAAGATAGAGAAGGGTCAGAAGATGACAAAATGTGATTCAAAATGGGACAAAAATGTGACAAATGTCATTCCAAATAAGACAAGATCACAAAAAAAAAAAAAAAATATTCAAAAGATGTTGAAATCCCTAAAGAGGAAGAACATCCTGGGAAAAGGATATGGTCAATGGCATCAAAAGCAGCTGAAGGTCAATGAGGGCAGAGGCACATACAGAGAGAGACTTGGCTTGGTGTGAGCCCCTGCAGCCTTTGTTGAAGCCAGGGAAGAGATGACAGTTGGACTGAAGAAAGTCTAAATCGGAATCAGAAGAGAAAGTTTTATTTTAAGAAAAAATCTCTCACTTCATCTGTTCTGTATTCTTTCATATTTTTGGCTTTGTGCACTTACAATTTCCTACTTATGTAACTCCTAGGAAGTGTGCAGATGGAGAAGAATTATTGGGATTATGGTCCTAAGGCTGGATAAGTGCTACTGGACAGTTGCCATATGCCCACACTTGCTGGGACTCCTTATATAAACACTGTGGTCAAAGTGGCCCTCCCCCTCCCCTCCAGGGAGCACACCCCCAAGGTAAGGCTCATCTTCATCAAGAGGAACATTGAGAGCTTCACTTGTTCAGTGCTTCTGCACTATGAAGTCAGGAAAGAAAAGCTGGCAATGTTTTCTGCTCATGTGGCAGCACCCTGCTCTCCACTCTGGAGCTCCCTGGTTCAATCTGCAAGGTGCCATTCAAAGCCAGAGGCTGCCACAGTTGCAGTGCTGTTGCTTTGTGCTGCATTGCCTCAGTGGATAAAGATTTCATTTTCTAGAGCTGTGGAAATGACACCTTTTAGGAGAAATCAGCTCTAAAAGCTAAATAGTTGTGCTCACACCTAACTTAATTTGAAAGATTATTCTCTTATTTGTCTATTACTCCCACTTCCTTAATGGATTCCTTTAGTGTTTATGGGCTTTATGTTAATTGAACATACTCAGGATCACAATTTCAGCAAATTATTTAGTGAGAAGGTAGAGAAATCTTTACCTATTTCAACAAATGAAAAGAGCTTCAGTTACAGTGAAATAAAGAACACACCCTCATTAAACTAACATTTAACCTAATGTCCCAATGGGTGCAGCTCCCATTAAAATCATTTCAATGAAAAGAGCTGCAAGCTCTGGACCAGTTAATGATGGATGCTAATTAGCAGCAGTTGAACAGAAGAAGCCATCTTAACTAAACAGACAAATCTCTACACTAAAAAAGCCATCAAACTCCCACTTATAATGAGGTTAATTTAAACCCACTGTTGAACAAAACCAGGCCTGCAGCTTGAAGGAGATACTCATCTCCCTTCTCCTAACTGCAACAGGAAAAATGTGTTGAAAACTTCCAGTTGTAGAGTGACTGTTGGGGCCAAATTCTTCTGTCCTGGGCAAAAGTCACCCTCACTCAATTACTCCAGGGTTAGGCTACACTGCTAGGGAAAAGCCACCACAGAACACCACAGATTCAGGCTCTACTTTATGTCAGAGAAACCAAAATCCTCACTGAAGACTGCAGCTACAGTGGTGTTGTGTCACACAGAACACCTGCTCTTGTTCTGCAACTTTCAGCTATGCTACAACATCACTTTTCTCCAAAAAGAAACCTCAAGAGCTATATTAGACATAATATTACAAAATTAGCTTTATTAAACTACATGTTCCCTATCTAAGTTTTCATTTTTCCCCTAAAACATGACCATTTTCTCTAACCCTTTGGGTTTCTCCTTGTCCATTTTATTCCAGTTTTCACTCCATCTCAGGCTAACCCAGCAAAATTCTGCAAAACCTCATGGGCTGCAGTTAGTGACTGGTGCGGAGTCACTTCATATATTTCTTCAGCTCTTTCATCTTTGTCCTTCACTTTGTTTTTCTCAACTCTGTACCTCTGGTTTTAAAGTCAGCCCTGAAACTCAGCACACAGTCTGAGTGAGGGGCCCTGCTGCATCCCTTCCATACTAACTCCAGTTGTAAAGGCTCTAGGAGTAACAGGGTCAGCGGTGCCAACAAGGTCCAGTTCAAGATGCAGTCATCATCCTCACACCTGACCCTTAGCAAAACATTCCACTAACAGCACATGGAAACAACTAGAGCTCAGTTACCTCTCTCAAAGTGTTTTCAGCTAAGCAGGACCACTGAAACAAAAAAATGCTGGCATTATAATTGGCAGATATGATTCACCATAAAAAATCTGCACTACAAAGAAGAAGAGTTGTTGACTGATTTTCTCCCTAAGACAATTTTTCTGAGTATCGTCATGGCTTTTAAAGGGACGTTGATCCATTCCTGACAGCAGAGAGAATTAGGATTAATGATTACTACAGGCAGACCTCCAGTGAGAAGATTTTCTATATTTGTCAGATTTATCTTGGCTCACTGTTTCTTGGCATTACTCCATTTTTCAGAGGCAAGAAGGGTGGACTGTTTTTCTTTATAGGATTTGCAAACACAAACATGGGAAGGTAGGAGCTTCCTAATATTGTCTGAAAAGACTTCAGCTGTGAAGCAATCCACAGCATCACCTCATTAATGTTAAATCTAAATCATTTTTTGGACTCTCCACTGACACTTTGCCTCGCTGAAAACAGGTAGCTCAGCTAAAGTGAACAATATTTTGCTTGTTCACAGCTACATTCAGAACTAGCAATTGCCTGTCATAGAAAGATAAAGCTAATGCCAGATGTTACTAATGCAACAGAAAATAAAGTTCTATTAAGAAAAAAAAAAATAACAGCTCATTTGGGAAAAATCTACAGAAGATGTAAGAAGTCAGATTCTCAGATGCTGGGAACTAACACAATCAGTTTGCATCAGCAAAGAGTCTGGCCCCAAATTTCTTTTTCAGGGGTTCAAATTGAAAAACCAAATTAGAAAAAGATAACTTAGAAGAGGAATGAAAATCTAATGAGAAATTTATATCAAAGGTTAATAAATTTTACCAGAGGTTATTCCTGTCTTAAAGAAGGTCTCCAAACATTTAAACAAATTTTAAAGAAGTCTTAGAAGTACCTGAACATGGCTTTTACCTTTTTTAATAGCTTACTTTGTACCTACTCAGGGATCTGTACAATTGAGTATGTTTCATACTGGGAGCAGGGAATTGGAAGAACTGTGCTTCCACTTGATGACAGCAGGTAGGGGCCAACAACAAAAAGCCTTTTTAAATGAAATAAAAAAAGAAATAAAGCACTGGGATCCCTGCTTGTGAAATTCATGCTTATGATCAGTTAGAATTAAATGATGGTTTTTGTTAGAAAATGAAAGAGGGTTTTCTATAAATGTAAATTGTTATTTTTCCCTAGACATTCCTAGACAGATTACAGAAATAGCTTTTAAGCTAATAAATCAGAAACCTTCTCAATACAAGTGAGTTTAGCTTCCCTGTGCTCCTGAGAATATCAAGTCAAAGACAGCTGCCTAATTTATATTTTCTAAGTAGAAGATAAAGCTAATTGTTTTTAAGTGGAACAATAATTGCCATCAGAAATTAATTCCTTCAGTAGACAAAATCCCAGACACGATTTAGAAAAGAGAGATGTTTCAGTCTTCTATTGATTTGTGGATGATCTGATTTGATCTGCAGTGAGGACTAACCAGCAGTGTGCTTGATTACAAATGCCTAGCAAATCAGGTGGGCAGTTTTCTCACAGGGAAAAACCTGCAAGTCCTTCTTGGAAGGCTAAATAGAAAACAAACTGCGAGCAGAACGAATAATTAATACTGGTAGAAACAACAGAGGGAAACAAAACAAAAAAAAAAACCCAAAAAAAAAAGAAATAGAAAACAGAAAAAACACCAAAAAAAACCCTAAAAACAGCTTAGATTAAAGGTCAAAAATGGACTGGCAGGAGACCAGAGTGCAGACTGGATACACCTCCTGTTCCTTGAAGGACTCCAAGGAGCTGGCGTGCCACACAGCGCTGCCCAGAGCCATGAGAGGACAAGGACAAGCAGACCTCAGAGTCATTCAGGTCTCCCCACCCAGCTTCCCCTGCTGCCACTGGACACCACAAAGCCCTCTAAATACCACAGATAACCTAGAGAGTCATGCTGGAAGTTCTCAAACCCAACTGCTCTTTGCACACCTCTGCTCTTTGTGCACCTCTGTTGAGATCTTGGCTCTTTTCTCATCATTCCACTGTGTTTGCATATTCACTTGTGTAAAGCTAACATAAGCTCTGTCTCTTCACTGGATGGACTCCAAACTTTTCTGTTGCCTGTATGGAAAAGCCCTCACATCTAATGCTGCTGTTGTCACCTCATGGCCTGTGCCAGGAGTAAGAAAACCCTTCTTGAAATGACAGTATCATTTTCCTTGGAGCTTAATATACTTCAGATTTCTATTTAATACCATCACAGCCAGTCTCTGCCTGAAAGATGTGGTTATTATTGAAACTGCAAGAGCCCCCAAAATCCATTTTCAACAACAAAGCTACCTCCTGACAGACTCGTGTTCTGCTCACACCTGTTATTGACACAGAAAAACCCACACATTTGAAACCTCCCCCAGTTGTTCCATTTCCAAACCATTTGAGGACCACTACAACTTTTCAGTACTCTGTTGTTCCACCCAGAGAGCCTCCTCAGCTTGCTCTGCTCCTGATACAATTTAATAATGAAAGCTTACAATCTGTCTCCTTTACGTCAGCAACACTACTCAAATGACTGCAGTATGCGGAAAATCATTTTCATTCTGTCTCCAGCCCACACACTTATCAGGGAAGGCTGAGGACCTCCGTTTGTAAGGACATAAAGATGATTTAACAGAGAACCAAGTCACTATAGCAACACAGGTTAAAAATGAGAAATTTTATTTTGTGGTGAGAACGGAAAATGATTTTTTATTTAAAAAATTTTTATTAAAAACATACAGGTCTCAGCCTGTAAGTTTGTGTCTTTTAAACACACAAAAGGTACCATCTGGGGATACTCACATTGTCATTTCATAGTACATATTTCTGGTTTCTTAGGTTTTTTCCTACATTGCCTTCCCATTTGCAAACCTTTTGTTTGCACTCACAAAAACAAGCATCCTGCCTTCCTTTTCATATGAAACTTAACAATTTTTTGCTATCTCCTCGGACTCCATTAGCTGGAGAAGAATTTACACAAAAACTCATGATATTTGAAAGCCTTACACTCCACACTCCCTTTTAAGCCTATGTCACAGCAAGATCAGAGGCCAGCCTGCTCAGGTTTTCTGCCTTAAAACCTACCATCAAGCTGTCAATGTATCCACATGGTTCTCCTCCAAATTCTACAGTCACTGAGGAGAGTATTTCAGCCACGTTGTCTTTGCATTTCTCTGACCACTGCTGCTATTGATTAAAGCCACTCACAGAGCTGCTGTCAGCCTGGGGAGCTCACACACAGCTGCTTCCAGTCAGCTGCACACATTCCTGGTCAGGGAGGTATGGAAAGGAGCTGGAACCCCAGCCACCTGTTACAACATGTTTTAATAAGTAAGGTTGACTGTATTTTCTACAGAAATAGAAATTCTTGGTTATGGTTTATCATCAGAACATTCCTGGAATTTAGTAGGGAGCATTCTGTTGCTTCTCTAGGCAGACCTGATAGACAGAGCTCATCTGTCATGGACAGAAGGGATGAGCAATGGAAAAAGTGTGAAAAGTTAAGCTTGAGATCAACTTCAGTTTAATAGCCTCAAGTGCAAAAAGCTTTTGTGACACTGAAAAAAACAAGAGTATTTCTTTCTCTCAGTGCCCCGTATGGAAAATGGTGACCTTACCACTTGGCAGATGCACAAGTGCCCAGTGAGGACCTGGACATTAGTATGGACAGCACTGGCAGCTCCTTACCACAGAGGGAAGGAACATCTTCTCCCTGATGTTTTAGATGCAAGGCTATATTCATTTCCAATGCTCAGATAAACATCAAAGCCAATTTCCCTGCTGCCTCTGACTACTCTTAGAATATAACTTGAGATAAAAACTCAGTTATTGAAATTCAGAGAATAAGGCTAAATTTTGACTGTGAGTCAGCCAAATTGATTTCCAGACTGATCAGTATTCATGCATAATTAAAGCTGGGCTTTTCTTTCAAGCAGTTCACACATTTACCAATTACCAGTATTACAGGAGTAAGAATCACTTTTACTGGAAAACACCTCCAGAGTAATCCAAACACTTTGTCTTTGGGTGCATACACCCTGAGAGACAGACAAGCACTTTGAGCAAGAACATCACCAATGGAAGCCAGCCTACAATTCCCCTCACTCTGTTGTTCTACATTTTGGGGATGTTCCCCATCTGATTCACCTCCATTTGAGTGGAACTATGAACTCCTTTGTAGAAATGCAGGAAATTTACTTGCCAATAGCCTTCTATAAGGTGACTTTGAAGATGCCAATGCTGGAGGAAAATACAGTTTTGGTGCATTTCTCCGCGTTACATCAGTATGTCATTTTTCTCTTTGACTGGACAAGTGACTATTCTGTCATATCAAAACTTACACATGACATTCCAGCAAAATAGTACATATGTAAGGAGATCCCAGCACATTTCTATCTCTCCAGTTTTGTGTCTTGGAAAAAAAAAACAGGAAAGCACACAAGCAAGAGCACAATATTGCTTTCTGCCAAAACCAAAGATTTAAGACCCTCAACTATTCACAGTTCCTTTACCAACTTACTCTGTTCTTGCTGTAACTGCTCAACTAAAGCTTCACCCATAAATGCAGGCAGGAAGTATGGAAAAACAATCCCTAAATGTCATGACTGATTAAAATCATATTACAAAAAGTGTGTTTCAGAGTTAGTTTTACGTCTGCTTAGTATTCTATTTTTAATACAGTTAGAAAGTAAATTAAGCCACTTACAGTGAACCAAAACTTCCCTTGTTTCCATGGAAATGGTTAGAAGGCTGATCTGAAGTTAACCAGACTGGTAAATACAAATGCTTGTTACCAGCCAGCTTAATCCCCACGGCTGCCTCTCGTGCGCACCATCACACCCAGGAACCTTTCACACTGCGAAACGCTCCTTACAGACAGCTGATTCCTAATCCACTGCACAGGCAGAGCAGGACGCTCTCAAACACGTGTCACACTGACAGGGGCAGGGGCCACCAAGACTGCACACTCACGAGCTAAAAACTGAGTCAACAATAGACCTTTTTAATATTCCACAATTCAAAGGATGAGCTGGTGCTTTTTTATTTTAATTCTCTGTCATTCCCAACTTTTCATCTAACACTGCAATTTTACACTGGTGTAACACTTGTATGCAGTGAAATTACTTCTGCCTTATCCCAGGGTAAGCAATATCAGAATGAGATCATTTGTGCTTTATTTGTTGGAGGGAAATGATGGATCACTGTTCAAATATTAATAGTGACATTTGCTATAGGAAGATTGTATATAATACATCAGTAATGCACAGCAAGAGTATTGCCTGTGGGTGTGGTTGCAGGGGAAGTGTGAAGGTGTCTTCAGCGGTTTTTTAAGAAAAATGGAAGATATATGAATAATGCTACAAAACAACTAATAAAATTCAGTCATTTGTGCCTGTGTGAATTTACAAACTTTATGCACATATCAATTTTTTGGCCTGTTTAAGGCAGAAACCTGGCAAAACAGAAAATGAGATGCCATTTTTGCTTGGCCAAAGTTTGAGTTCAAGCTGACCTGAAAGCTTGCTGCTACCCAAAGGAGTGGATAGTGCTCCTCCATCCTGTCTTTCCATACCCTTCTTCTCACTCACATCAGACACCTCTTCCAGCTTCATTCCTTGCACCAGCTTTCATGCTTGTCAGGCATTTTTCTGAGGTACTTAAATTCATTCATTTGTCAGAAAATTATATACTTTGGTGGGGGAAGTTACTTTTCCTCTAGCTCAGCAAGTCAAATAACCCCAGCAAGGGATCAACAAAGGCAAAAGTCAACATGTATAGCCAGAGATGACTGCAAAGAGCCTCAGCTGTGTACCTGAAATGTACCTCAACTCATTAAAGCCCTTATCACACAAAGAATCATAGAATTTCTTGAGTTGGAAGGGACTTACAAGGATTTTCAGAGTTCAGCTCCTGGCTCTGCACAGGACAGCCTTAAGAATCACACCATGTTCCTTAAGGTGTTGTCCAAACACTTCATGAACTCTGTCAGGCTTGGTGCTGTGACCACTTCCCTGGGGAGCCTGTTTCAGTGCCCAAACACCCTCTGGGTGAAGAACCTTTTTCTAATATCCAGCCCAAACCTCCCCTGGCACAGGTTCAGGCCATCCCCTTGGCTCCTGCCACTGGTCACCAAAGAGATCAGTGCCTGTCCCTCCTCTTCTCCTAATGGGGAAGTTGCAGACTGCCATGAAGTCTTCCCTCAGTCTCCTCCAGGCTGAGCAGATCAAACCACCCCAGCCACTCCTCAGGCTTCCCCTAAAGGCCCTCCACCATCTTCATGGCCATTTTCTGGATGCTCTCTAATACTTCATAAATGATTATTTAAGTTATTATCTGTTTAAGTAAGATACCTTTCTGTACACACAGATAAACATATGCTTCCATCTAAAAGGCTGAAAAACCCAAAACAAGCCCAAAGCATGATGGACAGTGACTGGTTTCACAGTTACCCTGTGCCCAGCTCAAACAGAATTAGCATCCACAATATTTGTCTCACCAAACAATAAGGAAAAGTAGCGGCAAAAATCCTCAGTTAAGCTGTGGAGTAGATGTCAATCCACCACTCTGCTGCAGCACTATGTCTGGCTCCAAGGAATATAAAATACAGTAAACAACAGACAAAGGGGAAGGGGGCTAGTGGTGATGTAACAGAGATCCAAGAAAATAAATGTTTGTATGTACAAGCCCTGGAAGCAGGTAAAAGAGCTATTAGCCAGTGGTATTCAAGCCAATATGAATAATACTGGAGAGAATGGCTTATCAAGTGTTTTCAGGAGGACAAAAATGCAGTATCTTTGACACATAATAGTTACTCTGATATTTCTGATGTGTCAAATAAGGTCAAAACTTTTAACATTTGTCAAGATGGAAAACAACAGCAAAACTTGAACTATTTTTTTATCATGACTTGAGTCAGAACAGAGCTCTCTGAGCCCAGACAGAACCCAGCCCTGACAGCAGCTGCACAAGAAACAGCTGGCAAAGACCTGCTCATGCCTGAGCAGTCTCATCACCTCAGATTTTCAGGGTCTCAAGTCTTCCTTTGAACAGATTATTTATTTCCTTGGAAATAAAAAAAAAATTAAAAAAACAAAACACAAACCAACAAAACACAAACAGAAACTGAAAGTAATTTCTTTCCCAGTCAAACTGTCCTTCTGAACAGCATAAACAGCAGAAATGCTCATCTTCCTGGCATACTGTATCTGCTACTCTATGCCAAATAAAACTGGTCTTTTTCAAATACTTGCCAGAAAAAAAACAAGCATAAAAGACAAGAAAAGGCATTTCATTTTAAAAAAATATGAAATGTCATACTTTTTTAAAAAAACATGTATAAATCAGTGTTGCTGATTAATTCTGGGAAAATAGAGGTACTGAGTGAATCAGAAACCTTTAACAAAACTGAAGGTTTTCCCTGAAGCCCAAAGGACAGTTTGAAGTTTGGCTTGCTGAAGCAAGCTGCCTCACAAGGACAGACTAAAAGATTCTGGTTTTTCAGCCTTGAAAATAAAAGGTTAAATGAGACCCCCAGTGCTGCCTCCCACAACTAAATTGAAGGGCCTGAAGAGGGAAGACCAAGACTTCTCTCAGACAGCAATACTGAGAGCACTACAGGCACCACAGGAAATGCTTTCTCAATGCAATCAACATGACAGCAGCCAAATATTCCAAAAGGAGACCCAAGAAGCTGCAAAATCCCCAGCTACTAAGATCCTGAGCAGCCTGATCTAAGCTGGTCCTGCTTTGAGAAAGAGTCCTTCAAAGGTCTCTTCCAACCTAAACTATTGTGTGGTTCTACCTCATCAAAGTGGGCAGAGAAGAGCATGTCCTCTTCTTCCCAGCAGTTTCCAGAGCAGTACATGTGTTTGGAAACCACCTGTGTTTTACCACAGCTTTCTAGGAAGATATGCCTGGTAAAACATTCCTAGTTTGTCACAGCCCCTTCTTCAGAAGAGGAGATTGCACCACCACAGTCTGAAGTAAATCTTACAAAGCTGAAATTTTGTATTCAGAGTATATCTGAGAGTAGTCTGCACCATTTGCACCAGAGCTTTCAGTGGAAAAAACTATTCAAGTCAATAAAGAGCCTACTTCCTTCCCTGTACCTTAATGAATGCTGTCAAGTCCAACTCTGAAATGCTCCTTAGAAGTCAGGCAACTGGGTGACACAAGTAAGCTGAATGCAGCCTGAAGCTGTGCTTTAACCACATGTCTTATTGCACAAAATTTCACTAGTTTCCCTCCCTGGAAATTTGGTTTCATGGCACAATTAACCTAGTCAACTGCCCCTCTGTAAAAGGGGGAACTTCTGTTTCTATTCTCAGACACAGTCCTATATTTCTGCTGATTTCCTTGTGCCAGCCTTGGCACAAGTTTAACTCTAAGGTGAGATGACACAGATGTCTTTTGTTGGAGCAAAAGTGAATACTTTCCTTGCTATAATTAACTTGCCTACTTGTGTATCCAGAGGGGCAGCAGTGCTGCTGAAAAGCAGGGGGACAGGAGAGGATAACTCTACTGCCAGGTGTTGCCTAGAATCAGGAAGAGAAAAAAACCTTGCAACAGTGTTAGAATAGTAAAGTCAAAAGCAGACCTTTATTTGGAAGCATCCAGGTGTCTTGATGGTGATGAGCACAGCCAGAATCAAATTTCTACAACTCTATGAGGTTAATTAATTAGGATATCTAACAGGTATATCCAATAGGAGATTCAGATGCCCCAGTAACACACCCCTGGGTCAGCCCCTTGGAGCTGGTCTGTGGGGTTCTCTTCCCCACTTCTTATTATGCTTTATTGTAGGTCCCCTACTTGGAAGACTGAACAATATTTCAGGAATGTGTTTAGAAGGTCAGCGTATTGTTCTAAAATCTATGGGAAAAGGGTAGGAAAAGCACTGGATCTACAACAATGCATTATCTACAAAGCTACAAATATATGAAAAGATTTATAAAAAGCTTAGGCATCACAGGGCTTCAGAGATCAGCCGAGTTAGAATTTGAAACTGCAGCTTGTAATGCAAATGCTCTTCAGCGCCAAATAGCGATGTCAGGAGAGGCCCCTCCAAGCAGTGCTGGGGGCTGGCTCAGCAGTGCATTCCCCTGGCAGGCCCATGCCAGAGAGCTGCCAGCAGCTGGCAGCTGGGCAGAAAAACCAAGGGTACAGATCCAATGGAGCAGAAGTACTTTAGAGCCAACTTTCTAGTTTTAGCAGCATTTTGGACCTGTTTAGCCTTATCTGTGTCTCCCTTATCCAGCACTTCCCAGAGAGGTTCCCAACAAAACTGGTTGTACTTTTCATTAGCGTTAACTGCCCGCATCAATATCCTGCTCTAAAGGATGCAAATGGGAGTTTCACCACAGAGTGCAGGGGTGCATGATCCATATAGACTTGTGGGAGCACCAGGAGCCTGCCTGGCTTCTGGCACACAGCCCAGCACTTTGTGTATTCAGAAGAGACCATTAGATGATTTAGCCTGACCTGCTGTGTATCACAGTATGTTATATTTCACCATCTCATCCTTGTGCTCAGTCCAACAAATATGTATCAGGTACAATAAACTGTTATTCTCTGTATATATGCCAGCCTGAATGAATGAGATATTGTTTTCTGAAAAGGTATCAAGTCACTTCCAGTATCCTGCAGCCTGCAGTGTAAGACTTCCTTGAATAACTTCTGAAAGGGAAGGGAAATCTGACAGTGGAGACTGGTAAAAGTTGCTGTTTACAGGACCAATATATTTGATTAAATTGGCATCTTATGGCACGGAAATGTTCAGTTGCCAGTAAGGATGCTGCGATAAATATTTTTTAGAAACCGGGGTACGGGTCATGATTCATGGTGCCTATTTAGATTAATTGCATTTAATTCAAAATGCTTGATTAATATTACTGTTTTATGCATGCAGTAGTGATATCCCCTTCCTGGAAGTACTTATGGGCAGGTTGGATGGGGCTTCAAGCAACCAGGTGGAAGGTATCATGGATGATCTTTAAGGTCCCTTCCAACCCAAACTTCTCTGTGTTTCTAGATATGGTGATGTATGGGGAATTTTAAGATGCCTTACAGCAGAGGTGTCAGGATTACTGTGTTCCTTCTCCAGCCACTATCCATAGCTCACTCATGTCTCACCTTCAGCTGAGACCCCAACACCTGCCCTCTGCCATCCCACAGCTTAGCTCTTGAACGCTGACACAAAGGACAGTGCATGAGTGTCCAAAACATAGCTAATATAGAACTCGGAATTACTGGCTAAATGAGAGCACCTCCACTTAAATAAAATATATGAGCTTTTTCAGGATATGAATCTCACAACTGTTCACTGAAAGCCCATCTCAATCTTTCATTATTTATCTCACTGTGCCTGCAAAATTACAGAAATCAGTAAACCCCCAAGGCAACATTTCTTCCATCAAGAATTACCTACTGTTCATGCATTTTCCTCAGGTGCAAGATTGTAATCATTAGCTATAATATTATAACTCTCTCACAACTTTTTCTGCAATTCATGTATCCAGTCTGGATTTCCAGCACAAAAGATATTGACATACTAAAGGGAATCCAGGAAAGATTGTCAGGATAGTCAGGGGGCTGAAGGACATGGAACAAGGAGAAGTAGCTGTGGCAAACAGATTTGCTTGGTTTAAAGAAAAGGTAGAAGAAATGAGGGAAATCTCACAGCTATCTACAGATACATAATACTGCTGGGAGTGTAAAAGAGATGGAGCCAGGCCCTTCTCGGAGTTAGCAACAGTGGGAATTGCAGGTAACACTTGGCACTGCAGATAATGTAGTGCAGTAGAAACAGCGCTGAGTTATCTAGGAGAGCAGTCACGCTGTTCCGGGCTGGTTTTCACCTCTTTTTCACAGAGGGAGATTGTAGTACGTGATAGGCACTGTACCTCCACACCTAAGGGACACGTACCTGGAACAGCTTGCAAAACACAATGTGGATATGTCCTGTTAAGGGAACTGCCTCCTCAGAGCACCCAGCAGCCGCTCTGGCAGTCACACTCACACCACCTGAGCTGGGACCGAGGCCCCTTCACAGCCACATCCCACACTCACAGTCACACCAGCGTTCCCTACCTGCTTGACCCCGGGGATCCCATAGCAGAGTCTCAGAGGTCCAGATCCCTAAAACAATCTGATCTCGGTGCAATAACTAGGTAACAGAGCACGAAGGAGCCGCGGCTTTGCCCATCCCGCTCTGGGCGCAGGGCGGGCCGGCGCCCCGGAGCTGCCACAGGTGCCCCGTGTTACACACAAGGACGGCTGTTCCCGGCCTCCTGCCTCGGGCTGCTGCCCCCGAGCTCGAAGGGCAGCTGCTCACCGAGATACCTGCGCTGTGTGTGCTCCTCCACACCCCCGGCCGTGTTTAACTCACGGGTAAGACACGCAGTGCACAAACTGCCCGTGAGGGCCCTGAGCCGCTGGACTCGGAACAGAACTGCATCTCACTGCCAGCCTTGTGGTCCGACTGCTCACAGTGCACTGGAACTGTGCTTAAAAACCTGAGTTTCTTTGAAATATGTAACTATTTTTCAGGACATGGAGGCTCCCTTAACAGGGAAGCTCAAAATTTACGATGCCAGAGTGCAAAGGAAGCGCAGCCAGTTAGCTGATGTTAGAAAAGGCCCATTTGAAAGCACAGCAACTTTTACAGGTCTCATGTATTCATTTTTCACAGCAAGGTCTAGAGGCAGAATGAGAATATCATTTTACATGAAAAGAAAAAAAAATAAAAAAAGCAAATTACAGGCACCACATTTTGTTGAACATTCAGTATTCCCACTCACAAAACAAGAGTATATTCTACCTTCAGAATAACTTGAAGCTAATGAATCACAGCTGCTTTATATGCTTCACAAGTAGATTAAGACACAACAGGATGTTCAATAACTATGTTAGAAAAGCAAATTCCTTAAGGTAACTATATCAGTCTAGAGAAAAAAAAAAAAACTGCTTGCCAAAACTGGCTCTGTACCTTCACTATCTTATAATTCCTTTTGATTAACACATTCTCTTACACTGGATTCAAAAACGTAAAAGCAATGTTGATGGCAATTAAATCTCAATCTAAACCCTGCCCTGAGCTGTCTGCATGATTATGTGCTCAGCCTGAATTTACATCCTTTCTTATCAGCTTGCATCAAAGAACTGGTGAAAAAACTCCAGCAGCAGTTACAGAGTTATCTGAAGTACTGACACCTTTTTAGACTGTGCTTGCATTTCAGTCCACGTTGAAAACTAATGCTGTATTTGTTGAGGAAAAAAAAGGAAAAATATGAGTGCATTGCCAAAGTTTTCCAAACATCTTTAACACACACCTCATTTTTTCTACATCAGTGTGGTGCACAGTGTTTTCCAATCTCAATATATTTTTAAATTGAAGTGGAAAAGAAGTATTAGAAAGTACCCAACTTTTTCAAACATTAAGAGGAAAGTATTTGCAGCTTCATATTATCCTATAGAACACTCCTGGATTGTAGGCATAGTATTTCTGACTTCTGAGTTTTACTTCAGCCTTTACACCTCAAAAACTTTTTTTTTTTTAAATACTTCTTGCTATTTTCAAATCACTTTTCCAGCTGCCTTTATACTGACGTCACTGATGTGCATCATGCCTTACTCAGGTTAGGTCAGATCCTGCTCCTGCTCTGGCAACGTAAGTCTGGCACAAGTGACCTCAAGGTTACTATAGACTAGCATGGCTGTAATTTAATACAGAGTTTGGATCCCTGACGCTGTGCCTGAGTTTGGTCAGCCTGGGCATGGCAGCAGATGTGTGGGCCGTCCCCAGAAAGCTGCGCAGTAAGGGGCGAGATGTGTGGATCGGGCTGGCACATTCTACAGCTTTTGGTGTCAAAGGAAGCACCAAGAACAGGGGTGAATAATGGAGAGGAGCCTTTGGTGTGAATCCCAGAGAGCTTTATTCCCCAAGGGTATCAGGGACCAAAGAGCTCCAGGCATGGCTGTCCTCAGGATTTTATAGAACTCAAAATTGATGGTCAGGTACAATCAATCAGCCAAGGGGGACTCCAGGAGGGAGGAGCAATGGGAGGGAATTACAATGTAGGAACCAACAGGGATGAGAGGGTTGAGAGGACCAGTCACATAGTCCAATGGGGCCTCAAGGGTTATGGGGTTGACAGGGAAGGGTCTAGAACAAAGGGCAGGGTTTACAATGATGGACAAGGAAGGGTCTGGAATAAGGGGCAGGGCATACAATGATGGGCGACTGGGAGTTAAGGGTAATTGGACAAGGGGGAGATTGACCTAGACCATTCTAGAAAATAGGGAAGGGTATCAGGATGAGTGACACAGGGGAAAGGTGGGGAGAACTTAGGGAGAAACTTATTCCATTTCAGCAGGGAAAGGTATTTGGGGTCAACCATTTGTACAAATGATTAAACAATTAACAATAAAAACGCACCACCACAGATGCCTTGCTATATTAATATTCCTTTTAAGCACCACTCCTTTAAGGTCTGCACAACTGGGAGATTTAATTGTACGTTACACTTAACTGGAATGCTAAGAATTAGCCCCCACTCTAACATACGCACAGCTTTATTGTAGTTCTTAGCTGGTTTTCCATTAATCATCCCCACAGTTTGCCATGGTAGGCATGCTGTTTGCAATGATGTAAGCTTAGAGAAGATTCAGTGAAGTCTCTGGAGAGGTGTATATGCAAAAAGGACAAGAGAGAGCACCCAGTACATCTGTCAGGCTCATGCACACGCAGGCCCACCTTGCATACTCAATGCAAGGATCTGCTGCTTACTTTACAAGACATTATTAGGGATAATAAATCTGGAGCCTTAGATCCTAAGGAGATGAAAAAGTAGCAAGTGTCTGAATAGTGCACTGTGATGATTAAACAAAGAAAGCTCAAGGTGAAAACTGTAACGGGTCTTACTAATGATCACAGGTAGATACAGATGGAGTGAGGAGCAGGACAATAGGTGCCTTCCTTCTCTCATATGTTAGAAACATAGAATTGTTAAAGTTAGAAAATACCCTTAATACCATTAAGTTCAACCATTAGCTTAAGACTACCAAATCAATCACTTAAGCCACATGCCTAAGTGCCACATCTACATACCTTTTAAATACCTCCAAAGATGGTGACTCCGCTGCTTCCCTGGGTAGCCTGTTCACCAAAAGGATTGTGCTTGACAGTCCTTTTGGTGAAGACATTTTTCCTAACATCTAATCTAAACCTCCCCAGACACAATCTGAGGCCATTTTCTCATTTTCCTGTCACTTGATATCTGTGAGACCAAATCCCACCTGGCTACAACCTCCTTTCAATCAGTTGTAGAGAGTTAAAACCCCTTAGCAGAGATGGTCAGAAACTGTGATGGATATCACTTGCTCACACCCTTCAGTTACATAATTAAGCAGTAGTGCAAACTCTACGGAGTAATCATATCTGCAGCTTATATACTCCATCCATATGTATGTCCTGCCATTCCTCCAGCAGCTGCAACCTGGAGGTAGGAATCACATCAGCATCCTACCTGCACCTGAGGGGATCATGAATTAGGGCCCTTGGGACTACTTTGATCCACAGGGAATGCCATGCAATCCTAGGGTTGCATTCTCATCATGACAGTTTAATGGTGCACAGAAATAAACATTCATCACTTCACCACACTCTTAACAGCAGCGTGGGTGCTCACAGATGACAGAAGAAAATGTTTTTCAGAGGCAGAAAAAAATTGAAATAATAAAGGAAAAACATTGCAAAAACAAATAGGCAATTAAAACTTATTTCTTAAATATGACATGCCTTTAACTGAGCCCTGCCATAATAAAACCATTAAAACCCCATGAAGTGGGCTGTGGAAACTTCTACCAGATAGATATGTAATTTCATTGACAAAAAAAACAAGACTCAAAAGATGAATGAGCCTGACATCTATAAGATTTGTAAAGTCCTTTCAAGTTTATTGATTGAATAAAGTTTATTGTACTTTGTGAAAAGCTAAATATTAATGCCAAAGTCTATGGACACTACTCCCACTTCTATTTCTGTTTAATGGAATGCTCAGAGAGATAACCAGGAAATTAATTTCTCAGATGCTAGTAATGGAGGAATTGACAATTTTCATTAGAAAAAAAAAATAATGTCTGGAAATGCTGTGACTTAATCTCAGTAGCCATCCCAGTATCTTCTCCATCCCCTCCCATTGTTTTCTATCCTTTCCTTTTCCAAGGGGGATGACAGGCCTGGCAGTTAAAAGACTTGGAGGGATATATGTAGGAAACCATCAGGACAGGCTTTCTGGAAGCACTAACATGAGCTCATTGCTCCAATTCCTTCTTCTCTAGCCCTCTGCACACAGCTATCCATGACTGCCATGTCACCCTCAGATATCCTCTGCATTGTACATTTGACATTAAATCAGTTGCACATTGCAGTCCTATTGGTGAAAATCCTCCCACTTTGTTCAGATGACATTTCAGATACAGATATGGTTATGACACGATTCCAGAGTGGAAAGTAATTGATTGATCCATTGTTTGATGAATTTATATACACTGATACATTATGGCAGGAAACATCCAGAAGCAAGCTTTAACATCTAGTTTATATACCAAATCAAATATATATGTGTATATATAAACATATATGTGCAATGTATCTAATTGATAAAGGTTAAGAAATGGCACAGAAATGCCTTCAACAGGAAAGCAAAAAGATGAGAGCTAAAAGGTACCAATTTACTTGTCAACCAGGGAAGCAGCAAAGAAAAGAGTTGCAAAAGGAAGCTGAAGTCAGGAGGACACGTAAAAGTACCTGCTAAAACATAGTCCTATTTTTCAAGTCTTTTAATACAAAATGAAGCATTATATTTGTTCACTTCTGCAGAATTTGCACATTTCTGTGATTTTTTTAATGTGTCTCACCATATACCATCATAAAGGGCTATCAATTCATCAATTCATTAGTTTGAGTTCTCGCTCAAGACCACCAATCCTCTCCCTCATTAAAACAGCTGAAGCCGGAAAGGGAGCTGCCATTCTCTAGAGTCCACCAGGAGAGAGCACAGGGGGTCACTGCTGCCTTTCACATCGAATCAGGGCCACAGGCACAAGAGATGCACAGAGGAAAGTGAGTGGAGTCATGGTTAGGAGACGGGAGAAAAGACTGTGAAGGATGAGGAAGTGGTAAAGGGCAGCAGGCTGTGCTGATGAGGCTGGGAGACAGATGAGCTCAGAGGAAAACCATTTAACCCTGGAAGCAGATAAATGGATTTCCTGCCAGTGGCCATGAGGAAGGAGGAAAGTGGCTGCATCACTGTAGTGGGTTAGGTGTGGCCCTTAAAATTTTACACTCTACTGGGACAGGCAGAATCTCCTCTAAAATTGTAGAAACCAGAACTGAAAAATAAAAGACTAGACACATTTGTGATATTAGAACATCAAGGAGTGCTGGGGATCTGACTCATATTTTGAACACATAATGATGGCAATATTGTGACACTAACAGCTTCAATTTACTATAACAGAATTCTCACGGTATGTGTGATGGGAGAACACAGCTGCAAACATTTTCATGGGGAGTGTTAGATGTTTAGTTATCATTTAGGCTTGGTTTATGGGCTCAGTCTTCTTTCAGATTAAGAAAATGGGAAGGGAAAAAAAAAAAACATTTACTTGATGATTGTGTACCCAGGCATTATTGGAATCCATAATAAAAGGTATTATTAATCACTTTTATTACTGACCAACATTTTCAAATCAGAGCCTGGAGCAAGATCCCAATCCATATTAAGAGGGTTTAAGCATATGCAGTCCAATATGATATATTTTCCATTGATTTTTCCATAAGCAGCCATAAAACATTTAAATTACTTCCCCAAAATTTGATCAAAATTAAAAAGAAGATCCAGTGCTGGATGTAGAAATATTTATTCAGTCGGGTATTAAAAACTAAGCAGAAAGATCTTCTGCTTCAAGGTTTGGTTTCAACACAGTTCCCAGCTTCTCCAAAAACCATATAATTTAGGATCTTCAGGGGAAATACCTTATGGTGTGGAGCTATGGATGGAATTTAAATTGAAAGTATTTATGTCCTGTTCTATTTCATGCCAATGTTTAGTGTTACTCCATAAAGCAAACCCTAACAAAGATACAAATCTGTCAGCATTGCATAAGTTGTATCAATCCATTGGTCTTTACATAGATGCTGCTGCTGAAGGATCCCTAGCAATGTCACTCTTCCCATGATAATCTGTGCACCTTGGACACAACATAATAAGCAATTTGTATCCAAAACTTCTCTACCAGCAACAGACAAAACAAGATATCTCTAAAATAATATACAGCTCTTGTGGAGCCCGAAGGATGATAAAGAAAAGGAAAGAAAAAGCTGGGAACTAGCAGCCCCTGAATGCAAAGGCTGTAGGAAGCCAAGGTTGTCCTGCCCACTGCTTTGACATCTGTAATCCTGACTGAACCCTTTTGGCACTTTGGACACAGGGATGCCATTAATAATACCTTTCAAGTCATTCCTTCTGTTACCTCTTCTTTATAGCTCCCATTTATTAAATTACTGCTTATCGCTTTTTATAGCTATTTTCAAAACAAGGGAACACAGATAGGATTTATCAAAGTAAAAAATAGCTCATGGGTCAGCTGCCCCAGGCTATGTTGCAAACTAAAGAAAAAGAAAGCTAAGCTGCCTGTCACCAAAATCTTCCTAATCTAGGAGTACAAGTACAGTTCCTATGACTAAGAAAATATTGTTTTGCTATTTCAATGCAAAGGCTACTACTGACATAACTAAAGTTTATCTTTGGTCATTACAGATCTAAGCTTTTAAACTTTATTTCTTTAAAATGCTGGGCAACATCGTGCTTTTAAAGATCAAGAAGTCTGGTTAGTATTTTCCAGAAAATATCAAACTCTAGATGTTCTTCCTTACCCTCCTCTTCATTAATCAAATGTTTTATACTATGCTTACAAGCATGGAGCAGGCTGCCTGCATATTCCCTGGAGCAGATAGTTGGAACTGGCAGCCTGCACACAGGGAATCTGCATCAGCATCCTGTTGACCTTCAGGCTGCTGTGAGGGTCTCTGCTTGTACTCAGAACAGCATTTGGTCTGTAGCAGATCCTCCTTTTCTGCTACTTCCTAGACCTCACTGCTCTACCTTGCTGTATCAATCTGTGGTTTGCGTGTTCCATACCACAGACTTAAGCAGCATATCCCTCAACAACACAGATGAAAGAGGTTTCCCCATCTGTCTGAAATGTTACACAATTTAATGCTATTTAATGACCACCAGCTGAGGTTTGTGACAAATAATGGCTTCAATTGGAAGTATGAGATTTTTACTCATCTAAATAATTATTTTTTATCTCTAGTTTATGATTTCCATCCTTTGTGGCACACACCTCACATTTCAACAAGTCTCTAATATGCACTAATATTTTAAAAAATATTTAAAATACTAAAAAATATTTTAAAAAATATTTAAAAAGAAAAGCCAAACAAAGTCTAAGCAACTTACAGTGAATCCCACAACACTGACTGAAGAAGGTCTATCACATCACCAAAAGTTTTAGGGATCTGCCCAGCTGCTGGCTTGACATCAACACCTAAAATTATACTTTCCAAAACACATTTGCTTTTCACAGCTGTATTGGGTTTGTGTGGCAAGGCTTTTGACAGCAGGGATGCTGTAAGGTGGCTTCTGTGAGAAACTGCAAGAAGCTTCCCTGTGTTCAACAGAGTTAATCCCAGCCAGCTGCAGGATGGACCCAGTGCTGCCCAAAGCAAGCCCATAAGTGATGATGGTGGCACCTCTAAGATATAACTTCTTAGAAGAAGGGGAAGGGGAGAAAGGGAAAGGTGTGAGAGAAACAGCCCTGTAGACCCCAAGGGCAGTGAGGGAGGGGAAGGAAGTGCTCCAGGTACTGGAACAGAGGTTTCCCCATACCCTCTGGAAGGCACCCTTGCTGAAGCAGCTCATGAAGAACTGCAGTCTGTGGGGAGGACCCACACCAGACAAGTTTGTGAAGGACTGTGTCCCATGGGAGGAACCTATGCTGGAGCAGCAAAAGAAAGCAAGGATGAAGGAAAAGCAGAGACTACTTGAGTTGAACTGACTGCAGCCCCTATTCCCTCATCCCTTGCATCACTGCAAGGAAAAGGTAGACAAAATAGGGAATGACTTGACCCCAGGAAGAAGGAAGGAGCAAGAGTGAAGGTGCTTTAAGATTTGGATTTATTTCTCATTACCCTACTCTGATTTGATTACCAATAAATTACTTTAACTTTCCCCAAGTCAAGCCTGTTTTGCCCATGACAGTAAGTGGTGAGTGATCTCTTCTTGTCCATAGGTTGACCATGAGAAGACTTTAGATTTTCTCTGCCCTGCCAAGCTGAGGAGAAGAGTGATAGGGCAGCTTTGGTAGGACACTTGATGTCCAGCCAAGGTCAACCCACCACATCTGGTTCCCCATGCACAGCAGAAAAATGGTGTTTTTCTTATCAAGCTCTGAACTGCAATTAAAGACAGCAACAACCACAGGCATGACCTACTAAGGGTTCCACAAATCCAGTGGTACACAGTGCTTCTGGCAGATGAGGGGCTGCTGAAGATGCTGCAGCACAGACCAGGCTCTCCTGTGTGTGTATCTTACGCCACAGGGAGCAAAGCCAAGCACAGCCTCAGGAGATGGGTGCAGATCATTGCCAGCAGCAATGGTCTGGCCCCATCCTTGTGGCGTGGATTCTGTAGCCCACCACTGGCAGATGCTACTTTTGTGATAGGACAAAGTGGATATAACTTTCACCTTTCCCTCTGTGCCTTCTCAAGCTGTGCCAGAGACTCCTGCTTGGCTGACTCATGGGGGACATCCTGGTGATGTGTCATGTTCTTATGTTATCTTGTCTTCTCTTACCACATATCCACAGCAGGCTGTTGTGTTACAGGACCTTGCACTGATGAAGAACTGGAGTTTAAACATACAGAAATAAAAGAAAAGGAAAGTAGCTCTGACTTTTTGATTCACTGGTCTTCAGCATTTAATGTGTTGAAATAATTGTGCTGTTAATTTGTGCCTTACAGGATGTGTCACATGGTTAAAATTTAACAGACAAATTATACCCTGTAGATCTGGGGAGGGCAACAGCCTGTTTGGTAGTAGCCAGGCAATGCTTTCTGAAACAAACATTACATGTACACCAGAGGTTTGGGTTGTTTCTTTTCTACTGAGAAGTATCTTCTGACCATTTCCTATCTCATACTTTTCCATAGTCAAGAGCAGCTCCATCAGTGCTGATAGAGAACACACAGGCTTGTGGTGCTGCATTCAGGTTTGGGGTGCATTTTGCCTCAAAATGGGGCTCAACCTGTTTGCTGTGGCTAAGCCTCTACCTAGCTCATGCTTCAAAGAAATTGGACACATCACCATGAACAGCTGCAGCTCAGAAGCCTTAACAAGTTTATAGCCAAAGTCACATCTGGTTTTGGGTGGGATGTTGAGGATTTTCTGGTTATAAAATAAAACTGAAAGCAGCAGGGGAGTAACAGACCCAAGTAACTGTGTCCTCATAAACATGAGTGGGTTGCCATTCATTGATAAACAGTGCACCAGAGTCTGTTCAATGTTAATTTGCTCATCCTCAAGTGATGCTCTACTGTTCTTTGTGGGTTTGGTATCAGTGAAGAATACTAATTGCTGAATAATACAAAGGTCCCAGCATAGCTATCAAATATTAATGACCTTTGCTTACCAGGCTGCACTGGAGCTCAACCCCTGAGCTGCAGTGAAAGGCCACATGGTCTTATTAAACTCCTGTAAAAGTTGCAATCAAAGAAGGCATCATAGTCTCCATAGTAACAACTGAAAAACTTCTCCATAGATATCACAAATAAAATAAAGGGTTCAGATTGGGAATCTTGAATTGTGTGTGCAGCCCAGAGCCTTCCCTTATCCTTCCCATAGCCCAGGACCCCCTTTCAGCCCAGCCTGGGTCCACCAGTTCCTTCTCAAGTGATGCCATAGGATACTGGACTCCAGTTTCACCCCAGTGGCAAAGTCAAGGAGATGAGAACTCATGCAGTGGTGAGAAACAGACACTGAGTCCTGCAGTGCTTCTGAGGGAAACAAATATTACAGATATAAAGCATCAGTGCAGGGGAAGCAGAGCCCTGAATGACATGAGCAGGTCTTCACAGTGTCGTGTTTTTGAGGAGGCAGGTGGGGAAAAGGCACAGCTCTCATCAGGGCAAAGACAGCAGCAGCAGTGACCAGGTCTGTTGTCCTGCTTTTTTATTCTGGAAGGAGAAGACTGGTCACATCCTAGGAAAACCTCAGGGATCTCTGTGGGCTTTAGCATGACCAGGAGAGAGAGCACAAGGGAGAGAGGGAAGGATTGCTCTCTGTAGCAACAGAAGAGGAGTCATGTCAGGCACAACTCAGAAGGGGATCTGAATATGACCAGAGAGCACGGAGGAGAGAAGGCAGGTAGCTTTGTCAGGAGGACACCACACCCTCATCCTCTGGGTCCTCTTTAAAACCAGGTTTCCTCTGGGAAACTCAGGAGAGGCTGATCCGTATTTATATAAAGAACCATGAATGAGTCACACCTGGGAGATGTTTAGGGGCTAAATAATGCAATTGTTGCTCACCAAGAGATGTCTTGCTTGTAGATATCTGCATGAAGCTCTGTGCTGCTGGGAGTGCCTTGCTCTGGCACCTGAGTTACCCTGGGCATCTCTGCATGTTCCTGATGATGCCAAAATGTGCCCATGGCAGGCATCCACCACTTCCCCCTTAGAGCTATTTCACAATTATACTATCTGTCTTGTCCTCAGTTTTTTCTTGACGGTGTGTTCCTTGATCCTTTTCACCCTGTATATGCACATTTATTCTGCCACCTTAAATGTATTTCTTGTTCCTTGCTTTTTACTGCCTTCAGGTTTTGTAGAATGTTATCCTTTCTAACTCAAATCACTGCCAAGCTATATAAAATACATAATCTTTCTTGCATATATATAAAAAATATTCTCTCCGGTCCTTTCTTTTGATGCATTTCTCCAATTCATCCACGTCAGTCTGGCATTGATATGCCAGAGCCAGCAATACTGCTCCACCTGTGCTATGTACAGCTGGATCATCATCTCCAGAAGATAATGTTTTTGCCTCTGTGTGTAGCCCCAAAATCATACTCTTCAGTGCCAATATAAGCCCACTAAATGGTTTCCCACTGCTTTGTCTAGGTTTGGGTTTGTTTTTTTCGTTTCTAGTACTCTATAAGTATCTCTCTCCTGCAGAACAGCTGAGTCTTTGATTATTTTTGATATGTAAGAAACTGTACTTTCCAAGCTGGAACACTTCTTTTACTATTATTCTATATTTCTAACCTTTAATATCCTTTCTACCACTTTAACCCTTGTTAATCTTCCCAACACCTTGCAAGGCAACATCCTCTGCTCACTTTGGGATATGGTATATCTTGAGCAGAAAGCAAACCCAGGAACACGCTGTGACTTCAGTTGAAAATTTGTGCCCTCGTGAGAGGCATCTGTTAGCATCAACAGATACATGGCAAATTATTTACCCTCCATGCTTTCTCCTTGCTTCTGCTTGGCATGCTGGAGAGAAACAGCAGGCTAAGGCTGGGGGTCCTTCTTTTACCCCTCCTTCCCATGGCTGCTAACCCATCTGTGTGAAGGAACAGAGCTACCCCAGAGAAGCGAATCACACAGAATTACTGTGTGGTTGGGGTTGGAATGGACCTCTGGAGATCACCTCAACCCTACTATTAAAGCAGGTTCCGCTAGAACAGGCTGAACAGGATCACATCCAGGGGGGTTTTGAATATCTCCATGGAAGGGGACTCCACAACCTCTCTGGGCAACCTACTCCAGTGCTCTGTCACCCTCAAGGTAAAGAAGCTTTTCCCCATATTCAAATGGATATTAATGGGCTTCAGTTTGTGACTGGTATCCTCTGTGCTGTCACTAGACATTCCTGACAAGAGTCTGGCCCCATCCTCTTGACAACCACCCCTAAGATATTTACATGCTTTTTCAAGATTGCTTCTCCTCCTCCTCCTAACTACAGATGCTCACTCACGTCAATTTCATGGGAGATGATCTTGCCCCTCTCATGCTGCTTACAGTTCCTTATAGCTCACCAGGGAAGCAACTCCACAAAAATGAAACACAAATCCCAGCAGCCTCTCTCTCTCTCTATCTCTGTGACTCATTCCCATTTATTATTTCTTCCTCTGTTTATCACCTTCCTTGATGGGATCAGGCAGCGTAAAAGTACTCTCAGACAAAAAGAGCTCCTAAACTTGCTTTTGTAATTCAGTGAATCAAAAGCTCTCCTTTGTGAGACAGTTTTTTTCCTAGAAATACTCACAATTTCTACACAACCTCCCACTGCAGCTAATGAGGGTTCAGATGTTTTCTAATCTTTCTCTAGCTCTAACTCCCATCAGCACTGATGGTCAGACAGGCTGGATGCACCTATTTCAAGTGCTATTCATATGCTTTCATTCTCTTGCTCCATATGTTCCCTAGCCAGGGAACAGATTTTTCTTACCAGCTGCTCTCAGGATGGATCACACAGCAATTGGTACTCAGAGCAATATAAATAAAGATGTGGACAGGAAAAGTTACACAGTTTAAATCCTTCAAGTACAACATTGATTTAAAGTAACAGGCACTAAATGTTTATCTCTACTTTTTAAATCTCACATCATTCTAGAGTAGAAGCAGATGACCATCCCCACCCTACAGCTGAGGAGAACACACTGAAGCACAAGATCTATCAAACTTCCCATTTAAAATGTCCCTTTTTAGTTGTCTCCAGAAGCTGTCAGGGGTATTACTGAATTTTCCCCCCAGGGATTAGCAATTAACATTTTTCTAGAGACTGCTAATTACTGTTGGTACCAAATTTAAGAGTCCTTCAAATCTGATGTGAAAGGCTATAGAGGTTTTCTAACCTGTGGTTTCTGTAAAAGCAGTGGGAAATCCCAGCTTCCAAAATTAGTCCAAGGCATTTGAGGGGACCTTATGAGAGGGGTTGCCACTAAAAGCAAATGTGTTTCTGCATGTGCCACTGCCACTGTTCTTAAAATTATATTCACAATCTTTAAGTTTGGAAAAGACATTTAAGATCATCAAATTTAACAGTCAGCTTGGCACTGCCACCGTGTTCACCATCACACCATGTCCTCAAGTTCCATACCCACACAAGTTTGGAGCACTTCCAAGGACGGTGATCCACAACTTCTCTGGACAGTCTGTTCCAATGTTTTACAACCCGTTCCATGAAACAGAAATTCATACTGTTAAAACTAAACCTCTCCTGGTGCAACTTGAGGCCATTTCCCTTCATCTTGTCATTTGCTGCTTGGGAGAAGAGTTGGTGTTGACCTACCTCACTACAATCTCCTTTCACATAACTGTGGACAGCAATAAGGTCCCCCTTTTCCCAAGCTAAACACCTGCAGCTCCTTCAGCTGCTTCTAGTCAGACTTGTGCTCCAGACACTTCCCAGCTCCACTGCCCTTCTCTGGGGTCCTGCTTCTAGGCTGGATCAGGGGGAAGGGGTGTGGCCAAGACGTTCTGTAATTTGGTACCAACTTATGTCATTGTCAGAGGAGGGCAAAGGATCTTCCACTCTGGCTTCTGGGATGTAGGCTGTCCCTTTCAGGTGGAACAAAGTCTGGCCAGGTGGGGAACCTGTCAGCCATTATTGACTGTCTTAGGGTCATGCTGTATGGAGTTGGGCTTAGTCAGCATTTTGCATGGAAATCACTCTCTCTTTATACACTTTTCTTATGAATATTGTTGCTGTTAGTGTTCATTTTCTTTCCTCATTGCTGTTTCCAGCAAATTGTTCTTATCTAAACCTGTTACCTCTGCCTCTTTGCTTCCCACTGGAGCAGGGAGAGGAGCAGCTTGTGGTTTTCTTTTAGTGGGAGTACTAAATTGGGAAATACCATTCCTAAACCATGACATCTGGAAATGTTCCAGCACCTCCAGGTCCTTCTTGCAGTGAGGGACCCAGAACTGAACACTCACCAGTGCCCAGTACAGGGGACAATCCCTGCCCTGGTCCTGCTGGCCTCACCATTGCTGATCCAGGCCAGGGTGCCACTGGCTCTCTTGGCCAGCTGGGCACTCTGCTGGCTCAGGTTCAGCTGCTGTCAACCAGCACCCCAGGTCCTTTTCTGGTGGGCAGCTTTCCAGCCATTCTGTCCCCGGCCTCCAGCCCTGCATAGGGTTGTTGTGACCCAAGTGCAGGATTCATGACTGAATTTAATTTCCTGCCCTCCAACAGATCTACATTCCCACCCAACTTGGTGTCATCTCCAAACTTCTTTAATGTACACTCAATGCGTGATGAGAAAGAACTCTGTATCTCAATTAGAAAAAAGTGTACATGTCCACTGCAATGCTGGGAACCATCCTTGCCAACGAAAGAGTGAGCCAGAGTTGGAGCAACGCTTGAAGAAGTTGAGGGAAGGAAGGAAAAGGCTGAAATCAAGAAATGTGCTTGGGCAGCAGAACACATCACTGAGCAAATATCTCTGAGCAGTACATTCTCAGACCATGTACCCTTATGTGTTTCTTCCTCTGCATTTCAGGTATTCCAGGCTCCTTTTTCCAGACACAAAGCTGCTCTGAAATGAGAGCTAACAGCCTAAGACTTCTTCAAGGACTACAAGCTCTAAAAAGAAATAGCAGCTACTTCTGCAGACAAATGTGATAGATGAATGCAGCTAGCATGAGGTATTTGGAACAGCCTTTCATACCCTTCGGGAAAATGGGAATGTAAATAGCCAGTGAAACCCTCTGGTGTCAGGCAAATGAGGATAATAAGAATGCTAGTAATGCCCTAAGAAAGTTGTATAACATAAAATATATCTTTTCATTACAGTAATGCAAAGCAAAATATACATATTTTGTGCACATATTTATTTATACAAAATACCAGATACTACTTTAATTGTTAGCTTTTATAATAAATGTAATTTATTAAAAAGATGTAATCTCTGAAAAGGGAAGGTTAATGAAATCTGCCAACATCACTTGGAAAGTGGATGCAAAGAGAAAGAAGAGTTCCCATTAATCTCTTTTTCCTGATATCATGAAGGAAAAGATAAACAGGCGGTAAAAGTGAAAACTACAAGGTCAGGTTTGATTGCTTATTTGTTGCTGCATTAGATCTGATGTGCCCAATGAAAACCAATGGACCTTAAACCAGAGCTGGGCAGGAATAAAAGATCTGCACTTTAAAAGAAGGAGACACAGAATAGTAATAATTCAGATGGAGATCATGAGTCAGGGCAGGGCTTGTCTTACCAGGTGTAGACACCTACAACATGGGTGTGCCCAGGAGAGGCACTTCAAAGGCACAACTGCTCTTATTCTGAAGTCTGCATCTGAAACAGGGGATGACTCTTACCTTGGAAGTGCCTCTTTTTCCACTATGACAAAAAAAATGGGTTCCTCCTGAATGTATTGATCTTACTACAGAAGTCTAAAGTTAGTCAGAATTAATATAGATTCCTTATAATTCAATGACAGCACAGGGACCCATCAGCAGAGCAGGAAATTTGCCCCTGGATTGTTCAGGACTTTCAGAGCTGTACTACGTGGTGAGTAGCAGCCAGGTATGGGGCAGGGCTAAGGGAGCAGACTCATGAGGCTGGGAGCTGCCACAGATGGGAACTCAAGAACCAAGCAGGAAACTTCTTCCAGCCCTGTATTAGTATTGCCACAAGAGAGCAGAAGGAAAGAAAGAGAGAATACTCACCCAAAGCTGTCTTTCAGATGTGGGCTACAGCACATTTAAGTAGGCAACATATGAACTGCATTATTAAATCCTGAAAACTTCTCAGGGACTCTAAGATAGGAGGCACAGTCCTTTGGATGCAGATATTTGACACCCTGAATATTACCAAAGATACTGCAATGCCCTTATATAAATCACTATTACTCTTTTCTCTAGAACACTGTGTGCAACTCTGATCACTCAGTCGTGAGAAGAACATCGCAGAATATAGAAGGGAATATTCAGGGAAGGGCAGCAAGGTTGGTGGGGAAATTATTTGGACTGTGAATCTCTGTGAGGGAAAAAAAGCCAAGACACATAAAGCAATACATAAGATAATGACTGAGATGGAGAAGAGGTTCTGGGTTACTCCATCTGCTTCAATTCATACAATACGTCTGAGATAGATGATTGTAGGAGAGACAGCTTGTGGAAATAAGGACTAGTGGTTCTCAAGGACATCCCCTTCCTCTCTCCCCCTTTCCCTGCCCCTTTCTTCCTCCCCTTTCTGGGGACCAGACCACCTGCCTGCACAGCTATCCAGGCTGAACTGCCAACAGGAGAGGGGATAGGAATGTGGTTGGGGTTT
The DNA here is from genome assembly GCF_971803275.1 of Cyanistes caeruleus. Lineage (NCBI taxonomy): Eukaryota > Metazoa > Chordata > Aves > Passeriformes > Paridae > Cyanistes > Cyanistes caeruleus. Next base: position 82,452,910 of record NC_141703.1, read on the forward strand.
GTGCAGGCCTCCAGCCGAAAACCAGCATATGTTATGGTTGCTGAATCAGTCATGATGTCCCATTTCAGCTTCTCAGAATGCTGCCAGTATTTTTAGCCAATACAAAATCCCTAAATTGGCTGGTTCTCAAAAAAGGAGACTTGAGAACATCTACACCTTTCTCCTAGCAGACTGTGAAAAGACAGAATTTCCTGTTTGACTCCAAAAAGGAAATATCCCACAGAGGAAGCAATACTGCAACTCCACAGTTCCAGGGAAGGGAAGCCTCTATCACTGTTGCACTTGTACAAAGCTGTAAGCACTAAGGACAGGAGTCATACAAGTTTCGTTGTTCATGTCTTTGCAAGTTCCCTGATTCCTCTGGGAACTTCATAGAAATTAAAACTATATTCTTTTGTCTGTGGATATAGTCATGGTCAGATTCTTGTGACTCACATGAGCCTCTCACAGGATTCAGCCAATGGAACCAGAAGTGGGTACTTCCACAATGGAGGAAAAAAAAACTAAATAGGGAAGAATTAGAATGTGAAACTCACTGCTACAAGACACTGCTGAGATCTAGATCTTGGTTCAGGAAAACAAAGCAGAAGATTTTTGTTTGAAACAATTCCCTCAGGACTGTTATTTGATTTTTCAGTACAAAACTGAACTGCACAGGACATTGCACTGATTCAGCATGGCAGCTCTTGTAATCCTGTATAAGATAGCATTAGCAATAATACAAATGCAATTCTTGGGCACAAGTGCATCATCATTAGATCAGCAGGATAGATTTTGGTTTCCAAGAACAAGTTTACTCAGCAATCTGTGTTCTTACTGAAGAATATATAATCATCCTGGTACCTTGAAAATGGTATCACTCTTGCACCCGAGTCATTAACACAGAACAAGAAAAAATAATATAAAAATTATTTTAAATTAAATGGGAAATTAAAAATGAGACAACTTTTTTTAAAGTTCTTGTTCACTGGATTCTGAAAAGAATGTGTCTTAATAGCGCACTGCATCTCTAATAAATAGTAGGTAATATTTCCTGTCGTTCCTGATTTCATATTTGCTTTGCTTTTCTCTTTCATTTTATCTTATTACTCTTTTGAATCTGTGAAAATGGTTTTACTTTCCACATTTATTTTTTTCTCAATTCACTTATTTCAAGAATTGTTGCTATATTAACCACTACATTTCCTCCCATCTGTGGTTTCTCTCTTCTGGGAGATAAACTGTTCTTCTTTATTTGTAATAGCTTATGATTAGTAATTCAGTTCTTCTGAGGAAAGTCTAAGTTACTTTATATGTGACAGCCATTTATTTTATGAACAGCAGGACCACAGACTAAAAACACTAAAATGATCCTGCTTGAAATACCTGAAGTGCTCAATCCCACAGAGGTGCACTGATATTAATGTATCCCCACCTGAGAAGAAAATTATGTGATAATTTCATGCTGCATCCCATATATTTTAACAAAGATTTCCTGAACATGCATATTCAGAGGCTGCTGTCATAGACTCACAAGAACTAACGAGAGCAGAAACTGAACAAACTGGAATGGTGATGTTTTAACAGGATGACATAAAGAAGCAGAAGGCCAGCTTAGTCTGGATGGATATTCTAAATGATTATCCAGTTCTCAGCAAGTCCATTGACTTGTCTGGAAAAATAAAAAACAAAACTAGCTAAAACTAAAATGTGTAGAGTTCAGGGATCTTAGATCAGGAAAACTGAAATTATCTTCTCTGAAATAATTCAATGAGTAAGCCAGCAGAAGAATTGGACTCTTTCCTCTTCAAAATAACACCTCTAGATGTGTAAATGAAAGCACACATTTTTTTTTATGTCATGTTGGGTATTCCACTGGCAAAGAAGCAGCCATGGGTGGATTACTTTAACTCTCACAGGTAGGGCAGACTACCCAGGTTTGCCAGAACAACCACTGACTGTCATGGAAATGCTGCCACTGAGAGGCATTGGAAGAGTTTATTCAATTTAAGTAGTCATTCCTCTGACACTGCTTTTTCTTTGGCAAGGTCCCTGGTGACAGTAAGGTCATGTTAACAAATTCTAATTCAACAAAGGCACAACAAAAAACAATGTCTGGAAGGTGTAACTGGGCAACTTCAAATCAGAAATAAGTCATACCTTTTACCCAGGAAAGTAATTAACCAAGACATTAATGATAGAGACTACTGCAAAATTTGCTGATTATCTCTACCTTGATGTATTGAAGCCAAGACTTGAATGCCTTTTTGGCAAGGATTCTTTATCCAAACATAAATACTGCTGGGCTTGGTAAAGGGAACTGCATAAAGTGCAATTGCTTGTGATGTATGGGCCATCAGGCCAGATGAGCTAATGGTCCCTTGTGTCACTCTGCTTTATAAATCTATTAACTAGAATTTGGGATTTATAGAGTAGTGGGCCAGAGGAACAACTGTGATTGAGGTTGTACAACCAGTTCCTGTGGACTCTATCATGTTCCTTTTGAAATTGTTGGCAAAAATCCCATGGTATGAGCAATACTTGCCACCAATCACAAATGGAAAAGGCTTTTATAAATGAGAGTGAGAAGGCTGAAGGGGTGAAACAGCCTTTGTTAGTCATTACATCTATAAATACTTGGGAATTTACTTTGTTAGCATTTAGAGATTTCAGTCTCGATGGCAGTTGCCCTGATGGAAACAGAGACCTTCACACCAACCTGCTGTGAAATAACAAGAAATACACTAATCACTGCATAAGCCTGAGCTTTGACAAATTTAAACCCACTTTTCATTTTCTATTCCATTTCTAACAAAACCAAATAACACGAAGTTTAACATGTCTTATGTTACCTTACAGAACATTTTATTTGGAAAGCTTAACCTAATCAGAGGAAAATCACTCTCAGGAAGCAGAACTGCATCACTGACCCATCAATTACCCTCACTATAAAATATATATATTTTTAAATGTCCTTTAATTTCCTTTAATGTCAACTCTCAGAAATAATTTAGCCTATAAACTTCAATTTTCCTTTAGTGCTTAAAATCCAGTGGACATAAAGAAACAGCCCACAGGCTTGTTTACTTGCAAAAACTCTGAACAAAATTGGGTTTTATTATAGACAGAAACATTAGTAGACAGAGCAAAATGCAGGTCCTAGATGTTTAGAGCTCTCATGTGAGTATCATCATATGTCATGGAGTATCACTGTTTAATAGGCTGCAAAATGCTGACTGTGTGTTCTCCTTGCTGACCCACCTCTACCAGCGCCATGAATAATGGCTGCTCTACCACTGATCCCCTGTTATGTTCCCAAAGTCTGTTTTGTGCCCTGGGTACTTCAAAAACTGGTGTATTCAAAAAACTGTTCTAGATGGCAAAGAAAAGCAGATGACAGATCTCAGCAGGGTGGACAAGAGGTCCCATATAGAAACAGAAGAAATAAAGATGGCTAGGAAATATAGGAAAGGAAATTAATATGCAGAAGTGGGAGGGAATCTAGGGATGAATGCAAAGCATCCTCAGCTTGGTTCAAAAATGAGTGTTAATACTGATGTATACTTCTCATTGCAGTAGCTGAGTGGAGCAGTTCCTTTGGGGGTTCCCCATGTTGTAACCCATGAACTCACAGTGCTGTGGCACAGAGCTATCCAGACCCGGCTTCCTTCAGAGGTGTACAGAAATTAACAGCTCCAGCTATCATCCCAATTTTTTACCACTTTTCCTCTCCAGCCAGGTTTGGTCTTTGATGCATTCCCAAAACTGCTGGCAGAGAAAGAAGCTGTAGTTACAAATGTGCTGGCTAGCCATCGTAATTGGACTGCAATAGCGTAGACAATATGGAGAAGTGTAGAGTTTCTACTTTTCTGGAAAGGAAAGATGGTGAGATGGAGGGGAATTATTGATTATTGTCTAACTTTTTTCTCTGCCCAGCCACCAGATTTCAGTATTTGTAGACATCTTGCCCATTGTAGACATCTCACCCCACTCCTGGCAATTTTCAAACAAGGTTGGATAGGGCTCTGAGCAACCTGGTCTGGTGAAAGGTGGCCCTGCCCATGGCAGGAAGGTTGGGACGAGATGATCTTAAAGTTCCTTCCAATACAAAACATTCTGTGATTCTATGATTCTATGATCTTCAATACATCAACACTTAAAGCAGATCTAGAAAAAATTAACCAACAGGAGGGCAGTGTGAGACAAGGGAGAAAATGACTGACAAATACAGGCAGATGACAAGTGCCCTTCAATCCAACAAGACAACCCATTCTTCCTGAAAATAACCCTGTGTGCCACAGCCTTTTCTATAAAATCCGTGGCTCCTCTTCTCTAAAGAAATATTTATCCCAAGCTCTGAGTTTTAATTCACCCATAACTATCTAGCCCTGTAATAATACGGTACCACTATTGTTAGCAACAGTCCTTTAGCTTTGTCTTGAGTTTTCAAGGCCCCAGGACAGAGCTTTGTCTCTTTCACCACCTGAACTTTTCTTGGCTTGTTTGCAGCTTTACTTTAATTTGGTTGAGCTGACACAGCAATTTAATTGGCCAGGTTGCCCACGGCTGATTTGTTTTACTTAGGTTTATCTCCGTGTGGTACAGCTATAGTTTTAGAGAGAAAGAACTAACAAGCAAATAGTCCATCTGGAATGAGGTATTTATGGCTCTAAAGCAGGGATGTGGTATAGAGTTATACAAGCCTGGAACAACATCAGAGACTTTCAGAGGGGGAGACACAGGACATGGCATACAGGATTACAGTCAGGGGGTGATAATAAATGGGGCACAGCCTGGCACTGGAGACCTCATCACCATAAAGAATTCATTCATGGTCAATTAAAGGAAATACTGGACAAACATGGGTTTATAAAAAAACAAAGGAGCAACATCTAACATACAAAAAGAACATCAAATATAAACTACTCAGATGCAACCTGGAGCTGCAGGCTAATGAAGAATGAGCAAAGGCATAAAAGTGTGTTAGAAAACATAGAAACACCACAAGTGAGCCCTATGCGGAATAAGAAGAAACCATCAACATAAACACCATATTCCTCCCAACAAACCATTCCAGATGCTAATGATTTGTCATAAAATCCAGCATTCCTCAGCACCACAACCAGACTGAAACCACCCACCCTAGGGCCCATGGAAGACTGAGCACAACACCAGGAAAACGGGTAGAAACTACAAAGTATGGGCGTAAACTATTGGAACTGATTATTTTTTTACAAAACAGTTACATCCCGCCTAATAATGATTGGACTTTTATGATTTCAGTTATACTAGCAATGTCTTTACTTACATTCATCATGTACTTGCTTCTGGCTATTACACAAGACTTTGAGCACAATAACCCAAATATTAAATACTGTTCTCCAGTCCCTTTCTCTGGGAGGAAACAGGTATTAGGAGTCTGCATCATCTATTGCAGAGGCCCATTGAGGCTAAAGGATTGAGTCTACCTCATTGGTGGACAGGGTCATCTGAGGTATCCTTACTGTTACAAGAAGACGATTTAAGACTGGCTAGATTAGTCACATTCATTATTTCAGCATTAGTACTCAGTTACAAATGGCTTTTGCCTTTTATGATTATGATTTATCCCTTCACACACAGAATCCTGACTAGAAAGGACTAATAAAACATCTCTATATAAAGAAAAGCAAGGTATCAATCTCATTTTCCCACCCCTGATAGAGGCTGTGTTTCCAAGCCCCCCCCACAAGGATTCAGACCAGTTCATCAGCCCCACAGGACCACAGTAACAGGGAGAGAAGTCTCACTTCATTGCCTCTGCTCTGAAGTTATCAGGATTTCTATACATTCAGCATGGGACTAGAAACTAATAAAGGCAGAAACCATCTTTATGATTAGGGGTATGGACTGTGTTTGTCTGATTGCCTTGCTATAAATTCAAAATAGTCCATTATAGGGTCTCTGAGGAAATTATTGCACAAGTTAAAATACAGATAGTTAGTTTCTGTATACTACCATTATATATACTTCCACTTGGGGAGCAGAGAGGAAGGTTAAAAATATATGTTTTTAAAAAATAGTCTCTTTTTTCTCTAAAGAATCAGCCCCAAAGTCTAGGTCTTTTATTAATATTAATTAATAATTAATTGGTATTACAGTGCTGTAAAAATTAACAGAAATAATGGTGTTCCCATTTAACCAGAGCTTTTTACATTTCTAAATTCTGTCCCTCCTTCACCGCCATAAATAAAACAGTTGCTATGGCACAATGTGAAACCAAACAGCTCTTCCTCTAGGCTAAGGAGAACACACTACCTCACCAAGAGTAGCAGCTTATCTTTCAAAGCTGAGTGAAAATTATGGGAATTTCACTTCTAAGCTTTGAATTCCCCTGTGAAAACCTGAATAGAAGTGCATTAAATGTACCGCTGGCTGGCAAAGATGCAAAAGGATTCTTCTAGGCCTGTAGGTTATTAAGACAACCCACTCATAAAAACTTCTGTCAGTAAATGAGTCACTAAGTCTCAACCAGGAGATGAATAACCATTTTAGGGAAGTAACTGTGACCTCAAGAGGCTCTTACTTACTTTGCAGCACAGATGAACTGGGAATTGGAAGAAACAGGACTACCACCTTCAGCAGAAAAACCTTCAAGCAGTGCACAAACAGGACTGGATGAAGTCCCACAGTGCAATCATTAGAGGCAACTCGCCTCCTGTGACACACTGGAAAATCACACACAACAGTCTCATGCCCTGCTGAGGGCTCAAAATAAGTCAGCAAAGGCTCTGGCAACTGACCTAGGAATTACAGGCTCCTGCTCCAGCCACTACAACACCAGCAACAAAGAAGGATGAAAGTTTCAGAGTTACCCTGTGGATACAAATAAAGAAGCAGAGCACTTTTCCTGCTAGTATGAGCATGTAGGCATGTTTGTAATCACTACATACAGAACCCCCTACCTTTCAGTCAGGACTTTTCACCTGGAAAAGCTTCAATATGTGCAAATAAGCTCAAAGCATCCATCCATCTACAGTGCGAGCCACTTCCTCAGGCTTGTGACTAAAGGTATTCTTGTTTCAGGAGATACACTTCCAGTGTCTGTCAGATGAGAATTAATGCACAAAAATGATACCTTTCTCTTTTTATTTTTAAGAAATTTTAATAAGAAATGTTCAACTTTTAAAAATTCCACTTTAAGTCAAACTTCATTACTTTTTTTTTGCAAACTCTTGTAGATCAAGATTTTAACAACATATAGTATTTCTTCATTTAAGATGGAACAGCCTATAGATAAAATTGTGACCTGCAGTACTGTGTATTCAAGACTGCAAGTTCATAAAACCACAAACAGAATTATTTCTTCAATAAAGTGGAAAATCATAAATTGCATGGAACATTAGACTCCCGTAAGCTACCACACCAGTCCCTTAAAAGTGAGGAATGTGGCTTTGACACCTTCACAGCAATACATGGGCTACACTGTCTCAAATTTTCACTCTGAAAGAAATAGGCAGCTTAAAAGAATTTAGGACCAGGAAAGCTGATACGCATACTGAGCGATTCCCTAAAAAATATGGCCCACTAGGAGAATAGTGATGGCTTAGGGAAGTTACAACTGACTTCTCGAAGGACATTCATTTGGTACGCTGTCACACATCAGCTGCATCATGTCAATATCTGCTTCTATACAGATCCATGATTCAAATGAATAATGTTCAAGAAGACTTTCTCCCACTTCATGATGGGTTTTTCCTTCTGGTGATGCTTTTAAATTATGTTTCAGGACCTTATCCAATAGCACACAGGTTTTTCCTCAAGTGGAAGACATTCAGGGACACAAATATACAAGCTGGTCTTCATGTCCACATTCCTTATAGCAGAACAATTGAGCTTTCCTGGATGTCAAGAAGTGCCATGATGCAAGCAATACAGCTGTAGTGGTTAATAATGGTCCTAGGGGTGCAGGCTGGTGGCTGAAGTTGAACTCTGAAAAATACCAGAGTAGAAGAACCTGTCAAAGAATGAATATGGTAAGTAAGGTCATTCAAAATTAGGCATACTATTTTATTATCTTATGTAAATAAAGCCATTCATTAGGAATTCAACATACTAAAAATACTAAATAGGGACCTTGTCAAACCCATGCACACTCTGTACTTATTCCTGGCCACTAAACTTCACAAGGTACTGAGATGATCTTGTTCAGTGCTGTTGTGACCCTCTATTATCCCACTAGCTGCAATAGGATTTAAGAGAGGATTTAATACTTCCTTCTTTAAACAGTTGTCGTGACTTAGGCAGCCAAAGAATATTAAATGTTTCTTAATTATTCTTCCTTTTTTGACTTTCTTTAATATGGGTTGGAAACACCACAGCCAGATTCTTACATCCCACTTTCCCAAGAAACCACAATCCACATGAACTTGGAAAGTCTGTCTCTAAAAAAAAAAAAAAAAAAAGTAAAATTATGTGATACTTTGTCACAGCCCAATTTGGAATAAAACTATGGCAGTGCAAATGAGAAAGAGAAGTGGGAACATAGTCATTCTTCTTGAAAACTGAAGGAGCAAAGGGCTGAGTTTGCTTCAAAGATAACTTTGTAGGTTACTGAACTAGTAATTCCTTCTTATTGACCACATCCAAAACGACTCAATTAAAATAGGAAACTTGACCAAGCAAAACAATTTTGATTTAAATAGATGAATAATGTTCATTTTCATTAAATTGAAACTTTTGCCACTTTAAAACAGCTCTTTTGAGAAGCAGATCTTTCTCCCTCCTTTTTATACCTCCAGCAATAATTTGGAAAGTCATATACAATTTTCTGCATATTCTCCTGTAATCAGTTGACCCTGAAATCAGTGGCATCACCAGAACAGAGAGAACACCCTTACTTTTTGTTGATTGTGAAAGTTCTTATTTAGAATATTCATTTATCATCCTTAAAGAGCAAGGTTGTTACAGTTATTGCCAAGCCCATGGCCATGTGAAAGCCCATCTGGCAACCTCAGACAAGGGACTGAGCCCTGGGAAGGTCCTGCAAAGCTGTGAGAAAAAAGGATGGCAACCATTACTTTCTCCCATTGTACTTGCACCTCCTTTAATGGAGAAGGATTACAAGGTGATGCTTTCTCTGCCTCCTAAATGAAGTTTGGTTTTACAAATCCGCCAGCTGAGGTATCTGCACAGCACTCGTGCCATGGGAAAAGGGTATTTCTGGAGGGAGCACATGTTATCTCTCTCAGCTTGTAAGAAATTAAGCACCCCGCTCTGCATGTATTTGACCCAAGATGAATGAAAGTTCTGTGCAGTATAGTTTTACATACTTGTAGCCATCCCCTGCACACTCAACAGCTGCTTTGAGAACCTGACAAATCTTAGAAAGGTGGAGAAGATTGGGTGACACCAGCATGGCTGCCTTTTGGAAAAACCATCAAGCTAACCTGTTGGAAAACACCCACTTTGCTATGACTACAGTCATACAGAACAACTCTTTTAAGCAGAGCTTCCCACAAAACCATGAGAACAACCAGAGATCTCTGCTGCTCCTATGGGATATGTGGAGAAGAAATCTTGGCCAAATTAAGAAAAGGAGATTTACAATGACATCATTAACACTCTCTTACTGACAAATTGATCAGCATTGAGCACCCTCAGAAATGCCATTGACATAATCAATGTCAATGATCAAATAACACAAGACAGCGCCACAAATAAAATATCTAAGGTTCCAAATTTACATCACAGTACCTTACAAGGAAAGTATAACAAATGTAAGTCTGTGTGTTAAAAGGATGCTTTTCACACCTAAGGGTTTATCATTCTACTAAGAATGCCAAGAATTGAATTAAAGGTATAAGAGGTAATCAAACAGATGAGACAAAGCAAGATTTTTTTCCTTATTAATAGTAAACTGAATAACAAGTATTCTTGAGCAACAGCTCAGGATCAAGCACGAGCAGCTAAGAGAAAAGTAGGGGCTTTTTCAAGTGACCTTTTTTTCTTCTCTTTCACACAGTAGTAGGGTGCCCAAAACACTCCACCTGATTTGCTCCCATCTCCGTGTTTCTCATTACCCAGCTGTTCTCACCCTGTGATACAAATGTACTTTCTCAGTAGTCTAAGAATCCAGAACAAGTTTACTACTAAATCTTGTTTTGCCACAAAATGTATCAGACAGTAAATTGATTAAGTTTCCATACTCTGTCTTACTGATGTCTCTCAGCACTGATTTACAGAAAAAGATTTGAAACAGCAAATCACTTTATAAGAAAATTTAATCTTTGTTTTTTCTGCCTGCTTTTGTCCAAATATTGCCAGTTTAGATTCAGTGGTGTGGACATAAAACCACTAAAAATTACAAATCAGTCACTAGAAAACCACCATGAGGCAGTGTCTTTGATCAATGGTCATGAGATCATGACTTTTCTAAAGGTGCCTATGACAGTTTTGCTAATCATTGCTGAAGAAGTATATCCCACCTTCTCTCTCTTCTTCAGTGAAATAGGAAGATTTAAATTTAGCTTGTAAACCATATCACTGTTCCAGTAAGTGTTCAAGAACTGCAACAAGATACCACATCAGTATGCAAATAATAAGAGACAAAATGAAAGAATATTATTTCCTGAAGCAGATTTTTCTAATTCTATAAAGATTAATGTTTCATAGATGTCACCTAAGTGGGATGTACCACTGCCTCTTGGACAGTTGCATCTGAATTCCTGAAAACACTAATTTTCTCATGGAGAGAGGGAAAAAGGAGACCCATAGCTAACAGCTTTTACTGAATGAATGTAGAATAAAAACATCTAGGAGGTGGATTTTGAAACAAAGACCTAAGGGAAAAGTATAGTGTGCAGTTTCTATCAGGAAACATCAAAGGAAAGAAAAAGCAAGGGACACTATAGGGAGGAAATAACCACAAGGCTTTATGCATGCATAGTCTGGTTGATGAGAAACATTGAAAGAGTGATGCTTAGATATGTGGTACAGCCAATCACAAAATAATCTCATAGCTGTTTGTACTGAACTGTTAATGCAACCTGCTTAGAACAGACAGAAGGGACACTGCAGGGCACAAACTAATAAGGGATGAAGGCAAAAAAATGTATTTCCAATCTGCTTTCACAAGGGGAGAAGGAAAAGATTAAAAGTTGAAAGTGTGAGAGAGGAATGTAAAAAACATAAGACTTGAAATTTCTGACTTGTGAAGAGACTGCAAAAGTAAATATGCTACAGTGGCAACACCCTCTGACCCATGCATGTATTGATAATCATTGCTCTGAGAAGTACAGGTTAACAATTTAATCAGGGAGCAAAGAAAAATGCAGAGCTCAGTGGAGTGAAAAAATTATTACATATTTTTTATAAGATTATATATATTCTCATTATATCTGTATTATTTAGTAAAGTAAAATATATTTTATTAATCACTGCCAAATTGGTAACTGTAATAAAGAGGAGCCAACAGACATATTTGTCATCAATTATTCTTCATTAGTCATAAATAATGAAAGAAAAACAGGGATCCTTCCTGGGGAAAACTACTAATGCATCATGTCTAAAACACAGTGGGAGTAGTGAAAGTGGGTTTGTAAGAAGGTTACACACAACCACTTTGAGTTTCTGTTTCCTGTTAGAACTAAGAAAATAGTTAAGCTGTACACACTGAACATAATTACAGATGCTTTCAAAGATCTTTAAATATTTAACTACCTAATCTTCACAATATCTCTATTAAATAAATGTCTCTTTTTTTCCCCAATTTACACAAAAAAGAATATTTTTTTTACTATAAAAGAAATATCTTTTATAGGTTATTTTTTAAAGTGGTTTTGTTTCTTTTATGAAATGCTGGAAACAAAATTCCCCACTGTACAGAGGCCTCTGCAGGTGCAGCTTTGTAGATGCAGACACAAATGAGAAGTTTTCTGCTCTTTGATTACTGCTGCAAGTCAAGCCAATATTCACTACAGGCTTCAAAATGTGGAGGCAATTAAGTAAAATGACAAAACCGTATCTGCAAATTTCAGCAGAGTCTCCTTCAAAGTTCAGCATGGAGAAGAAGGGCCCTGCTCACGACTGCACACCTGGCTGTGCCAAGAGCAGACTTTGCAAGTTCTTGGTACTTCAGCTCCAGCTGAATCTATTGATGGATGCTGCTTTTCTGAGCCAAATTTCTGAGGCAGAGGGAATGAAAGGAAGGCACAGGCTTATTTTAAACTTGACATTTCAGCAGAGAAAATCTATAGAATAATTGGAAAGACCTGCAACAAGCATATAATATTTATCCATACATTTTGACCAAAGAATTGCTGGTTGATCTAGCACTACATTGAGAGGCAAAAAAAAAAAGAAAAAAATATATAGAAATAGTACAGCTAGATAAAAGAACTTGGATGTTCCTAGGGCACACTATTTTTTATAGAAGAGCTGAAAGATGTCACCTTTACCTTAATTAAATTTTTAGAAGTTCTCAAATGAAGAGCAGCTACCAGACAGTGAGAGAGAACAAAAAGGAGAAAATGGGGTTTTTGCTTAATCTTATTGTGTATTCTGCATGGGTATCTAATAAAAGAAGCTGAATTTTAAACAAGATAACACAATCATGTTTGTTATAATTAAAGATAAAGAAATAAAAAACTAGATCAAGAGAAAATAAAACCTAACATTATTTGTTTCATTTTAATTCACTCCCTAGGACTAGGACAGAACTATTAGGTGACACAGAAACACAGAGCACATACATCACATATGCACAAGAGTCCCCCATACTACTAAAATAATAACTCTAAAAGTGCAGTATGGTGCAGACATTGTGGCAGTGGAAATGGTTATATTGATTTTACTGAGCTGTGGACAGGGCAGGCTCAGCATGACTTTGAAACTTAGGATAAAAATTAGTCGACTGGAAAAAAGCAAAAGCCAGGCAGTAACAATAATGTAATAATAACACTCACAGAATAAAGAAATACATGGTGATTAAGAGTATGGGAATGAGACTTTACAGGATGACAGGCAATGCTGCATAAATGCTAGTGCAAATCATTTAATATATACAAAACTGCAATTCTTCAAGTATTTGACAACAATGAAAATACAGGAGAGGAAATATTTGCCAGACCTGTAAACAGCACTGAAGTTACAGAGAAGAAGATAAAACAAAGCCTGACTAGATGCTTCCTTCACAAAACAGACAGAAAATTTAATTTTAAAAAGAGTGCAGTAGATGAAACCACAGGATGTTTGCCTAGGACCACTGTTCCAACATCTCTACCAGAAAGCTGTGAAAGAGGGCTTACTCTATTCTTTTGATGGGTGACCCACTTCTAGTCAAAATGAATTATGCTCTTGCTCTGCATTCCCTACCTGGACTACTAATTCTTTGTCCACTGCTACAGAACCTGTGCAGTGAGTAACAGACACTATCAAAATTCTCAGTGATTTATCCCAGAAGTAGCATTTTTCACCTACTTCATGCTCACATGATTAGGTCAGATAAAATCCAGCATTTTTGCCCTTACAAAAATTTAAAGCAGACATCTTGACTGGCTAACTAATTTGAATTTAGTTTGGTTCTCTTTATTAGTGTCATTAAATAGACAAATCATAGCTATGAACCAAAAAACCTGCCCTGCTTTGTACTGATGCAAATGAATAACTTGAGTTACGAGGTTGAATAGGGTCTGATATCTGCTTGGAACAAACTGGAGATTCAGTGATATTTCTATTATATACACAGGTGTGGAATTATATGTACGAAGAGATTTATGACCCTTGCTACACCAGGAGTCCTTGGGCAAGATTTTTGAAGGCACATAAATAAGCCAGCAATGTGGCTAGTGGGATTTACCAAAGCACATGCAAACTGTAAGAATTCAAATTCCACCAAAAGTCATTGTGTTCAAAAATGTTGTATCGATTCTAAGAGGTGCCCTCCTGCAGATGCAAGAGCCTAAACACCTTTGTCATTTGCACTGAAGCCCCATGAGGCTGCTGTGAGACAACACATACCACACCATGATTTCTTGTAAGGCAAAAACATCTGGAAGCTGTAAATATGTAAGATGTCAAATCTTTGGTCCACAAATCTACCCCCGTTAAGCCGAAATTAGTGGCACCTAGGGGCCTTTGTATTTTTGTACATCTGGCCTAAAAATTTCATGCCAGAGTTCTTCGTCATAACAAAGTTTAACAAAGTTTTTAGTTCTCAGATATGTGTGAAGGTAGGTTAGTTAATAACTGTAGATGCAGTGTCTGGTGTAGGGATCCTGTGTGGAATCCAGTCTGAAAAAGGTTGAGCAGAGACACGCCATAACTGCTTCCAGATGCTCGTGGAGTGGTGAGATGGTTTCTACACAGTGGAGACAACTACCTGAGGGGACACAGGGCTATCAGAGATGACACTTTCCAGATGAGAAGCAGAATGGAAACACTGATCTATTGGTTTGGCCCAGAGTGAACTTCATAAAGGACTTGGGCCTGTGCTTCACCCAAGTAACTGAAACTTTTCCAGATTATTTAATCTCAGATTTTTATCCTCTGCTTTCTAAGGGCTTCCAGCAAGGCAAACTAATGGGATTATGACAATTTCTGAATTTGGTTAAGACTCATTATTGCTGATAGCTCATTACAGAGTGGAGTATCATAAGCAGACAGTCTTCCCTGTAGTGCAGCCATCTTTTCTGAACCTTTCTAGGGGCAATCAGCATCCTGGGGGAACAAAAGGGCAGATTACTTCCAATGTGAATTTGATGTAAAAGCAGGGCCTTTCAGGAGACATAGAAATAACACATGTTTACAGAATGCTCCAAGAAGCAATGGGATATGCCTACTGCTAACACTGTCTCTACTGCTAGCTAGAGGATCACTAGCATTCATGAAAGGCTGACACAGAAAGAATAAAGCATCATCCCAGATGTAAACGACATTGCTTGAAATCTTTTTTACTGAACCTGTGTTTGGTTAACCTGATTACAACTTTGAAAACTGTGGACTCAACATAAGTTTCTCCAACAGGTTCAGGGTCAAAGCCATATGCTTTGATAAGGGTGAGATATGAAAAACACTCCTGTGACATAGTACAGAAGCACAAATCTGTCTAATGCAATTTGAAGACAGGCACTGACAGGCAGTGATGATCAGCTGGCAAACAGCTCTGTCTCAGGACACACAGGATAAAAAGTGTGCAGAAGTCAACTAATGCCAAATAGAACCATCTTTCTTCCACTAACAAGCTTTAATTATTGAATACAATGGAAAGTTGTGGAAATGCAATGCACTACTGTGTGGTAGTTATGGTAAGTGCTGACATTTTAAATAGCAGCTAATAGTGTTCTCAGTTGCTTTTAGGAGAAACTAAACAGATTAATTACATTTTCCCACATGCAAATTTCATCAGGGAGATTCAAGATCTCTTGAGGACGATGCTGGCACAAGCTTTGTTGTATTTTGTTTCAGTCTGTGGTGAATGCACTGCGTGGCACAGGGAGGACGTGAGCACAATATGTTACTGAAGGACATTTGAAGAGTGAGAATGTAGCCACTTTGACTTACAAAGTACAGAGGGATACATTCAGAATTATAAGTACAAGGCTAATAGTTTCACTGAAGATAGGGATGGCTGAAGGGAAGAAAAAGCAATCATAGAAAGCAAAATTCAATAGCAGAGCAAATGTCTAGTAACTGGTTCGAAAGGAGCTTTGCATCTCTGTGGAGCATGATATGCAAGTAGAATATCTTCTATCAGAAAGTGCTTAAAGATAATTAAAGCATTTTAACACATTTAATGTCCTCTAAATTACTGGAAATGTCAAGGTTGCATGCATTTGAAGCATCCATAACACACACACACACACAGATGCAAAATAAAAAGAAATTATCAAATTCCCTGCTGCTGCCAAATGTTGAATATTTGGTGAGAAGGGCACAGTGCATACTACAGGAACAGATCACATCAGTATGAACTGAGACAAGCTCAGGCTGCAGAGTTATCTACGCTGAGTAATTCTGCACTCAGGGAAGTTGATCCACTTATATCCATTTATATCACCGTAAGAGGAGAAAATAATTTGTTCCTCTATCTCCAGTTACAACCAGACAGTGAAAATATCTGCTCAAAGACACTTGAACAAAAAGAATATATCCATAGCCTACACATGCACAGTGGTAAAACCTGACATCTGTATTTATATCAACATGTAGAGCTGACTTTGAGGTTACTCTCATGGATCTCATGGATCCCTCAACAGATGAGAGAAGGGGGACCATAGCTGCCTGATTTTTCCTGATATATGTAGATCACATATCCCAGAGACTGAAGAGCAAGAAGGTGGGACAGGACTGGACATCTTTTTGTCCATGGAAAGTCAGCAGAGATCCAAGGTGTAAGTCTAGTGGGAACTGAGGCTCAAACCAAGCTATCAGGATCATCACAAATATGTGGGATAAAGGGAAGGGTCTGGGATGGGTCAGTCCTCAGGAAGTACTGTTTGCTTCACCAGCAATACTGAGATATCCCTACCAATTCTTCATGGCATCCTCTGCATAAGCCCAAACTTGGTGTTAAACTCTCCCCTATCTCAGGTAACAGCACAGGTAAAGCAAACCCCTGAAATGTGGCTATCAGTGCTAACAACTGGTTTGAAAGCTGTGAGGAAATGTAATTTTTATTATGATTCACAGAATTATAGAATCACTTAGGTTGGAAAAGACCTCTAGGATCATCATATTCAACTACTAATCAAAAAGGCAAATGAAAACCATTGTAAGAATGTGTCTATGCTATTAAAAAAATACATCAACATTTTGCCATCTGATTGAAATAAGAACCAGGTATATTTTAGATTTTGTTCTGTTTCAAATTGCTTTGTTTTCTCTTTCATTTCCTCTTATGTTAAACCACACCAATTTGTCAAAGAGTCCTGACTGCTTTTTCTTCCCTTACCTCTCCTGAACAATCTACTGAATGCTACAAATGAAACAATTTCATCCTTTCCATACTTTTTCACATTTAATATCTTGAATAAAATAGAATGTTTTCACCACTTTTACACACAGCATTTTATTTATTTTTTTTTATGAATATCACACAAAAAAATCATGTTAGCACTTCCAAAATTAGATGGTGGTGACTGATTATGCATTTTTATATCACCTCAGGCCTAAGATACAGCTCTGAATTCCAAGTTCAGAGCCATGTTACTATATAATACCTTTCCCCAAACCCACTCCTCACAGTTCCTGCAGCACAGGCTGTTACTCACTCTCCTCAGACATGGCTTTCTACAAAAATTAACCTTCACACAGACACAAAGAACATCTCCAAAAGTGTTTCAAGAGAAAAATCTTTTACTTGCAGGCAACCACCACAACACTGCCTTTGGGAGGTAGGTATCATGATCCCTGTTTCACAATTAGGGAAACTGAGGCATGCATGCCAAGATTTGGCAGTCTAAAAGTTTGTGGGAGAATCCAGTCTGACACACAGGGACAGGTAGAAGCAAGAAACTAGAAATTTACTGCAGGCATCCAATTCTGTATGATATGAATTAATATAAATGTAGGAGACAGCCTGATTCCTTCTCATGGCTGTGAATGTTCCATCTATTCAGTACAGACTGTGACAAATGGCAACACTGACTTGGAGGAGTCTTCTGAGGAGGCAACATTCAATTTCTTTCTGCAGTTGCAAACAACCTGCATTACACTGGGGAAAATCTAGTGCATCTTCTGAATGCATTTTAACCATCACAGAAAGTAACAATTCTGAAGTGATGTATTAAAAGCAAGTGAGAGTGTAAGCCAGAATGATTTATACAAAGAACTCTGTCACAAGCAAATGCAGAACTTGGGCTTTCACTTATCTTGCGCCTAACTAGGATGGATTTTTCTCTGAAGGGCTGGATATAAGGATTTGTAGCAGAAATAATAATGTATAAAATAGATTCTGGTTCACATCCTTTTCTACCCTGCTGTTGGGGAGGGACAACCTATACTTCTGCTCTCCCGCTCCTTTTTTATTTTGTCATTGACCTTCACCATTTGTTCAAAGCTCCTGCAATGACCCAAAGACATTCTCAGGAGGTCTCATGGTATTCCCAGGAGACAGCTCCCATTCAGACTCTTCAAGAAAAGAAACAGGCATTTCTGAAGCTCAGTCAGTTTCTGGTGATATCCAATGCAGATTATCAAACATATCAAGCTACAGAGACCCCCAAAATAACAACCATCACAGTATTTGTGCATTTTTAAATAAATGTTTTCATTAAGAAAGAAGTCCTCCCAAACCAAGGATTTTTTTTTTACTAGTCTTGTATCACTGGTTTTGGCAGCATCTGCAGTCAGACAAGCGGGTATATTCAATATCTCTGGAATGCTATTCAATGCCAAGGAAATAATGTAATAGTACCCAAGGTGTTCTAAGTAGTTTTCCTTTCCTAGTTCTCTTTTACATTGAGCTGAGCTGCAAGAATGGAATCCCTAATGTGTCTCCCATGTTAAAAGAAAGACAAGAGCAAAGATATGAGTGTCTGAATGGAGGGGAATACAGTATTGCCATTTGAAACAGTCAATGCGGAAAAATAATGAAAATTCTGAGTATTTTTGAACACTTGATAAAACAGAATATGTATTATTGGCCCGCCTTTCCAATGGGACTCAGCTCCCTGCAGGGAAACACTTCTGTAGTGTAGTGTTCAGCATCTTAAAATGAGGTTATTTCTTCTCACTGATAATAAAAGAACCCTCAGACAGCCAGCTCAGAGTAGGTCACTGTGGACCTCTAAAATCTGGATTGCTGAAGTTCACCCTGGCATTAAAACTTCAAAGTACATCAGTTATCAGTAAAACTCATAATGTGTCTGGCTGATACTATTCTCCTTCACTATCCATCATTATTCCACCCTATCCAAAGGCAGTTAGACTACTTACACATACATATATACAGCATCTCTCTTCCCTCTCAGTCTTTACTTTGCAAAATTGTACTTCCTTTCATATACAAATAAGAAAAAATCTGAAAAAGCCAAATCATCTAGTTTGAGATGATATATACAATCATCCTCATGGCCATCTTTCACTTAAGTGTTTCCTTTCTTCCTCCTCTTCTCATGGATATTTTTCTTCAAAGTTTTAATCATATCACTTTTCTCTCCTTTGTTTTCTGTGCTTTTCTCCTTTTCATTTTTTTTTTTGGCCACGTTTTCTTCTGCTCCTTAGTGGGCTGATTTTTAATTCAATTTCCTTAGGCCACTGCCTTTTCCTTTTTGCCCTGCTTTTGTCTTTGAGTTCTTCCTCTGCCCTTCTTCCTTCTGTGATTTCCCAGTACCCTTCATCAAGACACTGAGAAAATTTCCACAGGACCCTCTCCAAATCTTATTTCTGCCTTTTGCTGTTACATAGGAAAAGAAAGCTTGTAAGACTTCATTATCCCAAATCTATGATGGTATCTAAACTGTTTAATTACCAGTCCAACTGGTCTCAGTGGGTGACTGGCACACCTCTGCACCATTTAGATGTTTATACTACACATATTCAACACAGATTCACAGAATGGTTTGGGTTGGAAGAGACTTTAAAGATGACCTAGTTCCAGCCCCCCTGCCATGGGCAGGGACACCTTCCACTAGCCCAGGCTGCTCAAATATAAAATATTTACTTACATGGATGAAGACACTGAATCAGAGAGAAGGTATTCATATTCATTAAGTCATAGAACTACTGAATAGCCAGCATACTGTGGGAGATTAATGCTTGGTCTAAGACATTAAGACCCTACATTTTAGCTAAATGATTGAAATATATTAATGAGTATGAGGAGAGAAGTACCTGTGTTGAGGGTAAAGATTAAGCCCATTCAGATCCTTTAAGGGACTTGCTAAAGATCAACTAATGCTTTCTGCCAGGAATAGGCTCCCTTTGATGCATGTAAACCTGAAATGTAAGACATGCACATAAAAAAGAACTCCTCAAAAGGTGTGCATCAGGAAAGCATTTAGAGCCACTCTGCAAGATAAAGGCAGACAGAGACCTCTCTGATTTTATCTAGGTGTAAGAAGAGGAAGTCTGGTTTTCATTTCTTCACCTCTGTTTGTAAAAGGCACTTCTATATAGTCCATTTGGTCTTAAGTAACCAGTTTTATTTTCACATTATCCAAGAGCATTCTTCTCCCAAGTATGTAGCGTGGGGCACTGGGATATCTTTAGTGTTATAGGAAAGAAATAAGTATCTTAAAATTATATTGTAAGCAGGAACACTCTTTGACAAGTAAGAAGACAATAATAGAGCACAGCTAAAACAGAAGAGTCTTATATGAACTTTGTAATACTGTCCCTATAGACTCTGCATCACAAACCTGCTCTAACATCATGCATCTCAATCCTTTTTTAAGACTCCTTCCAAACTCCCATGACTTTCTGAGCCTGGATGAGACACAGAAATCTTTCTGTCACTCTTCCCACTTCACACAGATGATTTTTCTTGATTACTCAGAACATGACCCTTTTCTTGCATGGTCTAAATCTTCTACAAAGAGCAGTGAAGTCCCTCCACAATGACAGTCAGCTACATCTAGAAATACAGAAGAGCATGAGGAGTGCCTCATACAGGAGCTGTGTGCTTGTTTCACACTCACCTCTATCAATCCACTTTGAGCAGAAATTCAGCTGGGCAATAGAGATGTGCCTACATGGAGGTACATACCAGCCTTACACTTCAGAAAAGAATTTAAGAAACAGTTGATGAGTAAGTGGATAAGTGGCTTGTGTTAAGTGTCAGCACAGACATCTCAAGGACCACAGCTCCCTGGCCATAGAGAATCTTGTGAGAAGTCAACAAGAAGAGACCAGAGAAGACTGTTCCACCTTCTTTGGCCTCTAGGGAAAACATTTTGATGTCCCATATCTTCAATAATTCAGAATACAAATGAGATCAAACTTCATCTTTAGTGCTCTTGGCAGCATGTTTATGATGATAGAACCATTGTTTTTTCAAGAATACATGTTTTCCATTAGATTAAAAGCAGTTGTTTCTTCTTAAGAGGAAGATAAGGTTTGGTAGTTATTAAACTTGCACTTAGAAAAACAAAAAAGGACACAGCACCAAGAGAGGAAAATAATTTCTTCAGGTATAATGACCATTAAATTAGAAGTTTCACGATCCAGTGTAATAATTCTCTGAATTCAAGAAAGGCAAGTGTTATCCAGCTGGCCAAGAGTAGTTTTGACTACATGCCACCACAAATGTAGACTCTCATTTAATGTCTGTGAAACCAGATCAAAACACAAATTTCACACCACCCAAGTGCAAAACACTTCTTTGGTTTTAGGTCCTTGATTTGATCTTTCACAGTTGCAGCTGACAATCAGATGACTTTCCAGTCAAAATGTGACCTTATTCTCTGCCCAATCTAGTCCTGAGTCAATGACCACTGAGAGGCTGAAATTTCATCCAATCTCTGAATTTCTGCTGTAAATGAACTATAATTGATATTTAGTAATTGAAAAGAAAGGCCTTTTACCTCAACAGAGAAGGAAAATGCACTTGCCCTACAAAAACTGCCATTTGATTAAATCAATAAAATTACTGCAGAAGAAACTTCAAGATTGGTGAATATATGGAGACCCCCAAACCACAGATTAGATCTGCATTTTTTTGCTTTTTGTGATTTTTTTAACAGATTCATAATCTATGAAAATAAAAAGTGGATGTAAATTTCTCATGGTATGTGTTCTGTCTGTTCATACTGAGAACACAAAGTAATTTTAAAGGATACCTTTTTTGTTGCTCATAATGCATTGCCACATGAGAGGACTGTTGCCCCCTCAAGAGTCAGATGTCCCTATTAATCTTCTCAGACTGTAACTTTCAATTTGTTCTCTTCACTTTCAGAGCTGAAAAAGAAAAGAAAGGAATATCAACTCTTGTACTTCATAATAGCCTTCACAAAGCTATCTTTCTTATGTTGTATTACAGTCTTTCCTTTATTTAATAAATTCATGACTATTGGCAGACACAAAGAACTTTGTGCTTCAGTGTAATAACAAAAAAAAAAAAAAAAGCAGTAACACTGTTTATTTTGAAAATGTTGTGCAACTTAGTAAAAGGATATACTTACCATGAGCTTAAGTTTGGAGATGGAGAAATGTCTTTGATCCATTTGACATAGGCCAGGTGGATGAGACTGGCTAATCTTTTAGGCATCCAAGGACATCACATGCAAGAGCCGCTGGCAATGAAGTGTGGGAGGTGGTTCCATGTCTTGTTGCCTTCTTTTTGAAGCTATCTTGAAAATTGAGAGATTTCTTTTGCTTTTTTATCACCATCTTGCAAAAGGCACAGATGCAACTTTTGGCATGATTTCCCTTTCAGGGTATTGTTCCGTTAATATAAGTATGAATTTTGAATGTATTTTCTTTCTCCTCTCCTGTCTTTTAGCTTTATTTAATCTAACTAATTCCCAGAAGCAGACAACAGGAATGAAAGGAAGAGCAATACTGCATCTTATTTTCCAGGATTTTTCTATTCTGCTTTTCTGTGTTCGTTCTCTAGGTTTCTTCACGAAACCAGTTTTTCAGCTAAAGACAGGTTGTTTAAAAGCACAGACACTTTGATGACATATTTCCAAATGACATACTGAATGTTAGAACCAACTAACCCCAGAGAAATTTGTTTCCCCCTCTCATTTGATAGTTCTGAGTTAAGCAAATAAAATGTATTGAGTACAGATGTATGGGGGAAGACAAGTCTGAAGGAAAAAAGCAATTAAATAAACATTATGCATAGAAAGCATCCACAGCTGTATAGATGTGATTGTTGTTTCCAAGCTTCTACAGAATTACCCACTTACTACCTACATGGCAAGCACAGCATCATAGTTAGGGTTTCACTAACAAATCCAGTTTGGGGAGGAATCTCTTTCGATGAACATGCTTACCCACCCCTGGCTCCCATCTGGGCAGCACAGCAGAGACACAGACATCTATGCCAAATTAATTTATTTTCAGTTATAGTGTTGACCTTCCCTGTAAACTACAACCAGAAAGGTTTGTGCATTCAGGCGATTCAGAGCTAAACTCATAGAAAACTTCAGTTGTAGCAGAGCTGCAAGTAAAAGAGAACATAGGGTAGAGAGTAGATAAGAAGCAAGTGTCCTGGCCAGGAGGTCAGCAAACAGTCTCTGACTCTTGAGAAGTGGACTTGGACAAACACACTGATCTGGGCTATTTCATCTCACAGGCTAACAGTTCAAGGACAGCAGAATAGTTTCCTTGGTTGAAAGGATGTCTGCTGGCACAGGAAGCAATCTAATTCAGAGTAGTTTTCTGAAGAACAAGCTCCAGGGGTTCCCCATGACACAGTTTCCAGGTGTAAAAGGAACAGCAGCAGCAGAGCAGAGACTGACTTTGCACTGTCCCCTCAGTGCACAGTCAGTGCTTCCCAACTACACTGAAAATAGTTGTGTGCTACTGTAACTGAGTTAGAATTTCACTTTCCAACACTCAAACTAATTACTAATTTCCACAAGAAAGATACAGCTCTTTGGCATATTTATAAGCCTAAATTTATTTTGATCTTATAAAAACATGTCCAAACACCACTATGCCCACCTTTCTGTGTGTCTTCTGTAGAGCCTGTCCCTGCTAGACTGTCCATCTCTTCCTACATTATACTATAAACTCCTTTAGCTGTAGCCATGGAAAAATGATTTCACTGCCATTTGGGTGATCAACATCCTTTTGAACCTTGACTTAGGACTTAATCAATTAAGACACAGTGCAAGCCAATGATATTAGAACCACAGAGATCCCTGTGAAAATTTTAGGAGTGCGTTCTTCCAGAAAGTTCTTGGGATCTGATGTGTAGCCAGTAACACAAAGCAGAAAAATATACAAGTTTACATCTATTTCATCAAATGTGGTAAAAGCATGAGTCAGGCATTGCTGCATTTTACTTTACTTGGAGAAAGAGCAGAGCAGTTGATAGGATTCAGTTAAGTTGGATTAATTAACCTAGAGAGAAGGAGATGATTCAAAATTCAAATTTCAGAATGCAGCCAGAATGGAAACCTGTGCCAGTCACTTGGTAGCTTGGTTACAACCATGCACTGAAAAGAAGCAGATACATGCATCTCCATTCCCCAAAACAGGAAACTTAGCCAGCTACTGCCTAGTCCAGAGATATATCTAAAATGCTGATAATTATTCAGAAAATAAACTGAAATCTACAAATTGAAAGAGGGAAAATTTATGTTAAATACTGGGAAGTTTTTTACTGTGAGGGTGGTAAGGGACAGGCTGGCCAGGGAGGCTGTAGAGTTCAAAGCCAGGTTGGATAAGGCCTTGAGCAATTTCTGGTCTAGTAGAAGTTGTATCTGCTCATGGCAGAGGACATTGGAACAAGAAGGCCCTTAAGGTCCGTTTCAAAACCTTAACATTCTATGATTCTGCGATTCTATGGCCAGAGTACCAAGCCTGTCACAGTTAAAAGAATGTCTGGATGCTGTTCCTAGTCATATGGTTTACGTTAGGTAGTCCTGTGAGGAGCAGGGTGTTGGACTTGACAAGCCTTATGTGTCCCTTCCAATCTGATTTATTCTATGATTACTTTTCAGTCAGCAGTCCTTGCCAAATACAAATGTCATTTATAAATAATTTTAGCTATTGTCAATTCATTTTAAAAATAAATTAAGAAGAAAAACCACTCTCAAAAAAATTTCATCCACATGAGGATTCCTGAAAACCCCCTACTTAAGTTCATGGTTATTTGCAATCATTTTCATACTCCATTCCAGTCAAAACAACCACCTGTCAGTTCTGCTACACTTCAGATGAGCAATGTATAAATGATAACCTGAATGCAAACTCCTAACAGAAAAATAAATATAAACTATTCATTGGTTGTCTATATGAGTGGAGATATACTTTTGAAAAGCAAATAGGAGGTCCACAGGTCCTATAGACATTCTGACCCCAAATCACACATTATGAAACTGCCACTGCCCCTGTTCACCACTGACCAGCTGCTGAAAGATTGTTATGCACTGCTAGACTGTCAGTGATGGATAAATTGCTTTCTTCATATGCTTTGCCCACATTTTTCCTGATATATCTGGGCTTGTGCAACAATTTCAGTTTCCATGAAGGCTTGCAGGCAAGCAAATAATTTAAAGCTGTCAGGAACAGAATCAGTTATAAGCACAGGCAGCTGCCTGCAGCATCACACCCAAGAAAACATTTGGGTCCTTGCAGTACTTGCTGGAAATCCAGATGATGCCTGTACAAAATCAATGACTTGCTACTGACCACAGAAAATAAAAAAAATAAAAAAAAGGAAAAAAAAAAAAAAAGGCAAAGCAATTTAAACCAGAAATGTGAAATAATGTGGAGAAATATATAAAGAGGAAATATAAAAGTACAATCCCCCAGGAAAATAGTAAAAAAAATGGTTTGAAGTATTACTAGTGTTTCATGACACCAAGGAATTTAGGATTTATATTTAGGATTTATGTTATTAAATGTTATTATATGATTTACAGGCTTTATAGTGCTAAGGATTCTACTGAAAGCAGCATCCTAGATTAAGATATCTACACATCAGATTTATTTCCTTTTTGCTGCCATGTCCATATTTCCATTTAAAAGTGAGAGAAACAGGAAAACAATAAACAAGTCCAGTATCATGACTCAGGAGTAATACTCCTGATACCCCATTTGGATCCTTCAAACTGAAAAAAAGATAACATTTTTTGGACCACAGACGCATTTGATAGTGTCACTGTTTCCATTTGCCTTTTATTACATAAACTAATAAAATCAACATCAGGGAGACACTCTTCCAGGTAATACCCTCTTCTGTCAAAACCACCCTACTTGGCTGATCTTGTTCTCCCTGCAAGTCCTGCATCACTTTCTTCCTTAGACCATGACTGCACTAATACTGCTACTGCTGCTATTTAAAATGCCCACTGAGTCAGCACACTGAAACTTGAAAGGGTTTGAGTGTACACACTGGATGATTTAGAACTGACAATATTTTTGCCAGCTTAATGACAGTTTTCTTTAAGATACTGTGTTGCTGAATCTTTCTATCCTCTAATCCTAAGCCTGACTAACTAACTAACTAACCCAAAAAAATTTTAAAGAAACCATTTCTGTGGCTGCTCACACCTGGTAGAAAGATTCACCATGCACATTTTCTGCTTTGCTAGGAGATGAAGACAGATTGGAATTTAAGTGTCTATTGCATTTTAATGGGTAAACATCAGTAAAAAAATGCAATAAAATGTACATTTCAAGAGAATTTTCTTTCCACATGCTCTGAATATTGCTCTTATCTTTACCTACAAGGAGTCTACCTGAGAACAATTCTGCAGTTTCCGTATGGGGCACTTCATAGGCTTAATTAGAGAAATTCCAAAGCTCTTTTTGCCAAGACCTTTCTTCTGCTAGACACAGAGCCAGCGTGGGAGAGATTGGAAGGCACTTCTGGAGCACCTACTCCAAACTTCCTGATCAAGTAGGGGTAACTAGATCAAGCTCCTCAGAACTGAGTCCACTCAGGATTTTACTATCCCCAAGGACAGACTCCACTGCCTCTGTTCAACACAAAGACTAGACACTGACACAAAGACTGCATAATCAGTGACCTTCACAGCTGACCAGAGCAGCAAGCAAAGGTAAAAAAAACCACATAAAATATGTATAACTTAAATTACAGCATGACTTGCAGTTTAGTACAATAAAATGCCACCCAGTAACGCCCTTGAAATTACTGAAATGGGAGCATATGCCCCAGTATAATCAACCTATTGCTTTGATGTGACCTTATGATTCACAGTTCACATGAACAGTACCTATTTTGTGGTTTCACTCTAATAAAAATTTAATTAAATAATCCTTTAACATACAAATCTCTGGTTTCCTGCTTACTTTTCTAAGTAGGAACTACAACCTCCACCCTACAACCATGCTTTAAAGCATCCCAGAGTTGCTAGCTAAAACACCACTCACTTTAAATATTCCAGCATATTCAGAAAGAACCGGCTGATGGTCTGCATTTCTTTAATACCTGATCAGAAGACAAGAATTTGCTGTTTCCCAAGGGCATCCTATTCTCCTGCCATTAGGTTAATATCACTGTTCAGAAAAAACACCATGATGTTTACAATCTTAGGATCAAGCTGATAAAATTCACTGAAAGCCATTTAAAAAGCAACCCGACCCTTTCAAAACAAACTCTAACTTTTCAACTCCGGTTATTTAAATGTCTGCAAGGAGAAAATTTTGTTCCTTGCTTCAGAGCACACCTACACCACCCTGTGAGTGCCAAGAAGCAGCGCAAGCTGATGGAGGCTGCAGTTCTGATGCAGAGGGGGTCGGCACCACCAGCACCACTTCTGAACAGCAGCCAGAGATGGGGCTCATCATCTCCCCTACACTGCCCATGGTGCTACTCACTGTAAGTAAGGAAAATCAATTTCTTATTGCTTAGCTTCATAGAATATAGTCTTAAAATGTTCAAACAGTATTTAGACACAAGTACTTTCATCTGAGAATTCCCTGGTCTTGTTCTGGGATTTCACTAGGAGAAATTTCATTTCTGGATGCACCAGATGTGAAATATATTGCAAAATTCTTAAGCAGGCAAGGGTTTTCTGGAGAATGCATGCATTTTACTCACCATGCACAAAGCAGGGAAGAATCTTCACTACTTTATAGCACTGCAAATGCATGAAATAATCTAAAATGTGCCAGTGAGCAGATGTATTTGGCCTATTCTCTGTGCTGTGTGTTTACTTTGAAGGAAGGTGAAAAGAGCAATCTCTCTACTAAATTCCTTTTGAACATAAACTTTATTGCATTCACCTCACTGAAACATAACTTAGGTTAATGGTGCCACCTGGTGTCAACTCTTACTCGTTGTTCCCAGCCCTTGTCAAGCAAGAAAAAATAAATTTGTAAGGTATAAACCATCCCCTCGAGAGTAACCCCCACAAAAACCACATAACCTGCATTAATTACTTGTCCGAAGGAGCACAGTGTATTGTACACAAAGAACAATAAACAATAGGAAGTAAAATATTTCTTAATATACTTTCATTTTAGATACTATCACCCACTATGGTTTATTAGCTTATGAAGAGAATGCACTTAATAGTACATGGAGGAAAGAGAATTAACCCTAATTTGTTGGAATCTGCTGAGGATGGGGGAGCAGGGCACTTTCTCTAGCTCAAAACCTTCTTGTTTGCTGCAGTGATATGTCACACTCTAGCACCACCTTGTAGGATTTTTCTATCCCACATAACTGCAGTCCCTAAACAAAAAAAGGAGTGTTTGAGCATGTGCTTTTTACACCTTGCCTGCTAGTAACAACTCACAAGAGAAATTAGTTCTGAAGCCATAAATTGGTCTGTGCATCTCCCTCCACAGTGCAACACTGCTGACTACAATCACGAAACAATTGATAGGAGGTTCCTTTAGTGTGGTGAGACTCTTGCCCTGTTTCCTCAAGGTAAATTGGGGTTTGTGTTGCAGGTAACAGTGGTGGGGGAAAACACCAGGGCAAGGAGGAGGCAAGCATGGACAGGCCAAGAAGAGCTGGAATCCTTGCTCAGGCAGAGACAAGGTCAGGGAACATAGCACACCAAGGACCTGAAGCCTGTTTGATATCTGCCAATGTGTATAATCAACCTTATTACATTATTTTCTGTCTTGTGTGTAAAATAACATTTGTAAAATAGCTTACAAATGGATACCTTCAAAAAATCTAATGCTTAAAGAAATGGGTAGAGGATAGTAGAAATGGAGATGAGAGCTTCTATTTTGCAGGAGATGCCTGGGCATAAAATGGAGGAAGACACACTTTACATCATGTAACACAAATCTGAGTTGAAATAACATCTATACAATAAAAGAGCCAGAATTTGCATTATGGATCATATTGATGGTTTCTCTACAGCTTTGCTTGCATGCAAAATACAAGTTCCCAACAATCACTGCACAACCACCACTTTAATTACATTATAGTAACAATTTACAGGTGAAACCAGTCATTTTAAGGGTCTCACCTTAGCTTTACTCCCACCAAGTTGTCACAATATCCTATTTACAGTTGCAATCCTGCACAACAATTCCAGCAGCACAACTGCTGACTAGTCTTTCACATTTATAAAAAAAGAGCACTTACTAGAAGGCAGTATATTTGCTTTACAGTTTGCTATGCTCACCCAAAATTTGCTAATTTTTTGCTAAACTCAACACTTTGGAAGGGCAGCTTAAATTACTGGACAACTTTCATTGTATTAATGTGCTTCTGAATAGAATACAACTGCACCCCTTCATTCCCCATGACCTTTAACAGACTGGTATTTTCCTTCTATGGAACCTAATCAGAGACCTCCTTAATTTAACAAAACAGGAGTATCTCAACAGAAGGAGGGATACTCTTCTCCTAGAGCCTACTTCACATAATAGTCACACGCTGCAGATGCAAATTCTACAAGTATCCATATGCTTCATTTATATGACTATTTAACCAAACTAGCATAATAAATATGTCTAGTTAGATACTTGCAGTAAGTGTGCAGCTGTCTAGAAGGAGGTACAAAATCACCATCAGTGAAATCCAAACTGCAGCTGTCATTAATCAAAGCTTTGCCCTTGAACATTCATCACTGGGATATTGCTGTGACAAAATGGACTTTTACTGCTGTTTGGGATGGGAAGATTTTACTTCCTTAAAATAATTTGAGTTTTCTAGTGGTGCAGATGCTGTGAGAAAGGCAGTTTTCATGCTTGGTCTCAACAGAGCAAATAAGCAGAGGAAAGATCATCACAGTATTATAGAGCACTTAAATTATATGTAAAATGCTGAAGTTTTGCACAGTACGTAGAAAATCTCTATTGAAAATACTTGTGTTTAATAGAAATAATTGATGTTTCTTGGCTCAGTGAACTGGAGATATTGCAGTCAGGAGATATTTAATTGTTAGGCCAAATGAAGTTTTTTACAATATTAAAGTGGTAATGTAGAAGCTTTAGTCAAGATGAGGTTCCATATGTAAAGTTAGTCTGCTGCTGCCAGGCCCTATATCCTGTGAACAGAAAAGAGCAGAGGCTGTCAAAATTATTCATCCACTGGACTGACAGGGATGGAGGAGTCTGCGCAGGGTCAGGGGATTAAACCAGAGCAATCCAGAGAGCTTCCTCATGGTGAATATGGCCAATATTCATATCACAGAATCACTTGGATTGGAAAAGATTTTGAGAGGCCATCTAGGCCAACCTCCCTACAATGATCCAGGGACATCTTCCGCTAGATCAGTTTGTTCAGAGTCCTATCCAACCTGACCTTGAATGTTTTCAGGGATGGGGCAGCTGCCACCTCTCTGGGCAATCTGTGCCAGTACCTCACCACCCTCACAGTAAAAAAAAAAAATTCCTTTTATCTAGTCTAAATCAACCCCTTTTACCAAAAAACCATTCCTCCTTGACTGATTGCCACAGGTCTTACTAAAAAGTCTGTCCCCATCCTTCTTATAAGCTCCCTTCAAGCATTAAAATGTCACAGTAAGGTCCTCCCGGAGCCTTCTCTTCTCCAGACCAAACAGGTCCAACTCCCTCAGTCTTCCTTAACTGGAGAGGTGTTCCATCCTTGTGATCATTTTCATGACTCTTCTCTGGATCTGCTGTAACAGGTTCATGTCTTCCCTATAGTGAGGATTCCAGAGAGGGATGCAGTACTCCAGATGGGGTCTCACCAGAGTAGAACAGAGCAGGAGAAACACCTCTCTTGCCCATCAGCTCTTGCCCACCTCTCAGCTCTCATCGTGCTGCTTTTGATGCACCCCAGGCTTTCTGGGCTATGTCAAGGCTGCACTCCAGACTGTGAACCATAATTCCTTTAGAAAGATAACTAAAAACTTTAGTTCTTTAAAAGGTTCCTATTTTCATGAACTCTATGAGCCTTATTTTTTTATGCATTAACTAGCAGCCACCCAGGGCTCTTCACAGACAACATATTTGTCCACAGAGGCTATACAAGCCACTGGATCAGCTTGGACACGGTAATGACGCATTTAGCTACAAGAACAAGGTATTGAGTGACTGCTATCAGGCATATTATTTAGGCTAGACTAAAGATGACACACTTCCATAAGGTCAATGGGGACAATCTGCAAGATCTTAAGAACAGTCTGAAGGCATATTCTGACAGTGTTTGTGAGATGTTACCCAATACCCAGTACACAAGCTATGCCATGTCAACTACACACACTTGGAATCACCTTCTAGACCTGAGCTCAGATTCATACTTTAAAATTCTCTTAGCCTCCAGACAGAGCAGCCATGTACACTGATTTATGGGGATGATGCCTGGGCTGTGAATGGTTGGAAAGAATGCTGGTCAAATGGGCCAAAACCTGGTCAGAAACCATTCAATCCGCTTTACATGTAGATGACTTGAGTCCCCCATGTGGAAACATGTGCATTCTCAGGATAGTTCACTAATAAAGACATTTTCAACTAATTTCAGCTGTCAATACATTCTTTGAGAGTGGTTTGTTGGACAGTGAGAGTATGCACACGGGCAGTTCATAAACTTGCTGGAAATCCATACTCCTGCTTGCCTTGCAGTAACTTTGTCATGTAACCATACTTGAAGCAAACCATTAAGAATTTGCTGACTGCAGCTTCTTCTGCATTTGTGAGCCATCTGTTCAGTCCCAGCACTTGTGTATATTGCTTCCACATGAGATCTCCACACTTTACTGGATGCTGCTTTATGAGAGCATTATCCAGTTCAGAAAGAGAAGAGAATCTCTGTCACCCTCAGCTGTGTAGTCACACCCAAGAGGTTTGGAATTCACTCCTGGTGCCATTGAGAGCCCTAAAGATATAACCTGTATGCAACAAATTCTTTAGGCCTTTTCACTGCACTGTGGAAATTGTACTTCCAAGCAAAAGAAGTGTTAGCTGGAAATTATTGTAAATTTATTGTTTAGTGAAAGACTCCTCAAAACTTTCTTCTTTGCCAAACACTTCTCAAATATCTTTTGGTTTGGGGAAAAGGCATTGCAGTTTGTGGCACAGTTTTAGTGCAGTTAATAGCAATTTATAGCAATAAATGATGAGCAGTGGGTTTGAGATACGAGCCTACCATACCTCTCATGTCCAGTGACTTCCAGGGAAAGTAATGAAAAGGAATTGTAATATTCTCTGAGGCTCTTTTGCAGCAAAAGGATGATGTATGGCAGAGCAACTATGTCAAACTATAACATTTTCCTTTTTATCCTTGCTATTTTTATGCTACTGTTTTTTTCAAACACATGATGAGGATTGGCACTAAAGACACTGGAGGAAGTTGACGATTTGAATGAATCATGATCCTACAAAAAAGCTTGTGAGTTTTGTGAAGATATTTCTATTCAGGAATATCCATATCTCCAAATCTTTGGCAGAGCTTAGCATGTATTTCCCTTACACAGTAAAACAAGACCTGTTTCAAGGAAGGTTCTTCCAGAAACTTTCACATCTGATTTTTTTAAGTGCAAATCTTTCAGAATGTGAATCCGGACTGAGAAATTCTGCAGTTCTTGTGTTTATCCTTAAAAGTGGTACTGGATGAGAGCACTTTGCCAGCACAGGTTATCCCACAAACCTAGTGCAACCATATAACACAATTCTTAATAGAAGGTATTTAAGTTGTCTATTCAAATTTGTAATCCAATCAGGATTTATGCATTTATCCCACTGAGAACTGTGTATATGTCCTAGCTATCCTTTGTCTTCCTCTCTAATCCTTTACTTATCACCCATACTGCTTAGCAGAAGTTCAAGGCATGGGCCCTTTTCTTCACCCAGACATCCTCCAGTACCTTAGGACTGTCTTGATTTAATACCAACTCATTTAAATGCAAAATGCACCTGGCATAATATTATTACAGCATTATTACTGTATTGTGCCTCACAATTCCATCCCATTTCTCCAGAGATACATCTCCTCACCAACTGACAATCAATACCCAAAGCTACAGGCACAAACACAAATCTGGTGCTTGACAAACTGCCATTACAGTTCATTTTTTAAGCCTTTCTTTAGTGAAAGTAAAAAGTGAAAGTAAAAATAACTTGCAGAAAAGCAGGGTACAAAGAGAGCATAGCCTTATTACAGGGACCTACAGCCTACATCTTAATGCTATACCAAGTTTCCATAGGCAAATGCTGAAGGAAACCCCTCAGCACTCTGGTACTTCAAGAGACAGTTGACATCCTAGGCTGAGGAGAGTTATAGTAAAAAAGAGGCAAGTCCCCCAAAAGGCACAAATCCCACCCTTTCATCTTAACTGCAGAGGCCAAAGCTGAAAATATAATGAAGAAAATAGCTAATTCACAATCTCTTGTACAAATTTACTAACCTGTTTGATTGATTTTCTCCTTCAACCAAGATCTTAAAAGGAAGAAATATTTTGACAGAAAAGGTCATGAATAACATAAGAGATAACACAAAGGCACTCCAGTGGGAAACTGGGGCTTAGTAGTAATTCCCAAGCCACAAAGCCCTACGAGATAAACAATACATTTTGTAAAGCTGAACAAAGAGTGCTTGTCCCTTACCTTCCCAAGAGCCCTGGCAGTTACTTTATCTCATTAAAGTACCAGATGTACTTATCCAATATTTACAGTCCTGTTTTTAGGTTACTCTAGCAACTGTTATAGTCCCAGACAAGCAGTTAATGAAAGATGTATATATTTTAATTTGTGTGGAGTGTCAACTGGGATTCTTATGCTGTCACCTATGCACCCCACTTAATCACCAGGAATCACCAACAAAGCCTTTGAGCAATCTTGTCCTTCCTTCTGACATGCAACATTTGCACCACACACAGGACAGATTTTCTTGGCTTGGTGTTTCACATGTCTCCAGCTCAGACTCCTTAAGTAAATGATACTGAAACTGGTGCAAAAAAATCCATTGCACAACTAGATATAATGTCCAAACTAAAAAAGGTTCCTTCTATAGGACTATCTGTTCTGAAAAACATATCTGTCTGTTTCTTCCAGAAATAAAGCCAGCTCAATCCAGAAACAGAATTTTTAGAGCATGTTTTAAAGCAGTTATTGTTTTCACTATCCTTGTTTGTTTGCTCTTTTTGTTGTTCTGGTTTGGCTGAATTACACAATTCAGCCAATCTAACCAGGTAATCTCAGCTCAAACAGGATCTCCTGCTTTCAAAGGCACCATCTTTTTCTACCGCCTAAAGAGATACGCCCTTATATGTAGGGGTATTACCATAATTCTAAAAGCCAATGCAACTGTGCTGCAAATTATGAGGACTGAATCTCACTCAGTTTCTTTGGGCCTGTGGATAATGCATAAGTATTGGTCACAGTTATTTAAGCTTTCCTCTGCTCCTAGCTCAGTTCACAGAATCCTAGATTGGTTTGGGTTGGAAGGGACTTTAAGGATCATCTAATCCAGCCCTGCTGCCATGGGCAGACACACCTTTCATTAGGCCAAGCTGTTCAAAGCCCCATTCAGCCTAACCATGGTTAACTCTCAGGGATGGGA
Source organism: Cyanistes caeruleus (assembly GCF_971803275.1). Classification (NCBI taxonomy): domain Eukaryota; kingdom Metazoa; phylum Chordata; class Aves; order Passeriformes; family Paridae; genus Cyanistes; species Cyanistes caeruleus. The sequence continues at coordinate 82,487,444 of NC_141703.1, forward strand.
CATCCAAAACTTCTCTGGGCAACATGTTATAGCACTTTATCATCCTCACATTAAAGAATTTGTAATTTATATATAATCTAACTTTGAATAATTTGTGCGGTTCTGGTCACCACAATATAAGAAAGATATAAAACTATCAGACAGCATCCAAAGGAGAAGCCACAAAGATGGTGAAGGGCCTTGAGGGGAAGCTGTATGAGGAATGGCTGGGGGCACTGTGTCTGTTCAGCCTGGAGGAGACTGAGGGAAGACCTCATGGCAGTCTGCAACTCCCTTATGAGGGGAGGAGGAGGGACAGACACTGATCTCTCCTCACTGGTCTGTGGTGACCCGTGACAGAACCAGAGGGCACAGCCTACATTTGTGTCAGAAGAGATTTAGACTGGATATTAGGAAAAGCTTCTTTACCCAGAGCATGGTTGTTCACTGGAACAGGCTCCCCAGGGAAGTGGTCACAGCACCAAGCCTGACAGAGTTCTAGAAGCATTTGGACAATGCTCTCAGGCTTATGGTGTGACTCTTGGGGATGGTCCTGTGCAGGGACAGGAGCTGGACTCAATGAAACTAATGGGTCCAATCCAACTCAGTGTATTCTGTGATTCAATAAGCTCTCTTTCAGTTAAAAGACATTTCTCCTTGTCCTATTACTCCATGCCCTTATATAAAGTGCCTCTCCAGAGAGGCACTAACAGCTGGGAACAAATAAAATCAGTGGGCTTTCACTTACAGAGGGTCAGAAAACATAACAAATGGCAAGTTTAGTAAAATATCAATAAAATATCCAGGTTTGATTTTGTATTCTCATTAAAATATTTATCTTTATTGCATCAGAGTTCATGAAGCTGATTTGTTTCATCATAATCATGCAGATTTCACATTATGAACAAGTACCTCCCAAAGCAAGACCGCCAGTGAAAAATCTCACAGATGACAATTCCATCCTGTAACAGACATTCATTTGTCCAAACTGTCCAAACTGACAAATAATTTCCAGTAATTAACAAATATGTAAAAGTAAGCATTTATCATGAGCAATGCAACATACAGAGACATGTATTAATAGTTTTAACACCAGTAAATGTCTGTTCCTATTTGCAAATGTTCTGATTTCTAATTACTGCCTGTCATTTTGTGGCCCACTTTTGCTCTAGGTAGATACCCTATCCCATCTTCTACAGCGAAGATAACAAAACTGAGTAAGAATAGGTTCTTGACTGGCTTAAATTCTCTCCAAGAGAATGAAAACAGACAATGCTTTCCATTATAACTTAAGCCTGACAGCCTAAATCAGGATGATCTCATGATATGATGTAAGCTTTGGATTCCTTAGTTAAGCTCTGTGTTCAGTCACAAGTGTCCTGTGAGGTCTTGGGTCAGTCACTAGAGCTTTTGTTCAGATCAGCTGGGTTTTGCAATCCATAAAAAAGTCCCAGCAGAGCTGTGGCCAGCTGAGCACCACACACAAGGACAGGACTCCTCAGGAGGCTTTTGTTTTATTCAGACATGGACATTGTCACCAGACACTCCTAAGTGTTAAATGGAGACTGTATACACAGACACCCAAAACTGCTTTTTGATGGAATGGGGAATATTAGTTACCTCCCTATTCCTGAGGAGGATTTTACAAATGTGGTCTTCAAAATAAAGAGGCCTTCCTCTGAAGATCATCTAAATCTATGAGATTCATTGTCCTTGCTGGAAACTCATTTAGCGATTCACAAAATATAATGTTGATCCCAGATAATACATGCATTTCAGAATGCTTTATGCACCCTGTGTAGTGAGCAAAAATTAACAGTCTAAAAAGCTTTCTAATTTCACTTCTAATGAGACTATACAGAAAAGCAGCTGGAACTCCTGCTTATAAACACCTTGCTATAATTACCAGATAAGCAAACGAACTAGGCTTTCTAATCATAATAAATTACCAAGCAGAAAATGTAATAAAATCTAACAAAGTCTTTCTATATTGCACTGTGTTAATACAACCTTTTTATATTACCATTTATTGCAAAATGCCAGGCAGCTAATTAAGTGAAGAGCTTTTTCCTCGGGTTAAGTAGAGCACCTACATTCCTGCAATTATTATACTTTTGGAAAGTGTGTCCTGATTCTGCTCCCATTTAAAGAAAAAAAATCAAGTCAGCATTATAGCAAGTTTTGTATGCTTGCTCTCCAGTACTTTTAGCAAATGGTCAAAATGGCCAGGTAAGAGCTTGAAATAAACAAACTATGCTTTGCACAGCCATAGTGCTTCTTATTCAGGGGCTTTAGTGCATTTGATAAATATCCATTAACTCACATACTGCTGCTCTGAAATAAGCAAAGGATATATTTAAGTATCACTTGGTTTACTACTGAAATGCATTCCCCGTTTTACGTTGGGACAGGATGCAGCAAAAAAGCTATTGTTTAACAATACACATGAATGTTATCTACAAATTTCTTCTCTATTTGGTCTCTGTTAGAATGGGTGGAGGCACTTTGCCAAGGAAATCTCCAGAATTATCCCTGTAAATATGTCATTTAAACACACTTTGAGTACTTCAAACATAATTTTTACAGGTCAACCCACTCTGAGAGGCCCTCCAAATGACTTGCTCTGTTTTACACCCAGGCTACATAAGCACTTCCAGTTTCAGTATTAGGATTATATTAACAGCTTAACTTGTATTTACTTATCCACCAAAACCAATTCTGGCAGGGCAGCCAAACATTCATCTTAATTGAAAACATCACATCTTTGTTTTTTCATCAAATTAATAAATGAGGTCACCAGATGGCTCTTTTAGGATCATTGAGCGGGGCTTCTTGGATTTTATGTTCCTTGTGTGCTTTACCACAAAGCTAAAAATCCTTAACATTGCCAGCATATCACATCAATCAGTGCTGGCATCCTCACATGACCAAAGTACCTCCAACAAAAACCTATCTTTCACAAACACAGAATCCTTTCCTGAATCCAGCCTCTCATGTCGAAAGACTTGACAACAGACCTGGGGCCATACATTACGAGTGATGTGCCATGGAGCAGTGCTAGAGGGACTTTTCATTTAAGATGCATTAATGAATCTGTTCTCCTAAATAGAATTTATTTCTTAGAAAGGTCAAGTGTCTTTTATTGAACAGTTAATTTTACAATCAGGTATTCAATCTGCCAGGTGGGCTCCATGGCAACATTAATCAACATTTTATATAGTTAAAACTTGACCTAGCAGATTATCACCATCTTTCTCCTCTTTAATGTGGAGGAATGGGAAAAAAACCTTTGTCTGGCTAATTTGAGAGACTGAACCAGGCAATACATTGCTGACCCCAGCCAAAACCCTTTGCAGGGCCACTACTCCTGTATCTCTACAGTGGGCTTCTCAAAAGTGAAAGCAAATCTCACATTTTCCCAGGTTCTTTAAGCTTCTGGCATAGAATTATTCTCTATCACCACCTGGCATTGAAAAGGTTTGCATTTCATTTAGATAAACTGCACAGAACTGTAGTCTGAGCACCTTCTAGGCATTTGGATACAGTTTGGTGGTGGAGCATTGCACCCAACACTTTGGAGGCTGATCCATAGGAAGCACACATATGCACTACTGCAGTATGGATCTGAAATGGGCTTGGCCATGTACACGTTGACAAATCCTCCATGCCAGCTTCCACAACATATTTACCTTTACCAAAACCTAAGCAAATCTGTGGACAGTTAATGAAATGGCACAAAGACATGTTGCTGAGAGATGTTGTGCTCCCACTTGGCATTATGGCTATTTGAAACTCCTTGAGAAATTCTAAATGGCTAGAAGAGCATTAAAACATCTTGAATTGGAGTTCAGAACACTAGAAACTCACAGGAACACGCGACAAACTTCATGCAGTAAAAGATAAACTACACCTACAGGGCCTTGACACATAGCAATGTTTTCTCTGATCTCGCAAAAGCCATAATGGAAATCATTATAGACTTCTGGTGAGCAAACCAGAACATTTTGAAACAGAAAACACCATGCTTACTGTGGACAAAATAAAATAATGCCAACAGATATATGCATTTGAAATCAGTGTAACCACAAGATGTCACTCTAAACTTTACTTAGAGGAAGAGTTAGACTACTTCAACTTTTAATAGAGTTCAAAGATACTTTTTTTGAAGTGTATTTATAGTCTTCCACATTGCATTTACAAAACGTAAGCCATAAATTGATTTCTATATGTTAAACACAACTAAACAAACATGAGAATTGCAGTCTAACTACCACACCAAAACTTACTTTTAAATCCTCAAAAGGCAGGCTGGTTATGAAACAGCAAGAATAAAAAAAGAACAGCCCTTTGGTTTGAGAGGTTAAAGAAGAAAAAGAAAGAAGTTTCAGTTCAGTTCAACACTGGAGATCAAAAACAACTCAAGAAAATGCAAGCTCTGGGAAAAAATAGCCACTAAACATTTCAACCCTGTATCTATCCCTCTGTCTCACTGCAATTAGGCTGGATTTCTCTTGCTATCTAATTACTGTCTGCTTGGTAAGATACTCCATTTGTTTTGTAGTAGAAATCATGTAATTCATCTAAACTATCTAACTATTGGGATAAAAATCCAATCTAAGAGAATGGAAGCAGCACTTTCAGTAGCATCAGCATCTCTAAAAGCTCAGGCAGCGAAGGCTCATGGGGAAGTGTCCAACAGTTTTGACATTGCTTTAAAACATGTGTGTTATTAATACCATCACACAATGGAAATTGTTAAGAGAAGCTCTCTTTACTATCCTTAAAGTCTAGGAAATCACTATGAAAAATTAACTCCAAAACACTGATAATGTTGCCAAGGTACTCCCAAAGATAGAAAGTGTCACACTTTAGGTCTATGGTCACACATCACTTTTCCCTCTGCTCTGACACTTGATTCAGTATACAGAGTGGGACTGCTCTGAGAAAGCTGCCCGAGCAACCTTTGTACCATTTATCTGAGGAGCTGAAAGGCTGAGAGCAGTAAGAAGATTTCTTGAGAGTTCTTTAGCTTAAGAGCATTAAATGCCACCCTGAGAATTAGATCCTACCCTTGACTCCTAGTGATAGTCTCACTGAGGTCAGAAAGTCACATACAGAGTATTTTTCAAAAATGATCACCCATCAGATAACACTCGTGTTTTAAGTACCCAAAAGGAAACACTAAGACAGTCTTGCTGGAACAGTGACACTCCCTGCTGGGGCTGTGGTCAGAAACAAGAAGTGGTGCATGTAGTGATGTATCAGGTCTAAAGGGTCTCCAATCAGGCCTCAAAAATAAGATGATATTTTTACTTCTATTTTTCAAGGTTTCACTACCACCTCTCACAGAGTAAATAATGATAGGAAAGCAATGAATTAAATACTTGCTCATGACACGAGTCCTGCACCTTCTGCACACTGAACGAAGCAGGATTTTTGAAGAAAACAAGTTTGAGGTTAAATAAATAAGAAGTATCAAAACTGGCTTAGTTATAGTACTGCCCTCTGATCACTTACCTAGTTCTTTAAACATTGTTTGAAAATACTACATCCTTTCTGCATAACACAAAGTAACATAACATAATGGAATGTAACAATATGTAATAATATTTTCCATAAAAACTATTTTCTGTTTCTAAAGCCAGGGATTTTATGCAATGGTGCCTTAATCAGCTATATCAGCAGATATTCAAAGCCACATAACTATGATGATAAAATGAAGACAGGAAAGAAAAAATTAAAGACATAAATTCAGTCTTCTTTGCAAAGAGCACATAATTATCTCAGAGGCAGATCAGGGTGACAGAACACAAATAACCACAGAAAATGTCTCATGACAGAATCAAAGCACGATGGGAATGAACAACACAGTCCGCAGCATTTCTTGTCAAGACACACTTTAATACTCAACAGAGCTCCCAAGTACAGAATAATACCTGAGCAAGCTACAGAATAATACCTGAGCAGCCTACAGCAGAAGTTTGAGATAAATACAATATCCACAGTTACCCACCACAATATGTATATATGAATTCATATAAGCATTTTATGTATAGATATATAAATTCACAAATATATACAGGTATGTGTATTTAAGATTAACTAGTTTACTTTGATGCATCTTACTGTTCAGCGTTCAATCCCAATTGCACTTAAACCATTCTGATCAGTATTTTTCCACTGATACCCACAACACACTGGAAGCACAAGGTTAAGTAAAAAGGGTACTGAGATTCCAAAAGATCCACAGTGGTGGCACTAGGCAATAAACTCAGCTCATTTCTAACAGCTTTGAGAAACACAAGGTATAACACTCTTCAAGGCTAAAATGTTTCTGTGATTCCAAAATTACCATGCAATTTCTGAAAAAGTCATATTCACTGAACAAAAGTCACACCACAGTCTAGCCTAAAATGACTCTGCAGACCAAAACATTAGCAAGGGAGAACAGCTCTGCTATTTTAGAGACAAAAAATAAACATTGGGATTAGTGATGGAACAGCTTGCCCCAGATTATTTTCTTCCATTTTATTAGTAGATGTACAAACTACATTAGCAAGATATAAATCCAGTCTTTCTTTCTCTGACACCAAAAGAAAATCATCTATCTCATTGTTCTTTTATATTCTGAAAAAGGAAACTGCATTATTCAAAATAAAACCAAATTATCTAAATGAATCTCTTAATAATTTGTCTCTAGCTCTCATCACAAACCAACAATGTAGGGCTATCCCTATTTAATGCAAAGAGAAAGAAAAGCTTCACATTGGGACAACAGCCACACAGTAACAGCTGCTGCAACTGCATTTTATTAATTCTAATTATATACAGGATCCATATGGCCAAGTTGCACTTTAAAAAAAAAAAAAAACAAAACAGAGCTTTTATTCTTTGCTGGATATTGAAAACCAACAACCTCAACACTTATCACATTGCTCATATCAAAAATGGTTTATTTCTAATGCACAGTTTTTGCATTTCAAATCACAAAAGTCCTGAAAGGTTCTGAATTCCTTGTCTGAGATGTAAATGTTATCATTCATGGGTTAAAAGGTAGCAAAACACGAGCAGAGGGTTGCATTAGGATTACAAGTGATTATGTATTACCCAGGTTGTATCACTGCTGTAATCGGTTTCTTCTTGTACTTAGATAGGCTGAGAATCCAGATACAGACCTGGGCTGGGATCTTCTATTTATCAGTGGTCATCAGCATTCACTCCCATAAAAGCAAGAGGTAGCAGAGCTTCAGTTTCAGGTTGAGGTCTTTCCTGGTAATTCACAAACTTTTAATATTTAAAGTCTTTCAAATAAAAACTGATTTAGGGTACCACACAAGATTCCCACATCTTTGCACACACCCTTCCTCAAGGTGGGAAACAGATTTAATATTAAGGAGCTGGCTACTCACATCACCAGGCTGGCCAGCAAGAACAGAGAGAACCATGCCCTGGCTCTCTTTGCTCCTCATCTCTAACCAGTAAGACATCACCTTAACATCCAGTAAGTACCAAAGACTAAAGCAATTCTGAGAAATATTTCAGCTCCTCTATCACAGACACAACTAAGAAAAACTGTAATATTTCAGATGTCAGTGAAACACAAGGGTTGCCCAGAGAGGCTGTGGGTCTCCTCCCCTGGAGATATGCAAAAGCCATCTGAACACAATTCTTAGTGATGTGCTCTAGGGAACCTCTGCTTAAGCAGGGAGATTGGACTAGGTGATCTCCAGTGGTCCATTCCAACCTGACCCACTCTGTCACTCTTTCAAACTCCCATCTCTGGGTATCTTCACTCCAATCCCTCTATAGCAACATGATGTCTGTCTGTCTTCTTTCTCCACGTGCATCCACCTGTCAGCTCTCACCAGCAAAATCTGGACCCTCAGCCCACTGCCAATACAACCTGATAGAAGAAAATAAGCCTTATTTCCTCCAAAGTATCCATAGGCACCATGGGTTGAGAAGAATTGTAAGAGATTGAGAGAAATTATAAAAATGCAAGAGAAATTGCACTGCCATGGAAGCAAAAACAGCAGTGGGCCAAAATCCTCTAGAAACCAGTTACTACAGATCCGCCTTTTTCCCTTTTTTAACAAACAGTCCACTCCTTGTGACCAGACTTTCACTGGAGAACTGCAAGGGGTTAGTCTCTCCAGCTGGCTGCAATCCAGCCCCAAGCTCATAAAAGAAAAAGATCACACAGCTTCAAACCATCCCAAAGATCGAGCACTACCTTTAGCTCTTTTGAGAGAAAGCACAAAATTTGCTTACTAAGTGAATTGGACTTCAAGAATAAAAGCAGCTGCAGCTGTCTTCAGGCAAAACAAAAGCTGCCCTTGAATTTCAATTTCAGTTCTGCTGTAATTTATGCTGCAACAAAGAAAGATGCCAGTTTGGGAAAGTAGGACTCTGTGCAGAGTAATAACAGGCTTCCCCATTGTCAGAGATGTCATTTGAGCATCTCTCAAATGTGACAGAGCACTGAAGAGGTTTTGCACATTTCTTTTGCTCCTCGACATTTTTAATAGTCAGGGAGGATTTAAATATTTTTAGATACAGCTATGGAGGAATCTGCATTTCTCAGTCAGGGAAGGTCTGAATATAAATCTCTGAGAGAATCACCCCAACAGATGATCTCAGGCAAGCAAAAACAACAGGGGTTTATTCTTTGACATCATGAATGGTGGATGCAGGCCCTCCACAAGAGGATTGCTTAATGTCCCTGGGATGCACACAGGCTCGGTTGCACTGGATTAACACCTGAGGAATTCAGTGTTGTTACTGTGGATGAAACAGCCTGGCAGTGACCAAAAACCAGCACACTGAAAGTAAGTCTAGAGAGCAATTACATAGGAGACAAGTGACCTTACATCCAGGAGCACTGCACGTAGTTGAGCACATGAAGAATGTGACTGGGACAAAAACATCTACTGAGAGCAAGCTTGGGAAGTATAAATAGGTAACACCTAGTTGTGCTTTCCTGTTGAAAAGTCTCCCGGCACAGCAATTCATTTCATGTCCTTCTGGTCCCTGAAACACTGACACAGCACTAAGTACCAAAACATGCTTCCTCCTATGGACTGAGAAAGATGGTTAGTAGTGACAGTCACCACTGCCTCACCTCAGAAAGGTGACTGTCAAACAAGTTCTCCATTTGGATTTCTTCAATACTAGTAGCTTTATCAGGAACCTTCCAAAATTGGACATTGCCTTGTTTTCTGTGATGCCATGAATGTTAAATGTCTGCTCAAAGAAAGAAGTACAAAAGAAGTCTTGGTGGTTGTGAAGAAAAACCTGAAAATATGATAGCAGTGTTTCTTAAAGACAGGATCACAGGAGCAGACAGTAACAACCTTCAGTATTTAATAGATTATTTCTATGCCTTTTGAGCAAATCTCAGCACTACCCGTGTATGACCAGCACTCCATTTTTGCATTTTCTGGCATCTTTATTTGTTCTTCACACCTACTTTGGTACAGGCCCCATCTCCAGCTCAGGACTGTGAAGCAGGTCTGCTTTTCTTATCATGCATCCTGCTTTTCATACATCTGTTTCCCAGTCCTGACCTACCTCCTTCCCTCTATTCTCAAATTTAATTAAAAACTTTCTCCTCAAACACAACATGCCTAAACAAATCCCTTCTCTTCCCACTAATCTATATTTTCTTCTTCTCCCTATATGGTCAACAGTATCATCATTCTTCTCAGCATTAAAGCCTTCATAACATGGGGGACATTTTTCATCATTATTCTTAGTTGACATGCCTGGCTATGCCTATCAAAATCTTCCTCATTTTTCATTCTTAGAGTTTTCTTTTTATGACAGTGACATATTCCAACATTCCATCATTACTCCTATGATAGGTTCCTCTCCAGTTTGGTTTTTTTTTCTAAACTATCCAGAAATTTAACAATGGCCCAAAGGGCAAGAAATATGTCAGTCCCAGCTCACAATTTTGTAGACACTGAGGTCAGTCAAACTAAGACAAATCCATAGGAAATCAAGCTCTTGGTTTGCTTCATGCTAGGTGTAATAAATACTTGCATTTCTCAAAGGCTATGCTATTTTTAATAGATACATATGTCCTAAAATAATTAAATCGAAGAGAAACTTGCTTTCAATCTCTGAAATGTTCTCTTTATGTACCCTATCTGTCCTAGGTACCTTCCAATAACATGGCAGAATACAAGATTTAACTAGATCTCTGAAATTTTGGAGACTAATGGAACACTATTGAGTTATACTTCCACTTCATTTATACAATCTTTTAACAGAAGAGTAATATGTGATCTCAGCAAAATCATCTGACTTCCTTTTTGACTTGATTTAAAAGGCACAGTCACTCTTTTAAAATGGATTTTTACAACAAGATTTATTTAAAAGTGAGCTGGATGAGGAAGAGTTTAAAAAAACCCGCCTACTGGAAATGTAACATTGTACCCTAAGTCTCTAAGTGCAGGCTGTGACACAGATTGTGAGTAAATTCTATAAGAGTAATGTTTACTACAGCAATTTTTCAGGGCAGTTTTAGAACATCCACATTATTCTGCAAAAATAGTACAATACCACTTAGGGGGAAAAAAAAAATAGTGATGCAGATTTTAATTGGAAATATGGTATTTTAAAACTCAGGCAAAGTTACGCAAGCATGAGAAAGAAACACAAGACATGGTTTCAAAGCCCTCAGGAAATACGTCACCAATTGCAGATTGGGTTTATCCGAATTTTAGAAAAACCTATAGAGATTAGTTTTTACCTAATACTGCATAAGATGATTACAGTTATTTGTGGCACTTTAATTCCTACTAGAAACAAAATGATGTTTTATAGAGATGTATCTACAAAAAAACCCAAACAACCCTGATATAAACCTCTTTTATCCATTCTCATTCCAGAGAACCACCCTTTAAGCTGTGGAATCATGCACTTTTCTTAATGAAATGAAGGCTAGACAAATATATAGCAGAGGTTTCTCAAAATAAATTCTACTTAACTATGTACTGCATTATTAAAATTTATGAAGTTTCCTAAAGAACAGAACTGGAAAAAAAAAATTTTGGTTGCTTTGACACATCCAGATGACTATTATTACTCTCTTTCATGATTTCCCTTTTTTATCTCAGCATGATGTCTCCAAGATGCCCCATTATGAGACAATCCCAACAAATGAGGCATTTGGATTTCTGGAGGTTTCATTTCCTCTTCCATGCAGGGTTTTAAAAATGTTCTCATCAGCACATGTGTACAATTTAAGAGAACCTTGTGATTTTAATATCAGCTAGTGACAGATGACCCTACAAAAAGAAAAAAAGCCTTACAAGGTCCTAAAAACAGCATAACTCCTCACTGCCCATAGAAGAATAGGTAAAATCCTTCTGGTGAAAGAAATCTAGAATTAAGAGTAATGTCAATATCTAAATTCATGTTCTTCTCCTTGCATGCTCCTTCTGAAGAGTTGCTCCTTCTCCCTCCTCTTAAGGCTGGATTTTCAAAGCATTGTGTTTGGGCCACTGGAGTTTAAGTGGGACTCCAGAGACTGCAGTTCCACATGTCACTTTGAAAATGTGCCTCTTAGCAACTAACTCAGCTGTCACTGAGCACAGCTACTGTAGCAAGAAGTCCTGCAACAAGAACAGCCCAAAGGAAGAAGGGAATGCTTTTGAACCAGAATTAATATGTAAAAGGACGATCCTCAATAACCTTCCTGTAAAAATCACTTACAGAACTTTTCCTTACATGATTGTAGTGGCTTCTTGCATGTGTAGAATATATGGAACAAAAATATTGAATCTTCCTTTCTCTCATGTTACCCCACTTCAGTAGTCCACATTTAATATTTATGAAACACATTGAAGATAAAAATAGTCACACACACACACATTGAGAAGCCAAGTTCAAAGATAACTGAATCAAATCAGCATAATCACACAAGCATAAATTTGAGAATAAAAGGAACTAGAGAGCAATAGGCTTGAAAAGTGACTCTGTTATTATTTTTCTTTATCTGTTCTTGTTATACTCAATTTAAGACATCCTACAGATTTTTAAAGCCTTTTGGAAGTTAATAAGAATTGAACCCACACTTAAAGAACAGAGATGGTTACAATGGATTAATTTATTTGTAAAGGAACTAAATTCCACTGAAGCTCTGGGACCTACAAAAACTGAATTTGGCACATAAAATAAAAAAGCTACGTAAACTTTATTCCTGGTAAGAATGTGTATCTCTGCATCCAGGTTAAAGATTGTGTACAAAAACCACATTTTTCATTAGTAGTTACAGCCTAAATATTGGAGAGGTCAATCATTCTGGATAAAACCAATATTTGACAGCTAAAAATGAGAGAGTTTTGGAAAGCAATGAACTCAGACTCTGGAAATTAAGACTCATTAAAATCAGGCACAGAAAAATGGACACTTTCAAGACCATTAGACAGTCTGTAAATACAAAAGACAAAGGAACATTAGCAGTACAGCACTTAGAAAGAGACCAGAAGCTCTGCATTAGGTATTCCTTTGTGTGGTGGTCTGATTTATAGGTAAATAGAGAAATTACGCCATGAAGCTAAAACAGATGTTACGGAAGTGAGGGTCTTTTTAAATTCTAATTATGCAAGAATCTCATTATTGATTGTGTAATATCATCTACCACATTTAAGATGTGTAGGATGTCTCCTCTCACAGAGGGGAGATCCCTCTTAAGTATTGTTCCAGAATCTAGACCAACCAAGTAACAAACCAAATGTAATAAAGAAAGACTTTGAACATGTCTCACAATTCCCAAATCTCTTCTATAAAAGGAAGCATTTAAGAAGAAAGGACATCTAAAGGCCCACAAATTAAAATGCCGACTTCTGTAACACTATACTCCTCAACCTGTTATTGCAGCAATCAAAGGATGCAAGTTCTTCTTTGGGTTCAACTTTAATGTAGCTATAATCACTTTTTCATTTCTAACACGTGTAATACATCAGCAGATCTTGTAGCATAGCCACACACAAAGCACTCATGTTGTTAGAATACTCTGAAGTATTCTAACTACTTCCAAGTAATGCAGAAGTAAATGTACAGCTAATGTCACTTCTGTGACTGGTATATTTCCTTAGTATACATTCCTATATCCATAGTCACCTTCATAAAAACAATATGGAAAGGTCCAAGCTTTTTTTTTTTTTTTTTTTAAATCTATTTACAACTATTTGGTAAATTCAATTCAATTATTAATCTATTTCCTTTTTAAAAGCATACAGAGCATTAAAGTTATGTAGAGTTTAAAAAATAAAGCTAATCGCTTTAAATAAGTTAATTAAAGTTAAAAGTGAAATAGCACTAACATTAATCAATTCCATTTGCAGGAAATGTTAGAGACTGGCAATACACATTTTCCACAAACGCTACAGAAATTCCTGAAACTAGTTCCAGAACTCCATTGTCTTCACAGTATTAATGCATTATTAATGTGCTTCCACTTTTATGACATTAATCAAAATTTTTCCATAACTGGTCCTGACTGTGCTCTGCAAGAAGCACAGCTGATACTCTGGCTTCAAACAGCCATAAGTTGAAGGCATGTGTGCTTCCACAAATATGATTTGCGTTAGGAAATGCACCCTTGAGGCAAGCTCCTCACAAAATACAGATGTGTGTGAAGGAACAGCCATGCAATGTGGGCAATAGGGCAGAGTGAGGTAGAGCAAGGGACATGCACAGTCACAGTCACCACTTCCCATAACTGGCAGCCCGGGCACAGAACAGGGAACAACAGGAATGCCAAGGCAAACAGGTATGTTCACGACCTTGAAAACATTATATATAACAACTTATGGAGGCCGCTTTATATAAAGCTCCAAAACAACAAGCCCTTGATTTTAACATCTCTTACAAGATGAAATGGGGATCTTCAAGTAAGTGGAAGAAAGACTGATATGCCAGCACATCTATTTGAACACTGCAACATCACATGAATGGGAACATTCTGACAAACTGTGTCCTGAAGCAATTTTCTTAACTCATTTTTTAGTTTCTCTGTTTCTCACTTAGTTTCTCACTTTTCACAAAAACATAATTCAAAAGACACAAAGATTTTCAATGCTACTTGGTGCCAGTGAAATCAAGCAAACTTTGGCCATTTACCTGAGGAGATGGCTTCATCTTCAGCTTTGCATAAATAATTATATCCTACTCTGACTCAGTATCTTGCATTAAATAAAGCAAAGTAACAAGCTTTAGGAGTAACTACTCAATACCTTAACTTCTGTTAGGTCTCTGTTACTTTTCTTTCTCTGAAAGTAAGAAAATACCTTTGAAATATCAGAACAATGAGTTTCTGCTCAGAGAGCCTGTAAGGATCACCTCAACACACTTTTCACCATAAACACAAAATAAATAGTGACTAATAAGAAAGTTACTATGTCTAACCTAGCTCTGACCTCCAAGAGAGTGCACCTAGTATTTGACATTAGTACCTACCTAGAAGTGCCTGGAACAAGCTGCTCTTAAAGATGCCCATCACCTTTCTGATGGCTTTTTTCAATTGTTGCTCTTCTGGCTTCCGTAGTTTTTTGCAATATTCCTCCAGCAGCACTAAAGCTCGGTCAGTATCTAAAAAAAATACAAAAACCCAAGCAAAACAATGTCTTTATTGGCTCTGGAAAGTATCTAAACACTCAAATGCTAACTACACATTTTGAGAGGCACTGTTCACACATATAAGGAACATTTACAGCAAATGTTTATAGAATCATAAAATCACTATGGTTGGAAAAGATCTACAAGATCATCGAGTCCAACTATTAAAGCAGCACCACTGTGTTCCCCAGCAAACCATGTCCCCAAGTGCCACATCCACATGCCTTTAGAACACTTCCAGGGATGGTGATGTTATTGCTTTATGTCATTAGCTGTATGTCATGAACAACATATGGAACACCACAAATGCTAATGGGAAAATTATCTTTGGAATAGCATCTATAACAAGTGCTCAACTTCCATTTATTCAAAACCATCTGGAAGCTATGGGGCCTGGACCAAATTACAACTTGCAGAAGCTACAAAATTATGGACAATAACCATTATAGATACCCATGCAGGAAAACTGCCCTTAAAGCATATTCAGAGAAGACATGAAAGTGTTTGCTTTGCATCTGCAGCACTCAGTTCTCTGTTTTGTGACTGACAAATGTGTATCTGAAAGGCAGGTGTCCAAGAGTGAGGCTGTTTTTTTCTACTCCCTCAATACATAAAATTGCTATCTACCTCTTTGGTAAATGAGGCTTTGATAGCAGACTTTCATCCATGTGCTGGCTCAAAGAGAGCAATCCAGCCTCTCTGTAAGAGCCCAGAGGAGCAGAGCTCTGTTTCTCTGGCTGCTATTATCTTTGTGTAGTCACTTGCCAAGAGCATGAGTGACATGTAAAATTGCATGAAATCCAAACATCGCCATCTTACAGAGAAGAAAATAGAGGAACATGGAGAATCAGACTTAATCTGTCCTTCTCCCCCTCCCAAACAGATTCCAGAAATGTACACAAACATATATATGACAATGAGATATCTGCACATGCTTTTGTAATTGTATTGCCATCAAGTATCAGTAAGATTCACAAACACTAAAAAAACTAAATTAATAATTAAAAGAAAGTGCCTCGATCTAGATTTCCTCCATTAGAGTTCAATAGAAGTTTCACTACTAGGAGAGGGTTGTATTCCTCTGGTTAGAACAAACTCAACAAAATAGTGTAAAATGCTTGTAAAGGCGAAAAAGATTGCTTTTAGAATTATTATTTTTACTGAATAACTAAAAGAAAGCTGTTTTTTCACTATATAAAGATTGACTGTCTTTGTTCAGCGTCTTGATGACTCCATGTAATAAAGGCCTTGGGATGTAACAACCAGAGGAGTTCACATTGGGGCAGAAACATGATTTGTATTCTGTAACCTGATTACATTCTCAAATTAAAAAAGGAAAAAAAATTATCAATCATTAAAGTTTAAAAAGATGCAATGCTTTTTCTTTCTCCTCACAGAAATTCTAGCTGGTCATAAGCATTTTAATCAGAGAAATGAAAAACATAATGAAAGGATATGTGCACAGACATATATATAAATATATAGTATCATAGAATCATTAAGGTTGTAAAAGACCTCCAAGATCATTGAGTCCAACTTCATGTACTTATCACATAGATAGGAAGATTAGGGAACACTTTACAGCAGTCTAGACATTATAATGGAGCAGCTCGCAATTCTCTGCTTTGATCCCACCTTGAGGGGTGCTCCAGGATGAACTCTTCCTATGATAGCTATCTATGATAGCTGTCCTTGGGGCAGGTAAGGATTAAGCAATTGCACTTAGGACCACTTATAACCCACGCAGTGAGAGAGAGATCAGTTCTTTTAAGGCCACATCACAATACCTGTGCTGGGCTTCTATCAAATTGTCCAAACCAAAAGCACAGCCTTGAAACAAAGCTCTGGATCAATGTGGGATATGGCTGGGTACAAAGAGCTACTTCTGCATGTGAGCTCAGCTTCTTTTGCCCTTAAAACCTCACTTTTACCTTTTAAATTTTACCTTTAAAACCAAATTTACCTTTCACTGACTTCATGACTGTGCCTGACCCACCTGGGACACTTGTACCTTCATGGGTACACTGAATATTCTGGCCACCCCCAATAAAATAATTAGCCCATAACTTAAAACATGGATCAGAATCAATAATTTACCTTCTCTCAAGTACAGACATGCACATGTAATGAATCTATGGTTACTTATATTAAAGTGAAGCCGTGGAGTGGTGGAAAACGACTGCAAAGCATCCAGTACTGAGGACACATTTTAAGAGCAGACTGAGAAATTAGGAAAATGGGATGCAAATGCCTCTTCCACACCACAGATACCACTCCCTCTTTTTTAGTGACTTAGGGAAGCATTCCCTCCTTCATTAATCATTCCTTTCCTAAAGTGTACAGTTCATATTTTTAAAAGTACAATGCTACAAAGGTAGCATCCTTTGGGGATATGAGCAGGTTTTATTTTCACTTGAAATACTATTTTTCAATTCATGAAGATGCAAAAAGTCTACTTTTTGTTCACCCCAGAAGAGTCCTACAAACTGAACAACCAGCAACAGAGCACAGTTCTAATGCTACATCTAAATCCCACATCAACTAGTGATCTCCCTGCCTAATTTTCCTTTCTAGCTTTAATAGGATACATTAATTTTTACACCAACCCTAAGCTCCAGCATGGAGCTGCATTCTTTTCCTGCACAATCTCACTTGGCAGCAGTGTATCTAGTTTTCCAAATAACCAGTGATGGCTGACATGTGCTGGGTGATTCAATCAGGATGCCCAGGCATCTTGAGGATTTTCGCATGTCAGGGAGAGGGGCTGTGCAACCACTACTACTGGAGCACTCTTGAAAAGCCAAGGGATTTATGGAGACTACTTGAATCTCCAGTCAATTTTTCACCAGATTAGGCTTTCAAAAAATAATTTTTCCCCTTCTCGATGAACTCTCCTGGTTATAAATTACTCAGAACTAGATCTTCAGATGGATATGACAGTATTTAGCATGCCAAGGCACAATCCTATTCAACACCAGCACAGCACATGCCTACCCCTGCACAACACAGAGCAATAGGAAATAATGTAATAAAATGGCACAGCTGAAGGAATGCTCAGTACTCTCCCCAAAATAATAAACATTGTCAACACCCAGTGTTACTGAAAACATATGAAGACATCCAGTATTTTTTCTTTTGCAGCTACAAAGCTTAAGTACAAGAATGGACTGCCTGGTCTGCAGCACAATAGCCAAATAAGAACCATATTCCCTGTCACCCAGTTAAGCAGAAGTTTCTGAATCTGAATTCCCACACATTATTTTCATCAAGAAGAATGAGGGATTGGTGGCTTTCAAGAGGGACTGTAAGCATGACAGTATTCAATAAAGCACACAGTTAATTTATAGCAGCCAAAATAAGTCCTGTACCTTACAGGTTATAGTAGAAATGCAATCAAAAAACTCTTTGTTCTATGGTGTCACTATTCTCCAGTACTGATACCAAAACCAAATTCAAGCAAGACAACAAATCCACTGAACACACAATTTAATATCCCAAGAGGTGGCTTCTGTGTGGATCCTGAGTAGGTCCTTTGTCTGTGAACAAAAGACCACTGAAAAGTCAGCATCAGCTGTGTCCCATGAGGCCTGCTGGACACAGATCTAATTTTTTTCATTGCTTCTTTGTATTTTATGACACTATGTTTAAATTGATCCTATTGGCTTTGAAAGATGACTTTTACAAGAACCAATCAGAAGATACAGTCCTACAAAACACACTTATATTCTTACAGTCAGTAAAAGCATTATTGTTTTGTTTAAATAAATCATACTCAAAACATCTTAATACAATTGTAAGAAAAAAATCTTAAGGAATAAAACAGCTTTTACAACCCTACAGGATCTTGTACAAGAAGTTAACTGTTAACCCAAACCAACTCACAATTCTGTAAATTTTACTGCTTTATGACTCCATAATTTTTTTAAGCAGTTCAGGAATGTTTGCAGTTTATGTTACTGGTCAGGGAATGGGTAATCGCTACAATACAGCAAATCAGAGGTATGTAATGTTGACACAAAACTACAGAGCTGTAACTTTGTTTACTGGACTCCCTCAGAAAACTCCTTCCTCTCTCAATCCAAAGTTTTCACACAAGGAATTACTCAATTTTCCTTCTGCAGAATGAGTCTCTGCTTAATGTATTCATCTGTGTAAGAGATGCCTCAAAGAAGAGGCAAATCCTTTCCCCCGGGTTATTGTTCTAGATGAGATCACTACAGCCACACATTATAGAACCCCCACTGCATAGACTTTTCTGAAATATTGACTTTTAAAGTTCAATAAGTAGACATGTATGTCAAAGAGTAAAATAATCTATTGGGGCAGTGCTTATACATCCAATGAAACATACAAAAATCGTACAGAAAATATACAAAACCCAAGTTATATTTTAACAAAATGTAACTTCAGTATATCTTACAGACAAGAAGTTTTCTAGGGATCCTGTCTAAAAGAAATGAAGCCATACAACCAAGCACATTAAGAGTAAGATGCACTATGTATCAGGAGAAATTAAATTCTCACCAATAAATTGTTTCCTAAAGCATTGCTCTTAAAACGTAAGCCACACATATGAAAGACTAAATTTGATAATGATGCATACTTAAATTAATACTGCAATAATTGTATCATCTACTTTGCTAAACAATGTAAAAATCAATTCTATATACTTCTCAGTGCAAAAACCTGGATGCCACTTGCAATACTAACCAGTACCTTGAAGCAGAAGGATTCCCTTTCTCTGCTGATTTGTTTTCTATGCTCTCATGTTTTGCAAGCACATTTTTAGAATCACTTTGAAACTCCATATAGGCAAGGAGATGCTATACTCACTGCAGCATTTACAGTAGAGTCTTGGTAGAGTTGAAGCATCTGCAGCTCTGCTGGAGTGACCAGTGGAGTTGATTTAAAAGTTTTTGTGCCTTCATATAGGACTGAGGATGACACAGCCATGCCAGCACATGGCAGGTCACATACCACACCATAGGAGGGTCCCCAGAAATAAGTTTCTTAATTACCTCCCAGGTATTTATGCACACCATTTATCCTTCAGATGAACTAAATATATTACACCTGAAGATAATTTAGGTCTATTCATAAAATTCAATTTAATAACTAATAAGGAAAAGTTGACTAACAGGATTAATTGAAACTATATGAAAAAGATAAAAGTTATTCAAAAACCAGTCTCCAAGCAACTCCATTTTCAAACCAGGGTTTGTTGAATGATGATGGCTCAAACCAAAGGAGCAGATAATGGAAGCACCACATAACTCAAGCAGATGCTACTAAGGGCATACATATGACTATATGACTATTTTCAAGCCATCAGAGCTCCTTCTGGCCACAGTAAAGTCATAGGCTGAAATCTTGTGGACCCATTTATGTAACTGGCAGGACCAGTCACTGATTTTGCACTCAAATTTTTGTTGAACACCCCCAGTCTTCTGATAGCTGCTGCTGTTTTCCTTGGGAGTATGATCCTGTCATTCAACTCCTGCCATGAAGCAAGCTGGCGCAGAAGATGGAGAGAAAAAAATGAAAATATGATTCCAAACCCAGCAAGTTCTGCCTTGCACTTGGAAGAAATCAGTCAGCTGGTTAACAGTGCCCTGCACCAGCACAAGGGAATATCAGACAGCCACTGCCTCTCAAGGGAACCAAGTCTACCACAGCCTCTTGCTAAGTTTAGAAACACATTTACATTTTTTCCCTCCCACTGGCATCAGAGTTTGTGAATGAAAATATTTTTGGGGTGCAACAGGGTGGGAAAATGTTAACTTAAATGAAAAATAAGGTTTCATTGGTGAGAGATGTTTAACATTAGTTAAGATCTAGCCCTAACTGAATTGATAAGATGAAGGGTGTTTTTATTTCAATTTCTACTTTTTTTTTTTTATCTGCCTTTTCCTAAAAGGGATTTCAATTATCTTCTGACTTGTGAAGGCTGTTGTAGAGGTGAATTTTAAAAGTAGAAAACACCAACACATTTCAGGAGACACTTTACAGGTTTTTGAGAAACAGAATTGGGAAAATGTAGGGCATTGAAGCAGGAAAAGGCATGAAGAATGGTGGAGAAGAAACACAGGAGCCAAAACAGAAGTGAGAAATGGAACCAGAGCACCAGAAAAGAGAGCAAGGAAGTGTTCTTGGTGATCTTTGATAACTTTAGAAGAAAAGGATGTCAAAAACTACTTTAATTTTGGAGAGTTCACACCTTCATTTAGATGATGAAATGAGACAGAGGAGCAAACACTGTTCCCTGCCTCCAATATTTAAAGATACCTTGATTTGATTCTCTGGTATGGTAGCTCAAAAAATTAAAATGAGTTGTTACAGATCAGCAGGAGGGAATGCAGTAAGAAATTTCCAGGCAACCTGCCTCAGGACTGATCCAAGTCAAAACTATCAGTAACTCATTTACCTTCCCTGATCTTCACACAGAACAGCAAACACAAAGGAATAAATCCTGCTAATACACAATACTCAGTACCCACAGAGGAAAAGAGTAGAAAGCCAGTTAAATTTTAGAAAGAAATTCAAGTAACAGTACAGTAAGATGGTTGAGAAAAACACAAGCTGTAAGCTCCCATGGTTCAAAGGATTTGAGAACTATTAGACAAATTATAATCATACAATATTTACATATAAATGTCAATATGAGACATGAATTAATCTAGCAGACAGCACAGAAGGAAAGCAGACAGGGAATATGTGTAAAAAACAGAAAGCTCCCAGCATATTGGGCACTTCATCTCTGTAAAAGGACTTTAAACAACTATCCAGAAAATGCAGCATATGGGTTATACAACCTTGAGGAAGCATAAGGCATGACGTATGTGACAATCACACAGTGTGGCAAGCACTCACAACAAACAAGCAAAAGGGTTAAAAATAACAGCTCCTCAGGATATGCATGGCACATAAACCCATCTTCTGTCCTGCTAGGGAAAACAAGGGGACAGAAAAAGGAAGGGGTTAATGGAAGGGATTACTAGGCAGGCTTGTTTCTGCAGTTTCAGCTTTTAACAAGTAGATTGGCACACAGAGGAGGCCAACACATGGCCTGTGGAGAGGAATCTTCGAGATTAATCTCGGGCAAGTGGAGAGTATTTCAAGGAATGATATTTCAAGTTGAGGTTGCATTCCAAGTTGCCCTTGCTCTCCATTAACTGTAAAAAGCGTCCATAAACTAAAATCCAAAGACATCCATAAACTAACCATAGCCTTGGTGAATTCTCTGCACAACTGCCTTCCTGCTAAACACCAATTTAGGAACAGTTCCATTGTGCTAGACCATGATACTGCCAGCAGACAAGAAATGGCCAAACTGTAAGAACTGCTAGGCAAGTACAACAGCAAATTTCTCAGAACAAGGCAGTATTTATTACATGGCCAGGTATATTAAGGGGAAACCACATATCAAAATGCCAAGGAAAACTGAAGCAAGGACAGGTAGCTTTGCACTGAACAGTGTTACCACGCAGTTGTGTTACTGCAGGTCTCTGTGCCCCACAGAGCGCATGGGAAGGGCTGCCACAGAACCACAGAAGTTGCTCAGCAGTCTCTTGGTTCCAGAATATTTATTTGAGCAGACAGTACAACACAGAGGGCTAAATGTTCTGCAAGTCAGATTGCTTTGAAGGGCAGGAGTTGTGTTATGATGTGTCAGCTGAATTCTCTGAGAAACAGAACAGACACAGAGAGCCTAGAGGAGCCCTATGAGGTTTTCAGTTTTCCTCCCTGCTGTGCAAAAGGACCCAGACTTGCACCCAGATGGCATCTACTTGCACTGGTAACCTCCTACAACATCCACAAGATCCCTCACCATCTGACATCAGTGCTTGAAGGATCCAGTGGTTTTTTCCTACTACACAAAAACAACCTTTTTTTGTTATAAATCAGGACAACTACTTGTCCTCCAGATGTCAATGTGTAAAGCAAACCACAATTATTCCCCTTATAGCCTCTTCTACACTTGTTTGTCATGTCCCTTCCCTGCTCAGTGTCCTTTTTTACAGTTCCAGCCTCTGCAACTTTTATATACTTTTGACATTCTCAAAGCCTCTTATTCCCTTTTCTGGAATTAAATTTATCTTAACACACAACCTATAAACTCAGGCTGGACACCCAGTAATGACATAGGAACACTGACTGGTGGATGCAGCTGGACAGAAAAACCATCATCTTTAGGAAACACAACACATGCAACCAACCAGGGAAGTGATGGGTTCCTGTTTTTGCCAATTTGTTAAGAATTAGACTTTTTGTCTAACTTACTATAAGGAAAGCTAAGAAAAATTTAATTTATCAGTGTTGATTAGTTCGATATAACCTTGTTATATCTTCACACTTCATTTTACAACTTATAACCACACATCTGTTCTGGTAAAATGCTGCCTTCAAACATTTTTTAGTTTTAAATATAACTCTTTAAACTTGACTAACTGTACTTACACAAGGAATAAAATAATTATATAAAGATCAGGAACTGGCTCAACATAAACTCACAAACTTTACTCCAGCATTTCTGTTTATCAGAAAGCATCCTAAAACCCAAGCTACATTCCTGCTTCAGTGCCCCCAGATGGTACTGTCTGACCCCTGCAATCCCACAGATACATCTTCTCTACTCATCCCTTCCTGTAAACTACAATTAAATATTGAAAAAATACTCAGTATTTAGTGCATAACCTGTTAATCTTATGTATCATGCTTTCTCATAAGGAAGAGCCCAGCTCTTTAACGGGGCCTCACTCTGGGACCTGAATTCTTCCCACCACATCGCTTTTCCTCAGGGGACCACAAAAAGGCTTCAGCAACTGCTGATATCAGCTGCTCATCACACCAGGGCCATTCCTTTTTTCCAATGAGTTCTCTTTTCCCAGCTATGTTGAAGGCAATGTGGGACCTGTTTATTAGCAATCCTTGCTCCACTTTGGTGACCTGGCTACACAGGTGACCTGTTTGCGTTGCAGAAAACAGAATGAGCAGATTCTGGGGCCTTGAGACTCCTGCCAAAACTACAGACACCCTGCAATTACAAGTAGCTTCACCTGACCTTCTTGTTTCTGCTTTTCATGTGTCACAATGTTAAAATCTAGGTGTAGAAATGTTGATGTTAAATCAACAATGCAAATATGAAGACAGAATGAAAAATGAAGCCACAAACCCTCAAAATGACATAACACCAAATAAAAACCTCTTATTTATACAGCTGAATAAATGTAAATTGACATCTTAACAATACAAAATTATCTGAGTGCCCTGCTTTGAAGAGCTTACAATCTAATTGAATGCAAGACACAAAACTAGTGGAACTTGATGTATAGTTGCAAGAGTAAAAAACAAGAGTTGCACACTTAGTACAGCAGCTGTGTATTTTTTTTTTCCTTTAAAAGAACATTCAGTATCAAAATTAACATAAATGTGAAAATTGGAGTGAGACAGAAAACTAAGGAAATGATGCCTGTTCAGGAATAAATAACTTCCAAACTCATACAAAACAATCATTATATTACATGAAAGAAAAAACAATTCAGTAACACAAATGCCTTTCTAGTGATGCATAAAAATAAAATGGAATGAGATCAAATTACCTTTCTTTATTAGCAAAATAGGGATTATGGTCTTACATTTTCTCGCATCCATGTTAAAATTTTTAGTTAAAGAACCTTCGTATTATACTAGAATCTCTAAGTAGTCAATAAAAAAACCCAACATGTGCTTTCAGGCAACAACATAAAATAAATTTTACATTTTGGACATTAAACAACCAGGTCTGTAGATTTATAAACCTTGGGTTGGGGCTGTTTGGTTGGGGGTTTTTTTGTTAAAAGCACAGCTTAGCAGCTATCCATCTGCAAGGCAGTGTTAACATGGTGTTCAACACCTAGAAGTGAACGAGAAAGTGCCTGGAATTATTCCACTACAGCATAATGCAAGATGTGCCCATACAGTCAGGGGACAGGAGAGCATTTGAAATCAGAAAAGATTGGTTTCCGGTTGTGTAACTGTAAATTGTCCAGATTCCCTCTTTCCAGGAAATTCTACATGATTCAATTCCCTGATAAATACGTTTTGAAGGAAGCATTAACCTCTTCAGCCCAAAAGTGAAGACAGACTTAGGGACAACTGCACTGACTTGTTCTGGCAAAGTGTTTACTGCCACCAAAAACTGTTCTGAACCACATCCAATAAAGAGCAAACGTTTTCTTCACATATTTTGTATGTTGATTACTACTGTCATCACCCATCAGGTCAGGGCAACTTTGCTGGCTCTTTCTGAGACGAATATGGCAGAAGAAAAAGTGACCTTTATTTCTATTTTTATGAAGCTGTTGTTTGGCACCGTGTATATTTGCAGTAAATACAAGATACCACAGTGAAACAGACCTTAAATACTTCTAAGAAGCAGGAACCTGGTATGACCTGACCAAAATAAGCATATCTGAGTAAGACAGATTTTCTCACTTTGCTGAAGCAGGGACTGCAAAATCATCTTTTATCACATTTGACCACTAGTTACAAATTCAGCTTTTTCTCCATGGTTACCCTCTGACATCTAGCTTGGCCATCTGGAACAAACTCAGAAGGAAAGAAGAGAGGATAATAAGGAAAAAGATTATGCTTATAATGCAAGACACCATTGCTTCTACTGAGTGCAATATACACTTAAAAGGAATGGAGGAGAGGATGCACAGCTGCCTCTTGTGCTTGTATCAACACTATTGGTTGCTTCCAATTCCAGCGACTATAACATTTTTTCCCCACTAAAATAATGAATAGTGTTAATTTATAGCACTCACAGAACACACAGTGTCAGCTCTCATAAATATCTCATATAAGGAGATGTTTCTGCCACTAACATTTATATAAGAGAATGAGACATCATCAAACTGAGGTGAGTTATTGAGTGAGGTGTTGGTACCCTGTGTTTTGTCTGTGGGGAGAGAGAAAATTACAATTGTCCAGAAAGCAATGCAGATCTCAGATGTGTTAAAATGCCCTTTGGAGGTGGATCTCTCTCTGCTGACCAAACCAACCCTTCAGAACAAAAAGTTGGGCACCCTACCTAAGTGAGGCAACTAAAATGGGATGAATCTACATTAAACATCTGAGAAGTACCAGAATAACAACAGGGCTGAAAAAGAGTATAAATTTCATTGTTCCCAGTATAGAGCCCACTTAGCTTTGCATTGTGCATGCATATAACAAAGGCTTGTTCTGTATAATGCTTGCTCCTATAGTCCTTTTGTGGACAAAATACTTCACTGTTTCTCACAGCGGAAACAATGTCTGGCTGGAAAAAAGTCACTGCCATAAAAGCAGTGACATCTTTAAATCAAAGCTTTGTGGTGAAAATTGGCATGGTTTAGAAAGTAATTTTCTGATACTCTGGACATGATTCTCTGACCCTGAAAGAGTTTCAGCCTGTCAGGGGCTCATCTGTTCCCAGGGGAAAAGTTCCTGGGAACAGTTTTCTCTCCAAAATTGTGTTATTGTAAATAGATACTATTTCTCAAAACAATACTGAACAGATGTTTTTGGTGTGCTTTCTCTGGTCCCACCAATGGGACCAAAGGGGGTGTTGTTCCTTCTACCAATGAGGGTAACCTGGTCAGAGAAGCTTTGTAAGAGTTGAGAAAACTCCAAAAGAAAGGTTTTCTTTGCCTCACGAAGCAGCTGTGTGTGTCAGATTATCTGAAGGTCCCTCAATACATTGTGTCCATCGGTGACACTGACACTTGTTTAACTCTTGGAAATCTAAAATTGTGCTTTCCACAGTCTGTAAACACAACTAAAATTTGAACAGCTCCCATTCAATTAACTGTACAAACTGAGAGGTAGTTGAACAAAACTTGGAGTGAAGGAGGTAGCCTTTTAGCCAAGTACTTGAGAATTCTTATTCAGCAACTGAAAGAACAAAAATCTTGTAATAACAATTACCTGTGACAAGTAAAAAAGAAATTTTCCAATACATATTGGATTTGCTGCTGTTAGATGTACAAAGACTGGAACCATAGTCCAGATTTTTGAGCACAAAATGTTATGATCCTAAATTTAAATTCTGGTAGCTAAAAAGAAGCTGCCAGTTTGGAAGAGAATTAGGGCATGAATAGGAGCTAGCTTTGTCTGGTCCTTTATGAACTTTGCTTTAAAAGTTTCTGCTGAGTTGTTTTTAGACCCCTTCCTTTCAACAGATCAGCCACAAAGTCAGCATTACCCCTACAAAATCCAGCATTTCATAGAGCACATCTGTCAGATTCTTCTAAATGGCCCAGAAGTTGTCCACATGGGATCAGAGACACGTTTTGATTCTCGACATTGATGTGCTTAATAAAACATGTCCCAGAAGGCATGTTTCAATATAAAAGGAATGATGCAAAAAGTTATTCTATGACAGAATCAGCACATCTTTATAAACGGGCAATAAGGTGGGGCCAGTAAAGATGGTAGTAAGAGCAGCCCAAAGGTTTCATCCGACTAAAGGTCCTTCTCCCTTTGAGAGATGCAAAGTGGGATGAAGGCAGCACAAAACCCAACACTCATTATCTCTGACTGCCTAGACACAGCTAGATGTGCAAGGAGGATGACAGAGTTAGTCTAGAAGCACATGTGCAGCCAGGCACCCAGATGTGGGGGTTCCTGCCATCTCTGTGTGAACCACAAGCGAGCTCCAAAACTGGAATCTGGTCTCCATCGCAGAGGAGTATGGATTTAATTAGTTCTTTCCATCACTGTGAAAGATGTGAATGAATTACAGTAACATTTTTGTTATTAACTATTCTGTTGATGAATCCAAAATATATGCAATTACCAATCTAAATATAGTCCCTTACAGTTAACAGAAATCAAGCTAAGAAACTCAGGAAGGGAGGGAGGGAGAGCAGACATCTAAACTCATGCAAAAACCTAATTTCACTTCTTCTATACAGTAGTACTATTTTACTTTGAGGCAAAACCTTCCTCAAGAAATCCCATAATATTTCCATGAATAGCTCTATCTGGAAATATCCTAGTTTGCAAAAGTAAAGTAAAAATTAAGAAAAAATAATGAATTTATTTACTTCCCAAAATTGTTCATCTCATTCCATCTATAAATGGCACTGTCCAACAAATAATTTTGTAACTACAGTCAGACACCTGTCTTGTCTGATTTAAAACTTTAACTTTACTTCAAAATTAGAGATGAGCAAAAACCAAAGAGCCCTTTGTCTAATCGTGCAGCAATAGTACAACAATCCATGCAATGTCTCACCCCCTACCTAAAGGGAGCACCACAGGGTACTCCATAGTTCCTTTCCAGCCTTGATTTTTCCTGGTACTTTATTTATATTTTTATTTATCTATTTATATTTATTCATATAAAGCAATCATGTCAACTCTGTGAACATTCCTGGAATGTCGAGCCTCATTGCCCTCCACACTGAAGTGAGAAAAACAAAATATTTTCACTCTAGCACATCAGAGGCAAGAGCAATCAGGTACTGAAATATGATCAGAACCAAATTTTTTTTTTTTCCACATCCATAAGAAATTAAATCTTCCTATAAGTTATATGATTTTTATTATTAAGCAAACTATTTTTTTCTTAACTATACAGGCCTGGATTTTCAAAAGCAAGATGGCAGGCATCACACCAAGCATCAAGGTGAAGTGTAAAGTAGGTGCATAACTATGTGAAATTTGAAGACTGGTATAACATGTGAGAGCTATTTCAAAGGTAAATTCTCAAAATGCTTCAGTTGTTCTTTAGAAAGACCCAGGACGAGCCAGTGCCAGAGAAAACAGGGCTTGGTAACAAATTCCAGTGATAAATATCAGTATGTTTTAAAGTTTGTTTCACAGGTTTCCCTGTCTCCATACTGACTTTAGAAGAATATTTTAATCAAATCCAGAATAGCAATGCAGAAAGAAGTGCTGACAAGGAGAGGGATAATCCTTAATGTCCTCAATGCTGATACTGAAATACTTCTGCACAGCCTACAAGAGAGTATCCCACTGAGATTTCCCCAGATGTCCTCGATGGGAAGGAGAGTAGATATGAACTCCCAGATTTTTCCCAGAAAGTGAAAATAAGTCATCATCAGAAGTACTAAACTAGTTAGCCACAAACTGCTGTCAAAATCATAAAGCAAATAAATGGGAAAAAAAAAAGCAACAACAAAAAAAAAACCACATGGATGGAAGAATCCCCTCAATCTCCCTAACATTCACAGGAGTAACAGGGATTACTTGAAAAAACAGCCATCTTTTTAAAAATGGTAGAATGTTTTGAGTTGCCAGCATGCCTTTAATTACGTTTAGAAAGTTAAAGTCTATTGCATGAACTAGACAAATTAAGTCGTTCAAAATCACAATGAAGTTACTGATTCGCCAGCATTTTTAATCCTGCAATTTACATGCTTAAATACACTCTTAACAATACCCTTTTAATAATCAAATACTTTCACACTGGCAACTTCAATACACTGACTGATGAGACAATTTCAAGCATTTCAAGGGGGATATTTGTGTCTCTTGACTTTATATTTAATGTTGCCAAAACACACATCCTTGTAACACCGAAAAGTCAAGCCTTGCTGTGCACTAAGACTGACCCAAACTGCCTGGAGACAAACAGGAAATTCACAGATTTTTAAGGCCAGAAGGGACTACTGTGATTGCCCATCTCATTTCTGCACTAAGGAGCCTATAAGATTTCACCCCAAAATTCCTGCAGCATGTATTCAGAAACTGAATTACAGCTGAACATCTGACACAGAAACATCCTTAGTGTAAATCACCTAAATCAGGATTAAAACTAAAATTATGAAAAGCCTCAGTTTTCCTTCTGTAAACAGGTAGGATACAGAAGCCTCACCAGTACATCAGGGTGACACTTTTGCAACACAGCAGGATGAATTAAAACAGAACTCCTCCACACACGTTTCCACCTTTACTACACATAATGACAAGCAATTCCATGAATGACAGTGCCATTCATTAAAATATTTCAGGTTTGAAATTTCATTTCTACACTGTCATTTTCTAAAATACAATCACTAAATTTCATTTATTGGTTTTTTCATTACAATAATTCTAGCAATCTGCATGGTTTATCATTATTTATATAGTAAGTGTTAACTTATAACTAATGAAGGGTTATTCCTATATGGAAGAGAATCCAAAGTCACACTGATTACATCCTCATTTCTGTTTGTAACATTCACTTTTTGTCCTTTCCCTCACATTTTGTATCATCAGATCCAGGGATATATCAGATCCAGGCACATCTGGATAGAAGAGCTAAATACAAAAAGGTTCACATGACCCTTACTCTATTAGCATATTTCGAAACTTTAAATCAGTGTCTAATTTGCAAGAAACCAGAAATAACCTATGGTCTGCGAGTGTTTAAGAGTAAGAATTTTCCTTCATATACTTCCCAGCTGTTGTTTGAACACTGGAAGCCACATTTTCCAAAGCTGCAAACACAAACTTGAGGTGAGAAGAGGCCAAATGTAAGGCTGTTTGTCTTTTCTTAAATGCTGCCATACTACAGCCTTAAAGACATAGTTTTATATTGTACTAAAGCATGGAAATTCAAGCTAATTAAAATCATATTTGAAAAAAACCAAACATTCAAATCACCTTCAAAACACAGCTCTCATAACTTGTTTTTAAAATTAGCATTGATACTTTGTTATTTATTTATGTTGCTACTGACAGGTGATGTTTATCGCCAAACATATCACAAATGGATAACAGATTAAACTATGGTTTTAAAATTTATTAGTGTTTGTAAGAGAGGCTTCTCACAAAATTAAATGTCATACTTTTCTCTTGGTTGTTCAAAATCTCAGATGGGTGATCTTTACAAAAAAAAAAATTTGAGGCCAAATTTGACATAAATCTTAAAGGATAGCATAAAATTACTTTTAAAAATTATTATTGTAAGTGCACAGATTTTTCTCTCATTTTCAATGCAAAAGAAAAACTATTTCCATTCCCCGTTAAAGCATTTTTAATTTGAAATTGCTAAGCACTAGAAATCAACAATCTAACAATGAAGACACAATATGAGATATGAAGCTTCATAGCCCACCTTTCTTCTTGACTGGCATTCTTCTTCCTACTTCTGAATCTGGTTGCAAGCACTTATTTACAGGTACTAACGAAGTACTACTGGAACACTCTGCAAGGTCAGGAACTGACTATCTATTGCAGAACACTTTTACAGTTCAGTAAGGAAATGCAGCTTCAATCTTCATTTCTATGAATACTTGCTGTTCCCTTGGATTGGACTTCCGATGCTCTCCACAAATAAGAAAAAAAAAAGGGGGGGGAAAAGAAGCTTTTTGATTCTTTCTTTAAGAGATGCTTTCAATTTCTTTAAAATATATTTGACTCTATAAAAATACAAGAGCAAACGTTCCTTGGCAATATAAAACCTTATTAAACTCCTCTTCTGGCAGAAAAGTTTGAAAATTAAAAGATTTTATGCAATACAATTAAGGCACAGTCCATCTCTAGGCAGCTGTCTCAATACTCCACCTGTACATGCTCAAAAACATATTATTTGCAGGACAAAAACGCCCAAGTAATCCAAATAAGGAGGAAGACAAAAACAATCCAAAGTGCCTCTTTAAGCTCTTTCACTTCTTGAATTAATTTTGCTAGCTATGTATTAGGTGACTACACAGCAGACTGAAAAGATCCCTTTTTCCTCACCAGACAACAGCCTTCAAATATCACCCTCTTACCCAACAGAAGTCACTGGGCACTTTCATTTTTATTATCTGCAAGCCACCCAGCCTTACGGTCTTTAATGTCCCTCTGATCCTCCCATGTATTAAAAGAGAGGATTGAAAACGAGGAAAGCAATCCCTTGACCTGGAATTATTAAAGTGACAGTGCTGCCCACTGGGCACTTGGGCAAAGCAGATTGCTTTGTACTGGAGTCATTTACTTCATGCCATTCCTTCCCTTGCACAGCAGCAGCCACCTCGTGAAAGAGGAATAAGGAGAGTTAGGAGAAGAGCTTCACAAAAGGTTCATTTTCAGAGATAATGAAGTATTAATGAAATAAAAAGCAAGCCATGAGATCAGTCCGGAGTTTCCCACTCAAAAGCGCAGCTGGTTGGCTTCAGTATCAGCCTCTCTCTCTCTCCCCCTTTTTCTGGAAAAACAAAAAGAGAAACAGAAACGGGATAGATTTTCCTCATCTACTTCGTTAAGGAAAAGTCTGAGAAAGGCGGACAAGCTCCGAACGCTTCCCTTCGCCGCGAGAACGAGGAGCTGCGATGCACATGACAGGGCTTTGCTGTGCATCGTCTTCTCTGGGAGACGGGCACTGTTTGTCAAGGGGGCGGCTCTGCTTTGCTCTCTGATGTTCACAGTCGGGATCTGTTCGTCCCCGCATCCCGCGGGCAGGGACTCAGCGCCTGTCCCCACTCGTCCCCTCCCCACTCCACCCTCCCCCCGTTCTCTCCAACCCAAAGGGGTCTGCCTGCGGCTTTCTGAGGCGAAACAAGACACAGAGGGCTGGCTGGCTGGCTGAGGGGCTGGGATGGAGTGCAAGTGAACTGGCGGAACCAGACTGGGTTTAAGGACGAGGACAATTCCCCCCCGGGCTGCTAAGGGACAAGCGAGAGGCAGGAGCTGAGGGGATGAGGGAGGGGTTGGAGGTGGGGCGAAGCGAGACGCAGCCGGGGCGAGGGGCGCTCGAAAGGGGCGGGACGGAGAGGAAGCACAAAGGAGCCGGTGGCGAGGGAAGAGGGCAGCGGGCGGGAGGGCAGCGGGCGTTGCGGGGGCTGAGGGGGCAGGCGGGGAAGGGACACGGGCTGAGGGGAAGGGGTCAGCGGGTTACCCCGAGGACTGGGCCTCCCCGCACCGAAGGGGGAGTCCCCGCGTCCCGGCCGCCGGTGCAGGGTCCGCGCTCAGCCCCGCCGCCATCGAGGAGCCGCCGCCGCCATCCGCCGCCCCGGCAACCAGCGCCGGGCCCCGCCCGCCGGCCCGCAGCCAATCGGCGGCCGCCATGCTGGGCCGGCGGCCAACGGCCCAATCACAGGTGGCTTCTGAGGGCCCTGGGTCATGTGAGCAGGCAAGATGGCGGCGCCCGCGGGGAGGGCGCGAGGTGGGAGGTGCCATGTTGTAGGCGGCGGGAGCGGCTCGGTGAGGGCGGCGGGGTTGTCTCCGCCCGTACGGCTCAAGGTCGGAGCCTGAGCCCGGCGGGGAAGCCGGAAGGGTCAGCGGTGTGCGGAGGCAGTGACTGGTAGCGGCGGGGTTTGCAGGTCGGGGTCGAGCCGCAATTTCCTGGCTTGAGGGTTCTGACCTGAGCCGGGCCCCGGGGCTCTGGGAGGCCTCCCTCTACCTCCAGCGGCGCGCAAGGCTCAGGGGGAGACGTGTGCACAAGTCGTGTGCAAGGCTCAGGGAGAGGAGCGTGATTACAGCTCCCTGATGTGCTGTCTGTGGTGTCCCAAAGCACAGGTTTGGGGACCCTCCTCAGGCGGCCCGAAGCGATCCCGGTGAGATCCTGCTCGCTTGTTCTGCTTTCTCCGTTCCTGCATCCTGACAAGCCCGAACACAAGCAGGCTCAGACCCATAGGTAGGGCTTAGGACACAGCCTTCACGTTATAAAAGCAACTTAAGGTAAGTAAGATTGGCAAAGTAAGTCTGGGAGAATTTCCTCTGCAGTAAAACATGTAGGAAAAGAAGCACTTGAATCACTAAACTCTAAGTGTAATCAAGAGCTGTTCTAAAGGGTTGGCCTCAAGTGGCCACCAAAATGCTCTTATCACTTTTTGCCCCCCTCAACAAGATGGGGAAGGCACGAATAAAAGCTCAGGGGTTGTGGTAAGGACTGGGAGTTCAGTCACCAATTACCATTACAGTCAAAACAGTAAGCTTTGGGGAAATTGAATATTTCGTCAGTCAAATCAGAATAGGGTAATGAGAAATAATGCCAATCTTTAAAACACCTTCCTTCCACTGCTCCCTTCGTTCCTGATTTTCTCTGTCCTCCCTCTTAGAGGTGCAGGGAGACAGGGAATGAAGGTTGTAGACAGTTCATCATGTGTTGTCTCTATCACTTCTTCCTCCTTGCACTTTTCCTTTTCCAGTGTGTGGTCCTTTCCACAGGGGTCAGTCCTTCAGTAGCCATGTGGGTCCCCCACAGGCTCACATGTCCTTTCCTAGTGTAGTCCTGCCAGCAAAACCTGCCTGTGGTTTCCTTTCACAGGTCCTGCCAGCAACACCCTCTAGCTTGGGCTCCTCCCCATATGTGGCCACATATCCTGCTGGGAGCCTGCTCCAGCACATGCTTCCCACTGGGTCACAGCCTCCTTTGGGCATCCACCTGCTCCAGCATAGGATCCTCTAGGGGCTGCAGGTGGATCTCTGCTCCACCCTGCACCTCCATGAGCTGCAGGGGCTGCACCAGGGGCTGCAGGGGAATCTCTGCTCTGGTGCCTGGAGCACCCCCTGCCCTCCTTCTGCACTGACCTTGGGTCTGCAGGGCTGTTCCTCTCGTGTATTCTCACTCCTCTTGTCCAGCTACTGTTGTGCAGCAGTTTTTATACTTTCTTAACTTTACCCCACTGGAGTGGTTTGGCTTAGACTTGGCCAGCAGCAGGTCTGTCTTGGAGCTGGCTGGAACAGACTATGTCGGACATGGGGGAAGCTCCTGGTATATCAGAAGCCACACTTGCATCCCCCCTGCTACCAAAACCTTGCCACACAAACCACTGCAACTGTATGCTTTCTGATTTATGCCTACAAAGTAAGGATTTATTTGGTTGGGGGTTTTTCTTACAGTTCTATTGACAGTGAAGTCAGTTTAAACCTGGAGCATTGCCACGCAAAATAGGAAATGCATTTGTGATTCATAGTGGCAGAGTCTAAATGTTTATCTGATTCATACTGGAGCTATGTAACTTTGATTGCATTTGTTTATTTTTTCCTTATGATCCAGGACTTCAAGATGACAGGAAGAGAGTTTCTTGAACTAGATTCTCCACAGCAAAGATTAATTTTGGAAAGATTTAAGCGGATGGAAATCATACAAAAGATGTTCAATGAGCTTCCTAAAGCAGACCAGTAAGTGCTGGTAAAATAAATGAAGATAAGTGCATCAAACATTTCAAGTCCTGGAGGCTTTTATTTTTCCTTATTCTTATATTACAAATTTTCTTGCAGTTACAAAATTAGTTAATTGTGAAGATGCTTGCTATTGTCCAGAACAGAAAACTTGTTTAATGTTTTTACAATATGGTTATTTCAGTGTTGGCTCTGGTCCTGCTCAGCAGGTTTCTGGCATGTGCTCCCCAGTGCCTAGGGTTCTGGGATGGCTGATCAGCCCTGACTGGCTGAGTGTGCTCACAGTCCTGTGCTAGAGCTAAGATTTTCTAGGAAACTGAAATGTGATTCTGCTGGAGTCATCTTGTGTCCAGCAGGGCTGGCCTGGGGCCAGAACTGATTGTGCATCAACCTGCTGGTTTCTGCATTTCATTCTGCACCACTCATGGTTTCAGGAAGGCGAGACTAAGGTATCCAGGTGGTGGTGGAGGAGTCAGCTGGAGTCCTGCAGGCTCACCAGCAGGGTTCTGTGCAGCACAAAGCCAGCTGAATGCCTTCTGGGCCTCACGAATGACCTTTTGGTTTGTGATACTGCAGGTCACTGCAAAACCTGAGCCGGTTCTGTTAGGAGCCATTTGCATGGGTGTATCAGCTTGGATAAATTTTTTAGAAACAAGAGTAATCAGAAGCTTGCTTATTTTATTTATATTTTTTTAATAGGACTAAATTGCTGGCTAAAAAAACTGCAGGTATTAACACAGGGCCTCCCCACAAAAGTGAGAAAGGCTGCAACTTTGTGTAGGATCTGCTGCCCTCACATTTAGCCTCCAAAACTCCTCTTTCCCCAGGATAGCAGGGGAGGCAGATACTCAGTAGTGATGTGGTAATGTCTGGATAGAAACTCAGGACTTATGGATTGCTGGGCCTTGGAAAGGAGTAGCTGCCAGTCCCTGGCAGGACTTAAAGCTTGTATCCAGAGGGGAGCTCACTAACGTCGGGAAAGGAAGAGCAAGCACACTGCACTCAAACTGAGTTCCCGTTTACCCAGACACTTGTTTTTAACACTTGGGAGCTCAAACAAAAAAAAAAACACAAATCCAACTCTTCCATCGTCCTTTTCTTTTCTTTTGTGCAGTATAACAGTTCTGTACGTTGCTAAGTGGATTTTGCTGGTCCTGGGTAAATTAATTTGCTCTAGTTTGGATACTTAAATGTCCCACTAAAATTTTAATCTCAGTCCTCTGTATTTATTGACAAGCTTGCCTGTGTTTCACTGCCTGTGATTGTAAAGGTGAAATCTGAATTTTTAAATCAAGCAATTGTTGATGTCCTTGATGTCTGACATTATAAGATTAGCAAGTACATCGCCAAAATCTTTTACATATGATTTTTTTTAGTGCTTAATATTACCTGAAACATTAAAATGTAGAATTTTAAGTAGATTGACTTGACTTTTTAAAATTATTTTATTGTATATATATATATTTACTCATTTCTTTACAGACATTATCCTTAGAAACATGCTTATTAGGAGTGCTTTAATGAAGCTTCCATTAACTCTAATAATGGGGGGGGAAAAAAATTGTAGCAACAGCTTCTCAACCTGCTGCTTCACTCTTGAAGTGTGTGTAAACTCAGGCATACAACAAAGGATGCTGCACTGGCTGCTTTGGAAAGTAGTTACTCCATTTTGCTCCAGTGAGAGATTTACATCTCTTACCCCTTGTTGCAGGATTTTCAGAAGAGAACTGTAGTGTTGACTAAACTAATTTTACAGTTCTCAGTTGCTAAAACTATTTTCCTTCTTTCACAGGAACCTTTGTAATCATGGAAAATACTTCCTAGCAGCAAATTCAAGCTTATGTGGCTTAGCAGCAAATAATTTCTTCAGGAGCATCCTACATGTCAGAAAGGCTTCCTTGGTGTCTGCTCTGCCAATGGCTGTTATTCCATTTCTTTCAACAGCAGCAGTTTATGAAGTTTTTGTGCATAACCCTTTATTTTCAGGTAAAAATCTCTTTATTCTTTTTTTTTTTTTTTGAAAGGGCTTTGCTTTCTGTACACAATGTAACACTAGAAGAGCTTTTTCTTCCTGCAGAACAGTGCTATTAAACTATTGTGGTCTTAAAAAACCTTCAGTTTGTAAAGCAGAGTTTGAAAAACAGAATGCATCGGACAGCAGTGAGTTGTCAAAGTGGAGTGGAAAAGGAGATACATATGTTTATATATTTCTGAAAAAATTATTTTACACATTACTTATTTTCAGCATTTTTCACTCAAAGTCATGTAAAAGTGACTACAACAAAGAAGTTCAATTTGCCCCCATCTGTACAATTTCATTTGAATGTCAACTTTCAAATGATAAATTTCTCTTGGCTTGGAGTGGGAGTGATTGTTTCTGGTTTTTGTCTTTTTTTGGGGAGGGGGGACTGTTGTTGTTGTTTTGGTTTGGGATTTTTTGTTTGTTTTTTTTTTTTTCTAAAAGAAGAGTCCTCCTTTAAATTTTTTTGCATACCTGTACAGCTTGGAAGTTTCTGTCAAGAGCCTATTTTCAGGTTCTTGCACGCAGCTTATAAATTGATGTGGTGGAGCCTGTGTGGATACTGGCAGTGAAATATTGTTTGCCACGCAGGTCAGCTGAACTGTGAGGTCTGTGCTGTGATCAGAGGAGGATTAGTAGGTGCTGTTGTGGGTGGTTTCTATCCCATTTTCCTGGCTATCCCCTTGAACGCAAGCCTTGCAGCCAGGTATGTCTTTCTTGCAGTGTATTGATTGAAATGTATTTATGGGTTAAATGTTCAGTTCTTAGTGTAAATTCTGTAAATATTTAATCTGTGCACACTTGTCTCCTTGTAGACATTTAGGATGTGGAAGGATATTTACATTAAGACCATCTAATTACAAAGGGAAGTCTGTAAGAGCTACACCAAAGTGAAATAAGATCTGCAAAGTGATCTATTGGGAAGCCCTTGTGTTTAGCAGGAACCTTCCAAGTGTCCCAGGGTGTGCCTGGGTGCGTGCAGTGGTGGCTGCCATCCTGACCCTGGGCAGTGCCCAGCAGCCAAGGTCCTGACAAGTGTCATTCTTTGTAGTTCAGAGCACAGCAAGGGCAGGGTGAGGCTTGGTGAGACCCAGGGTGTGGCCAGGATGTTTCAAAGCATTTATGCAGAGAGCTCAGTATCACCAGGTCAATTTAATTTAGGAGAAGGAAGAGAAAATTACTATCTACGTAAGTGTTTATGTTAAATCTTGACACTTGAATGGAAAAAAAAAGTAAGTTTCTTCCACTGTTTCTGTTGTTTAGGTATATGTCAACTCCCTTGCCAGGGAAAGAAAATATATTACGCTACTGGCTCACAACTGCTCGGCCTGTCTTTAGAAAGATGAGTCTGGCTATACTGGTACAGGCTGTGACTGGATTATATCTTGCCACTAAAGAGCACGGAATATATATCAAAATGCTGCTGCAGATGAACACTAGCAGGGATCCTGAAGAGCTACCTGAGTGAAGTAAAGCAACTTTTCAATTGCCTTGGATAAGTAACCATAATAAACAAGAAAAAGAGGTGTTGCTGTGTCTTTTTAATATAAAAACGAAGTCTCTGCACTGGCATTTTTTAAGTTTTGAACTTAAATGCAGGTTAAACTTTTCATTATGCCCATATTTAGTGTATACACCTGAATAACAGACAGGTGTGTTTCCTTGAAAATGGGAGGCAAGAAGGCATTTATAGTGCCTGCTTAATGTTTGGTTCTAAGGTGATGCTACAACTTTTAGAAGCTGTAAAAAATAAGTATTCTTGAAAAAAGAGGGATTTTCCTTCTTAATGCAAACCATAGATATTTATTGAAAAAAAAATCAAGGCAAGGTTTTACTACAGATTCCTCAAAATCTGAGTATTTTTCTCCCTTTTCTCCGTTTTGCTAGCACAAAACTCATCACAAGATTACCCCTTTTACAGTGTTAGATGGGTCACAGTGTAGAGAACACTTTTATCACAGAGCAATCAGGAATGATAGTCGTGTCAGGCTTCCCAACATATCAAAAAAACCAGCCTTTGGCCTTGTAACCTTTTTGCCTTGAAACCAAGTCTTTTCCTGAAGGATAGGGCTGTGTCAAGAGACCTTTGAGGACCAATGCCCTTACTGACATATTTCAGCTATGTCTAAGCTCAGTGGTGCAGAGTACTGCATTTATCAGTCAGGTGTGTCTTCACATTGGTGGCTGTATATTCTAGACCAATATAAATTGCAGCTCTCCTACTGCATGAGGTGTATTCTGCAGTCTGAGAGCTAAGTTGGGAATGGTTCTCTCAAACTGATGTATGGTCTTAACCCCTCTAAGGTGGGGGTTGGCCTCTTCTCCCAGGCAACAAGTGCCAGGACAAGAGGAAATGGCCTCAAATGGTGCTAGGGCAGTTTCAGGTTGGACATCAGAAATTTCTTTACAGAAAGGTTTGTTAAGCATGGGAATGGACTGCCCAGGAGGTGGCAGGAGTCACCATCCCTGGAGGTGTTCAAGAAACCACTGGATGTGGCACTTGGTGCTATGATCTAGTTGAGGAGGTGGTGATAACTCAAAGGTTGGACTCGATGACCTGGGGATCTTTTCCAAACCTAAGTGATTCTGTAACTGAAACACTGCAGTTACTGGTCAACAGTCACTTCAGTAAAATTCTACCATCCCCTGAGATGCATGTGGAAATATTTATTAATGAGAAGTAGGAATTCAGCATTGAGACCTTTAATTGAAAGGGGTTAAAATTTATGCTGTAATGCTGATAAAAAATATATGGAAGCTGTTTCATCATCTTTATTTACCTTAAAAATGGGTCATCACAGCAGGACCATGACACATTCATTCTCTATAAGCAGGTGCAGCAGCCTGATTTGTACAGGGAAGCAGCAATACAGACTCCCTGTTGTTGTTAGAGATAATTTAGTTTTCATTGATTCAAAGTGTCGCTGTGTCATGTGGTGTTTCCATCCTGCACCCAGACAGCTTGGCCTTACCTTAATCACCCCGACTGGAGATTCTCATGGAGCAAGTATTTTACATGACAGTGAACTGTCATATCTCCGGAAGCCATCAGACTTTAACCAACAGAACCACTTACCTGTGATAATAAAAACATAAAATAAAGGTGTTATTGTGCAATAGTATCTTGAAGAATGACAATGATTGGCTCAGTGATTATTGCAAGCATTAAAATAGTTAAAATACTATAAGCAGATTAATGGGTGAGACTCAAAAAGATCTCCCCTTCCATGTACTACTTTCATTTTGGTATAAATTGAAGTGATAATTATCCTGGCACCAAAATGCATGTTCTGATGTTTAGTGGCCTGACCCGGACAAACCACATCTTTTTAGATACTCATTTCTTAATGTGAAAGATGAAGATTGTATATTAAAAAAAAAGTTACACTCCTCAACATTTTGAGTAAGTTACAAAGACCAATAGTTGTTTCCAGCATCACTGATGAACACTCAAATTGCAAGCATGTACTTTACATGTTCAGCACTAGTCACATCAAAGGTCAGCTGAACACTCCTGAGACTAGAAAGGTGGTGTGTTTGTGAACAAGTAAACTTTTCAATTACACCCTCTGTACTTCTCTTTAAACTATTGAGGGGAAGAAGTGTTCTCAGAAGTTAATCAGTAAAGTCTGAAGTTGCTTCAGAATTCCACAGGACAGCATGGTGCTGTCCCAGTTCTGGCAGCATGTGTGTGGAGGAGTGCCTAGTCAGGAATCTGGGAACGCTCCTTCCATTCCCTGTTTCATACTCAGGATATGACCTACCTCCTACAATTCCCAAGAGCCAGTCCTTAGCCTCTGACAACTGTAATAAACTCCCCACAAACACGGAGTGAGAACAGGTGTTATTGGATCCTTCCTTCCACCACTGTAGTAGAAACAGGCTACATATCCCAGAGACAGGACTTCAGGCTACTCCAAGTCTGAACTACAGCCAAAAGAATGCCAAGAATAGCTACAGATAAGAGCCAACAGAATTTCTAAAAAGGCATCACTTTTATCTTCTAGATGCACCATTCTGTCTCAATATTCTACAGCTCCTGCAAATGACACCCTCATCCTCCCGGTACACGTGCAAGTCCTGCCCTTGGCATCCTCCCGATAATGAGCACAAGCAGAATTATTTCTCCACATCTGCATATCCCACTTAAACTGTGTGGGAAAATGTAGAATCAGCAGCTGGTAACGAGCAATTTTTGCAGAGGGTGTTCTTTAAACAGAGTCCATTTGAATGGCTCCCATACCAAACATATCCTGCAGATATATTACAGTGTAACTAATAGTAAATATAGCCCTATCATCAGAATAGTGCTGATTACAGCAGAAAACTTCCTTAACTACAAACTCTAGAAAGCATAGCATTTTAAAAATCAGTAAATGTACAAGAACCCTTTGTATTTTGCCAAAGATCCCTGTGTTTCACAGGGAAAACTGATAACAATTTTGACCAATGACATAAGAAGTCTGATTATTTGGAACTACCAAGAAATGCCAAGTGTTGGAACATGGTTCACTGCATTTCCTTTGGTATCATCTCTCCAGACAGCAACAGATTACAGAAGAACCAATTTGTTTTTAATGCCCAAATGCTTCAGATCTCTTCAGAGGAAACAGAAGTTAATTTAGAACACTACCAAGAGTCAACACCAAAATCAAACTCCAAAGAACTAAACGAGAACTGAGCATGAAATTGTTCCATATTTAAACACTAAACAGTCTTCAAGTGACTCTGTTGGGGAAAAAAAAAAACAAACTAACAGGTAAATGCAGGTAGCATAGCTGTGCAGCTGAACACTGGCAGCACTTGGTTCTGTGGTACAAACAATTTACCAAACATGTTTCAGTGCTGAAAAGGGCATTTCCTACAACGAGAGGCCAAAAAGGCCGAGCATGCCAGGATGCTTTTACATTTTTATGCAGTATTTTTTGTGAAATGCTCCTTTTTATCATGCTGCAGACCTCTTTCACTAGAAAGTGAAATGCTAGAAAGCCAGTGCACTATTTCAGACTGTCCTCTACAAAAATAAAGCATTTAAGATGAGCAGATATCTGAACATACAGTACATGGCTCACTCCAGAGCATTGAAAATGTTCTGTCCTTTCAGCACTGTCAAACATTTTGTTTTTAACACTCACACCAGTGTTTAGTGTGGAATATAGCAATTTGATCAAAGATTGTGATTCAACAGCCTGTATGGTCTGAATGAAATTTCAGAGCCTAAAAATAAAACAGAAGGGAGGAAGATGCCAATAGACCACAGAAGGGTCTATGTAAGTATTTTATTCCTCCATGGTACACTGATCAAACATATCCATATCAATAAAAAATTAGGAACAACTATGAAATACAAGAAGTGCTGATTCTCAGAAGTACAGCTCTATCTGCAGTTCAAGGAATAACAGCTTTGTGTTGTCCTTACCACAAAATTACCTTTAAAAACAGAAGAGCGAGAACATTTCTCCTGCATACCCTGACCCATTTTATCTTGTTTTCCAGTTGATGACCCAGAGATAGCAGCATTTTCCCCTTTCTGTTTTACCACTTTGTTTAATGAACCAAGTCATCCATGAAAAGAAAAAGATGAAAAAACATTTGAGCCCATAAACTGAAAGATCAACAAGTCTGATTTTATTATGGTATTGTATTCTTATCTGAATGGCACATAATTACAAAGAAACATTTACAATATATTTTCAAGTATTAAGTTACGTCATTTCAAGGCTTTCAATTCAAAAAGCTACATTAATAATACACCATACAGATAGTACAGTTGGTTAGAGTTTCAAATAACTTCCTCCCTTCTATTTGGTTTAAATATGATTCAGTAGGCACTAGAAATGCCTGCAGCCACTGACTTTCTTGGGACTTGACCTTGTTCTTGTACCACAATACATCATTTTGCATGTCAGAAAATCAGCTGCTCTCAGACACAGCCACAGGTTGTGTCATGACAGAGCATTGTGCAGGTTCACAGCAGAGGCCAGAAGAACTGTCCCTGACCCTGCCATTCAGCAGTGATGCAACAAGAAAGAATGCATATTTAAATTAACTTAAAAAACACTCCTACACTGAAGTAACCGTAAAAATGCCACTGGAACATCCCATGCTTGCTACATTAGTGTTTCTCTCTTCCTCAAGCACAATAAACTGCAAAATAAAGCACGTTCATGAAGTCTGAGCTAGGCAGGTTGAATCTAAATTATTTCCATTTTGCATATCAGTCAGTGCAGGTCCTGGTGGTTAATTCTGACTCCTGTGCACTGGTATAACCCAGCAGTTACAGCAGTTACCCAAGTTACGACTGAAATTTTGAACAGCCCTGTTGATGCCACCACAGAAGTGTAAGGTCACACATATCCCACTAAGTCTCTTTCATGCTGGCAATATACCCTGAACAGATGGAATTCTGCATACAGTGGAGTAAAACCTGTTTGATAGAATACTGTCTTTTAAGAAAAAAACATCTTGAATGACAGTAAATAATCCCAGCATTCAACTTTTTTTTTTTTTTAACCAAAGACAGCAAAAGCCCTGTTACCTCTTTATTCTCATTTCTTATACTACCTTTTAAAATAAAGCAGGAAATGTGGCCAGCAGCTGGTCCCGTCTCTTCTGCCCCAACACAGCTGAATCCACTTTAGCATAAAGAAAAACAAGGATGCTAAATACACATATACTTTATCACACAGTGATGTTTCACAAAGAAAAATCAAACTCCTTTGCTACTGATGAAAACATGACAGGGTCTAGCACCAATAAAGCAAGTGACTGGGAGCAAATGCTTTCACCTACTTAGCCTTAAACACATAATTTAAGGCTTTAAGAAACAAGACTTCAGAAACACTAAATAGCATCATTTTTTAAAAGAAATTAATAAATGAAGCTGTTTTAGAAAAGCATTCTTTGTGAAACCTCACTTTACATATTATCATTTTCACAATCCTTCTTCCCCCAACTGACATACATTTAAACAACCTAAACATTATAATACAACTGAAAAAAGAACCCACTCATCTTTTGTGATAGGGAGAAACACTGACTAGTACAAGAAAACACACACTATTTGTTTGCCAAACTATTTTTCCTCCTATCTCAGGAGCAATTATGGAGCATTTTCATATCATTAGCCTCAAGATACATATTTGCTCATCTCCAAACTGTGCTTAATTATATTGGGTCATAGATTTCTGGATACTGTAAGAGGCTAAATCAAGAATTCTACAGTAGAGTTAAGCACGTGCATATACATGCAGTATTTTTAAAATTTAAAGCGACTCTGAAGTAACATAGGATTTTCAGTGTGCATGGGCACAGAGATTTATTTATGGGAAGGTAAAGTAATGAGTTACTTCGATGCACTGATTCTTCAAACCTAATTATCCTTAGAGGTCCATGCAAGAGTGACTCCTCTATGTGAGGATTCCTCTGTAGAGATTTAACCAGTGCTCAGGTTGTTTCATCAGGTCAAACTCTGCGTCATGAATTAGAGCAAGCTAGAGAAGAGCTTTTGAAAAGTACCGTGCATCCCTAACACAAGACAGCATTTTAAACCAACAGGTCACACATTCCTTTTCTTTTTTTCACTCAAAAAGCATTTACTTAGACTTTTGAGACAGTCCCCTGTAATAAAAGGCTATAAATGTCACATCCCCCCATCAGCATATTTTCCTTT
Source organism: Cyanistes caeruleus (assembly GCF_971803275.1). Lineage (NCBI taxonomy): Eukaryota > Metazoa > Chordata > Aves > Passeriformes > Paridae > Cyanistes > Cyanistes caeruleus. Next base: position 82,531,825 of record NC_141703.1, read on the forward strand.
TTCAGCTCATCAGATACGTGGTTTAACAGGAAATTTCTATTTCAAATGGTGCAAGCATTTCTTTAAAATTCGAAATGTAGCTCCTGTATTGGCTACTATTGTAGCCAATGTATTTGTTTCTAAAACGGAAAGAGGAAAACAGCTAATGAAAATGATGCGATTGTAACCTTTACTATTAGTTGTCATCCACAGCTAGAAACATTTTGGCAGAGTAGGCCAAGGACCAGAGACATAATTTTCTGAACCAGTCATTACAAGAGACTGGGATAAGCAAAGCAAGCTGTCTGATACCACATTATGGGAATATATTGATCCTTACCAGGTTGCGAGGTGGAAAACGACTGTTCTTTAACCCCTACACAACGGAGCCTGGCAGGGCAACCACCTAAAAGAGAAACTGTCAGAGAGGTTTTAATAGTAATGTATAACTGAGATGCAGTACAATTTTATATGCATGCTTTCTTTTGCCGATCATTACTATTTTCTTAAGTCTGTCCAGTGACGATGTCATAATGGAGTTTTTGTTTGGTTTTCTAAGCAAGCATTTTCGGCTCCTCAGGATAAGCAGGCTAGACATTATCTGACTCAAGACCGGGTAGTCAGCATTATCTTTACTGCGAAGTGGAGCCGAGCACACCTTCATGCATCAAGTCGGCATGATCTTTTCACCCAAGTGCTGCGAACGGGCTCTGGCGGCACCACGCGCGTGTCAGTCTGCACGACCACTGTCGCACTGCTGCACACAGCTCTGCGCGACTCCCATCGCCAAACAGGCTCACACCACTACCGTCCACACGCCAGATTTACAGGACCTTAAACCAAGGCCACCGTCTGGCTCCCAACGTGCCGTTCGAGAGATTTTTTTTTGTTACCCTGCGCACTTAAGTAAGCGCCAGGCTCCCCTCCTTTGCATCTCCCCCAATACCACCCCATCACCACTGCATGGATTCTTTTCCTCCGCACCATCGCCTGCTTCCTCCGCCGCGACGCGAGGCCCTTACGGGTGAGAACCCCACGAGTACTTGCAGCAGGTACTTGACCCTACATTTTGAAGGAGGCCGCTGCCCGCCGAGCACAGATGGAGCAGAACTCCACCGACACCTGATCCCGGTCCACGTGCAGGCAGATCCCGCCGGGGGCCGCCCACTCCTCCTCCGTCTCAGTCACCGCCGCCGCCTCCTCCAGGCCGCGGGGCCGGGAGCTGGGCAAAGCGTAGTCGTGGTCGCTGCTCTCGCCGGCGGGCTGGAGGTGCTGGTGCTGGCGGCGGGGGCTGCCCGTGTCCCTGAAGAGGCTGGTGCTGAGCTGCAGCCCGCCGGCCCGGGTGCCGGCCAGGCGGCTCAGGAGCTGCCCCAGGGCGCTCTGGTTCGCCAACACAGCCCGCAGGTAGCTGCTCTCCCTCTCCAGCTCTCGCAGGCGGCGGCTCAGGCCGCGGTTGCGGTCCCGCAGCTGCCGGTTCTCGGCAGCCAGGCCCTGCAGGCGGCTCTCCAGCCCCAGCACGTACTGCTTCTTCTTCAGCCGGTTCAACCGCGCCGCCGCCGCCGCCTTCAGCCGACTCCCGGCCCCGCCGCTCCTCCGCCCGGGCGCCGCCGGCCGCGGGCCCTGGCCCGGCGCGGGCAGCGGCTCCGGGTCCCCACAGAAGCAGCCGCTCAGCTCCGCATCCAGGTCCCAGTCCGGCCGGGCCGCCTCCAGCAGGTCTCCCAGCTCCAGTCCCGGGAACCAGTCCTCTTGCTCCCACACCTCCAGCGGGCCGCCGGGTGCCTCGACCTCCTTCTCCTGTCGCCGAGGCTCCGGGGCGCCCGGGGGCTCCCGCCGCGGCGGCGGCTGCGGTTTGGGCCGCGCGGGGCCCGGGTCCCCTTCCCCACCGCCATCCCGCCCTCTCGGGGCCTGCCCCGCTCCGGCCAGCGGCCAGACGGCGCCCGAGGGGCTGGCCCCGCCGGCCGAGGCCGCCAGCAGCTGCGTGAGGCTGTGGCGCATGGCGGGAGAAGCGCCCGGCGGCACCGGACGGAACCCGAGGGCGGCGGGCGGCGCGACGCTGCGGCCCGGCGCTCCCGCCGCGGGGCCTGTCGGGAAACGGCGGGGGGTGGGGAGGGGGTATGGCAGCGCCTGGCGACTGCGCCCGCGCGCGGGAAAGCCGCGTGAGGGAATGGCGAGGGGGAGGTGTTGGCAAATGTGGAATATGTAAAAATTTTCTTGAGACGGGATGTTGTTTAACGTTTGATGTTTGTACTTTCAAGCCTAATCAACGTGAAGGGAGATCCGTGAAACAGAGAGCCAACCAGTTCTAAGGGATCTCCAGGTGTTAGAAGGACAAATTGTCACTAAAATTACCTTCTTAAGATTTAGGGCTCAACATGTTTCAATGACCTCAGACCTAGGGGGAGGTTAACAAAGCTTGGGAAGAAGGATGTACCGCTGATAGTGGACACAAAGAATGCAGGATTTACAGGCCTCAAGGACATTTAGCAGAACTCCCACGATAAGGAATAAATTAATAAACCCAACTTGACAACTGCACTAAATCAGCTCCCACTGGGTAAAACAATTTCAACACGGGAAGATCCCAACCACTAACTTACGGACCACCGACCCCAAAAAAAGAAAAAGATTGAGCATGCAAAGTAATTAGCAGAGAGAATCATCAACTGATAGAATACTAATTAATACGAGAACTAGGTAACTTGTAGCTTGTAACACCAATTCCCTTATTTACTACGTATTAAAATAAATACTACTTATTTATTACGTATTTACTAAAACGTATAAATAGTAAAAAGTTTTGATAGCTGTTGTGTTTAATTTGTGGAATACCACTGAGGACCCAGGCTTGTGCAACTCTGAAATAAATTAATGTCTCACATGTGTAATTATTGGCTTGTTGCACACCAGGTAACAAATCCGATTTTTGTGGGCAGCAGGGTGACAGGTGTGGGAGGCTGGGGGAGTGAGGGGAGGCGTGTGTAGGTGGGGTGTGTAGGAAATGTGGGTGTACAGGAGGGAGAGGGGAGTGTGACAGGGGGTGAAGGAGGGAATGGGGGCAATGACAAGGGGTTTGTGTGGGAGGGAGTCGGGGGGAAGCTCTCTCACACGTAGACATTGCCAAAGGATGGGAAGGAGGACGTCCCTGGGGAGTGCAGAATGTGGGGTCTTTCCCACCACACTCCATGGCTGGGGCTGGGCCAGAAGCCTGTGGGGCTGTTCTGTCGTGCTGCCAGAGGTTTACTCTGCCCAGCTTTAGAGTATTTAGGCACCTGGTTTCAGGGTCTCTTGCAGTGACCAGAGGGATGCAGGTGCCCCTCGTTGCCTATGGACTAATTCAAACAGAGCAGCCAGCCACACTACCAAGGGCTTAGTGTGTAACTTGAGTCAGCTAGCATTTACACTGTAGCTGCCAGCACTGAGATTAACTAAATGTGTATGGGGAGTGGGCACCTCCGAGCAGGGAAGTATGGTTAAAAAGTAGGAGAACGTGGTCCACAAGGCTCATGTTGAATGACACTTGTAGGAGCCAGGATCAGATATGCCGTGGTTTGTCGCACAGCAGATAGTAGAGCAATACTTCACAGCTGGCTTTGTGTGGGTTCAAGTCCAGAGAAATCCAGAAGAAAGGCTGATAGCAGCTGCTTACGTAGAGTCAGAAGCAGAGAATGGTTTGGGTAAAAGGGACCCTAAAAATCACCTAATTCAAACCCTGCTGCCTTGAGCTAGATCAGATTGCTCAGAGCCCCATGAACCTCACATTGAACACTTCCAGGGATGGGGTTATCCGCAGCTCTTCTGGGAAACCTGTGCCAGAGCAGAAACTGCCTTCAGCCAGTCTTTGAGATGAACTGGTCACTGGCCTCCTGACCTGCTGCTTCTGGTCATTTCTGTAAATGACTGCAATAGATACCAAGTCTGATACTGTCATGTGGCTTGCAGATACTCAGGACCAAGAAATACTCAATCCATTATCTAAATTCTTGAGTTATCCCAAGGTATAAGCATGCGGCAAAGAACTTGAGGTACTCTGAAGGCAGTTGCCTACAGCCCAGGTGGGGAATGCTGTTTGACCTGTCATGGTGGTTGTTTTGGCTTTTTGGGTTGTTTTGGTGTTGTTTGTTTTTTTTTTTTGTTGGAGATTTAAAGAGCAGGAGCTTAATCTCAGCAGCAAAAAACTTCCTTCTTGCCTAGGAGACAAGCAAGAGAGAGTGGGAGGTCTCTGTATCCCAACAGTGCTGACAGGAAAGATTTTTCTTTTTGTCAAAAACTGCCAGACATGCACAAAATGGAAGAGTGTATCACTAATATTTATCTGCAGAAAACAGCTAAAAACAGGAAAAAAATCCCTAGTGAACATCTAGAACATCATCGTATTCCAAAGAACAGATTGAAATCATCCAAAAGACTTGACAATTTATTCTGAGCTGAATGGGGATATAAATACTACTCTGGCATTAAATAGGGTTTAAATGACTGCAGAAATCTGTCAGACTACTAGAAAACTATAAACAGTAATTTGCTTGAGAATCACTTGTTTTATGATATTATTAGATTACCTGTTATATCCCTGAATTTAGAGAATTCCAGAGATATTGCAAGGTATCATTTCTTTCTTGAGGCCTCAGAGCCACTATGTGCTCAGCCTGTGTTGAACTTCAAAGCAGAATCAAATACAAAAGGCTAAGAGATTGAGCTTTCAGTCATCATGAAAAATAAAGTGATTTAACAATAAAAAACCTATGATTCAACAGAGATTAGCATGAAATAAATCAAATTAAAATTTATGTTTTCCACCCTAATCATTCATGTCATGTGTTTGACTGGTTCAATGATCCATGTTCAGATTTAAGAGTGTGGCAACTTACATTCATAAAAGTGTAATGACAAAAAGGTTACAGAACTGTCAGTGGAGGAGGGTTTAAGCTGGTGAGGACACTATAAAGAAATCAGAGGATGGTCCCATGGAGAGGAACAAAATTCAGGGGGGTGTGTTACCATAGAGGCACCTGTTGAGAGGAGAACAGAGAAAAAACTGCAGTTATGCAACAAAGTGACAGAGTTTGACATTCACAGCTCTCTCTTTAGTCAGCAAATCCATACTGTGCTTTCTGTAAGCATTGAACCGCAGCAAGAGTTCATTGTACGCCTGCTTGCTGTGCTCTAGCTGTCCTAGGAGCTCTTGAACCTTCAGATCTTTGTCTGCTGCTGCTGCCTCTTTCTCAAGGCACCTTCCTGCCCTCTGCAAGACTTCTTCCACGGTCTCTAGCTTCTCCAGCTTCTGAATCTCCCTTATCTTGAAGAGCTTTGCTCCTTTCCATGGCCAGGTTCCGTAGCTGCTCTTTCTCTTCATGTGCCCTTTCCAGCTTGCTGCCCTGAGCCCTCTGCTGACTCTGCCTGCTCAGCCCTTGCAGCAGCTTGTTGGTGCCTCTCCTGTAGGAGCTGCAGCTGCTTCTTCAGTGAATCCTCCTCCCAGGCATAGGCATCTGCTTGCTGGCTCTGAGCTTCCAGAAACTCCTTCTCTCACTCCCAGGCTCTGTGACTCTCATAAGCATATTTCTCCTGCAAGGAGCATAACTGCTGTGAGAGCTTCCTGGCCTGGGCTGCCAGCCGGAGTACTTCAGCTTCCTTCTCCCTCACATCCTGCCTGAAGAGTGCTTCCCTGTCCTGCCGCAGGTGCTTGTTCTCCTCCCACAGCTGCACGTGCCGTTTTTTGTGTTTGTTTTTGAACTGGATCATCTTTCAGTGGTTTTTGACCAGACCCATGAAGCGCCCCTCCAAATACTGAATACCCTGGGTCTGGGTTTTAATTTTCACAGCATCCTCTGCCCTCAGTTTCTTCAGCTCCATGTTGAGCTGCTCCAGGTCTCTGCAGCATTCACGTGTGTCATCCACTTTCTTCTTCAGTATAGAGACAAGGTGATTATGCTGTTCTAAGTATGAAAGCAGCGGTGCCTCCTCTCTCCACTCCTTAGAGCTCTCACAGAACTCCTCCAACCCTTTTGTCAGATCTTCCATGTCTTTGACTGTCTCTGGATCACCTGTGGAGTCAGCCATCCCTGCTCCTGTCTCCTAAGCCATGGAGCCCCTGTCTCATGCAAAGACAAGATAAAATTTTACAATGGGTGCTTCTGTCAGTGACACTTGGGATGATTAAACAGTGCCCATTGGTCGTGTGGCCAACACTGCTGCCATAAGTTGGTGGTGTTTCTCTGGAAGTCAAGAAAAAGTGATGTGGGGGAACAGGACCTCCCAAAACCAAAGTCAGCCAGCAACCACAGCTGGGCCTCCCCCTCCTCTGGTTCAGTCAGGCACACCGAGACTCAAGGTTGCCAGACTCCAAGAGCAAAAGCAAAGAATGTGGGTTTAGTATTTATGCAAGCCTATTCATTTGCTGATGACTAGCTTCACTAATTATTCCTTCTTGAGGCACTGCCCTTGTAGCTACAAGAACTGCTATTATATTTAGGTAAAAAGCTTGTAAGTGATAAAGCTGTAAATAATTCCTTACGCAATCTTTTTCCTCTGCCTTTATTTTCTCCTACAGCTCTGTATTGTAACTGCAAATAAAACACGGAGGGTTACGTCAAACTTCTAATAGATTCAAAAGATTTCTATGATAGTACATTGCTTGTTAAAAATAACTGAATAGCCTTACCCCATGCTTAGAGATTTATGAATCAAATAAAAGATCTATACAATGTTAATAATTAGTGAATGTTTTGTGATACAAAGCCTCTCTTCCTGGAGAAACAGCTCCTCATCAGAGTTTGCACACTGATCTACTGGATTATTTTAAGCATGTAATTTTAAAAATGTAGTTCTTCTTTTTCAAATAAGGAAAATATTGATATTACATATGCACCAAAAAGGTTATCGGTGCTGAATCACACAGCATGCTACCTAAACATTTGAAAAATTAGCCTGAAATTCATCTACAAGTTTTTCATGTGGATGCAGACCTGAAACAGCATGCTGATAATCAGGTTTTGTGAATTCCGAGCTTTGACTAGAGGTAAAGATTGGATGTGGGAAGGAAGCTTAAAGCAAGGATGAAAGATAATGTACAACAAAAATAAATAAATGCCTGTGAAGCACAAAGAATTTCAGAGCTGTGTAGTAGCAACTGCTACTAGTAATTGCTATTAGTACAGACACAGCTCTGCCTCCACCATCCTGCACTCTCTGACTGCTGTTGCTATTGCTACCTTGGATCCTTTGCAAATAACGGAGGAGGGAGGGAAGGATGGAAAGGTTTAGGCCATCCAGTGGAAATACAATGAAGAGCAAGGTTTAAGAAGAGAAAACTATTCTCTTACCAGGTATTTTCTTTCTCCTGTCTGTTTGTTTTCTCTCCTGTTGTGAGGTTGTGTTACCATAGAGGTAAGATGCTGAATCCAGTCACTCCAGAGCTCATGACCTCATCCAGGCTGCTTGGAGCCAGGCCAGCCCACCAGGGTGGCTGAAAGAGCTGGCAGCTCTCTGGCAGTTTCTTAGCAAACAAACATTGCTGACACTCTCAAAAGCACACAGATTTAAAAAAGGAAAGAGAATTTCCAAGCTTGAACAACTCCTCATTCTCAGCTTATGCCCTGCACATGCCAGAGGAGATCCGAATAGCAGGCTCTGACCTCAGACCACACTCAAGGTCCATAGAAAATAAAGACAGACCTTCCCCTGAACAATTTGCAACTTTATTCAGCAGCTAATAAAAATCTGGCAGATAGGATAGGGAAGGGAAAAATAAATGCAACTGCAAGAAAGAAGTCAGTGCAGGTTTTGCTGAATTCTCTGGAGAAGGATACAAAGGAGAAAGAAGAGAGTGCTGTCAGTAACAGACATGAAGCAAACAAGAGAAGAAGGGCACAGTATGCATTTCAAAATGAGTAAAACCAAAAGCAATGGGAGTTGCTGCACCAGCTCAGGCTTGCAGCCTTTACTTGCAGAGCTGGGAGGTTTCTGAACACAGAGCACAAAAGAAGACCTAGGACTTTGAAGCCTGGTTTATAGCAAGTGAAAACCATGTAATTTAGAAGATATACACATATGTATATATGTATATACACACACAGGTACTAAAAAAAAAATAAATTATGAGCTAAAATAAAGATGAACTTTTAACATGAAGGAGAAGAGAGGAGGGAACTGTTGCGTTTCTCCAGACAAGAATGAATATGCATAAAGATATTATAGGAGTGTGGCTGCTTTGATTCTTAATTCCAGTTCACCTTTATGACAAAGCATATCTATTAATTTATCAAACTGCCCTTTAATGATAGCTAATTATGCACCTTTAAAATTTTGGTTATGGATGACTAAAGGCTTTTCCTTTGACTTGAGAGCAAAGTAACAAGTTTCTTGAAACTTTTTGTCTTAATCAGCTTCCCGACTCTCATTTCTCTATCAGCATATTATCATACTACTGAAATAAGGAATTCTGTATATTATGAAAAAAAGAGGTATTAAAAACTGGGGAGGAATTTTTGTACTTATGGGACAGTTTATGTTACTTGGCTCAGTTACTTGATTAACCTAGATGAGTACATAGTACTTCTGTGTCACTAGCTAATCAAACTAGTTAATTACAAGTGCAGTGTGCAAGTAAATCTTGCATTCATGTTCAGGTAGCTTTTCAAAATTTGAAAAGTGGTATGCAGAGTTTTTTGGGAGTGGTGGTATGCAGTGTCTTTTGGGAGTGGTGGTATGCAGTGGTATGCAGAGTCTTTTGGGAGACCAGAAAATTGTGTCAGTTTCTAGGAGGGCTAAAAAACCAGCAAGACACAGAATTTCTTCTACTTGATCAGAAGACAAGGAGATTGCCATTGTCACAAACAAAACATTTTATTTTGATAGCAATGAAGTTCAAGTATTAAAATTTTGTAGAGTATAGACCATGGCACATTACATGACACTTGCCTTAAGACACTATCCCTACAACAGAACCCAAAGCTGTTTTGACTTAGCAGTCATATTTGAGCTTCACAGGAGATACAACTACAATAAAAACATTAATCCTGAGAAACTGAAGGTCATGTTCACAGCAACCTCTGTTTTCAGGTGAAAAATTAATTCACATAAGGAGTGAATACAAATAAATTAGGTGCCTATTCTTTTTCAGAATCACTGTAATTTCAAGAGTGGCTCTTCAAGAATGGAGAATCAAAGCAGCAACTGTACCATGTTGGTAAGAATACATTGTTCTGAAGTGTCATGTGCACATGTTCCCTAGTCAAAAAGTGTTTTTTCTATGTCTGGCAGAGTGGAAGCTGCAGCAGTTACTAATCTCATCCAAAACACCTGAAGCAGGAAGATATCAAAGACTGGCAAACTGCTTTTGACATTTGTAAACTCCACAGACTGCTTGGTTGACAAGAGGAAAGTGGATTCCCTGGTAGGTTGAATAGCATCTTTCCTTTTTTCCATTCATAGTGTATAATAAATACCAAGTAGCATTTAAATTTGTATAATTAAATCAAGCAATTGTTTTTTGAGTTGTGAAGAGCTTCCTTCTCCCCTCTGCTCTAACTGAAGTAAAAGATTTCACCAAATTTTAGACTTAGCTGGAGTAAAAAACTGTGTATTTATTTTCAAAAATGTTGTCTGTCTGCATTTTGTTACACTGCATGCTGAATGGCTAACATAAACCACTGGCATGTAATAAAACTGAATTCCTATTTCATTTAAATAGGCTGAATTTATTTTTAAAAAAAGAAAACAAAATGAATATATATTTTGTACTTTATGCATTTATCTACTAGCATTTCTACAAGTTACAAACTGCAGTCTTATTTCCTATGCCTCAAAACTAAGCAAAGCCCACCACAGTCCTACCAGTCTCCTAACGGTGGCGCTGAAGCACAGGTAAGTTCACTTTTTGCAAAAATAAAAACCAAAACAAGCTAATGGATACAGGTACAAACAAGTGCACTTTGGAGAATAAATACCCAACATTCTTGTCATCACTAAAACCGGCACATTTAGATCCTTTTGAGTAGCACTGGAATAAAAATAGTTTCACCTTTACATCTTTGGCACTTAAGTATTGTATGCTAGGAAGATGATTAACACATTTTTAAGCAAATTTTTTATAACCCTGATTTTTTACAGTACATTGGAAGAAGGTCCTCTGCACCTTGTAGAATAGGACATCGACAGTACCACTTCATGCCACGCTTCTTTCATTGGGGGAGTAACTTTCATGTCCTAGAAATGTACAATTACAACTGGAGGAACCTGCAGAAACTGTGTTCTTCACGACCATTTCATGCTGGAGAGATCTGACACAGCATAATGAGGATACAAACACATAGCAATGAGCTTTAACACTAATGTTGCTGTCTTATCAGTAAGACTTCATGAAAAATCCTAGCAATCTACAAAACCAGTTGACTTGCTCTTATATTTCTGCTGGTTATTTGGATTTTTAAGGGATCAGCAATGCTTCAGTTAGACAACACAGTCATCCAGATATCACAGCAACCTCTGACACTGAGTTCTGTAAACACCTTCTTTCTTGAAGTTGCTTTCAGTGAATAAGAAATTTTAAAATCCCTACAATTTACATAATGATCTGCAAGCAGATGTTCAATTTAAAATACAAAGTGACATCTGACAGCACAAAACCAGAACAGTAACAGAGCCGAAACTGACAAAAAAGCTACTGTGTTCCTCTTCTAAAGTTCCACCCCCATGCTTTTAATTTCATTCCCAAGGTTTCTTTTTGACACTAACAAATAAAAATCCACCTTATTTTGTCAATTTTGCAACCATAAGCATCCTGAGAGGTAGTGTATCTTCTATCCAGGTGTTCGGAGAGTTCATCATCTTCTCCCAAAGGGCAGTTTCATCTGAAGTAGAATCCATCCAATCTACTGTAGTTCCATAGCTTTTGCCTAGAAAAATGTCAATTTTAAAAGAAAAAAATGTGCTGTAGAATTAAGTGCAAACAATCAAATTTGCCTGCTCTAAAATGGTTACACCTCCTCAGATAGTTGACCTAATGCTTTGGAGATTCAGTTCTGTATTTTTACTCTTGAGAAATTTTGTCAAATACAATTTACAAAAATTTCACACAAATTTTGCCATCTTGGTCCAGAGTTTGTGGATTTTTTTATCCTTAGTCTTTTTGTCACAATCCCAAGGAAAAAGATGCCAATTGCCCATGCATCTGAGTTTAACAATAAGTTTAACAATAAAACAGGGTACTGTTTTTTGTATTTTGTACTGAAATTCAACCTTGGGTACTCTAAAATTCAAATTAAGATTTAATATTTTAATTTGTAATTTAGGTTACTATGGTGAACCATGCAAGAAATTATTTTGTGAAAAGTAGTTTGTACATTGCATTTCTTGAGAAAGCTCCAAATACATTCTCCCCTCAGATCAGAGGGCAGAATAGAAGGGAGAAATAAAAGAATTGTATGATTTTCCTGTTGTTATATCTGCACATCTTATATTACCCTTATGCTAATAACTTGTTTGCATTTATCATTTTCCTATTCAGTATCTTCCAATCTTATCCTGCATTCCTGATCTATCCTTTTATTTCCACCCACTGCTGTCTTTACACTATTTTTTTGCATGAGTAAGTTTGCAAAACATTATCACTTTTCAGGCACAGGAATAGCATATTCCTGTACTTTAAACAGTACCAGATACACTGTATGGCCACACACAGGTTTCTTTCCAATACTTCTCCTTGTCAGTCATCCTAACCCTCCTAACGCTACTATTATTTACATTTCAGGATCTGTTCTGAAGAATAGGTATGTTTCTGAATGAACTTGTTCAAGAGAAAAGAAAGACTGAAAGAAAAGAGAAGAAATGAAAAAGGAAAAAAAAAAAAAAAAAAGGCAAGACTGCTTTGTAAATTAAGTATAAATGTGGTGATTGTCCAGTACCTGTTCCAAGGCCTATCCGGAGGCCCCCCAGAAAATGGTTTGCTAGTTTGTTGTGATCCCAGACTGTGAGTTCTATGCAGGCTTCTTTTAAATCTTCTGGTCTAAAGCCATCATAGACCATGGTGTGGTTGAATACCGGGTTTGTCGTTTTTGCAACTGTCCTTGTTTTCTGGCGACTTTTTCTGCTGGTGTCTGGAAGAATGGTACTTCAGAGAGAAAAAGCATTGTCAGTTTGCACTTGTACAGCACAGCCAGCATTAAACATACTAAAAAGGCAAAAGCTGCTGATTAACTGTGTTTTGCATGTTAAAGTAGAACTGAAGATAAGGTGCTTTACAGAGATGGAGCGAAGGGTCATATTCTCAGCCCCTTACAGGAAATACTGGCAGCAGGTATCCACCCTTGTGATTCAGAGGATGTAAGGGCAAGTCAGGTGGGGAAGAGGCACAAGTGAGTTTATTTGCTGTGTTATCACTGATGATGCTGAAACATTTTTTGCTGCCAGAGATTTCCCCAACCACCTTGTTATTCTTGTCTCTTCACATCTTTAGTCTGTAGGCGGAAAGGAAGGGGGAAGAAATGCAACTGTTTTCACACTATTACACTATTTCACGCTTGTCTCCTCCCCAAATTTGCTAAGCTAAACCATGTTTCGCCACAACCGTGCTTTGCTTAAACGTGAATAAAAGCCAGAACAGTTTGACTAGTCCTTCCAGCAAGTGACTGAGAGACAAAACCAAAGTGTAATAATGACACAGAAAGCTCTCCCTGTAAGTTTTAGTTGGTACATACTTAGTCTCTGGAAGTTGTAAACTATGCAGGACAATTTGCACTACATTAAAGAAGAATCAGAAGGCAATTCAGTGTTCTTTTCATATGAATGTAGAAAAAGAAGATACAATTAGAAAGCACAATGGTAGCATTATTAGGCCATCACGTTTGATGACTTCAACCACAATTCTTACCATTTAATGAAAGAATTGAGCCTATTGCCTCTCAGAAGAGGGAGGTTATGGCATTCCTTCACCCAGATGTGGACCTCACCAGTAGATAGAGTCTTCTTTCCTGTAAAAATAAAATATCTGCTTAAGGAGATGCCTTTTAAATATATTTTGTCTGACACAGCAGTTCTTGCCCATTTGTCGAGGTGATATTCAGCCTGGACTTATCTCACATCTTAATTCAACATTGCTCTCTGTACTCTCAAAGTTGAAATCTTCATCCCATCAAAGTACTACAAGATCACATCATGTCTGCATTCCTACAATGACTTTTCTTCTGATACAACTAAGCAGACACATGCCACTGGTCTTCTCTTCCCAAGACTCTAGATAAACAAACAGATCAGATTGTCATCAGCCTATATGATGTTAGCATTTATTGTTGTACTTTCAAATAAGCTCTTTTATGCTCTTAATATATTTGATTCTTACTGACTGTCTGTCTGGATTAAAGACCTGACCTGACTTCACTCTCAGATTTGTCCACTATCTGTTGCCAGACAAGATTAAACCAAACTGATCAGACTGCTATAAATTTCTGCTTTCTAAATATCTGCTGCTACTTCTACATCTAGTATTGCTTGAAATTCAGTGTGTTATCATTGTTTAGCACATCACAGCATCTGTCTGATGATTTATAATCTCTAAAATTATACAAAAACCAGAATTTTGTTACATGTATATATTGCATTACAGATTTTAGATTATGACAATGAGGTAATTTCTTCATCAGTGACATTAAAAACAACAAGAGATCTCAAAACAGTCTTTGGGGTCCTTAACTGCATTCACAATCAGAGTGACTTAGTCCTCTAAGGAAGAAAACAGAAAACTTTTATGTTGAAAGAAGCTGTCTGAAGTGAATGACAAACATTAAACAAGGGTCTTTTTTTTTTTAGTTAAAAAAAAAGGACAAAATTCCCAAAGGCTTGATGAATCCAAGCAAAGCAGTAATGCTTACCTCCAATTGGATGTGGGACATACTGGAGGGCTAGTTTCATCTCCCCTCTGTTTTCTAGATTAAGAGTTACTGCTGAAGTCTGAAATGAAAAAAAAACCAAACATCTGATATTAAAATGGTGCTGTACTTGCTCCATATCTTCAGAAGGTTTACTCCATATTTGGTTAACAGGCACCTTCAGATTTCTGTTGCACTGACAGATTTCATTGTCATAAGACAAATACTTTGAAATTCCTACTCCTTAGATTGTGAGAAAGTTTTTTGTACTGTAATAGCTAGCTAGACTAAAAGACATCTCAGAACTGTATTTCTATGTATAAGTATTTATGACGATAATCAGCACAAAACCCACAGAACACACAAGACCAAGCTTAAATAATGATTTGGTTTTGCACTTACACAGCAGAAAATGCAAAACAGCCAACCTACCCTTGGCTTGAGAGGAAACCAGTTTATCTGCTTATTGGATGGATCATTCCAGTCCCAAGTTCCTAAATCCAGCTCCACTTCACCAAGGAAACTATTCCTCCCAAAGGTATCATTGTGCCAGACAGAGATATTGAGGCTTTGATTCTTTAGGAGCTCCTTCTCAATTTTATACTGCCAGGTAGAAGTAAGAAAATAAGAAATTAAGTTGAATTTTTATCAGTGCTGTATCAGAAAGTGATATGGTTAGAAAAAAGTGTCTGGGTTTATATGTCCATAACTGCTCACTTCTGCATTTCAGAAAGCATACAAACCACAACAAAACACAACTATTTACTTTTTATTTCTATCACCTTAAGCTCATATGTGGCTCATGTTTGTTTACACATAAAAGCATAGAGCCACCAGTGTTCTCAATGCTGGATCCAGAGACCACTGCAGAGCTGACCTATCAATGGAAACACATGACCAGTTCTGCAAGGCAATCCCTCCCATGCTAATGTCCCTTTTGAGTGCAATCTAGACCTGTGCCCAAAAGCTGAGATTCCTCACACATCACACATACAGTATATTATGTCTAGTAATAGTTTGATAAATACCCGCAGTATTTCATTATAGACTGGATTAAAAGTTTTCTTTTTGACAGAAGTCTTCCGTTTGCCCAGTCTGTATTTCTCTGGAAGCAGGTAGGTCTTTACATACCTAAAATTGAGACAGGGTTGTTAGAAGGGTTAAGAAAATTCCAAAAATCTAAAAAATCCAGACCTTCTCCAGCTTCACCTTACAAAATACACAAGTATTTGCTTACAAAGTAAAAGAAATCCACTTGAGTAGACATTATGTTATTCAGCTTGTATTTTTAAGAATTAAAACAGCAGTGGTGATGTATGTCATAACTTTCTTATAATATTCTTCTCCAGGGGAAAATCTGGTGAAATATCTCCTCAGAACATGAAAATAAAGAATATATACCTGTAGCAGGCCCAAATGTCATATTTATAGGTGCTAATCCTACTGAAAATGTATCAAAGTGGAATTTACCATCTGAAAAGTGGCATTTTAAAAGATAATTTAATATTCTTTAAAGTGTTCATTTTCTATGTTAACATATATACACACCAATTTATAAGGGTTGTTCGATATTGAATCAGAGTTAAAAAAAAACACCACAAAGCACATTATAGCCTCCTCATCTGTTTCTTTGGTGGTTTACTCCCGGAGGTTAGAGAGACTGGAAAACCCCAGAAATTTTCATTTCCACATTAAAATAGACTTCCATTAGAAAATAAATGCATTCTTTGTACTTACGGGTCTGAACGTTGTCGTTTAACATCTGCTACTGCCAGCTCTTTGCACTGGCAAATAAAGATGTGGAGCTCATTCAGCTGTTCCACATAATCAATGGCAAACTGAATGTTCCCCTTCACATCAACATTGCCAAAGTCTGCACTATAGATGCTCATTAGGCTGCCGCTCACCTGCATCGTACAAGAGGAGAAATATGTTCCAGACATTGAATTTCACCAGATATTTCAGGGCAGAAGTTGTGCTCAGGATTCAGAAAGTAAAGAAATCAACTGCATCTCTTTAGATGTAACAATAAAATGTAATGGACACTGTTATACAAGCTTCTCAGCAAGCAGATTAATGAAGGAAAGATATTTGGAAATCAAAGGGGTTAGACCAGGATTCTTACCAAAAAAAAAATAAAAATGAATGGGTTTACTGCATTGAGATAGAAGGAATTAAATTATAGGATGCTGTAGATCTGAAGACTGACTGCTCAGATCCTTGACATATTACTTCTAAATCTTCTCAGCTGATCTTCTAGCAGAAAACAAGCCTAAGAGTTTAGGAAAACAGACTTTCTTGAAATACTAACAAGAAGATTAATAAAGTCTATATGGCTGAATTATGTACCTAAATATGTAACTAAATAAAACACTGAAAATTAAATACTAAATACAGAGAAGAAGAAAGATGTGTGCATACATATATGTATTTTATCCCAACATCCTTCCTCAGAATTCTGTTTTTCTTACTCCAAGTCCATATAAACCAATGACTTTTGGTTATCTAGTTGACTCAACTACACACCTGATATATCAATATCTCCTGCTTTCACTTATCTCTCTCCCCTTTCTCCCTTTCTAAATGTTTGTCCTATATGAGTTGTTCCTCATTTTCAGCTACAAATGTAAGCTCTAAAGGTAAAATCCATATCTTTGTTCAGAGCCCTGAACAAGCTCCAATATATTACAAGAAAAAAAAAAAAATCTATTTAATTGTACTTTACTTGCTTCAGGCAATTCCATGCAAGGAATTATGTTATGTTCATATAACAGAAGTGGAAAGAAGGAGAAAGAGATGACAAAGGAAGAAAGATAAGGTGAATGAGATAAGAGCCAAAACAATATTGGAGAAATTAGCAAAAGCAAAGTGCCATTAAAATAATGCTTTGTTTTACATACAGAGGATAAGGAGGCCATGCCAGAAGAGCTGCTAAGATTGGTTAGAGAGCTGGGACTCTTCTTGATTCTGCCAAAGGAATAACTGCTTTCTGATGCTGTATCTGTCTCTCTGTCATCACTCTACAAAAACATCACAGAAAGAAAGTCTGTGTACGTTCTTTATAATCACAAGGAAAATTTAAAAAAAACCAAAACCAAACAAACAGAATTTTAATGCAGATTGAGACTCAGTGGAAGTCTGAATTTAATTTCCCTTGTAGTGCAACATGAATAATATTTCTTGAATTAGGTCATGCATTTAAAGTTGAGAGTTTTTCTGATGAACTGATAATTTTTTAAAGCAGCGATGCAACCAGATTTAGGGGTTTGTTTGTTTGTCTGTTTTAAATCTCAAGTAGCAATGAAAAATTACGAAGTTAAGTTTATTGGGACAATTAAACTCAACTTCTCTGTGTCACTGTCTCATGCATAACCTATGCAATTGATAATGCTCAGTCCTTTTACAGTCCTTTCTGTTATACAGTAAATGCTGTCAGTTCTCTGCCTCTCTCTTAAGGGCACCTGACCAGAAGGTAACATTCATAGAACAGCACTGGATACCATGAATGGTTTATGCAAAGTCTTTCTTGCAAGAGGACAGGCAGGGCTTTGCTTTTCCATGAGGAGATTGCAGCTTTTGTTTCCTTGGTCATTATCAGGTTATGTACTCACAACCCCATTCCATCTCAATGCTATCTCTGCACTAAAGAATTGATCCCCTTCCTACATGTGCCTTCCTACACAAGCTGTTACAGACAACTTCATCTTCCTGTTGTATTCCACCCATGAACAATTTACAAGGTCTCCCCACTCCTTCAAACAGTTTTGAACTGGTGTCATAGATCTTCTAATAACAGATGCAAGATTAGTAAAATTTCTACACACATTAAGAAAATAGTTATTTATATAAATAAACATTTAGCATATAAAGACTTTTTCATTTTGCTTATAAAATCTGGTTATGTCTATTTTGTTGAGTAAAGGAAGACCAGGATTGTTCCTCTGTTTCAGAGGTCAATGATAAGGACTGAAAAATGTCCAGCCTATCTAGGGCAAAGCCTCTTGAGAGAAAATTGCTTTGGAGAGTGCTATTTGGGACTGCACAGAATAAATCCAGAGTGAAGTGACAGTTAAGCAGTGTGGATAATCAGTCCGGTTACATGGACTCTTTGAAAGACAGAAAAATTCTATGTCCTCCTCCTAGAGGAGAAGGATATATAGTAATTAGATAAGGGGGAACTGGCTTTAAACTAATAGGTTTAAATTTAAATTAGGAAGAAATTTTTCACTGTAAAGGTGGTCACAGCAGTCACAGGTTGCCCAGAGAAGCTGTGGCCGACCCCACCCCTGGAAGTGTTCAAGGCCAGGTTGGATGGGGCCCTGAGCAACCTGGTCTGGTGAAAGATGTTCCTTAGCAGGGGGGCTGGAACTGGATGATCTCTAAGGTCCCTTCCAAACCAAAAATTCTGTGATTCTTCTGAAAGAGAACCATAGATGTCATAGGCCTAACGGTTCAAATTGCTTATCACTTTCAAGCTTCAATGTCACTTTAGGAGATTTGAATATGGCCTCTGAGTTTGTTCCAAGGTTCACACCATGATGATGATAACAACAATAATCATGCATGGCATGTCATTGGGAGTTCTGAAACTTGCACAGAATTAGTGGTCAGGTACCTGAAACTATAACACTTCAGAGATGGTGCTTACCTCTTCTTGTAAGAATGATGGTACTGACTTGCTCAGTCCTTTGAGTTTTTCGGGGTTGGAGAAGAGTTTATCAGGCTGTGAAGTCACTGTGGAAACTGCAAAGCAGTAATTCAAAAGGCTTCAAAAACGTTTGTACATCAGAACAGTGAGATTCCATAACAGGATGCAGTTAGAAGCAAACCACTCTGGATGAAATGCATGCACATGCACAACCAGCTTGGATGTAAGAGGTTTTGTTTTTTTTCTCCCATAGGACTCAGAGAAGCTGTCATTAGGAAGAATAATCTACTTTGCCATTGCCTATAACAATGACCAACAAACTTCAACAGGACCAGAAATATTGCTTGATATGAGGCAGCCTGGGTGCTACAAGCAAATTCTGATCAAAAGTGATAAAGAAAACATTGAAATTACCTTCTATATTTTCTTCCTAGAACAATAAGTACACTTCTGCACTAACAATAACAACACTGACATTCAAATTATCATAATATTCTTAGTAAGAAGTCAGCATACAAGCCAAATTCTGGTCTAGTTACTCAGTCTATTTAACTGCAATAGGCAAATTTATGTAAATCAAGCAAATTCTAGACCTGACCACGGAAGTTGCAAGTATTCCTACTTAATTATAAGATCCATATCTTATTAATGATGCACTTTTTTGCACTCTGTCTCTTCCACAATTGCATACCTCTACTGCAGCTTACTTCTGTGGTCTTTCACTGTACAAAACCTAACTGTACAAGCTAGGCTTGCAAAAATAAAGTTTGCTTATGATCCTCAGAATTTTCCATGCTGTAGCCCCACTTATATTTAATACACAAAGATGAACTGCATACACATTGTGAGATGCATCAATATCATGTGACAGAAAATGATCAGCCAGCTACAGGAGCATGTATTTATTGCAGAAAATGAAACACTGCACACAATGGGATTGTCTGCAAGGTCAGTGAAACTTTTGCAAAGCTATTGATGTCAAAACTCAGCTAGTGCTCAACAGATCAGTTACTGTCAGTATGCAATTAGATGCAGTACTTAGAGCAAGTAGCTACTCCAGATGTGTAACTTGTTAGTTGTTAAATGAAAGAGTATTGTTAATTTACTAGTTCAGCTATCAGAGGAAAAGTCTCTCCAGTATCTGCTGGAAGAACCGTATTACTCACTTCCTGCTGCAGTTTCAGTCCTCTCTTGATGCTGATCAGGTTTCAGACCTGCTCAGTGCAGTATTAACAGTCATTCAGCAGTACTGTTTTGCAAGGTTATAAATAGCATCAATATACTTAATATGTGGGATTTTTCTGAGTTTTTTTGGTGGTTTTGGGTTTTTTTGGTGGTTTTTTTTTTTTTTTTTTACTTCCCAGACCCCATGAACTTTGTGGGTTTTTTTTTCCTTCCAACAGTTAGTGGTGGTTTAAGTATGAGTTCTGTATGGGCATTAGATCTGTTTGATTTTGATGCATCATGGAGTCTGTTTATGCGAACATAAATTCAGAACTAGGGACGTGGCTCAGTGGTGAACTTGCCCATGCTGAGTTAATGGTTGGATTTGATGGTACAAAAGCTTTTCTCCAACCTAAACAATTCTATGATTCTGTTTCCGTGTCTTGCGCTGCTGTTCTCCTTTGAGGAGCTGGATCATAACAAAATATGAGTGTAATAAAAGTGTACAGGCTAAAAAAATCAGTCCTTTCACTGCTCCAAA
This sequence comes from Cyanistes caeruleus, assembly GCF_971803275.1. Classification (NCBI taxonomy): domain Eukaryota; kingdom Metazoa; phylum Chordata; class Aves; order Passeriformes; family Paridae; genus Cyanistes; species Cyanistes caeruleus. The sequence continues at coordinate 82,552,013 of NC_141703.1, forward strand.
AGAACAGTCCTTTCAAAAAAACTTGCCTTATTCTGCCTGTACAGCTATCAGTTTGGCTGTGTGTCATTTTTTCATAACTTCAGTCTTAACAAATCAAATTCAAATTTGCCCTGCACTTTTCAGGTTAGCCTCTACACATTCACACTGAATGTCAAACAGGCTTTCAGTAGAGGTCTCCACTTGAAAGCAGAGTGCAGGATGGTGCTTAATCTTGTTACTTTACTGGGTGCTGTAGGTATCCTAATATGCTATGACTATCCTACTGATACTATGGGCCACTGGCATGCACAAGGCTTTAAAGCATCTAAACCATGAAATAAAAAATACAATTGCACACAAGAGTTCTTTTAAAACTGCAGTGCTACAATACAGTAAATAAAGAATTGTGTGCTATGTTCCACCATATTCAATATTATTTGATGCTTTTCAATTCTGTTTATTTCGACACGTTCTTGGAGCAGGTTTGTTTTTTGTTTTTCTTAGATTTGGAATTTCTAAAAGTATATAGAAAAAATTAACTGTAAGGCATCTGTAATGCACTAATGGACTGATGATATCAGCAGTTGATCTAGAAGTTCATCTATTGCCTAGAATAATGCTACTTTATAGGACTAAGGCAGGGATATTTAGACAGGTTCCTTTCCAACTGCAGTATTCTGAAGGGTCTTTTGCACTAGCAAAAGTCATCTTGAATCTTACAATGCAACAGATAAACAGAAAAACTGAATATTTACTGAGGCCAATTTCTTTCAAAGGAGCTTGTGTTCAAAGCTCCCAATGATTTCAGTTACTCACAGGCTGAATGACTGAAGGCCAAAAGAACACACTGATAAATGGCACACTTTCTACAGATACGGGAGGACATAAATAGATTCCTTAAGAATAAACACCACAACAGAATTCTACAAAAGCTTTCCAGCCATGCTGAAGGTAACCAAATCCAAACACACAATATAATTATTGGTTTAGAAAAAAAATAAAACTGCACTAGCAAACCATTGAAGCCATTGAAAAAGCAACAAACTTCCATGCAGACACAAATTATATTTACCATCTTCATCACTAAGAACTAATTCTTCCTTTTGTTTATTTATTTTTTCTTTATCTGTGCAGGAAAAAAACAACACAGTTAGAAATTTTGTTATTTGGTATAAAATGGATGGCAGTGACAATCACAGAATTAAGAGTAATGAGGACCAAAACCACAGACAAACCAGCAGAACCATGGGAACAGTTAAATTCAAGAGAGGTTTTTACTTGACATTCTACCTCAAAGCCTACATCCAAGCAAGGGTCTCATGCTGACATAGTTTCTCCCAGTGTGTTGTTGTAACAATGTTAGTGCACACCTAAAACCTTAAAACTGGTTAGAAGAAAGCAGTAGCAGTATTAGAAGAACAACTTGCCAGTATCTTTAAAAAAATCCACATCTCCATGCTTCAGTTCACAAATAGAAGTTCAGTCTGTGTCTTCCCCATTAGACATGAGAAGCATGAAAACACTCAGGAGCAGGGTGAAATGAGACAGGAATAATAATTTAACGAAACCCAAGGAATCCAAGTAGTACTGAGGGAAGCTAGGAATTAATTTTAAGTATAATATTAATGTCACCATATTCTCTTAAAATGAGTTTGATACATTTACTGCTAGAATACACTGGTGAACCATTACTAAACTCAGGTTTTCATGCTTTCATTGTCTACTTATTCAACCCAAGCCAGCAACCAGGAGACAATGACAGTAGCTGCTCATTACTGTTTTGGGTAATTGCCAATACTTCCACAATTGAAAAACTATCCAAGAAACAGTTAATCACTGATCAAGACAGTGCACTCCTGAAAGATGTCTGCTTCACAGACCAGCCTTGTTCCAAAATTAACACCAAGAACTGAAAATTAAACCATATGAGAAAATAATCTGGTTCCAAAGTACAAACTCCATACAGCTTACTGAGAAACAAAACCAAAGCCACAACTTGGCAAGGCTGTATGGAAGACCAGTATGAAGACATTTAAGCCAAACTGGGAGTCATGGGAGACACACACAAGCTTTGTGCTCACTTGAGGTAGCTGATGGAATGTCCTCTAGACTTTTGGAAGGCTTTTTCCTATCTGCACTCCTTTTCAAAGCCATCAAAACAGGGTTTAATTCTTCTTCAGAACCTGTTATGAGACAAAACACATGAACACTGCACACACAGACGTGCCACTTCAACCAAGTCAATGAAGAACCAGTCACAGGTTTCTCATGAGAATCTATTTTGACAATTAACAAAGACAGCAAACATTCAGTGAAAATACAAGATGAATCAAAAAAAATAAACATCTAATTTTAAGTGTCCATTTGCTCTCTCTAAACACCCTCAGTCATCAGCAGAGATAGACAAGTCTGACAAGTGATTTGCCCTGTGTAGGTATAAGTCTGTGCTTACTGACTAATAATGGTGTTTGGGACAATTATTGCATTCAATTGGTTAAGATTAATATAGGATAAATTCAGATTGTAGCCATTTTGTAACCATTTTTTCATGAATCAGCACATAAGAATTTTTGTTTTTTCCCTTTGTGCAAATTTTTCTGTTATAACCTTTCCACAGAAAAAGTAATTTTGTTTCAATGCTTGAATAACCAAATAACCCAAACCAAACAACCAAAACCACAAAAAACCAAACACCATTTCCCCACACACATGCAAAAAAAACCCCAAAACCCAAACAAACACAAAAAAAACTCCCCACAAAAAATGAGCTGTGGATGTATTTGGAACCCCGAAGTTATGCAATTGTCTCCAAAAGTAGAGACAGACTTAGCTCCTTCAGAAATCTTTAAGACTTTCTTTCCTCCCTATCTCTCTTTCCTTCCCCTCCACCAACAAATCAGTGTTGCTGCCTGTAATTATGGGTGAAACCACATTATGTTTCATTTTTCCTCACTTATCTTGAGTTTTCACCAACTTTCTTCAGAAACCTCTTTCAAAACAGGCTCAGATGTAAGTTGGCAGGCCCTGGGAACTTCATATATTTCTCAGATTCTTCTTCAGAAGAAGATATTCCCAGTTTCTCAGTATGAGACTAAAAAGGTTAAACTATCTCCTCCACCTTAAGCTCTTTGATGACTATCATACACTACACATTGACTAGAACTACCATTTAACCAAATAATGTGAATCCTAGTAAACTGACCTCTTCATTTATATGGCCATTTTTCAGCGCAACAGGCAGCAATGATAAATGAAACAGCACAGGGTATTGGTATTATCCTTACTTCTAGATATTCCACTGATAAGTATTTATCTATCTTCAGAGACTAGCCAGTCAAACTAAAGAATGAATCAAGTGAGCCACTGATAATTTTTTCCTCTTTTAATCCAGTATATTTGAAGGGATTACCAGATTGAGTGTTACAAATTTATTAATTTGAAGGCAATGTCACATGGGATAAGAAAAGTGTAAATCACAAAGACTGAATTGATTCATGCTGCTAAACTATCCTTACCAAAAAAGGCTTACCCAAGTGTAGTATGTGTCTGTTAAATCTTTCCAATCAAACAACTTAATTAGTTCTTCCCACCCCTCCCAAGAAAATATCCAAATCTCTCAATTAAGAAAGTATCACACAGACTTTCCACTAATATATTTCAAGCTGGATAAAAAAAAATAATTATTGTAGCTATGTTGAACTCAGCACCATGAATTTTAGAAATCAGGTAGCTCATGAGTTGAACTTCTATTCAGAGTTCCAGAGTGAGAATCAGAAAACTTGGATCCCAAATTTATGTTGCTGCCTTTCTCTTCATTGTTATCCTCATGCTGAGACATGAAGCAGAACTGAGATTCTTCTGGCTGGGGGTAGTTGATCTCACCTTTAAGTGCTGTAGTTGCTCTTCTGAAATTCATCAGTGCTTGAAATTCTGAATTCTGTTCAGAAGCCTCCAAGAACGTGCTTTCAATCATCCCTTTTTCATTTATCTCAAATGGTTTGATTGCGACCATATTTGTCTTGCCTTCCAAGGAACAAAGATCAAATGAAACCATGTTTCTCTCTCCTATTTTGTTAATAGCTCCATCTCTTTTAAGACCAGAAGCTTCAATTTCACTTACTGCAAGATCATTAACTGAGGCTTTGACGGTCTTTTCTGGAGCTCCCACTTTGAGAACTATCTTCATATGTGTATCATAGCTACTTAGGGCATTGTATGGCTGTGAGTTTGTCATGAATAGAGTCTCTTTCTCTGAGGGAAATGTACAATCCTCAACTTCTTGCTGATATAAGTCTCTGGATATTGGACATGAAACTGCAGATACTTCCTGAAGTTTTTCTAAAGAGCGACTGAATTCACCAAATTTTGCATTATTTGAAACAGAGGATTTTTCTACTGTTTCTTGTATTTCTTGAGAGTGATCTCTGTCTCGTTGATGTGGAACATATATACCTACACTAGTCTGTATTTTATCATGCATTTTCTTATCTATATTTTCCAGCACAGAAGCTGGTATTTCAGAAACCTCTTTTGGTTGATTCTGAAAATTAACATCAGACCCTGTATATTCAGCGTTGGACAGGGCAGATCTTTCTGTGGTCTTACCAATTCCCTGCAGCAGCTCTCCATCATGCTCATAGGCTGTGCTCATAGCTTTCACCTCAGCAGTCTCCTGTACTGTGCTCTCAGCACATTTGTGTTTAGGAGAGGGCGTTTCAGAGGCCTCCTTCAGCATCCTCTCTAAAGCAGAACTCAAGCTACTGGCCTTGGATGGGGCAACAGACTTTTCTATATTCTCATTGATTTCCTGAGCTACCTCTCCACCATGCTCATAGGTCATGCTTTTAGCTTCCACCTCCAGAGTTCTCTGTACTGTGCTGTCAGCATGTTTTGGCTTAGGAAGAGGTGTTTCAGAGGCCTCATTCAGCAGCTTCTCTAAAGCAGAACTCAAGCCACTCGCCTTGGATGGGGCAACAGACTTTTCTACAATCTCATGGATTTCCTGCAGCACCTCCCCATCACACTCATAAGTTGCGCTTTTAACTTGTGCCGCAGCAGTCCTTTGTACTGTGCTGTCAGCACGTTTGGGTTTAGGAGGTGGTGCTTCAGGGGCCTCTTTCAGCAGCCTCTCTAAAGCAGAACTCAAGCCACTGGCCTTGGATGGGGCAACAGACCTTTCTACAGTCTCACTGATTTCCTGTGGCACTTCTCCACCATGTTCACACATTGTCCTTTCAACTTGATACTCAGCAGTCCCCCATGCTGTGCTGTTGGCAAATTTGGGTTTAGAAGGGGGTGCTTCAGAGGCCTCTTTCAGCAGCTTCTGTAGAGCAGAACTCAAACCATTGACCTTGGATCCAGCTACAGACTTCTCTATGGTCTCATGGACCTCTTCAGGTGGACCAGTAGCTTCTTGGTGTGCTGATTCTACACTGCAGTTATTTTGTGATATACTATTTGACTCATCATATGTTTTCATTCCCACCCTTCTGTATTCAGAAGGTTGAGATACAAGGGTTTCTTTGAGAAGGTTCTCCAAACCAGCTTGAGGCCTTGGGGAGCCCTCAAGGGTATCATCCTTGTCTGCTGCCTGATATTGTAGATACAAAGGGTCAAATTCCCTAAACAGCTTTCTGAGACTTTTTCTGTTCTCATGCTTATGTGTTGATGACACATTCACTTGTCCTGTACTTTTGCCTATTTCTTCTCCTTGATCAACAGGAGAAATAACGTTTCTGTCTTGCCCTTTTCTCTCAAAGACCTTGCACTGATTTGACTGAAAATGCGTCCCTTTTAAAATGCTTTCTTTTAGGTTTAAGCTAAATGACATCTCCAAGGCTTCCTTTTCTAGCTTCTTTAGACATGATTTAAATATATCAAGCTCACCTTTGGGTAGAACAACTTTATCCACAGTCTCTGCAACTTCCTCTTTATCCAAAGGAGTAGTCTTGTTTTCCCCTTTTTCTATAGGTAAATGTAGTTTATCACCTACTACTTTCTCCTTTAAAGCATCTTTATCACCAGATGACTGGAGCTGCAAGGATACATGATTATCTTTTGATGAAACAATGCTTTTATCTGTGTATTCTCTAACTTCATGCTCTGGAAGACCCATCTTCTCCTGTGATTTTGAGATAACTGGCTGGCTGTCCAGCTGGAGAGAGTCTGTATTTTTTGTGTGTGTCACATTCAGACCTCTTAGGATAGGAGATCCTAGAGATTTTTTGCATACTACAGAATCTAGTTTCTGTGTTTTTTCTCTCTCAGGTGTTTGGGTTTGTTGTTTAATTAACTCTTGCTTGCTCACATTATCTCTGCCTTTTTTATCTTCCTTTGATTTTCTTTCACAGATTATTGATCTAGTATTATTTGGCAAAGAATCATCTTCCCTGTCAATGCTACTCTGGAATTTAGCTCCAGTATCCCAGAAGTTTCTCAGACTCTGGAAGTGTGAAGGATCTGAAATTTGTTTCTTGGACTTCCCATTCATCTTTTCTTTTAAAGACAAAACCTGGAAGTTTGGCTTCTGTTGGGAAGAAGCAGGAACTTTTCCTTTAAGAGTCTCCTTCTCATCTTTGTCTTTGCTTTTTGGTGAAACTGAAGTGACACCAGCTCTGGGATGCAAGTTACTGGCTTTTGGGAGTTCTGTACATTCACAAACTTTATCAAACTGAAGTGTCCCTTCTGCCTTTCCAAATGCATGGCCTGGTCCAGATTCAAAAGAGTGCTGACTTTTGTTTCTTGACGCCTGGCTTGCACAACTTACTTCAGGACTTCTTAATGTGTTCTTGCACTGATCATGCAATGCCTTAGGTAGATACACTGCAGATTGTTTCAGTTTGTCACTTTCTCTGAGACCTGTCAATGCACAGCCACCTGATGCATCAGTATTGATACTAACTCCTTTCTCTCTGTGACTGGGTATAGTTTTATCCCTTTCCCAGAAAGCTCTGATCTCCCTTATTCTTCTTTTTTCTTGTATTGCCTTCTCTGATTCACATTTCTGAGCCAGTAGCTTGTGCCCTTGATGTTCCAAGAGATTTGATTTCTGATTTTGTTGTTTGATTTCTTGACCATGTTCTTTTTCTTCAACTCTTGTACAACCAAATTCAGTTAGCAATTTATCATTTTGCTTCTTATTTGCTTCCTCTGTCTTAGGCTTCACCCTCTCCTTTATCAGCTGTATGTTTTCTGAAGTAAAGGATGTAGATGAAATACTGCTCTGTTGTTTAATCTTTCCAAATGGTCTCTCTTCTGTATCTTTTGTTGTTCCATGCATGCCAGGCCCACTGTGTTCTGTAGGAAGAACTGCTCTTCTGATTGACATGTCCACTTCCTCTCTGGGCTCCCTGCCTTCGGACTTCATTGATACAAGTTCCTCATCTTCAGTACTAGAACTTCTTCTAAACCAGTCTAAAACTTTTGATACAGAGTCATCGTCCACTTTCACAAGTTCATCAGCATGTTTTCCAGGCTTGAAAATGGTTTTAGCATCTCTCTCCTCAACAAGATCAGGCTTACCTTGTTGAAGACTTGTAGAATTGGTATTGGACATCTCACGTGCTTCTGTTTCAGCCAAGAGTTGATGTCTATCTACAATGTAAACAAATTTATCAGATTTATGAATCAGACACATGACTAAAGATGTTTGGTCTACCTAGAAAATTCTCAGAATTTTTTTAACTGTTAGTGGAGAAAAAGAGTTCTCTGTCCTTGTGATTTTTGAAAAAACTATACCATGGGCGAAAGTGAAGAAAATTCCTGTTCTGAAACATGGAATCATTACTTCTGAGGGTACAAGCCAAGAAGATGAGTTAAGCCCATTCTTAAAGGAAATGTCTTCATTGAAGGGAGGCACACAGAGGATGATAATCCAGCATTATTTGTGTTTAGTCCCATAAGCAAATCCCTAAGTCACATCTGAATTACTGCCAAGGACAACTGACAGCACTACACTAAAATAACATTCACAACAGAGGTGCCTATACTGGCTCTGATAAGACTACCAAGAGGAGATCATAGAAGTATTTTTAAAAATATGATTTTTTTAATTCTGCAGTAGCACATTACTGCAGTAGCACATTCCTACTACTTCTGTTTCCTAGTTGTTAATTGCTAGCTACAAGTGATCCACATTAATGTGTTATGTGAATGTGTTATATCCCATCTCATTCCATTCTTCACTTCTATTAGACTCTTACCTGCTTGGATCAGGATCTGGTTGGATTTTTTTTCATGTGTCTCATTAACACTCTGTTCATTATTGCTGTTTGACAGGATATTGCTGGAGGTCTTCTGTGGGGTTTCAAGTTTCTTGGGAGTAACTGTATTTGTCTGGAAGCTTTCACTAACTGGGAAGACTGATCTGTTACTGTCACGAGGGCTGGATGCAGATGTGTCTTCTTGTAAGCCATCTATTGTTTTCATTTGTAAAGCTGATAAATAGGTTCCCAAAGGCTTTGCAGCAGGAATTTGCCTATCACCAAGTGAATCTGATTGAACAGCATAATTTCCACTATTCTTTTTTTTGTCAGGTTTTAAGATATCATGGTCTCCTTTTTCTTTAACATGGCATAGCTGTGGGCTTTGCAGAGGTTTTCCTTTACCTGAGCTGGATGAAAACCTCACTTGTTTCAGTTTTTCCAGTGAGTTTTGTGTGGAATCTTCTGCTTCTTCCACAACAGAGTTCTTCTCACCTTCCCCTTCAAAAATAGTTGTGGTAGAAAGATCATTCTTTTTCTGGACATCTAACATTTGACTGACCCGAACTTCTGAGTCAGTGGAACTTGAGCTTGAGCTGCGTTTCAGAATGCCCCTGGGCGGGCTACCAATGCCATTAATCCTCTCGGTCTGCTTGGTTGGTTTGGGGGCAAGGCCTTCTCTTTGTGATACAGAATCTGCTGCTTTGTGAATTAGTTTCCTAGCTTTTGGGACAGGACGATTAACTAGTTCCTTCTGTGATGGATCAGTAAGTTCTACAAAAGGCTTCTCAGGTTTATCTGATTCATCATTTTGTAAGTTTGATTTAGGTGGGCTGTCTTCTGAGACTGACCAAATTTCTGGAAGACATAGAAGAGCTCATCAGTTTACGTGACATTTGCCAGTAGAAACGGAGAGATGTGACAGTGCAGATCTAAAATGCAGTGATTATACTGGTTTATTAAAAACAACTGCAGCAAAAACACATCCAGTAATTTTACATAGGTGTTGATTTCATTTTTATGTAACTGAAATTTTTAGGAAATTAAAAGCTTGCTGTTATTTCTCATTTTAGAAACATTAACTATTTGATGATAGCAAAGAGAGCACTCCAAGTTTTTTATCAACATTTTTCCTGCAAGGGATAATGTTTGCAGGGAAGGGCAGCTTTTGAATACACATACACCTCTTTAGTGTCAGAACAAACAGCAACCTACAAAAATGGAAACTGGCTATTTCCACAGTCATATGGAATAAGGCAAATGCAGAAATAATCTCCTGGCAGGGACATGAAGGGTTTTATGTTCCTACTATGCAAATCTTTCCTTTTCCTGTTAGCATGCTTCACAACAGAGACAGGAGAGTAATAGCTACATATGACTCTAAATTACAACTTCAAATGCCTGTATTGTGATATGCAATCACTCATCAACTTGCTTGCAAAAAATACTGCTGGAAAGGGAGGCTAATAAACAGGACTAAGGAAACAAAGGAAAAAAGTATAGACCAAAGAGAGCTAGGCTGCTTCTGTCTTGCTAATTAGCAGCAATGATTGGAAGCTCATAAAGACAGCTATGTCAAATTCAAGGAAATTTCACTGTCCTTCTGTTAGAACTTCAGGACAAGCAGCCATCTCAGAAGTAGTGCTTAGTACTGACTAGAACTATGTGCAAAAGAAAGGAAGCAAAATTCGTTTACTCATGTCTACAGCCATTTCCCAAGTATATTCACATGCTTTAGATGAGGTTTGAAATAAGCTAGTTAACAACTCACAGTACTTAAGACAAAAAGGGTTTTGATCTCTTTCAGAAAGAAGCAATGAAAGTAAAAATAATTTCCCTATAAACCTACAGGAAATTCACAGTTATCTGCTAAACAAGTATATTTACCCTTCTTTGATAGCTGAGGTACAATGGCTGGTCTGTCTTCTGATTCCCCATTGTTCAAGTTATCATCTGATGTAGTGGAATTAAATGGATTTCTCCTTTGCTAAAATAGGAACAAACATTACTGTTGCAGTCAAATTCTTACATGACAAACAGACACAAGTGCAGTGATTTCCTCTTCCCCACTATCTATCAGAAAAGAGTCTGAAGGCATACCTCTTGAATTGGATACATGACAAAAAACCTAAACAATACGAACAGGAAACTATCAGAAGTGCCAGTGATAACCTCATCTTGTTCTTTTGAACTCACCAAAACAGAGATAAGCCACCACTTAAAGACACTTGAAAACTCCCAAGTCCTTGCAAGTTCAATAAAATTATCTCTAATTCTGTGATATTAGAATCGAGCAGGCCAATCACTTTCAGTAGTTGAACAGACTGGAAATCATGCCAAGAAAGAACAGCCACCAATTATAGGTGTAGCAGCACTTTAGTGCTAAACCTGTAGTGGCTTTCATTACCTTTGTCCAAAACAAAAAAAAAAAAAAAGCTCATTTTTTTACAAATTATTATCGTTCCTCCTCAAAGTTTTATTTATGTTTACCAATGAAAAATAATTTCCACTATATTCAGTATCAGTCATACCCTTACTGATGAGACTGCTGCCTTCACAGGTCTTTCTTCTGGTTTGTTTAACACAGGGCTTGCTTCTTTAGAACTGCAAAGAAAAATTATATAACAACTTCAGTAAACAGGACATTAAAGCCTTTTTGAAAAAATAGAACAAAGATCCATTTATACATACTAAAACATAAACACTTTGTCCCTGAGGTTTTCTATTTAGCCTGCTCTCATCACATTTAGAAGAAAAGCTTCTCATTCCTATAGCAAGGGGGATACTCTTGCTGCTTTCTTTCCTTGTAAAGATGTACTTACTTGTTAAATAATTCAATACAACTTCTACTTGGCATGACAGAAACCACATTTTTGATACATCTTAGATGTCTGAGCAAGCTTTATAAAAAATAAGTGTAAATACATATTTTATATTTACTATAAATATACTAAATATAGCTACTCTCCAAACAATATCAGTGTTGCCAACTCCATCCTTGTCCTACATTTGTACTTCTAGGACTAAAATCAAAGTGGAGGAAAGTGTCAAAATCTGATTAAAAAAACAGAGCTTTGCAAAGTGTCTGAGTCAGAAAAAACAGAGAAACACCATCACCACTATAGTAAAGATACCATACCATAGATGACAACACATCCCCCCAGAGGTACAATTTATAAGCTATTCTTTCAATTGAGATGTATACATTTTCTTGATTGATAGCATAAGTGAAGTAAGTTATTACTTGTGATAATATAAATATAGCCCAGATATGGAGAAATTAAAATAGCTAGAAGAGACAGCGCCTATATCATCTCAAGAAATACTTCATCTACTTGCTGAATGATGCAAGGGTTTTTGTTTCCAATCAGATTTTTACTGTTTGAGTTTACCTAAACATCTCAGATATGAAAAAGTATTCGGTTTTTGAAGATGGAAGTTAGACATGGATTTCAATATTGTCTTCACATAACAACCATACTCAGTATCCTAATTTTATATGGAAAACACTGACATTAACCAAGATACACACTTAGGATTTTGAGGTGGAGGAACAGTATGAAGCAGAAAAAATTTTATATCTCAGGCTAGGAAGGAAAGCAACTCCTATGGTTTTTCCAATATAGATGTGCAAAGAGATGCCAAAACTGAATATTTATTTGCTCCATGATCTTTGTTTTGTGTGAAAAGTCTCAAGGGTGGTAAGTAGGAGAGCCACAAGGTGTCTCAGGACAGAAACAGCATCCACCTTTCATCAAGTTCCAGATTCACCTCCTTTCATTGACAAATATCTCTCCAGTCTGGTAATTGGTACCAGTCTGCCCCCCTGAGGGAATGACAATTTTCCCATCTTCTCCAGGTTGCACAGTTAAGCTCAAAGTTCAAGGGAGAAAAAAACTCTAAAACACTGATAATTACCCTTGAAAGTCTATAATCTGGACTGGTGTGTCTGAGCAGTGACATCACTTATATTTTGCAAAAGGTAAAACATAATTATGGAGAAGATAAAATGACCACAGTGAGCAGTGTGAACATAAGACCAAAAAAATACCAGTTGCAATCTGAACTATAAACTTCTATATCCCTTCTTTGCTCTTGATTCAACACCACCTTAAAGAAATATACCACCATGAATAGCGAGAGAGGGTTAAGGTATGAGCAGATCTTGTACTGGAATCTATCTCAAGGGTGAAAAATTAAAGAGGTAAATGTTGAAACTTCTAGTTTCTTTTCCAAAATATCCTTTCACATTATGGTTTTTAACCTTAGTTCTAATATATTTTTTAAGTGTGAAAATAGACATACATACTAAAGAAACTACAGAAAATGGAGTTTGTATTCTTGCTTTTATAAAGCATTTGTGTTTTCATTTTTGAGAGCACTACACCTGTATGCTCCTGCATTTTGTGTCTTCTCTGCACCATCTACTACTGAACAAAACAATCATGATTTTTGTTTTTAAGGTTTAGGTCCCAAATATTTCAACCCCTCACTCCTTTTAAGCAAGGAAAATACTGTTAAGCACCCTGGGCTGAAAGAAACTGTTAAGACATCTTCAATGCAGCTTCTACAGGTGGAGAGGTAACTTTGTGTGTGTGTTCAGTGAAACATAATCTCACAATCTTTAATGCAATGCTTCTTTGTACTTACCATAGAATAATTGAAGATTATTAACTTGGCATTACATACTGCAAACCCTGGCTTAAATATAGCAAAACAGAGAAAAAACAACAGCCAGGATCCTATAACTAAGTTTTACAACAAAGGGTCTGAAAATGAGTTTACCTACAACCCATATAGATAAGAAAACTGAACAAACAGTTCCCAGATAAGCTGCATTCACAAGGTTAATCTAAAAGTGTATAAGGCCAAATTGATAGATTAAAAAAGATTTAAAAAATTCTACACTTCAGCTTGGAAAAATGATGTGCCAAGAACCACAAGGAAGGCCCAAGTCCCATACAGACTGAGGCAACAAGGCAAAGAGGAAGGAGCAAAGCTAGAGAAAGGGGTTACAGATTTGCAGACCTTGTCAATACATGGATTTTAAAAGACAGGGATATTTTGTGCAGGTTTTCTACTTGCTGAACTTCAGGACCACCTGCTCAATGTTGATCAAGAATACTTTCTAGCTTAGGGAAGAAAACAGCCTACAAATTTTAATTTTAAAGATCTCCTTTTTTTGAGATTCAGCATATAGACAGATGACATCACTGGAGAGAGGTAATATTGACAGTGTGACTCACCCTGGAAAACTCATTCTGTTCAAGGTTACACCTTCAAAGACACTTCATACACCTGGCCTGTAAAGGCTCTGGTATGCAAGAAAATTATCACAATGATATAACACTCAAAGAAATAATTCATAGCTTCATTATGGAATTTAGATATTTGGGGTGTGGAGATAAAGGTCACCACTAATTTTAAGAATATTGTTGCTCCACCTAATATAGCAGCACCCTGATTCAACAGTAGTTGAACTGGCCCCAGGATTGGATTTTATCCTTATCAGTTTACAAACAGATCTACCAGAACTGAACTTTCTTTACACTCAGTAAGAATTGTTTTATTTTAAGAACAGGATCCAGAACAAAAGTACTCTGAGTAATTTGTTGTCACATAGCTTCAGGAACCAATCCTCAAGTTAGCAGCTCTGTAGTTTATGCAAAGCCTGTCAGTGCTGGTCTGAGGCACACTCTTAGAGAAAGAAGGGGAATGGAAAAAAAAACAAACAGAAAAACCCCATAAACCCCACAACCTTATTCTAAAAGCAGTCCTTTAAAATGCTTCAGAAGTCCAAGTGCTTGAACAGCATGTAGCATTTGGACATTGTAAGCTGTGAACTGCCTTTAATGCAATCCCAAGTTCTAGAATGATACTCTGTTTCATCCTCTTAGCTGTGTTAAGACTGTTGCATTTTAAGAGGAAGATCCCATTAATTCCTTGTGGCTCCATTATCTTAGTAGCCAAATCAAATATTTGTAGACTCTCCCTTCCCACCCCAACTACTGGGGTTATTGCTTTTGCACCATTGTTTCCTTCTGCCATTAGAGACAAGCCCACAGTTATGCAAGGTCAGTCTCTTTCAAATTCCAGGGAACAATCAAGGGAACAGAAAGAAAGAGTATTTTAAAAAGCATATGGTGCATCCTGCAATTTCTCACATGCAATATTGTGTAGACTAACCCTAGTTATAGTGAATTAAGCCCACACTGAATTCATGAGTATCACAGTCCTGCCACATTTGCTTGCCATAGGTTTTGAAATTTTAGAAACAAATTATCTGAGGCATCTAATCAAGTCATTTATGCAAAATCAATGTAAGTAAGCATCCAGCCCACATATCACTTCCCAAGGTCCATTTCCAACAGTCTCATAGATCACTGGAGTGTATAAGCTTGCTTTAGAGAGAAGATCATGAGCTATTGAGGAAAGTACAAGTACACATGAACAAGCCTTGGAGGCTGATTAACTTCTGGTACAATTTGGAGCAAAAGGCAGGAGAGAGTCCTGGAAAATAATTATCAAGCTTTACATGGCTGTGATCTGAAATAAGTCATCAAATCACTTCAAGCTGAAGACCACTATCAAGTTGGTCTCATTTTAAAAAAGACTGTCTACATATTCTTAAACCTTACTATGTTACATATTTTTGAAGAGGTTGCTCTGGCATATTATGAAATCTATTATTCCTTACCAATCACACACAGTTTGTGTAGAGTTGTAATTAAAAGAATAGCATAATAAGGCTGTATTTCTCTAAAAGTATCATCATCTTTTCCTGGTGTGCAAGATGATATGTAAAATATTCTAAAAGATTTATTAAACAGCAGCATGTCCTCTGGTGTTCTTAAAGAAATAACTTCACAGCAAACCCCTGAATGTAAAAGCCACCTGTAAAAAAAACTACATTTAGTAACAACTAACTCTGTCAGCACATCAGTTAACATCAGTTGGGAGGGGAAACAGAGCTCTGTCTTGTGATAAGCAATCTTTGTCATCCTTTTTGGACAAATTTTGACTTAATTTTTGGCGAGTCTATAGCAAAGCAGTTTATTTGACCTTTTTCAGCACAATTTCAGATGTCAAAACAAACACCTCTGAGTTCACTGAGTGATAAGATAAATATAACAAAGACCAATAACACAAGCCAGAGTTGTTAGGACTCACACCAACCTTTGCTGCCATTCACCATGAATGTGTGTGCCCAGACTGCAGACCATGAAAGTGAAAGGTTCAAATGCTACTAGGTATTGTATAAATGCATAGTAGGAGAAGCCTTACTGCAAAGAAAAAACATATGATGTACAGAGAAGAACTTAGAAGACAGACAAGGAAGTGACAGGTTACAGGGCTGATCAATGGCACAACCAGAAGTAAAACAGTTCCCCTAAGAAGTAACTTCTCTTACCTCACTCTATTCACCATAAGTACGAACAGTAGCTATCTGGGTTATACCCTGGTTCTTGTTTCCTCAGTGTGTTGTGGAATCTGGCCATTTTAAGATATTTCACTTTCACCTGCTCTGACTCCAGTGTTTCAGCACTTTCCTTCTCAAACATAGGCTTTTTAAAAGTTTTTAACACAGCCAATGAATTACATGGAGGTATTTTAAAGAGAAGACATCTCTGTTTCAGAAATTAATTCAGGATATTTCAAAGCAAAATAAAACTGTTTGGGATGCTTACAGATTTGAGATAAAGTGATTTTATACAAAATCCATTTTAGTTCAGAAACTACTTATCATCCAGTCCTCCTGACAACTGTAGTAATTCAGGCATACCAAGGATGACTGTCTTATGTTACTCTGAAGGGAAGCTTCTCCATTCCAGAAAGACGTTTACTTTTCTTGGTAGAATCTGACTAATTTTCAGCAGCTATCTAAAGATTCTTGGTCTTTTTAAAAGGTCTCAGAAGCCTTAAACTATATGCCAAATAATTTGGAAAATTCTAAACAGCAATTTTTTAGTCTCCAATTCTTCATGTGATATGAAGTGTTCAGAACATGTGGATGTGGCACTTGGGAATATGGTTTAGTGCAGGCCTTGGCAGTGCTGGGTAAATGGTTGGACTTGATGATTTTACAGATTTTTCTAACCTCAATAATGTTGTAATCCAAGTTTGAAATTCAGGCTTAATTGATAGAATGGTTTCAGTAAACAACTGAATGAAGAGATACAGAGGTTGTGACCCCCCGATTACTGACTGGAGGGGACTGATCATGGCCAGCCATTCTAACTAGAAAATCCAGGTCTCACTTCAAGGAACCAAAATAAATTGTGACATGAGAACATGTGTGGGACCATTCTATGCTTGACTGTCAGCTTTTTCTGAGAAAGGCAAGCTGAAGATTTTTAATTGTTCTATATTCACATGCAGAACAATACATGATTATGTGTCTGTCACATGCACAGATTTTTTGTATAATTCTGAGGGAAAATTTGGTGACCTTTGAAATAAGACCTAAGTGCAGTATTTTGGGTGGAACTTCCAGCTCCCAAGTTTCACTAGTCTATAGATATACATTCTAAGCATGATAAACAGACAGCTTACCTCAAACTAGCTTTCTGTTGCTCTTCTTCTTGATGTTCCACAATGCCATGTAGATCTGGTGGCACGAAGCCTTCTTTATTAACATTGTTCACCCAGCTGATCTTTGCTTTGCTTGTTTTGTTCTGACCCACTTCAGCTAAAACATGAAGCAACAATATTGTTGTTTCCCACATGTTAATACAAGATTTCTTAAGAAAGAAGTACAAGTAGCAAGTTGCATTTAGGCCTACAGCTATTTCTAAAGGCCACTATACTTGAAATGTTTTTAGAAGCAGATCTGGTGCCTTCTAAAGAACACCTTTTTAATGCTACTAAACATGTAAAATACTGTTCTGGATACTTCATTCTACTACACCAGATATACATGGTTTAAACCTTAAAGTGATCTTATATGGAGGAGCTTTATACAAGAACCCTGGTAAAGACTAATCCTGCAGTTTGTGCAGTTAGACAAAGGAAAGTTCATCCTCAGTGTCTTGAGGAAGCAAAAATGATTAAGCCATAGGAAACTCAAAATATGTTGAATTCCAGTCAATTATTCCCTTCCTAAGCAGTAAACTAGAAGTTGGTCATAACTCACTTAGACAGGTGGCTAATCCTTTATGGACAGAATTACCACAAGATGTTAAAGAGGTAATATAAAAAACCCAAACAAACAAAAAGCCCCACCTAACTGAGCAAATGCAAATACATTTGCATTTCTTTTTAGGGTGGGACAAAATCCTATTCTGATAATCTCTTTCAGAGCAAAAACATTCCATTATTTCCTCTAATGCCTTTTCCACTTCACTAACAGTTTTGAAGTAAAGAATTTCTTAGTGTGCAAAAAGAAGCAGGATTTTTATTCGCACTTTTGCTATCTATAACTGCAGGGAAAAATATCTTGCCATCTCATGAGTCATTGAAACCAAACAATTGTACATAGTTCTGAATGTACCAACATATCTCTTTGTTTAAGTAACAAGATTGGGATTAATTAACTTTGCTTTAAAATGGCATGGCTTTTAGTACTTTCCTTTAAGATACAAATTACTGTGAAATTTAGCTAGAATTTTACAGCTGATTTTCATAACCTTTAAGCACAAAACCAGCCAAAATGACAAACACACCACACTAACCACCTATGATTTTATTTTTTTTTCTGCATTCTTTTCTGTTTCAGGCCTTTTTAACTTAAAAACTCAAAGCAGTAACCTCAAACTGACTAAACTGACATTATTCAAAATCATCTCTGAAAATATAGAAATTGAGAAGGTGCAATATTACAGTGTTAGACAGGGTTTGTAACTCGTGGTTACAAAACCCATAGGAAACAACACACTAGTCCAGTCACAGTATGGAAGGACGTACCTTACTTGCTTCACCAGCACAAAGCAAAATCCCTTGATAGAACTAAAAAAGCTAAATAGTACAAACATCAGTACAGTCTGATAAGAATAATATAAGTCTTGCTCTTCTAAATCAAAAGGACTTAGTACAACTTGAGGAGGTTAAAAGGGGATGTAGGTCAGTTTTGCTAAGAAATAAATCACTTTCTATAGGAAGAATGATAAAATAGACCAGGACATTCCAGATTAAAAGTCAGATGTTGACAGATTTATAATGGCTGTCTACAAAATCCTGGATATTATATAATACGCTGTTGTGAATACAGATTGACTGCTCACTCCCTCCGTCTGAGGGATAAAGTTAATGTTGACCAGGGCACCCACCACAGCACGGGGATTCTGGGTGCACTTAAAGCTCACCTGGACACAGGATGCCAGCTGAAGCTGCCAGAGCTTTCAGCACATATATTTCAGTCAGTTCTAACCACTATCTCTAGCTTGTGATGCCTGCCATTAAGCCTCAAAGGTCTCAAACCAAGCCCTGAAATCTTGGAAATCCACGTTAAAGAGCAATTTCCTCAATCTCGGATTCTTTGCATGTTCCTAAGTATCTCACAGGGACATAGAAATGGAAATGAGAATGAGTCCAGGAGTGCAGAAAGCTTTTAATCCTACACAAACACAAACCAGTCCCTTCTGTTAGCAGTCACCACTCTTTAATATAGAGTGCTGTGAGAGAGGAAAGCTTACAGTGTAAATTACACTAGAAGTCTCTTTTTTGCATCACTTTCCACTTGTAGAGACACCAGTATTCTTAAATTTCACAGACAACATTGTCTGAGGTTAGCAAAGTAAGAGCCAGCCTTTCCAAAATAAAGTACAAATCAAATGCTTACCGATGGTGGCAGGTTTCCTGCGCATGGAAGCTCTGATAATGTCTGCTCCATGGATCTTATCCCTGTGCCTCTTTGACTTGGCCTCATAAAACCACTGCCCACTCATATTCTTTAGCTGAACATGGTCTTTGACTTTTTCTGGTAAATGCCTGAGGAAGAGAAAAGTTAATAAATGAGATATAAACATACTTCACATACCTACCTATATGAACAGAAAAAAAGAATCAGACTTTTTTGGTTGCTTGTTTTTTCTTTTGGGGAGCAGGGGGATGGATTTTTTTGGTTGACTTTTTTTTAACACTGTCTCCACATGCTATTTCCACCTTCTCACCTGTTACATTGCTTATTTAGTTATGATGAGCTGGAAAGGGAAGAGCCTCAGCCTTATTACTTCAACCTATGCTCTCAGGGTAACTAAAAAAAAAATTACCAGCTTTGCTATGATAAACATTCAAGGACTAGAGAAGTCTCCAGTAACTGCAGATCTTGACTTCCTGCCTTCAAAGGCCAGTTTTCCAAGATTAAATCTGTGATAAGCTAGTAGAACAGCATAAAAAGTCTCTATTTTGGGGCTCAGAGATGCTTCTTCAGAGTTTCTTTTGGCACTGCTTTTACACGCACATTCCCAAATGTGTACTGGAAGCATGGTGCCATTTTTTCCATAAATTACACTAAAATCCTTATATGAATAGAATGAGTTACAAACATAATCACATGGAAGAAACAAAAAAAATAAGTTTGTGCCATTTATTTTATTAATCTGCATGTATTCATCATGTGAACTGCAGCCATTTTAAAAACTGGGAGACAAATTTTTAAGAATTTGTTTTCCAGCTTCAGGGTTTTCCTGCTTTTGTGAGGTGTGCTTTAACAAAATAAGTAATTGCTGTGGGCAATTTCAGAGGTTGTTTTTTTTTTTCCATGTTAGGCATGTAACAGGCATATGCTTACATATGGCCTGGAGACTAACCTGCAGAGCAGGAAAGTTACCACACAGATTTAGAGAGCACTTAAACAAATAAAAAAAGTCAAGTCACGCTTCATCTTCCTTCTCATTTATGTCCTTTCCTTCAGCAAAACAAGCTAATAACAGAGCCCAAGGGAGAAATTAAGTAAGATCCACTCAGTGAGACTTGAAGGCTAAGCACAATCCACATTGCTATGGAATGCTGCTGTCTTTTACAGGCCTGATGGACAATCATGAATGGGTTGGGTTGGGAGGGACCTTTAAAGATCTAGACATCTACCCCAACCCTAAGGAAGTTCACCAGAGTATGACATTTCTCATGGGTTTAGGGGACAGATCTTCTGGTACAATCAATTAACTCTGATGACAGGCGTTTTATTACAGGCTGCAGATTTGACTGTCACAATAGTCATTGACATCAACAGACATTGATAGTCATTGACAGCAGAGGAAGGACACTGGGTCAGCTCCAACCCTCACACAAAGACAGACCATTCTCATCTGCCAATCGACTTCTCTTCATCTTTGTACAGCCAGATAAGAAAAAAGCCTTAATTGAACGCATCAGCTATATTAGAATTTCAGTACTTAAAACTTCATTTTGAAAGTACTGTCAAAAATCAGTCCCTCCTAGGGGTGCCTCAAATCTACTACATGCAGTTTATGCTGCCAGATGTTGAGGTCACCACTGGCATTTTTAATTCCAAGATTCAACAGTGCCTAGTATTACATGGTAATTTAAAATTTCTCCCTCCCTATGTGCTTCTCTAAGGGCCAAAATATGTACCTTTCCTAAGCAGGTGTTCTAAGTTGAAGCAGGAACATAGCAGTAGCTTCCCTTTGTTCTCCAGCAAATATATTATTCAGTTTATAAATGCAGCCAGCAGGAAGAATGGAAATGTAGAACACAAATTTTTTACACAGGTGACTGCTTCTCCCTTTCACCTTCTTTCACACGTGTTATTTGTCTTCTCAGAAGTGATGCCCCTTAGGGCTAGGGACTGCCTTTTCAGCTGTTTGTACAGCCTGCAGGGCAACGGAGCTCTGACCGCAGCAAGTGCTCTGGGACAGTATGACAACATATGCCAAGGGAGGTTCTCCAGCAGGTGGTACTGAGTCACAGGACAAGTATTCAATGTCCTCACCCTGTTTGATTCAATCCTTTAACCCCAGACACTGCTCACCCCTCTCCCCTTGGTATTCAGGCACTGAAACTGGGGTGTGGTTGGAAACCTTTACAAGTCAGCTCAGAGCAGAGGAAGCTCAGCTGAGCTGTGGAAGGGGACGGAATCCCAGATCCCTCAGCTGTTCCAGCCTGCTTACCTGCCTGCAGGACTCTCAGACCAGTTAACATAACCAGACAGAGACAGAGATGGGGATTTGCCATAGCTCTAGACTCAATAAATGTCACCTGGCCAATGCAGCTCTCATTTTGTTTGGGAGTGAAAGTCAAGCATTCTGCTCCTACGTCTGCTTGCTGCCTATGGGAGTTAATGTACCTTAACTCCACCAGCTCAACAGGCTTTCTAGACTTTGAGAACTAAAAATGAATTATGCTTGCTAGCAAAGGTATAAATGTGCTCTCAATTTACATAGAAGTTCCTTTACAAATGACCTCCTGCCTGATATGGTTTGTATGGTGAGAACTGACGGATGCTCACAGCACCTGATTTGCAACAGACTTTTACTATCTCACCTCAGAGTAAGCTTGGCTTACTCACCTTTTCAAGAGAGGTGTTTAGCCTGTCAGTCCCATTTTTTTTGAGGAAATCAGAACAACCTAAGTATTAAAGCTATTTCCAGGCATTCTCCAGCCACAAAACAAGAAACAGATTTTTTTCTTTAATTTTCCATTATCAGAAAGACAATTAGTTCTATGTTTTGACAACAAAGAAGTTTTTAAGCCTCCTGCGTTCACCAATACATCATAGACTCATAATGCCTGTGGCCATTTTTGCAACAAATGAGAAGTTTTACAAAAGATTTACAAATCTTGAATTCTCAAGATTTACTAGGAGGAGGTCTTAGCAGTAACATCAAACTGCTTGTACCATGTTGGCCTGTTTGACTGCTCGGAATTAGACACAGACTGTGGTTTACCTTGAAAGGAACTGTGGAGAATCAGACTGCAGCCATGGTTTCCCACAGCTATGTCAGCCTCCCAGCAAACCATAACAGGACTAGAAGCCAGCAACAGATTCTGTGCCATCTCCCCAACTAACAAAGAGGCTGACGAAGTTGCCTTCAAATGTTTCTCCTGGTGATCAAAGAGCTAGTAAACATCCAGATCAAGAATCAGATTGCAGGCTCAGTTGCCAATTTGCAATTAGGAGAAAATGCAGCAAGAGCTTTATGTATGATACAAGTACATATTTTGGAGTCCCTCTGTGCTCTGTTAAAATGCCAGTAAGCTTATACTGCAGTTTTTCAAGGAGGAACAGGCTAAAGCTATAATGAAGCTAGTGCCCATTTCTCCTACAGGAACTTTAAACTCAAGAAAGTAAGGGTACATAGTTAAAAGGAAATTTAAAAGAGAATTTTGGACTGAATAACATGGAGCTCCCATTATTTAATATGATGTTTCCACTATGCCAAGGTGAAATGTTTTATGGCAAGATGGAAAATTTGTCTTCTCCCCTAGGGCAGTAAGTACATGCAGATTGCACTGAACAGAATACAAACCAACTGTCCACCACTCTGCAGGCAAACAGAAAATCTATGCATGGATTAATTGGGTTGCTCCTCTCCATGTCTGGAACATCTGATAATAGGCCACATCATATGGTATCACTGTAAGGCAGGAAATCTGCTCTGATACAATCAGTCCCTGCCAGCCTTCTTATCAACAAATCCAGAATGGTTTACCCTATGCTTTGTAGGCTACTGTAACAGGTCATTGCATGAGCAAAGAGGTAACAACTCATCCCTGTTTTTGAAAAAAAGAGTATCTAGCAATACATACCTGTATCTAAAACTTGATCTACACCTCCTCAGTTGCCTCAATTCCCTCTTCTGCACCTGCCTTATTCATAGCCGACATTACAAATCACTACAGAATTTGCAAGATGTTACTACTGACACCTTAATACATTATTTGATTATGCCTTATACCCCAGTTGACAGCTTCAGCTGAGCTTTTCAGACAGGACAATCTGTGTGGTGCCAGCATACTCTGGGACTCCTCATGATGAATGAAGGAGTATTTAGATCAAGGTCTGTGTTTGCCTCAAAGACAGACATTACTGTCCCACACACCCTAATCTGAACATATGGAAAAAGCACCCTAGAATACAATAGCAAAATAAAGCCTTTAAAAATTCTGATATTACCACACCTTATCTACAAATTAACTTCCAAAACCTCCCTTCTGCAAATGGAATACCAAGTAAGTGGAGAATTTGAAAGGAAAGAGAATTTTGATGAATTTTATCAACATAACAACAAATCACAAACTAACAAAAAGACAAATGATTTAGGTTCTGGGTCACTTTCTGAACACAGAGAAGACAAACTTTTTGTGGTATCACTTCTGCAAGAACAGGAGTAAAATTATATTAGACTAGGCATTATGAGCCAGACTTGTGGATTAAGTTCCTTTTTCTTCTTTGAGAGTAGGAAACAAATACAAAAAATTTACAGGACAAAGCAGTAATTGTTTAAACACTGCACATTGTATGAGCGTGCCTCTTTAGTCTGCAAATATCTGTATAAGGTATAGGAAGAAAGTCTGTTCAGACATTTGTTTGAGAGCCACACCCAAAATATTTGCAGTGGGCAATCAAAATTGCAAGTAAGCTATCTTTTGCATGGCAGCTACACACGATTTTATAAAAACCCTAAAAAGCCCATCAGTTACTATTTAATTGGTTTAAAGAACAGAGTAATATAATTTCAAACTGTTTGAGGGCTAAATTAGAAAAAAAAGCAGACCTATGGAATTATGCAACCTTTCCCCATCCCTGTCATCACAATTCCTCATAAGCAACACCTCTTATTCTTGCTTTTGGGGTCTCTCTAGACAACAAGATTTCTGAGAGTTAGAAGTAGCTGGATACATATAAAAACAAGCCAATTCTGTTTGTAGTAATGCATATTCTTCTATTTTATGCTTGTTCAGAAGTCTGTGTATGATAAGTCTACTATCAATACCCTGCCTTGAAAAGTAACTGCAAAGGATATCTGTTAGAACTAGTCAGTAAAAATAACATTTACAATAGGCTTTCAACAGGCACACACTCCCAGCAGAATCAGACCCCTGAAGCATTCCTCTATTTTTGCAATGCCACACCAATTAATGTATCAAAGGGGTTTGGCACACAGCAGTCCCCATCCACCACACAAGCAACTCGGCATCAGAACTTCCCCTATCATTAACCTCCTACAGTTTACACAAGGAGCAAACAATCCCAAGCACAGCCCAAAGAAGTGTGGTGGTCTCCCACTGCTAGGAGATTCTGCTGGGAAGGGCTGATCGCCACAGCAGGGAACCCTGTCACAAAGGTGACCACAACATCTTTCTGCCTTAGACACGCTGGTGCCGGGGACCAACTACTCAAACCACAGAAGAGTCATCCAACCACACTCCACAACTTCAGATCAGACAGAGATAATTCTGCTCACATTACTGTCTCCAGAAAGGGCTCAAAGTTAAGTTAATTCTGAACTATGCATCTGTAAAAGGAGTTAGGGGTTATGTTGAAGCTACTGCCAGGACATTCAGTTGTGTACGTAGCCCACTCATTTGTTCAATGCTGGAGCAGGGCATATCAGAGCTTCCTGGACAGGAATGATGATAAAACCAAAATAATTAAGTTAGTAATACACTGATAAACAGCTTCTAGTCTTGATAAACTGTCACCTGACTCATGTTTTATGCCTGTGCCTTATCCCCAGCAACACTACCATTGAGTGACCTGCTGCAGCTCCTAGTGTAAGGAAAGAAAGAGAGGCATCTTCTTACACTGGGAATAAAAACAGCATAGAGTGTCTTTTGCTTTCTGTGCATCACACCCTCTTTCAGAAGAATCTGATCTTCTTTCAGAAGAAATCTGATATTTCTTCTTCACCCCTTTGCCAATGAGAGCATCAATATCCTCTTTCCTTTGAGACAAACCTCAGCAGAGGTGAAGGAAGAAGAAGGTATGCTGTTCCCAAAGCACTGCTGTACCTAAAACTAATCATGCTGATTCAAACCAACATAAAAGGAGCCACAAGATGGGGAAACACCTATTACAGCCCTTAACAAATCAAGAATTAAAGCAGACTGCCTTAAGAAGGCTGCATGGGCCAGTCTAATCAGAGCAGTTTTATTAGATTAGCAGTACTAGGAACTGTTAGCAGGGAAGAGACTCTATCAGGTGATTTGTAAAATTCCACTAGGAAGGGGCTCAAAGAGGATTTTGTCATGTTACCAATTCACCCACGCTCCAAGAACAGGGCACAGATTATTAGAACACCCTTCAAACCTGAGAACTTTTTTTGGAGAGGAAAAAACATCACATTGAAAGACTTCCATTATACACACATATAAATAACATGCTGTGTGATGTTTGTATGATGACAGTTGATTTCAGCTCTTAGAGTCTTCCAGCTGTGCAGGGCTATAGAAGCCAAACTAAAATACTGTATCTCCTTGGCTGGAGATATAATTCCAGTAGTGTTTTAATATATATAAGATATGAAAAGCAAGCTTCATGTGCCACAATTAGGCAGAAAAATCCATTTCATATGTAAGCTTCCAGCTTCTCAGAAGTTATAATATTTAGAAACCAGAAGAGACTTTTTATTGTAGCAGCAAACGTGCTGATTACAGGCTGCTACAACCTGTATTTTCCACCACACCCTCTTGAACTAGAATTTTAAATGGCAAAAGTAAAGCTACAGGGACAAAAATACTTGCTGACAGTCCTTTCAAACCACTACTGAGAATGTTTTTTTTATATTTCTGTTCCAAGAAGGGTTCCTTTCTCTACATGTTGTTTTCAAACTCTCATCTACAATTACTTACCCAGAATGCTTTCAGACCTGGCACTGATATAACTTTCCATGACTAAAAACAGTGGCTTTCTACCTTCAGTAACTAAAATGCCTATTTTGTTACAAAAAAGGTCAGTTTACTGCTTTTTGAAGCAGAAGATAAAACTGTGTGGTGAAAATATTTACTTAGGCTGCATTAAGATGGGGGCAGGAACTTGGAACAGCACCTGTAATGATTTTACCTTCAGCAAAGCAAATCCTTTGAGAGGAAAAGTCTTTTTAACAAGGAGAAGCTACTGGTCTACACTTTATTGCTCTTAAAAGAAGCAAGTGGAATAACTCAGCAAAATGCTGACCACTTGCTGATCAAAGAACCCCAGGGCTGCACAAGCATACTCAGCAAAAGGAATGCTGCTCTTAGGGCAAGAGTCAGGCTGCCTTTTCCTTTGCAGGATACAGGGTATGCCTACACCAAGGATATTTATTAAAAAAAAAAAAAAAAAAGAAAAGTCTTTCTCAGTAGCATAGAAGCATCAGAGATGCATCATGGTTGGAAGAGTTTCAAATCATTTCAACTGGAAATACATTACTTCACGAGGAATATCACAACGAGAAGGAATCTTAGAGAAGATTACCAAATCAGTGAGAGAAAATCCTGCCTTCACTGAGGCCTGTAAAAATTTGTCTCTGTTATAGCACTTGGAGTTTTCAGCACCTCAGGCTCCATTTTTCATTATCTGTCCACATATTATTTTGTGTACCTTGTAATTCATAATTTCCTTCACACTGGGAAAAAACCCTAATGCCTACCAAAATCCTCATTCTTGAGCAGGCACTATCAATGTCAGCTGAAGCAACTATTTGACTGCTATTTATACCTGTGTAGATAGACAGCTTTCTCAAAATAGAAATAGAAAATAGAAATACTATTTTCCATGCATGCCTTTCTAGTCATAGCAGTTGCCCTAACAGTAGCTCCAGTAAAACCTCCCAGCACATAAAGCACTCCAGAATAACAACACATTGCTCCATCTGTGACACCACAAAGAAATTAAGGAGCAATTTTCTGCTTTATCTGTGGATTGCAAGGACTTTTCTTGGCAGTGGGGCATGGTGTTGGTACTTCTTCTGGACTGCAGCTCCAATGTATTGCAGTTTCACATATTTTAGGCACAACATCAGCATTCAGACATATTTGCTGACTGCAACCGTATTTTGGTTTGTTGGGGCTGCTTGCACTCTTTTTGAGCCAAGTCCCTCATTTACTATGCATTAGTCTAGCCTGCAGTGGTTTTGACACTTGAAAACTGAATCCTCTTCTGAGGAAACCAAGGCAGATGTGTATCCAGGCAGATGTGTACAGGGTGCTCTTGGTCCCTTAGGGAATTGCAGGGGTCTAAAATAATTTTGGCCAGTAATGAATCATTTGTGTGGTAGAGGTATTTAATCCAGAGACTGTGGTAAATCTAGCCCAGAGTAAAAAATCTCCAAACCACATATACTGAGGAACATGGGGGCCTCCGCAACAACTGTTTTAATCTACTTCTGAGCTACACAGTTCAGGAACTGTGTAAGTCTTCCCAGGACAAGGAGGTTGCTAGATCACTTACCTGACTCTCTCTTCTTCGGTTCTTTTAAGCTCTGCATCCCGTTGCAGCACCTTCATTATTGCCTCTTGTTCCTCCTCTGTTAGGAAGCTTAGGTCAATCATCTTGTTCTGTGTGTAGGGCTGGTAAAGTGTCTGGGAAAATCTTGGATCCTGCTGAGGACAGTCTTGTAGCCTGCTTTAAAGTTCTAGAAGTCTTTTTCAGCAGGCACTGACAAACCTGGACCAGGTTACAGTCAGTGGTTTAAAGAGTCACAACGGCTGCTTTCTTGCATGTTTCCCTAGATGAGGGACTTCTGGGAAAGTGTTGCATTCCTGCTTGCCATCATTATAATGTCTTCTCAGTTTGTCCTCTCAGCTCTGCTTCCTGGATTAACAGTTCATTGACCCAGCATATCCAGCATTTGAGAACAAAAAAAACATTCCCTAAAAAAAGAGACAAGGAAGAACAAGTTGCAATATCAGGGATCAGGGAAGTACAATATGTATGCATTTTTAATTAAAAGAAACAAGTTTTTCAGTGTGATTAAATGACTTTATGAAGTTCAAATGGTCACTTCAAGTCAAACTTGTTTTACAGGCCTCTTGAACAAGGTGGCCATGAAAATATATTCCTCCCCAATACAACAACTCACACCCTAAAACATAGAAATGAGTGTCATACAATTGGTACATTTGTATTATACAAGTATATTTTAAATCAGCCTTACAGTTAGCAGAACAATT
The DNA here is from genome assembly GCF_971803275.1 of Cyanistes caeruleus. NCBI lineage: Eukaryota > Metazoa > Chordata > Aves > Passeriformes > Paridae > Cyanistes > Cyanistes caeruleus. The sequence goes on from NC_141703.1 coordinate 82,580,245, forward strand.
TGAAGGAAAGGGGAGATTACCACCCCACCAAAACAAGAGCACTTATCACAATGATTTAAAGGAAGAAGAAGAAAAAAAAAAGCCAAATCACTGTCCTACAGACCATACCGAATAAATGTGAAATAATTTATACATAATCATATTGAGTATGTGTAATTACAAGTCATGTGGTAACATGAACCTCACTGCTTTATACAAGCCAAACTGCATTTCCAAGTAGCAATTTGAAACACTGTTTTGTCTCTGTTTCATAGGCCATGATTTCAGAGGACTATCCACTTAGAGATAATTCCAGCTGTCAAAGACAAAAACCTCTTCTTCAAAAAAAACCTTAAGGGAATAGAGAGTGGCATGAGGAGGAGTTAGTTGTGTCTGTGGTAGGGTATCTTAGTGCCTCAGGATTACAGAGATGTGGATGTCAAAGCCTGAGTAAAAAGAAATAAATAGCTCAAATGTAATGCTCAGAGGCATGCCTAGTGCTAAGGCTGGTGAGAAACAGAAGCATATACTTTCCCTGGACATGTCTCTGTACTAGGCAGCTCCATCACAGCCCTTCAGGGTTGTGGCATCTTCCTTTAGCCCTCACAGACTGGCACTGTGATGTGGCTGACAGGATGCTGGCCTCATATCCATCTACTGAACACTACAATCACACAAGGAGTCACTGCATTTGCTCCCCTGGCCATAAGAGTGCAACCAGGCCATTAAAACAAGATATCGGCACTGGCAGGACTCAAAGGGAAACTTCATTCTCAAAATCATAGCATGTCTTTTAGATTTGGTAGGGAGCTGTAGCCACCTTACTGATTATTGCCCCCAACAACTCCAATATCCAACTACCTTCTACACGTTTTTGTTTGGCTAACATATTTTCCCTGTGATTTTCATTGTAATTTTGTTGCATGAGGTTGATACAACAGCATCTCAAACAACCTGCCATCTGTAACTTCATTTGCATTTAGAAAATAATGGGTTTATAATTAGGCAAAAGTGAAAAGTGCTTATTATAGAACTACCAACAAAGATAACAATCCTAATTTTTTTGAGTATCTACAACGGTACTCCTTTAGCTTTGGAACAGGTATGGATATTGGTTTCAACTGTCATGTGAAAACTTTCTATACCATCTGACACAGCAAGCAGCATCCACACTGCTAATCCAAAGCCCTGGACACTAGTTGAAATGGCAAGTACCCAGCCAACAGGCACAGAAGCTACAAACCCTGGACAGTTGTGAACTGGAATAATCAAAGATTTGGCTTTGTTTCTTGCCCAAGATCAGTCAAGTCTGGAAAAAAGCTGTTGCACAGAATAATATCTTACCATGTCTTTGGTCTTTTTTGTTTAAAGAAGAATGAGGGAAGGTGTGTTACATTGCCTTATTATCTGAATTTTAAAATCTAAAGGAAAGAGTTAGACAGCATTTATAAAACCACCTGCAGATTTCACTGATGTCTCTCAGCACTCAAATACATGAAATCTGTGGAAATAGAGCTTCAGTCCTCCCCATCTGAACAACAGTTTGCAAGGGCACATCCAAACAGGCTGTGAGAGCTCACAGCAAGCAGCACTGCTACTAAACTTCCCAGATACCATCATTCTGTAGAGCAGTTTCTTCAACCTAGAGTTGCATCCCCACTTTGTTTTCAATCAGAGGCGAGATACCAAGATCCCATCCACCCTGGCAGGCTCTTCACCCATGATTCCACAGCTCTTCATAAACAAGAAAACCTCTTTCTATGTGTGTGGTGCATGGCCAATCTCAAGAGATAGTCTGATACAAGTTACAAGCAAGGTTGGCTTTCCACAAAAGATTATTAGCGCTGATTCCAAATACAGATGGCAAAAACTGCTAGCTTAGAGAACCTGTTATAAAACAATTTAAAAATAAAAAGTGAAAAAAAATAAAATTAGTGTCTTCCCCCTGTTCAATTCACACTCTAGCATCACCCCAGCCTCAATTATTTTTATTTATTTTGACATTTTCTTCTTCTTAAGAACCCCTATACATGCCAGGGAGAACTGAGAGGTTTGAATAGTTTGTTCGGTGCCACTGCAAGCTCAATGGCAAGGGTTTTTTTGTCAGAACAGTTTTCAGACCTTTCAAATAAGACTGAAAGATCCTTATCAAACTGATTAAATCATGAAAATTGATATCACATTGACTGACTTCCAAAGCAGGGTTTTCATGTGCCATATACTAACATTTGTGAGTCATGGCATATTTGCACAATTTTTTCCTTTAGACATTAAATTTAGGTAAAACCACACCAAAAAAAAAAAAAAAATTAAAAAAAAAAATCTTCCTTTTAATGAAAGACTCCCAGTAATAAACAGAAATCTGAAATTATGTTTCATCCAACTCATGCATGAAAGCTTCTGTTTTGGCAAAAATAAGATACAGAAAGGCAACTCAAAATATAGTTTGCCCACACACACTCTTAAGCTGCTCTTGGTTTCCAAGCGGTTTAGGCCAGGCACTCATCCAAAAATTTTATCTTGTAAAATTTCTCAGAACCTCTCAGGCATCTGTATACCTCAACTGCTTTAAGTCAGAATTTCCATTTTTCTAAAACAGGAACCACAAAAGAAAAACAACTTTGTCTATAAACTCATTAACCCTACAGAGGTCTCTGCTTACCCTCTTACACTTACACTGCTTTTCCCCAAACACATAAGGGGAATGTTAATTTGAATACTCTATTCCAAACATTATGGGCTATTAGATTAAGAGGTATTACAATAATAGTTTAGGTTTCCAAGTTTGTGCTCAGTGTATACCTATGGGATGCAACAAGGGAGGCAAGGAGAATGCTGGAGTACTTTGCCATGGCTGGCACTGAGTTTATCAATAGAATCAGAAAACAAACAGCAAAACCCTAGAGTCATCTGTTCCATTCAAGATCCAAACAAGACCTCTGTCTGCATGCAGAAAACTTATAACGTCCTAAACTTATATTGAAAAACTACTTTTCAAGTGCTCCTTGTAAAGTAGACCCTAAGCTGCTAAAGCTTTGATCCAGAGAATGTGTTGTGCAGCCAATGCCTTCTAACAAGAGGAAGAAGGTGACAGCCAACCCTACAGTTCTGGCTGGTTCACACCACTCTTTATGCCAACTCCTTCAGCTGAACAACTACCCTACAGGCCTGGCTGATCAGCAACTGCTATCTGCACACATCTTCATCCCAGAAAGCATTCATTTACAAGTAACCTACTGGCTCATAAAAATAAGAGGGTTTGGATTTATCCACTTGAAAGCTACACACTTTTCTAACTATATTCCTCCACTCTAGAACCAACCAGCACTAGTAACTAGGATGAGTTGGAAGTCCACACATAAGGCAACAGGAAGCTGAGGAAGACAGATAAATGCAATTGTGCACTACAACAATTTGCATCCGCAGAGGAACTCATTCTCAAAAGTAACCAAGTTTGGCCTACACCCATGCTCAGGAAATAATAAACCTTTATTTTGAAGCAGAGAAGACAATAAGAATACTAAGAACAATAAAAGCCTTGGAGAACTGGCCCCTACGGCCCTGGGAAGTTACATTGGACAGTTACGGCACCTCTGACTGCGAGCCCCACAAGCTACAGCTTTGCAACAACAAACAAATCAGTCTCCTGAATAAATTTAATTCTCCAGTGATATTTAAGCAGTACCATCACAGGTAACTCAGCACCAACCTGGGCTTAGAGATAATTTTTTTGTAAATACACGAGGCAAATCCCAAGAAGGCAGAACAGCTAATTAAGCTTAACACCAGTATTGGCGCAAGCACAAATGGTCATGAACATATTTGCTCAGAAGATCAGAGGATTATGGACTTTAGTTTGAGCAGTGGAGAAAGGAAAGCTATTAACTTTGAAGAGGGACTTAAGTCACAATTCACAGGAGTTTTAAAAGCTGTTGCCTGCAATGATCAGGACAAGAATTTAAAACAAGCACTAGAAGGCTTGTTGTCATTTTTATTCCTGAAGGAGCAGAAAGGAAAAGATCACCCAGTAAGATATGCATATCTGCAGCCAATCCAGCTGCTCCTACAAGAGGTGCTATCAGAATATTTTCAAAATTATAATAGCAGAGTATACACAGCATATCATATTTCCAACAGTCCCAGAGATTAATTTAGAGAAGAGTGTTTGCTAACATGTATGTTTAGCCAGTGGGAGGTAGGGAAGTTCTTATCTAGCTTGTTGTGAAGAGTGCTGGTAGAACAAGGACTTTTGCAGAAGTGAGGGATAACTATTTTTAAGAGCCATTTCAGTGTTGCCTTATTAAATATAGCAATGCTTCATTTTATTGCAATAATAAATCTATTTGTGCAGTATTCCTTACAACATGCTTAAGAGAAAGAATAGGACCAGATAACTGTTCCAAACAGCCAAAAATGGGAAGACATTAAAAGTTACACACAAGCTCTGCTGAACAGCATCAAAATAATCCTTGATGATTTTAATCTGTAAAATAGTTGCAGTCTCAAGATACTTTCACTAGCAGCCTCATATAGTGATGTTCAACCAGCTGAAAGAGGAAGAAGTTCAGCTGGAGTAAGAGAAGCACTTCAGAAAATTCTCATTTTCTCCCAGAACATCTGAACATTTGTTGGTCTGCATGACTCTGCCTGTGGTTTAATTTTATTCTTATTTGGTAAGACATTAAGACCTTCATCACTTTGAAGACTAAAAAAGGCAATTTACTCTGAAGAAGAGTTAATATCAAAGAGGATAAAAGTTAACAACTTAATATTGGAACAGAAAAAAATAATTTGCTTTGGTCATGGTCTAATCCCTCTAATCACACATGGCAGCTTGCCACTTCTTTCACAGGGCTTGGATATTGGCAGCACTGCCTAAGAATGTCAATCTCTATCGCGGTTATGGTACAAAATCATTAGACCAGAGGTATTAAGAGGATGTGGTCTCTGGAGAAAGAGGCTCATAAATTAAAGAGAAGCCTCAGGAAAACACACCTAAACATTCCTTCTCCCTTTGACCACTGTCAGACTAACTGTAGATGTCATGCCATTTATTTCACACTGCAGTAAGTATAAATCTACTAAAAAAATATAATTTGAAGAATCTTCAAAATTACAGAAATTCCATCAATTTATTGATACTAACATGAGCATATTTTCAAATCTAGTTATATTTCCTTGCACATTGTACCATTTGTACTTGGCTGTGGTTTAATCCTAGTAAGGCACATTCCTTGAATTAGTAACAGTTCATTTGAAAGAACTTCATTCTTCTAGCTAATTCTTTTCATCAAGAATTACAAAACAAAGAATATCTTCTCAGCATAATGAACTTGAAATATAATAATGAAGGTGACTCAGTCCTGTAGATCTCTGAAGGCAGAGCACTGTCAGTTGTATAACAATTATTCTCATCTCCATTAAGACAGCAGAAGTGTGATGCTCACAGGACTCAAGCTCCCATTGTCACTTTCTCATTCTTCATGTCAACATTGGCATTAAACTCAGACAGGGTCCAGTCTGAAGGACTGTTTCTATATCTTATTTGAAAACAGACTTAAGCAAAATACTAAACCTTTAGAGAGATCAGAAACAAACCTATTATGTGGTGGGAAGCATGTCATGATCCTACATATCTGATACATTTCTGTATTTAATGGCTAGCTATTTCTGAATGTTTTCCCAACATAAATACAAGACAGTTCCAAATTCTAGCAAGGAAGCTACACAAGAAACAGCCAAAACATTGTCCCACCTCTCCCTTCCAAAAAAGATCCCAGCAACAAGCAACCCTGAAACTCAAAATGCAACTGATTAATTTCTTAAGAAGGTTTTGTTAAGAAGCCATGACCTTCCTTTCATTTTACAGGAAAGAAGTGCTTACCCTCTTCTTCTGGAGACTTGCCATCTTAAACATACAGATTCAGCATGGAAAGTAACATTGAGAACAGGACAACAGACCTCCATTCCATTCCCACAAACTCTTATTACAGAATGGAAAACACACCTGCTATTTCTCCTGCTTATACTGTCTCATAAAGGACATTCATCTATAACCAGGAGATGCCAAAGCCCTTTCCTTTTCCTCCATTGCCCCATTCTTAAAAAAAAAAAAAATAAATACATATATATATATATGAAATTATGTATGCAAGTTTTGGATTTAGCACTACCTGGATTAGGCTAATGAACACTGCACTGACACAAGCAAAATAAAAACATCTATTATTACTAGGAATTCCTTAACTAAAAAAGAGTTATCAAAAAGGCTAAAGTAGAGGCCTTGACAAGATTAGATACTGGAGATGTTAGGGGAGCTATCTGACCTCTAGCCTCCTTCCGTGCTTTCCAGCAAACATTAGCTACATTTTAGCTAGGATTCTATTTTATTGTAGGAATTGTACTATTGGAGAATGGAAGTGTGCAAAACAGTGTGACTAATTAACAAGTATTTCCTATCAGTGGCTACTGGGAAGTGACACACTTCCTGCACTTTGTCAAGATATTGTGTCTTGTGTGAAAACAAACTGAGCTGCAGTTTACAGTCACTGGGTAGTTCTGACTCTTTGCTAGTGCAGACAATCCAACCAAAGGGCTTATTAAGGGGCTAGCAGCACTGATGAGAAGAAATCTATATAAAAAAGAGAAGACAAGGATTTGCATCCAAATACTTAGAGTGATGCTAAATTGACCTGACAGTAAGACAGTTTGTAGAGCAGTTCCAGTCCTAAACACCAACTGGAAGACTGGAGCATACAGTTTCTGAAGAAATCTTTTCAAAGTTTTATTTCAAAGTCAATGGACATGACTTCTCAGATGATTTTTATCTCATGGAAATCCATGAGTTAGGATCTGTTGCATCTCTGTGACTTTAAGAATCCCACTCTTACTCTTCATTTGAGTTGAGGTGATGAGGTAGTTGAGCGAGGACAGCTACCATCACTGACAGACTGATTTTCCTCCACAATTTTGTAAAACTGGGGTTTCCCCTTCCATGTAGCACTTGGATCTTCTCTAAAGCACTGTCAACAGCCAACTGCACAGGTCACTGTTAGTAGCACATTGCCTTTCCAGGAGGGTGCACAATACACCTTTGTGGTACACATTAAGCATAAAATTGCCTAGTCAAGACAGCAACATTTTTACAGCATCTTTGCTTTCCCTGACAGAGGCCACTGATCTCAGCTTCCCCAGAGCACCTTTGCCTGCGGGCCAACAGAAATTTGGGATCACACAGTACATTGCAAAAGGCACTCCATAATTCTCAGATAACTAACTGCATAAGTAAGTACCTGTGGGAATCAAAAGAATCCATAACTCACCTGAACCACTCTAATTTGACACTGCAACCTCCCTGCTTTTCAGCTACCAGACTTCTTCTTGTAACTACAGCTCTACTTGATTGATTACTACTGTGGACAAAGTGCCAGCAAACAGAACAAGCCAAAGGGCTGTCCTTTCTCACAGGATGACTGACTAACCACTCACCTTAAACACTCACTAGTGCAAGTTTTGAAGGTTAAAATTACCTACCTAATAGATTACATAATCTCAAGGATCCTAAGAAAGTTTGCATCAATTAATCAAGTCCTTGCTACCATAACTAAAGCACACGCCTTCTTGAAAACAGGGCCTCACGCAATTGCCAGCACAAATCAGGTGCTAGAGGAAAGAAAATATCCTGTAGGAGTCCCACAGTCACAGAAACAAAAAAGTAAGCCAAAGAACGAGTTGCAAAAAAAAGCACTACGGCAAAGTTCCCACGCAAGTTAAAATCGAAATGGTTTAAAAAGTTAGTATTCAAAAGGGTTAAAAAAAGTTAGCATGCAGTCTGCACACAGCCCAGTCACAATCAGGTCTTGTCTCAGTCATAAAAATTTACTTCAACTTTGCAATGAAGTTTTTATTTCAGGGTTATTTGGTTTTTGTTTACTTGTTTTGTTGTTATCTCTTTTTTTGAATAGATACATTTTAAAAAGCTCACAATAGCTCCATATTGAAAGGAAAATAACTGTCCTCCCAAGCATAATGTTTTAACAGATAGCTCCATAACATGAAAATTTTGTCTGCTATTGGGGTCCTTCTGGCTAGGTTGAAACCAGCCAGCAGCAATGTTAGTCCTCCTTAATACTGATATTAAATTGCAAGAATAGCAGGAAGTCTATCAGTCATGAAAACTTCACTCACGAGATTGTTTGCACGGCTGGGCTGGGCTGTATCATGCAAAATTGTCTTCTCCCTGACTGGTACCAGTTTCCCTGAACACTTATGGTCAAATGCAAGCAGAGAACTCTTGACACTGAAAAACGAGGTGTGCTATGGTGCAAGGCAGATAAAAGGCCATGGCAAGAGCTGAACCAAACTGCTACTCATGGGAAGCATGAAGCAGAGAACTGTTTCTGGAGCAGCCTTCAGTTGCACTGGATGAGGTGAAGTGTCAATGAACACTTTTTAACCCTTCTGAAAAGGATTTGCTCTACAAATGCTGCTGAATAGCACAGGAATAGAAAAGAAGGGGCAAAAGACTGTGACAGGAATTGTTTCTCATGCACAGGCAGCTAAATCTGGAGTTTAGAGTTTGTGAGGCTGGGCTTTGGAGTATCAGGCCTGTCCCTGAATAGGTATTTAGCCTTGCAGGAGTGGCTCATTCTTTAAGAACATAGTTACGCAAGGTGTTAGCTCACTTGCCCAATAGCTATAGCTACATACCCAGGAATCAACTAAATCCAGAGCCCCCATGACCACTTAACCCAAACTTCAAATGCACATCCCTTTGTTCACCAAAATACACGATAATCTCTGAAGGGTTTGCTTGGTTGTCTCTTGACCCTTCCTAGGCCTTAACTACCAAGGATTAAACCTCACAGGCAGAAACAAGAAGCCAGGTACACTTTCTCTCAGTCAGACCACTGTAAAAAAAAAAAGTCTCTTCCCTCCTCATCCAGATAGACCTGCATTCCCGGCTATAGACAAGTCCAGTTCTAACAGAGCAGAGGGAACAGGAGAGTAACCTTAGGGTATCCATTTTTAATCCAAGTCTCTTAAGCTCCGGAGAAGTAATGTAATCATTATTAAGCAAGGTAAAATTAATGACATTTACACTAACATAAATTATCCCAGGATTAAAAAACAAGTTATGTGGGCAGGACCAGAATAGAAGGTTAATAGCCTGCTACTTCTGCTTGTTTGACAGACTTCTGCCTAGGAGTTAGATAAATACCTTTTGCTTATAGTTCTTCAAGTGCGATTACAGAGGGTTTTTGGACCTCACCCTTAATTTTTCACAACAGATGGTCTATTTTTAAATGCTATTTTTAAATCACATTAGCCATTTAAATTCATTAGAGAAGAAAAGCATGGTGGCAGATCTTAACATCAACAAGATAATGGTGTAGAAACCATTTCTAACCCAGGGGTTCTCAAATACAATAATCTAGTTCTGGGGCTCTAGCACACTGAGATCCCATAGTCTGACTGTAGTCCAAACAGCCTGTACAGAGCTAAATCTCTCTCAGTTTATCAGTCAGCCAGAATCAGACCCTGGGCAGGAAATTTCATACAGAATTTACCAATATTGTTTGATGCTTTTGTAGAACAAAATCATTTTGCAGTGAATCGAGGATATTATTCTGCTAATTACTCCACAGGTAAATGTGGAGCAATTTCTTCTTTCTTCTTACCTTTCTTTTTATTTATACTCAGACACATTTAGAGAGAGATGAAATGAAAAATTTCCCTGACGGGGACAGAGAAATAGAAAAAATATTTTCAGAAGATTTATACTGCAGAGAAAAAAGGAACACACCAAGATGTAAGAGGAAAAAAATATGGGATCACAGCATGGTTTGGGTTGGAAGAGACCTTAAATACCATTTAGATCCAGCCCCCCTGTCATGGACAGTGACACCTTCCACTAGTCCAATTTATTCCAAGCTACATCCAGCCAGGCCTAGAACACTTTCAGGAATGGGGAGACCCAGCCTCTCTGGGCAACAAATTTTTAAGTTACTCATTAATTTAATGTGTAGGCATGGGAAATCAAGTGGATTTCAAGACAAAAAGAGTCTGGCATTATCATGCAGAAAAGGAGCTACAAAATAAAGAAGGGGAAGAAGTATTCTTTTCCTCCTCTTCATATGTACATTACATCTCTTCCCTTTGCCCCTCTTGATGCAATAAGCAGAATCAAATTACATATAGCAAGGAAACCTTATAACATGAAGTAAGAATCTAGTATAGCCAGTTGCTGCACACTGATGAATTGGAATGACTCCCTACCACATGAATGAATCATGAATAAGTCTGCAGAAATCAGCTGTCACTCTCAAGTTATGCCCAAATAAGTTAAAAAACTGGAGACTGCTGGTACAGAATATGCAATATCACTGGTTTGACAGTGATGCTGCAAATACACATTTTGGCATAAGTGCTTTGGAATTAGAAGATCAAACAATGGAGCCTCCTTAAACTGACTTCTGATCAACCTAAATAATCTGTCTTTAAATGCAACAGGTGATGGACTTCAAGCATCAGAATGGTACCTATTGCTTAGCAGTCATCCATTAGTCAGCCATCCCAAGTGAAAAGCACTTTCTCTGCAGAGAAAAAAATTCTTTACTACGGTTTAAAGAGTTTGATTCTATTCAAACTTTACTCCTGAATAAAGAGTGGCTTCCAAAGGATAGGAGCATCACTTTTAATTAAAGAAAAAGAAAATTAAACACTTTTTTCTGCCAAGAGACTACAAATTACCTTTATATTTCCTTGGAAATAATGTTTTTTAAGTAAACCGATTTAAGCCAGTTTCATCCCTTTCTGTCATGAGCACAGGAAACAATACAGAGTAGAAAAGTAGTAATTTCTTCAACTTCAGCCAACAGCTTTCCTAGTTAAGCCTTTTTTCCAGATGCAACTATCAAAGATTTTCTCCATGTACTAAACTGAAGCAGTATTTTTACTTGGGAATCTGGCAGGCATCTCCTGCAGAATAACAGGAGTTTACTCCAGGGAATACCTGCACATGGTCTCTATCCAGCAGAAACAGAGCACTCCTGGAGTGCTATCCAGTGTTCCAAAGCACTGGCTCTTAAGGGAAATTACAAATTCACTTTTCTGTCATCCATTTTTGGGCGCAAAGGAATGTTCACTCCGGCCTTTGTCAGAATTGGAGAACAAGAACACGAAAACCTATTGCACAGAATTTTAAAAGTCTGTCAGTGAAACTGATAATACATTATTTTGGGATGCAAGAAATGCTGGAATTAAATTCGTTTAACAAGAGACAGGTCCAATGAAAGCTTCAAGAAATTAAAAAATGTGCCTTACAACCAAAGCAGAGAAGGACTGCACACATAAGGTAGAAGCAGACTAAGATGCTATTTCCTTGCCTTAGACCTAGACATAAACACACTTAGGTATGGTAATTGGTAGCAGTATATAAGCATTTTGTAACACAGCAACAGTATTAGTAGTATTTTATAACTTAGTATACATGAATAGCACACAACTGCAAATGAACAGAGACTTGCAGTATACTTGCCCAAATAGGGTGCAGGAAAGCACATGCAAGTAGCAAAATCTGCAAGATAAGAACAAAGAATGTAGAATGGTCAGGAAATGTATCAGATAAAACTAAAATAAGATTGAAGAACAAAGGGGAGATATGTCTGATGGAACCAGAATAACTGCAAAACAAATAAGAAAGATGCCTAGCAACACTGTGGTAAGCTTATTCCCTCAAATAATATGAACTCCATCATCTGAGATCACCCCCTTTTTTTCCAGGGAGGAAGCAAGGTGAACAATACATTAACAATTAGAAAAGAAGGATGATAATGAATGAAAATCACAAAAATTCTCACTTCGATTCCAGCTTCTCTTGCCAAGGAGCTCTCAAGCACTTTACTGTGACTCCTACAACTGAAACAAGCCATCAAGTGTAGTCATCAGTGCTAAATACAGGGCACCAGCTCCAGGGTATTGTATAGTCCAGGTTCACTATTACTACGTAATATATATGATTGTTAAGAACTCTTGGGGAAAGAGATAATAGCAACTAATGGTAACTAAGAACTAATGACTGGAAAGCTGTATTGTTGCTGTACACGAGTTTAATAAAGTGCTTTGTTTCATTAGTCTTTTAAACAATCCATCACCGAAATCTTCAGTCTGTGCGTAAACACACAAATGTTTTGGTGCAACACTTTGATCAGTTCTTTTAGCTAGTAAAACTAAGTTTCTTCTCACAACATCCTGTTGAGCTTATGTTGTGAATGAGTGTGGGGGAACACATCACCACAAACAGTTCTAAGTCCCTTCCCCTTGCACTTTGTCAAAAAGTTCAAAAATCTTGTCACTTAGCAATCCATCCCCAGATTTAAGTGACCTTCATCCTAGCAATCTTCTAAGCAGATTCTTCTGCTCATACAGGAAAGACACAACTGGCTGCGTTAGACTTTAGGGCCAGGTCCAATCCTGTAAGTCATTTCAGAGACAGGGTGGATGGTGCGACTAATTCACTGTTTTGAGATTAAAAGTGTTTACTATTTACGCAAAGGTTATTAACATCTCTCAGCTGAGATCTAAGCACCTTATTTAAATAAGGAGAGTCCTCGCATTCCAGCAGACTGCAGGAGCTCTGCGCAGGGAAGTTCTGACAGCTACCCGGCTCTCACCCGGACAGAAGCAGCAGCAGCGGGGATGTCCCGGCGCTCGGCTCCCCGGGCACGGGGCTCTCGAGAGCGCTTCTGAGGAAAGGCGCTGACAGGCGCCACTTCCCTGCGGCCTCAACAGCCGGGGCCGAGCTCACACCTGTGAGCGCCGCGCCGTCCTCAGGTGAACGGGCTCTGCCAGCCGACGGCGGCCAAACCCTGCGGAGCAGCCCGATGGGTGAAGGCTGGCAGCCGGGTCCCTCAGCGGCCAGCGGGCCCGCTCTCACGCTGCCCCAGCACGGCGGGCGCGGGAGGCTCCTACGCCCCTTTTTGACTCCGAGTCACTGCATTAACAAGACACCCCCCTCCCCTCCCCAGAGCCCTTTCTAGGTGAGCCTCACCTCTCCTTCCGTCCCCTCCGCGGCTCCCCCTTCCTTCCCTCCGGCCAGGGACAACGCCGGCTCCCCGGTCCCGCGGCAGCCGCTGTCCCGCGCCGCCGCCGCGCTTGTCTGAGGGCAGGGAGGCGGCGGCGCGGGGCGAGGCCGAGCCCGTCCCGCCGCCCCGGGCCAATGCCGGCGCCCGTCCCTCCGAGCGGGGCGGCTCCCCCGGCCCGCGCCCGCCCTCCGCTCCCGCTCCTGTCACCTGCGGCAGCCCCGGGCGGGCCGGGGGAGCTCCGGCTCGGCTGTCAGCGGGCGCTGCTCTGAGACAGCAGCTCCGCAGCGGACAGGGGCTGCTCCGCACGAAGCCCGTGTGTCGGCTTGGCTTGACGACCTGCCTTGAGGGACAGTGATCGGTGTTTCACTTTACCTGGTGATAGGCAACCCGAAAAGTGTGAACATGCGCCCCTGTTTGAGTAAAGATATGGGCCGCGATAATAGAGGTTGCAGTCATCTATTTGTTCAGGAAGCCGCTGTAAGTGCTTTTTCTGTTTAATTAGTGGCACAAAATACACGTGCCGCCATTTCACGGGGTGTTTCAGCAGGACCTTCCCCTCCGCAGCCAGACTCCACGGCGGTTTCAGAAGCCCCTGCCAGCAGGGTGAAAGCACCGACCCTGGCTATGGGGAGAGCTGGTGTGCTGCTATTTTCCCCTTATGCACGTTCTTCTTGCAGTGAGATCTAGTTAGATCTACCTTGATCTAACTGATTTAATTCTGGTTTGCGGCAGCTGGAGGATTTCAGCGTCTGGCGTGCTCAGGAGTGGGGCCGCTGTGCCCTGAGGGCGGCCCTGTTGTCACCTGCCCACATCTGCCGCCCACAGAGCTGGCTCGGCTCTCTCTTGTAGCACCTCTGCTTTAAATTATATCCCCACTGTGTTGTTCCCAGCCTGTGTCCATTCGCTTCCCGAGTCCCATACCATCAGCCCCGGCTTCCCGCTAGCAACAAATTCTTATGTTTCACTTCCTTCTCAAACTTGGCTACGGTGAAACAATTTTTAGAGAAAATTTAATGTTCATAGCATTGGTGGAAAGTTTGTCAATTACATGTCTTCTCAATTTCATGCGTTTGATACTCGGCTCCTCCTTTTTGGTGACAAAATAAGAGACTAGACTAGAGCATGCTTTTCAAGTACTATATGGTAAAATTCAGGCTTAATAAGCCTTTAATAAGGCTTACATTCAGCTCACAAGGATCAGAGTGAATTGAAGACCTTGTGAAAGATTAAAAGTCGCTTCCTCCCCTCAATAATTTTCATTCAAACACCTCTCATCTAAATATCCTGTTTATTCATCCCAATGCAGCATACCAAGCTGCATCTATTCAAACCCACACTAAAGTGCTGTTCAGTGCAGATCAAGAAACATCACTTATTTAGAAATGATGCGAAGCCCTTTTGACACTGCGTAGAGGAGCATGTTTTTCTCGTGTGTAAAATACCACTTTCCCCCCTCTCACAGCAGACCCGAAGGAAAAGGAAGCTATGACTAAAACAGTTCAGGAACAGACACGCATCAGCCGGCTGTGAGTGCGCTTGACCCCTGCTGGATGGACTTGGAACTGATGGGTCGGGCGCCCGAAACAATTCCCCTTCTAATCGAGGACTTTGGACCCAAGTTTAGGAAAAAGCAGCTTCTTGATGCTCAGTGGCAGAGGTCTCCAGCACTGTGAGAAGTGACTGCTGAGAAATTATATATGTGGTGTGTGCTGTGTCTGTTAAAATACGTAGGTGAACTCTCCTGCTCAAATTTAATGTAGTGATGTGTTCTTGAAATGGATTCAGATGAAATCTGTGGGATTATGTGTGTAAGGATTGTCTCAGCTCAGACCAGTTGCCAGTTGATATCATCATAATGAAGAAACTGAAAATATCTGAATGGCCTTCAGAGCATGGAATACCTTAAGGACCCTCAGACTCATTCCTCAGTAAATGCAGATGGGAAAAGTCTGCACCCAGTATCCATCCTGTCCCCACAACAACTCTGCAGTGGTGCAGTAGATTTGAAGAATCTATGCATTTCATGTAAGCACAGAACAGATGTTTTTCAAGTGATTTGAGCTTGAACACTCTCAAGGTGGCAGCAAGAGAACAAAAATTAGTCATAAAAGGGTACACTGTACCCACCCTCCTCTTTGTGTTTCCCAGACACAGTAACAGAGCTGTTAAGTCCTCAGCACAATCAAAAGATATCAGCATGGTTTTGATTGCAGTGCAACAGAGAGCATTATGGCATCTTCAGGAAAAAGACCCAAACCAACCAAGTCTGCAGACAGTAGTATAGGAGTATTGTATAGTAGTGTTGCTATCAGAGTCAGAAAGCGGTTTACCTTTCTTCCTTCGCCCCCTCACTCAGCATGTCTATCTCTCTAGTGATTTCCCAAAGTAAAAAGGAAGTCATCCCATCTTCTTCCAATAATGAAAAAATTAGTGAGTGCTTTGGTGCGGTTACAAAATGACAGGTATTTGTTGAAGTGACAGTAACTTCCAGTGAAGCAAATCGAGCTGATAATGCTTTCCTTCCTCCAGTTTCCTCCTGTCACTCAACTGCCTTTGACACTGAGCGCTCTCTGATGAACTAACACAAATCACAGCTAACTCTGATGTTGTTCATTTAATGGCTGTAGTGATATTTCCCAGGTGGCTTTGACCACATCATTCCTCGCTTTTCATCCTTCAGTTGGTTCCTGGGCATTGAGGTAACTTTTTTGTTTCTTTTAAAATCTTCCATGCTGTTAGGTTATGCCGTAAAAAGCTCTCCACATGCACAAAGGAAGGCAGAGAAATAATAGTGAGTGGAGGAGTGAAATACCCTGCCAGGTTACCCCCAAGTCCACCACAGGAGCTCTCAGCCCTTCAAAGATTCATCTCTTCACACATGAAGGAGTGCAGAGTCTTTAAAAAGTAAGCCTTCAAAAATATTTTAGAATTATTTAGATTTTAAAGCATTTCAAAAAATGCATACCAGAAGTGCAAACTGTAAAAGGAAACAGTGTGTATAATTTATATTACTCTATAATATGGTACTCTCTATGATAAGAAAAAGACTGGCTTCATAATAATGATCATGAAAGGAATGGCCTCAAAGATCAAATGTGCATGACTAGGGCCTGATCATTTTCCTTCTCTTTTGCTCCCAAGCAAAGCAAGTTTAAGTGCTGCTGCCAATGACCAAAGCATCTTTAAATTGACTTTCTTATGCAGCATGGCCAGAGATCTCTGCCTGTAGAACTTAAAAAAAAAAATTCTGCTTACTTTCATGAATATGTCTTAATTACAGAGACTGTTCTACTATGTCAAATGGGACTTGTCAAAGGAAAACAGAAATTCCCAAAGGGATGGCCAAAAATTATGAACAAAGTAAGTAAATGTGAATGTTCATCATGGAGAAAAGGCGGTTATGGGGAGAGCTCATTGCAGCCTTCTAGTCCTTAGAGGGAGCTTATAAAAAAGAGGGAGAGTGACTTTTTACACAGGCAGATAGTTATGGGACAAGGATGAATGGTTTTAGACTAAAAAAGGAGAACCCAGAGAGATTGTGGAAGCCTCTTCCGTAAAAGTTTTCAAGTCCAGGATGGATGGGGCCCTGAGTAAATCAAACTAGTGATGACATCTCTGCTCATGGCAGGGAGTTAAAACTAGATGATCTTTAAGGTCCCTTCCAACAAGCTTTTCTATGATTCTGTGTTGCCCAAGATTGAAGACGGCACCACTTTAGTGACTGATAATTTATTTCTGTGGTTGAGTATGGCTCCCAGGATTATGTGGCTCAGGCATTGATATCCTATGAAGGAAGGAAATGACCAGAGTCTATCCAAAATTTATTGCAGTATGCTGACTAGAAGGAGAGAAGCAAAAGTAGTTCAGGATCAGACTCCAGCCTTCCTTTCCACTTTCTTGAGTCCCGTCCCCGCCGCTGGGCATGGCCTTTCGCACTGATGGAGCAAAGGGGTCACAGGGCACAGAGTACGGCTGTTGCTACTGCAGTGCAGGAGCCACCCAAGGCTCCATCGCCGTGCCTTGGACTGAGGGAGCTGGCTCCTGAGAAAGCAGCTCTGCGATGATGGCTGGCCAGGCTCACATTCGGTGTCGGACTGTCCCAGTACGGGACACACTCTTTTTCTTGAAGAGAGTTACAACTTAAGGAGTTCAGCCTGGCAGCGCATTTCGGCGAAACCCAGGCCATCCCACGAGCCTTTTCCCCCCGTACTTCTCGTTTCCCGGGGCAGAGGGCGCCGGCGGCCCCCGCTGCTCCGGGCCCCGTCGCGATGGCGACCGGCGGGCGGGGCGCGCGGCAGGGCCCGGCAGGGGCAGGCGCGGCGCGCGGCGCGGGCCCGGCGCCGGGGCGCGGGCACCGTGAGGGGGGACGCGGGTGTGGGTGGGAACAGGGCCGGGGGAAGTGGTGGGGAGGGGTGGCTGGGGCCGAGGCGCAGGGTAACAGTGCCAGCGGATTTGGTGCCTACAGGCAGCGATTCGAGGTGAGGGGTGGCCCAGCTTTATCCACTGAGGTGTCTGGTGGCGAAGGGGGCTGGGGGGAATAATGTAAGGGACATGGGAGAAGTGGTAGGCAGGGACGGATTGAGGGCAGAGGGAATTGTTGGCTTGCTTTGGAGATTGGGAACGGGTTACAGTGTGACTTGCACGATTTTGTAGCGTGACTGAGGTAATCGATTTTCCGTATTCTGCACCTGGGACGGGACAACCCCGGGTGTACCGACAGACTGGGAAGCGAGAGGATGGGCAGCAGCCAGCGGAAATGGAGCCGGGGGTCTTGGGTTGATGGCAAACTGAACATGAGCCAGCAGTGCCCTGGCAGCCAGGAGGGCCGAGTGTGTCCTGGGGGACATCAGGCACAGCATCCATCGCCAGCCGGGCAAGGGAGAGATTGTCCTGCTCTGCTTTCAGCTGGGGAAGCCTCACCTCGGATATTCTGTGCAGTTTTGGGTGCCACAAGAAAAACATTAAGCTATTGGAGAGTGTCCAAAGAAGGGCCACAAGGATGGTGAAGGGTCCGTCCTGAAGAGTGGCTGAGGGTACTTGGTCTGGTCAGCCTGGAGGAGACTGAGGGGAGACCTCGTGGCAGTCTGCAACTTCCTCATGAGGGGAAGAGGAGGGGCTGGTACCAATCTCCTCTCTAGGAAGAAGTGAGAGGACCCCAGGGGATGGCCTGAAGCTGAGTTAAAGGCGTGTTTGGACAATGCTGTCAGGCACGTGTTGTGATTCTTAGTGTCCTGCATAGGGCCAGAAGTTGGACTCGATGATCATGATGGGTCCCTTCCAACTCAGTGTATTCTGAGGGAGTGGAGGCTTCTGGTAGTGCAGCTGCTCGATATATGGGGGTAATTATGTGAGTGCAAGTGCAAGTTTGGATGGCATTAATGATAATTGGGCTCGTGAGAGTGGTGGTCTCTGGGAAGTCACATAGTTGGGTTGTGTCAGGAAACTTGTCTGCTTCTTCTAAGGATGCAATGGCACCGTAGGTACTGCTTGAGACAGTGCTGGTACTGATAAAGGTCAGTCAACAGCATCACAATTTTACTTGTTTGGGAGAAGAAATAGATCTTTCCCTCTGCAAATGTTCTCCTGTGGGTTTAAAATGTGCAATCTTCAGTCCCCTTAAATATGTTTCTCTCTCTCTCTCTCATGTGTGTGTATTTTCTATGGTTTGCAAAATCCTTTATTGTAGTATGTGTTGTTTCATCTTGTACAGCTTGGAGGCTTTCTTGTTCCTCTCTGCTTGGGAAGAATTTCATAAATATATCACTGGAGCTCATCTGGGTCTGTAGTTAAAAAGCAAAAAGGCCCTGAGCCTTTTCAAGATACTTCTGCTCAAAATATTCTGGTTTGTATCCAATTTTAAGCAGGGAATTTGATTATCCATTTAGTGAAAGAGACAGAAACAATTTAAAGAAAACCTTAGAGAGTGCTCTAGTAATCTTCAGTTTCTGAGGAAAATCAGTAAATTAAATGCTCAAGTGGAAATGGAATCAATAGCAGTCCAGTTAATTTTGCACTGAAGAAGTGTGATGGATCCTTTTTTACACTTAACAAGTGTATCCTGCACTTGTGCATTTGGTTTGGAAATTTCGAAGGGGTCTAGGAGGAGCAAAGTACCTAACTTCCTGCTTCAGTGAGATGTTTTTCTTAATTCACTTGTTCATTTGGGTTTCTTTTAAATCTCAGGTCTTACAACAGACATGTCTTTAGGATTTCTGAAAGTTTCATGAAAAAGTATTGTAATGAATGGGAAACTGCAAAGGTTGTACATGAAAAAGGATAGAAAGTTACTTTGTATACAAAAAGCTGACATTGCCTTGCTTCAGGGTATGGGGAGTGTGGTGAGAAGGCATAGGACAGTGTATGGATTACAGTGTATCTGTCAATAGTTGGTTTCACTTCATACCCTTGATTTTACTGGCTTGCTTATGTGGCTTTTTACTGATTATTTTTTTCCTGTTTACTTGTACTCATTTTAACAGGAAAGAATATCTAGCCTGCTGTGTTTAGTTCCAAAACAAGTTTTTATCAATATCGGCCATTATTGTAAAATTCAGAATTTAAATTCAGAGGAGCAGTTTAATAAGAAAACAGGTTATATACAATGTTTCTACTTATTCAGTAATAAAACTTTCTATATTATATAAGCTATTTCGGTTTGGACATTTGGTTATGTGACTGCTAAAAGTGAGGAATCTTCATAAGTGCCCTTTCTCGTGACATTTTTTATTTCGTATAATATATGCTACCAGAACTATTGCAGAACTATTCATTGCCAGTTGAATTCTGAGGTTGGTAGTTGTGCCAGCATGCCCAGGGAATACTGCTGACATGCATATCCCTTCAGAAAGTGCTTTTGTTCCAGCTCTGACAATGAAAACTGGTATCAGAGTTGTGGTGAAAGGGAGATATTCATAGTGCTAGCAGAACAGAAGGAGAGGGAAAGAGAGGCACATGAACAAGTGGTCTTGATAAAACAAGCCTGATAAAGAAACAAAAGACTGGAAAAGGAACAACTGCTGGTTTGATTTACAAGCATGGTAAAGACAACCTGCAGCAAGGGATGCAATAAGTAACTGGTGATAGAGACCACTGTATCTACTTGGGTATACATTACATTAATATACATATATATACATGGGCCTGAGTGCTACCCCTGGGTAGGATAATTGCTGTCTAAAACCCAACTTTTTTTTTTTTATTATTATTTTTTTTATTTCAGAAGTGTTACAAGCTTGTCACAAGTGAGAAATGCCATTGAACACACAATATTTTGTAAATCATTCATCTCTATACTTTTTTCTTTCACTTCTAGCACAAGTATAAAGAAAAAAAAAATAAAAAATGGAAGAGAGTAAGAAAAAGAAGAAACCAGAAGAGCAAGTTCAAGAGCCTGAATCAGATTTACCAGAAGCCTTATTAGAATATCAGTAAGTTTAATATATTTTAACTTTTCACTCATATAGAATATGTGAATGGAGGAAGCGGATAACAAAGACAACTTCTACAATTCAGAGCCTGAGCTGATTGTTTTGAGGTTTTGGGGCTGTTTCAGAAAGGTACACTTTTTAAACTGTAGCTGTAAGAGAGCAATTAACTGGGTCAGGAATGTTATGCCATTAGGCTATAACTTGGGAAAAAAATTATTAAAACCAAAACAACCTGACATTTTTTCTGTAGCAAGCTTTTGATCAGCATATTCTGAATTTGGAAGATTACATTTGACTGTATTTTTTAGGATTCCTTGGTGTTCGTGGAGGTTTGTTGTCACTAGCCAGAACCTCAAGACCTACAGTTTGCTGTCTTCCTTGGTGCAGCTGAGAGCAGAGCATAAAGTGTTTTATTTTGAAAGTAAGAGATGGACAAATTAAAGGTCTCTTAAAATCAAGCAGAGAAAAATAAGAGCCAAGGGCGAAATATCTGAAGTAGTTACAAACTAGTCTAATTTATTTGATTTCTAGTCTTTGAGTAAATGATTAAAAGGTGAAAAAGTAAGCTTCAAGACTTTTATCTAAGAGACAGAAATGGAAAGGGAAATAACCTCAGGAACACCCAGTATCCAACAATTATCAGTGTTTAGGGAGCAAGCAGTAATGCCTTGGCGTGGGAATGAAATGTGGAGTAAGCAAACTGAATAGTATGCTCCTATAGTTGTAGTGGCATCTATATGAATTCACAGGGTTTATGTGTGATTTTCTGCTTCATTTTACAGAGCACAGAGTACAATTTTCCATAGTGAAATAGCCTAGATTTAGCTGAATCATATCCCAAACAAATACCATCTGAAAAGTCCAAAACTAACCTATTTTGTGGAGGAATAAGGAAACTGTATTACTGGGCTGAGAAAAAAGCTGTACCATGTTCTGTACCACTTTAAAATTGTTGTTATGCATATGCAAATGACTCATTTGTCTGGAGAGTCTTTCACTGAAATAGGTGCTTCACTGAAATTGAATATGTAGTTTCTACTGCAACAGTAGGGGAAAAAGGGAAGGAAAGTATTCTTGCTGTTTTTGTCTTTCTCTCTTCTCTGCCCCTCTTGCTCTCCCTTTCTTTCTCTTCACCTCTGTAATCTGTAACTTCTCTGTATCACATGATGGATCAAAGGTGGATAATAATACAAGTCAATAGCTGTCACATTCCACTTTAGGATTTATCAAGTGTGTAGTATTTATTTAACTTCCATTCCTGTTTTTTGTTTCCATACACTGAAGAATGGTCACAGTTCCTAGGGAGTTTATTTTGCAGTTTCATTAAAGTTCTCAGTTTTAGCATTTCTTAGGAACAATAATCTTATGATGTACTTTTGCTGTGGCCATGACCACTGTACCCTTGTATCTCTGGCCTGGTCTCTCTCGAGCTAATATCCTTCTGCTTATCTGAAAACCTGAAGAATACCTTGGAGCACGCTGACACCAGAGGATGTAAATTTAGTAACCAGCAATTTGCATGATTCAGTGATCCAAATGTAGCAAATTAACCAGGAAAAAATGATGTTATTTTAAAATAGCTTAAGGCAATAGGGAAGGGAAAAAACTCCCAAAACCACAAAAAAAGCACCCCAAGCCCCCAAGCTAAAAACTGAAAGAAGAACTGTTAAAAGAATAAAAGACTTTGTGATAATTGTAATACTTGCCTCTATAGTGCTATATGATGAATGAATGCTGGGAACAGAGGTACTTATTACAGAGAATTTTGAAAATAGACACCATTTGCAGCCTAGTGTTTTTCATTCTAGAAGAGAGAACATTGGAAAGAAATCTTTATTTTATAGCTGTGGCAAAGTTTTCTTTGACAGAAATATACGAACAGAACGTACTACTTAGGCTGGAGTCTCTATTCCCTTAGTTCTTCTCCAAGGCTAACAAGTTCTTGGTGTACAGGTGTAGTTTATGAAGTTTAACAAAGCACATCATCAGAAGAATTGAATCCCATTGAATTCTCCAACTTGGATTTCATTTGACCTATATGTGAGTGAGTTGCTTAGGCTTTCTCCTGGCTAGTGATGAGTATTATTTTCTGGAGCACAAATGTTCTTGTCCTGAAAGTGACCTGTGTAACAGGCCAGCTAAACCTCTGGCAAAATGAACAAACCAGCTTCAGCCTCTCAGGAGGCTACACAGGAACAGTATTATCAGGGAATCTGCTGCTCTGTAGGGGTATGAAATCCAAACTAACATGCAGGCCCAGATGTATATGGGAAATAATTTCTTTGTGTGTGGTAAGCAGACAGTTAATTATTTAACTAAACGAGTCAAGCAATATGATATGAAAATAAACATTTTTGTAGTATTTACATCTAATCTAGCTTAAATAGCATTCCTTTCTTTAATATTTTTGTAAGAATGTTTCTTTCTTTACTCTCTTCATAGCATTGTTGCAAAAGAAAGAGCAATTGAACGGGTTTTGTTTCATCTGAAAGGACTGGAAGAAAAGATCAAAGAAAATCTTAAAAATGTAAGTGACTGCAACAAGTTTTATTTGTGGTGTTCTTACAGATGCAGTTTTGTTCTTTCCATTCTAATACTACATACATTAAAATTAGCTACTGCAGTGAATTTGTTACAGTTAATGAAACTACAGTTAGTGAGTCACTTCATGTGCTGAAAGTTAGTGTTATTTGAATTAAATGTGATACGTAGCATAAATGTCCTAAATATAACATGCTAAAAAGAAGCTGCAGGAGTAGAACATTACAGAATAGGACAGAGCAGTAAGGTAAAGTGAGTTCAGTGCAGGTGCTTTCCAATGCACAGAGATCCTTATAACCATCTATGTATTTCATGGAATCACAGAATCATTGAGGATAAGAAAGACTTCTCAGATCAAGTCCAACTGTTTAACCCAGCACCACTGTGTTCATCACTAAACCAAGTCCACAAGTACCACATTCACATGTCTTTTGAATGCTTCTAGGGACAGTGATTCCACCACTTTTCCTGGGCAACCTCTTCCAATGCCTCACTACTTTTTCAGTGAAAAAATTTTCCCTAATATCCTGTCTAAACCTGGCACAATTTCCTTTTCCTCTTGCCCTGTTACTTGTTACCTGGGATGAGAGACCAACCTCCACATGGCTACGAAGTCATTCCAGGTGGTTGTAGAGAGATAAACTGTCACCTGAGCCTCCTTTTCCCCAGACTAAACATCCTCAGCTACTCCATATCAGACTTGTGCTCTGGTCCTTTTATCAACTTTGTTGCCTTTCTTTGGCATCTTTCTCTGCAGCAAGTGCAAGACAGCAAGCTCCCTTTCAGTAGGTACCTTTCCTGCAGTACATTCAAATATATCTTTTAACCAGTTCTACAAATATTCTTCAATATTTCAATGCATGAAGAATGAATGGTATAAATTTCAATTTTGTCAGTAGTATTAGCCAACCTAACCAAGCACTGAGAATTGCTGACCTTCTTCAAATCACTTTTGAACTAATGGAATTGCACAAGTTTCTGTCGAATCTAGTTATTGCTGCAAACTCAGTTACAATAAAAATTGAATAAAGAAAGACTACCATGCTATTTACTAGCTGTGATTTCTAGCACTGATTGATGAAGACACACTTTCTCATGGATTAAGAATTGCTTTGGGTAATTTTTAGAACAAG
Organism: Cyanistes caeruleus; assembly: GCF_971803275.1. Taxonomy (NCBI): domain Eukaryota; kingdom Metazoa; phylum Chordata; class Aves; order Passeriformes; family Paridae; genus Cyanistes; species Cyanistes caeruleus. Next base: position 82,604,410 of record NC_141703.1, read on the forward strand.
GCTGTGTAGCTACTGATCTCACCTGAGTGACACTTTAAAGAACAGTGTGTATGAGCTGTATATAAAGAGCCATAATATGGCATCTAATAACTGTGAGCAGTGAACTTTGAAAATAGATATTAGAGAGTCACCTATTGAAATTATATGAAAGTGCTCAAAAAGCCTTATTCTGGATCATGTTGCAGCCTGCACTTCATAGCAGTGGAATATTGAAACAATGTGCCTCTCTCCTTTCCATGCTGATGCTTGCCCTGCTTTATATAAGCATCCATCTGTTTAGCTTTCTGTGGTACTTCTTTCAGTCTTGAAGCCTGGATGGTGTTTCATCTGTGGCTTGACTATCACTGGAAGTGGCAATTGGTCTTCCTTCTGCAGGCATCTGAAGGGTTTTATGATTATTGTTGGATCTTATGCCTCTTATGATTATACTGCTGGATCAGAGGGCAGTTTGACTGCCTTGTTCAGGGACACAGAGCAGCAGCGTAAAGGAGACCCCTCAGTGGGTCTCCCCAGTTTGTTTGAGCATGTTACTGACAACAGTGCCCATGAAGGACTCACACTGACAGTTTATGCAATAATAATTATGCAATAATTTTAATATAAAAATATTAACTTTTATTAACATAAAAGTTGGGACAGATTAAGATTTGAGGATTTTCAGTGATGGTATCTCCCTGCAAAAGCATATTGCATATATGCAAAAATATTCAAAGCAGCACACGGACATGCTCTAATCCCCAGTGAAAGCATTAAGTGCGCACAGAGCGTGATTCTAACCCAATAAGTGTCCGTATCGGGAAGAAGACAGATTCAGCCACATGACTGATCCCAACAGTTATGATGGACTTCCCAAACTTCTCCCGATTCCCAACTTACTTTTATACTATTTCTTTATGTTTGGGTGGAGCTTGAGTGACTCTAGTCATTCATCTTCTCCTCTCTCCCCTGGCTGACAGGTGCTGTGAGATTTGTCAGCTACAGAGTGCCATTTAGTTCCCCACCCTGCAAGGATTTCTATGCAGCCTGGCCATAGTGTCTCCACTCTGTTCCACCCTCTGTTCCATCCCCCTTTGCAGGGGTGGTTGGAGATTGTAGGGAAATCATCATGGAATAGGTTATGAGCATGCCAGGTGCATTGCATTCAGTGAGTAGCAGCTGTATTTTACCCTTTAATTTCTGAACCACTACAACTTCTGTTAGGATGTGAATACAACTTCCCAGTTTTCTCTAATTTTACCCCAGCTATCTTTCTACAGTTATTCCCCCAATTCACTCCTAGTTCATGGTCTTTCAAGGATTCCATATTTTAGATTGAGCAGGGCACTTTAAGGTGTGGGTTAAGTGCTATTGTTTTAATTTAATCATGTTTTGACAGTTCTTTGAGCTCCATTCTTTTTTTCCTGCTGGATGTTTCTAAGCTGTTCAGAATTAATCCTAGAAGTGAGGAATGCTTGAGAGTCTTTCTACTGCCTAGTAACTGTTACTTACTTACTCCTTGTTTGCTCCTGTATGGTATCCTGTGGGAGCAAATATACACAATCAGTAATTTCAAACAATCTGAGTGTCACTAGAGAGTGTTATGGCCAAGTGTTATGATCACAGTTGTGGAATCAGGAGGCATAATTAATTTCAGCTCTGACAAGACTCTTTTCTTTGGCTGTATGCAAGTGCACCTGATTGTCTTACAATTTTTCTGTGTGAAGATGGTATGTTCTCATGAAGAATGTTAACATGAAGCAAATAGCTCCTACATATAAATATTGTTATTAAATTATCCACAAGCACCTTTCTTTCCAGGCAATGGAGGATTATTGGTGTGCTGTACCAAGTACAGCTGTCATTAGTCTCTCTTTTCCTTCCAGTGGTCTTGAAGTTACTGAGGAAATGTCTGAGCCTTGTAAATTCTCCCTTCTGTTCTAACCTTTCAGAATATGAAGAACAGGTGTTAACTGGGTGTTCTAGCATTTCATCTGGCACTAGGCCAGATTTTACTTTTTTAACTTAAATTTGTCACTTTGAAAGCATTTTAATACCAACGTGTCTTCTTTCTTAGAATGTTGCTCTGAAGGAAGAGCAGAAAGTGCTTATCTGGCACTTAGTAAGGCAAATAGAAGAAAAGGAGAAAAAACGAGATGAGAAGGAGGTTGTAACCAGGGATGATGTGGAAAAGTCACTGAAAGAAGTTTTTCAGTTTGTGAAGGACAAAGAACAACTCCTTCAAGGTATGTTGTGAGTTGGGAAGTGTGGGTTGCAGTTTACACACTTGGTATTGAGTACATGTTGTTGTTTTGCAATTTAAGTAGAGATTCTTTGTTGTGTAAGTATAAAACTTTTCCTCTCCTAAAACTGGACTCTTTCAATTTAGTGTGAGATTGTGGAGGGCTTATAAATCAATCTGTCCCTGCCAAGTGATGTATAGTATTGTGCAAGCACAGAGGCTTCCTCCTTTTTGAAACTCATGAAAGTCCAAGGCACTGGCTCTACTGAAGATTAAAAATAAAATTATTGATGGCAGGAAAAAAGACCAGTTTTGAGTGTTGAAAATTCTATCTGCCGTCCCTGCGATTCTTTGTGGGAGACGTGACCTTGGTTACAACATTTGGTGAGAAGAATTATCTTCTCTTTGAAAGAATAAGATCAGCCTGTTTGCAACAATGATGGTGGCTCATGAAACTATGTCTGGCCATCAGGTTGTAATGTATTGTAGTGTGGAAGAATCCCCCTTCCTTTTCCATTCCCTCTGAAAGTGCCTTTCCTAAAGAAGTTGACATTGTAAGAATTATCAGTTCAAATAATCAGTAATGAACTTGTCTTTTGATATTCTTATTTTGATAGATCTACGCTCCCAAATTGAAGAAACTAAGAAAAAAATTTCAGAAAAGCAAAGTGAGAGAGATTATTGGTTGGAGTACAAAAATGTTGGAAGTAAAATACACGCTGAGAGGATTAGCAGTCTGGAAAAAGACATTGTGGAAGTCAAATATGAACTTGAAAGAACTGAAGGTCAGTTTACAGCCGGTGTAATGTAAGTCTTACAGGGTCTTTGCATATTGCTTGCAGGAATTAAGTGATAAAATTAATTTTAGGTCAAGTTCTAGTAACTTGTATCAGCTTTTCTAGTAACTTGCATGAACTTTTCCCAGTGCACCTAAGATGGGCTGCGTAATTCTGAAAAATATGAGGACTCTCTTTCTTTCTTTCTTTCTTTCTTTCTTTCTTTCTTTCTTTCTTTCTTTCTTTCTTTCTTTCTTTCTTTCTTTCTGTCTGTCTGTCTGTCTTTCTGTCTGTCTTTCTGTCTTTCTGTCTGTCTTTCTGTCTGTCTTTCTGTCTTTCTGTCTTTCTCTCAGAAGTTCCTTTATTAAAGAAATTTATAAAGTTTACCGAAATTATGACACTTAGAGAAACTGACAAAATGGTCCTTTGATGGCTTTCTTATAAAATACAGGCAACCCTGTATTACCCTGTTTTAAAAAAAATGTTACCCAGAAGGATAGCAGTTTTTTGTAAAAAGAAGTCTACGCATAGTTAGATCACCTACACAGAGAGCTCCCTTAGCAGTCATACTTGAAAATGTTGACTCTGCAGCTCTTATTTCTCATCATCTACAAGCACTTCACATATTGAAAGCTCCTTTGACAGGAAAGTAGTATGAGCTCATTCTTGGAACAGTATTTTCCATGGAGCACACTGGTTTGCATGCAGGACTAGGGGGAGCTCTTTAGCCAGTGGTCTGGACCTTTCCTCCTAGTTACGCAGTGTGAGGCCCTGCAAAATCGTCGGTACAGACACATACTGGGAACTGTTTCAGCACTGTCACAGCAGTGGAATTAATTTGAGAGCTTATATGTTTTGGTGCTGAGTGTTTTACAAAGACTTCTTTCTTACTGCATTATTTTAAAATAATTTAAATATTTTGTTGTTACATAATCCATGCTTCCAACAGGAGAAGGATGTCCTGGTTTTCTTTCTTTATGTCCCTCTCAGTATGCGTGACCACAGCCAAGCAGCTGGTAGTAACAGGCAGTGACACCGCTCTAAGGGTCTCTATATTCTGTGCCAGCCATTACCAGTCATCAGCTACTGTGAATAAGAGCCAGCCAGCTATATTTCTGTCTATCAAAGCATATTTGACCACAATTAAGATCTGCTCTGTGATTTCTATATTTCCAGATAGCTAGTCACATCTGTATTCAAGAGAGTTTTTTTGGTTTTTTTATTATGCATTTTCTGTGTTCTTAATTGTTTTAAAACTTTGCTATATAGCTGCTGAAATACAAAATGAAAAAGATAATGGGCTTTCATATAGAATGCCAGTAGGGACAGGCAGTCTGACCTCCTGCACGTTACAGGGTAGAGAATGTTGTGGTTTAACAAAAATTAATGGTCCAACTGAAGTGTATTTATTGAAAGTTATGTTATAGTGGTACATTTGTAGGTGGCCTACATAGCATACTGGAAAGTGATGCTGCCAGTACTGGATGTTTACCATTCTATTTTGCTTAACCCCCTAAAACTGAACCAAGAAAGTGTCTGGGGAGTACAGCCTTCCAACAGAAATCTAACAAGCTTTCAGAGCAAGACAGCAACAAATTTGTCTTGTTCAGACCTTGAATGTGTAACAGGCTTAGAGAACAAGCATAGGCGAACAGGTTTCCGTCTTTGTGTGTTCCACTGAAGGGCTTGAAACTGGCACAGTTCAGGTTGTCTGGTGGTGACATTTTAAACAGCTGAAGAGAGGAAGCAAAAGAGAACCACACATTCAGGTGATGTGTGGGGAAAACAGTATTGCAGTGAAAGGAGTAGAGAGGATAGCCTCTTTAGGAACTGTTAAGACATAAAATTTCTCCTTTCTCATTCTCTAAGTACAGCACGGGTTATTTAGCTGTCTGAAATAATGAAAGAGTGAATTCATTATAGTATAGAAGTACTTCCTTTTCATTCTGCCAAGTTTAGATGGTGGAGTCCAGCTTCCACATTGTTAAATTAATAATTAATGCACAACTAATACACCTTTCATATTTGACTGCCTTTGACTCCACAGTGCATCCTTGAGCAAATATTCATTTACATCCAGATCAGAAATAGGCTGTCTGCAACACAAGTGCAGTGAAAGACTGAATTTCAACCCTTTGAAACAAGTATGCAGTGCCTTTCTTCAAAGAAAATTACTACAATCTCATTAATTCCTTCAAAGAAGAAATGTCAAGCAGAAGTGGGCTATTTAGATGAGCAAAAAAAAGAACTAAAGGGAAGGATGAAATAATTAAATAGCAAGTGACTAGAACATGAAGCCAAACCTATTCAGTTCAATGTTAGGCATACCTTCTAAATAATGACTGCAAGTAATGATAGAAGCAAATCATTGTGGCAATTGCCACATTCACCATTTTGTCCTGTTGTCTAATTAGAACCTTAGAGCCTTAGGTAAGTCAGAATATTTATTAGGCACATTATAATAACGATCTTAAAAAATGTCACATAGATAAGGTGATCCAATATGCTTCTGTATCAAAAAAATAAATGTTCTAAGCAAATCTCTTGCTTGGCTCCAGGAGCTCTGCTATTGATAGAGACAAAATTTCATGTTAAGATGACAATATTTTCACAGAGAATTGCTTAGCTCACTGCTCAGTTAGTAGTGAATTGCTCAGCTGTTGCAGTTGTCAACAAAAATGTGTAAGAAACTTCGGATTTCTAGTTTTGTAGTTAACACCACTGTTCTTTGGGTTTAGGACAATTTCTGTGGAGAAGGATATTTGAATGCTTTTCTGAGGAGCATCTATGCAGGTGACTTGCTGATAAGTTCCAGTTTAGTAATGACATGCCAGTTATCTGTTATCAGGAAAAATTGATGTCAAATAATGATTTCTGATTTCTCTTTTTTTTTTGTTTTTTTTTTTGTTTTGAAGAATATTATAGAGAAGCTTTGAAGGTTGTGAGAGAAGAAAATCAGAAACTGTTTGACAGGCACATGAAATTACTCAGTGAAGAAGCTCTTAAGGTATTTTTGATTTTTTCTGCATTATACTTAGGATACATGTACTTTGCATTATTAATTCTTTTAACTCATATTAACACTTCAAACTTTTCTAATAAATTAAGAGTAAAATCTTTTGTAAGTCTTGGTACACATGGATCTGGTTATTGCTATACATACATGTACCTATTTTTTTTTCTTCTTTCCATCAGAATAACAATGGGTAGAGGTGAGGGCGTTTTACAAACAAGGTATGGGAAACTGGGCACCATGCACTGACAAGGCTTGTTTGAGAACATGTTGCTTTTGCCATAGCCTTGATTTTGACATTTACACAGACTTCAAAAAGCAGTAACATACACAGAGATTGCATGAAAATATACATCTATTTGAATAAAAATGGTTTCACTGTACATGTAAAGTATAACATTTTAAAACGCCACAATAGTGAAATCTCAGGAAAATGTAGGTATATTGATTCACTATTTTTTGTCATCTCTGCCAGGTCTGATTTGAAAACATGGTTTACAGATAGCTCTAGCAACAACTTTTTACTTTCACAAAATGCAAAGCATACTTCAGTACAAACCACTGGGCCCATTAGTCCTGACTTCTGTGCTGGAATTTCCAGTCGTGTGAGAACATAATCCAGAGGACTGTGTTTATGGTGATCTACAGGGGCATCTTCCCTCCCAGTTCTTACTTTACTGACATCAATAATTAAATTGTAGCCTTGGCTCATTAGCACAGACCTCTACATGCTTAGGTCACTTGTAGATCAGTACTGCCTCATTTGAGATTTTACTTGGGGTTCTTAATGTCTGAAGGTTTGATTTTCTGAAAGCAGTAATATTTGATATGGGAACATAGAAGAATTTGTTAGACAAAAAGGGAAATGTCCTATTTTAATATGGGAAATCAAAAAATATTGGTAAATTGCTTGACATATAATCTGCTCTAGGCAGGATGATAGAGGAGAAACATCTGGCCTTGTGAACTAAATCCCTTGTAATCCCTTAGGGGATGCTACAGTCTGTTGTGTGGATGTTTCTTAACTATTTCCTCCTAAAGAGCAGAAGGTTCTTTATAGTATTCAGGACTGTCAAAGTTTTGCTCTCAGGTGAGATGTTCTTAAATTGTGTTTTCTCAGAATGCTGTGAGATACTTAGACAAAAACTTACGGAGAGAGATTGAAGAGAATGAGTGGCTAAAAGAAGAGGTAAGAAAATCACTTGCCTGCAGTTTATCACAGCAGTTTATGTTTGAGATATTGTGGCCTACGGTCAAAACTGTTTCCAGTCATGGGCCTCAGGAGACTTCTGTTGGCAAAGGAGGGCAATTTTCCAGTAATTAATCTGTAATCCTGAGCAGCAAACAGTGCAATGTGGTGAATAAAGGTAAGAGGTGAACATTTACTTTCACAAATGGAGGACACTCTTTCCTGCCCAAGCTGTTACATGAAGGATGACAATGTTCCATACAATAAAAGATTTTTATCTGTGGAGATTGGGATGCTATATATTATAAAGGATCAACCAGGTAAGTAGCTGAAGAGGGGAGGTTTGAATTGCATTGAGGTTCCTAGTGCTGCTGTACTGAAGGAAAATGATATGGATGTTGGAAACATGTTCTGAGAAATGGCTTGAGATGGCATTAAATGGAAAGTCATAAAAAAAACAACATGGGGAGTCTACACTGAAGACAGGAAAATCAAAATCATATATAGTCGTAATTATTGCTTGATAGCTTTTCTACTGTCCTTTAATGGCAATTTAGAGCTATATATTAGATAGCTGTAATTTTCTTGACAAGAAAAATTTCTTGTGAGCCAGATTTAGGAAACTAATTTTTTTCCATGGTGAAAGTTTGATTTTATTTATTCCAGCCAATATAGGTTCTTTATTTCAATCAAATCTGAGATTGGTGGGTGAAATGTCTTTCCTCACTTTTACAGCCTCACAGATGAGAACTGAACAAAACTTTTTGGGAAGTTAATAAATGTACTTACTTTTCCATGGCACATCAATGAACCTTGTAGAGGTTTCTTCATTTTAGTTACTAATTTAAGTTCTTGCCAGTATGCAGGAACACAGCTTTCCTTCTTCCCCTTAATGAGCTCTGAGCATGCATCTTTAACTTTCCAAGGAGGGTGTCCAAGCCACAGCTTCTGAAGCAATGAGGGTAGGGAAGAGAAATGGGAAAGAATGAATGTTTTATTCTGTATAAACAAACAGGAGCTCAGATCTACACATCCCATCAGTGAATGAGTATGAAATCTCTTCCCTTCTCCTTGTCTCACTGAACACTTACAGTTTTTACACACATTAGCAGTGCCAACGAGAGAGCACTTTGGAGTACTCTTATGTCCTGACAGGCCCTCACCTCAGAGCTGAGGGATTTGGATTTCTTTCGTCTCAACTAGAAGTTTCCTATGTTATGAATTTCTTCCTATGTTGCTACTTTCCTATGTTATGAATTACTGCTTTGAATTTTGGGGGAAAACAAAACTATTATCACTAACTTCTCCAGTCCTCTGAATTCACCCATTCATTTTCTTTGCTTCTCTTACATGGATGAAATATTTTCTCTCAGACTGATGTTTATAAGTAGCTGACAGGCTGTTTCAGTATTTCCTTTGGGGAAGATAAACCAAAAATTTCAGTTTTGTCTCAATTATTTTTATTTTATTTTATTTTTTTTTTTTAATTTTTATTTTTTTATATTTTTTTTTAAGTTTGGCCACTGGACTGAAAAATTACTTACAAAAATAGCCCTAGATTAGTTGCCTCCAAATTTAAACAGATTTGGAGACTTCAGTCACATTTTTCTGTGGTTACTGTGTCACACCAAGATGGTGCAAAGCTGCATCACCTCACTGTGCCAAGCCACATCCTGTTACTGGTTAATTTCCAGTCATTTTCACCTTTTGAATCCTTGGAATAAGTTGAAACTAGTTTTGACTGCAAATTTGGATGATTCTAACTGGGTTAATTTGGTTTTGATGAGAGTGGATCCTTTCAGATCACTGGGTGCTTCTCTTAAACATGTGGATATGGCTAAGTTTTATGGGAAGTTTTCTTTCCCATAGTAAATTCCCCTTCCCAGTGAAAGGGGTAAGAACTTGCTTGTATTTCAGTGAAAGTGGGAGGAATTATGGGAACTGAATAACCAGTGTCCTTTGGTCACTATAACTCCATGGTGATAAAGGGCAATTACCAGTCTGAAACCAAGTGGTACCTGGGCTTAGCCAATGTCACAGAACCATAGAATATCCTGAACTGGAAGGGGCCCACAAGGCTCATTGAGTCCAACTCCTTGTCCTGTAAAGCCCCAACACATGCCTGAGAGCATTGTCCAAATACTCCTTGAGCTCTGTCAGCTTTGGGGCTGTGACCGTTTCCCTGGGGAGCCTGTTCCAGAGCCCCACCACCCTCCAAGGGAAGCAATGTGGTAACTTGGACTGAAAACTTCACTAATTCTGGGTAAGAAGGTTTTGTGTATAAGAATGAATTAGAAAAAACAACACTTGCTGAGCAAGAGCCTAACTTTACCTCTCCAAAGAAACTTTTCCTCTCTCAAAGCTCTGATGTGAAAGCAAAAAAGAAAAATCCAGAGCTCCTGTTTTGCAGACCTGTTTGACCACCCAAGAAGGTTTTGCTGACAGGATTGCATAGCTCAAATGTGTGGCTGGGATTGACACATGTGAGCTATGACAGTAAAAGGGTTCTAATAAAGGTGTGAAACCAGAGAGTCCTTCCCTTTGTTTGAAAATGTGTCAATATATTTCCCCACCAAATGTGCAAACTTGCTGATAGAGCAGCATTTTTTCTAGGTATGTGCTGGTAAAGTAGTTGCTATCAAAGCTTTCCAAAATTCTAAGATTCTAAATTCTAAATAATTCTAAATAATTCTATTTTATTTTTTTTTTTAATTGTCAAAAGGTTAAAATCTACCGAAAGGAAGAAAGTGATTTGAAAGCTTCTGTCCAGCTCCTGGAAGAAGAAAATACCACTTTATTGACAAAACTGATTGATATCAAACTGCAACATCTAAGAGTATCAGGGTAAAATAATGCTTTTATGGACTCAAAAGTGATTATTTTTTTTTAAAGATAGTGCTTCTGTCTGCCTCTAGAGCTATTTGGGCTCTCCTGCATCAAAGCCAAGGTAGTTTCCTGGTTGAGAGAGGACAGAATTTGACTGAGTATAGGTGGGAGTAGTATCTCTGAAGGATGACAGTAACATTGTGACTTCCCAAGTACTAAATTTCAGGGAAGAAACTGGGTCCTTAATTAATCTACTAAGACCTAGCACCATTTGCTTTATATTACTGTGGCTTGGAAATAATTTCTTTGTGTTGCAATTAGATGGTCTCAGCCCCACCTTTTTAGACTAAGTGCTGAATAATAGATTTTTACTGTTCACAAAACATTTAAGGATGTGGATGTGAAGATTAATTTGCAAATATAGGGGACTTGCAATCTTGAGTGAAACAAGTGACCTGACACTGACAAAGGCAGAGACCATGGGAAATGTCTGTCTGCAGAGGTGTCTGTAGTATTAGCTTCTTTTGTATTGAAATGATTTAATGTCAATACTAATGGTATCAAAAGCACAATGCAACAATGTGAGAGATCCATCTTCAGTTTCCAGTCCCAGCTCAGTGATTTTAGCCATATTGCACAAAAAGTTCCAAGTCTTAAGAAGTGACCATTTTTCTCTCCTTTCCAAACTTTGGATTACTTTGAAGTGAGAGCTGCCAGCTGTGGTCTGAATCTTGGACTGACTGGAGACTATAACATTTGTTTTCTTTTAGTCTCATGGACATAGTTGGACTAAGGCACTAAGAATAAAAAGGAGCAGTTTATTAGCCACTAAGCTACCTGGCTGCCTCCATTGCATTTTTGAACCATTGCGCTATTCAGCCTTTGTGGTTAAGCAGCAGTGGCTCTCAGAAAGGGTGGCCTCCCCCTCACTCCAAATCATTGCACAGGACAGTCTGTAGAGAAAATTTAGGGCCCTGTTATAGATTTCACTTTATATTTTTTATTCCATAGGCATTTGTTTCTTACAAAGGGAGATAGCTTGCAAGAACTTTCTAAGGATGAAATGGAAAGGGAAAACAGAGAATATGCAGGTAATGCAAATGCCAGCAGCTTATAATTGATAAGTTGAATTGATAAGTTGAATTGATAAGTTACTGAACATTTATAGACTTTTCATTTCTGAAACTTTTTAATCAAAGTACCTGTTTGATATGGTGAATGTCTTATTTCCTTCTTGACTGCAGCCACCACAGCAATGATAGATGGTAATTTGCATAAGGAGAGAAAATCACAATCTATCTGTAATAGAGCTTTTAAATTAAAATTTGTTTTATATTGTGGAATATAATTACTCATCTAGAGCTACCCTGGAATGCAGTTTACAGGATTGGCCATCTTTTATGAAGATATGAATCATATCTTAATCAGTTCTTTATTGATCCATATCATAACTTCATTATAGCTTGTCCCTGAGAGGACACTCTAAAACTCCATGTTGGCTTTCACTTTGAGTGTACATGCACTTTGCAGTCATTCAGCCAATACACCAGAGTTAAATTAGAACTAAATCCCTAGCAAGAGCAGATGAAGCTACATGGAGCTCAGCCTGAACTGAAAATCTTGGTAAGCCGTACTGAATTTTGGGCTGAATCTCCATCCTTTCTGGGAGGTGTGCCCAGGGAAATGATATACCATTAGGCAAGAAGGAGCTGAGTCTGTACTTACCTGTTTAGGAAAGTCTCTGTGGATTCCTAAGCATCATGAGTTTTTTAATACAAAATTAAAGAGATATGTTAGAAAAATGGAAGTCATACAGTTATGGAGACATGAAGAAGTTCTGAAATTCTGATCAGTCCCAGCCATAGGTGGGCCTTTTGAAACCATCAGGCACCAGCAAACATGTTGACTAAGACTTCTCTATTAAATATATGTTTACTTTGAAAACCTTTGCTAGACTTTTGCAATAGTTACCTGGAGGAGAAGGCTTTGTTCCAATAAGCTGGGTCAGTGTCCCAGGCAAACCTGTAACTTGGCAGTCCATGTCCAGAATCCTCTATCAACCTGAGAATTAGTCAACTACAGATGTGATCTCTTCAGGGGAATTATAAGTAGACTAACTCTGTTTCAGGAACTTGTATTTATGTACCTATAGATACACAAACATGGGTACAGAAGAACTTGTTTTTGCTGCCTTTCTTATTCTTTTTAGCTGTTCAGGGCTCTACAGGATTTAAGTTGAACTGATAAAAGCTCTTTTTTTTCCACACCCCCTCTCACAGATCCATTAGTTCTAACTTCCAATCAATTTCAGTTCCTGGGTCCTGATCAGAAATTGTGAACAAAAAACACATCAAAAACCCCAACATAAATGAACATTTGGCTTGAATTGCCAATTAAAAACACTACCAAGCTGTTCTTTGCATCACATGGGCTCAGCCATATTAAAGATTGCAGGCAATGCTCATATCAAGTACTGATTCTGACTTCCATAAGGCCTAACAATTACATACACTTCATTTTTCTTCGCTTTAAAAAGCAAAGACAGATGGAAAGAGCCTCAGAAGTGCCTTTCGAAAGATTCAGTCTAAAACAGATTATGAGAAGTCTCAAGAGAGTGATGAAAAGCTGCAGAAAAAATTCTTCACTCCAGCCCTGGACAGCTTGTTGTATGAAGATGAAGATGAGTTCCAGGTATGAGTTAGAATTCAGGTCTTTCACTGACAAAAACATCATTTAGTGTGGAGCATGAGCTACTGTCAGGACCATTCTGTTTCCAATGGTGTTACGGCATCCAATGTCCTTTACCTGGTGGGCGATTCAGATGCTTGACTGCAGTCCTCTGGTGCTGTTTGGGACAGTTAGGTCACTCCATGTCCTTCAAATGTTGGGCCAAAAGAGCACAGGTTGTGTGTCCTATGGACCAGCCTCACATGCATGTTTTGGATGTCTTCAGGCATCTCTGATACCATGAGGCACATGTTTTGGCAATTGAGTGGTGTCCTAGGAATCATCCCATGGAGTGTCAGGATGAAATTCCCCTGGAAAGAATTCTGAATGTCACCCAATGAGAGATCACTTGGATGGTAATGGACTGGTTCTTTAGAATCTGAGTTGCACAGTAACATTAAAGGATCAATATGCCTTCAAGAAAAAGCCAGGATGAAGGTGTTCATGGGTGCAAACTATGGGGTTGAGAAAACAGTGCACATTGGCCTTTCCTGTAGCTGATTGACTCTAACCCAGCAGAAAAGCTTTCCTTTTCTTTCTCCCCCTGAATTAGTTTCTGTTGTGTTGGTCAACTGAGGTTTGGAGAAGACCAGAGCCAGTGCAGATGTGGCAGAAGCACATGGCTGGGCTTGGACCTCTCTCTTGTAGGCTGGAGCAAGCTATTGGATTAGTTTAATTCTTCTCATAGAACTGAGTTTGAGATCAGAATTTTGTTTATAGAGAAGGTGATATTGATGAAAACACCCAGGAAAAGGAGAGGGCAGCAGAGCTGCAGCCTCCTAAAATGAGTTGGCTTGCAAAAGAAGCCCATTATTACTGACATTATCAAACAAAACCCCAGTGCAGCAGCTCTACAGCTGCTTTAAAAAGAAAAGTCGCTGGGTTGTTTGTTGGTTTTTTTTGAAGAATGGTTGCTTTCCTATGAAATTGCAAAGGAAACGTGTTTTTTCTTCTTAAGGCATACTCAAAACTGGGACCTCTGAAGAGAAAGCTGTATGTGGTTGGAAAAGCTGTGCCTACTTGTAAGGAACCAGAAGAAATGTCAAGGAGGAGCCACAGAGAAGAGGACACTGTTGGTAAATCAGATGGACATATTACAGCTAAGATGATCAAGGCCTTATTTAAGGAAAATGTTGATGAAAACTAGACAAGCTGTGCTCTTGACAAAGAAATGTAACATTCTCGATTCATTAAATATTTGCTCTCTTCTGTGCAGCATGGGGCTTTGAGGAAACTATTTTAGAGTGCCTGAATCATGGTTTTAAATTTCATGAGAGGTATGCCTGTGTGCAGAGGTTAATTGAAAGGTTCCTTTCCTTACCGCTGCGAGAGGTCTTGTGCACTTTTTGGGGTATTCGGTCCACGTAGCAGCACATATATCTACTAAAAGGTCAGAACTAATGTTTAATTTGTGCTGTCTCCACTTGTAGATATGGAATTCCCTCTTGATCAGACAGTGGATGGGTAAATGCAGGCTGCCATAAAACACAGAACTGTTATAAAATACTTAGTGCTCTGCTAAAGCAGAATTAATTTATGCAAGCATAATTCAACTATTGCTATGGTTTGAATGCTTTTTTATCTGTCTCCACAAGACCTCTACTTAAATACATTGGTATAAACAAAAATTAATTTAAAAACAATTTAAAACCAGCATAAAAATCTCTAAGGTCTTAAATATTTTGCTTGTTTAGAATTGGCCAAATATATTATGTAATCCCATATCCTTGGTTTGTGGCTGGTCTCTTTGAAGTGCATTGATGCAATGGGAGGTTCCCTCTGGACACCCTTTCAGCAGGACACAATGGGTCCTTCCCACATGTAGGCTCTGACTTGTGCATTTCCTCATTAGAAACTTGTGACAGCATTGACTAATCTGATTTAAACCCTTGACAGGATAATCAGCTCTTTGGAATAAAGTTTTTTAAAAACCTTACATTTTAAACAACCTGTATCTCTGTGCAGTATCTCAGTGTATCTGTACTTCAGTGCAAGCGCTTTTCCAAGCTCACTCAGCTGTTCCTGCCCAGCAGGTGTCTGTCTCCTTGGGCTGCAGGTGAGTCCCACTGGTCTCTGGGCTCCACTGACCAAGCTCCTCTGCTGAGATCACAAGCAGACAGGTTAAGGTGTCAGACTCCACCTCACACTGATTCACACTTCTCTGCCACTTGGTGAACAGTGAAGTGAGTTTGAACGTGCTCCTGTAACCCAGGGAGTTACTGTGAAGGCTGAGGCGATTCTTATCCCTTGAGTGTCCAGGGAATAGGGATCTGCACTTGGGCAGCTCCTGCTGTGTCTGCAGCCCAACACAAGCCTCCCCTCGGCTCCCCTGCCTTGCTTTGAGTGCAGTGCAAGCCCTATGAAATGGCTGACTTGAAAGAGAGATTAGTTCTGCTCAGTGATTAGTTTAGCTTCTCCTTTAGATGCAGAATTGGAATGTGGCTAATGCTGTGAATGGCTTTTCTGTTGAAGAAAGGCCTCTCCTTCTTCCCACCACTCCCCAGAAGGGATTTACATTTTCTAGTGGTATAAATGTGGGGGTCATCTCTAGGCTCCTCTTGGCTTATGCCCATAATGCATAACACCATGGGAAGGACATATGGCAGGACACCATCAACCCGTACCTTGAAAAAAAGAACCCTTGCCTCCTCCAGTCAGTTTAGCCTTTTCCTATAACAGCCTGTGTGGGGGAGAAGGAGTTAAAAAGAAATCCCAAACATGCTAATTAGGGTACAAGCCACAGGCAGCCTGCACAAGCCAGAAGCAACATCCTGCAGCAAAACATATTTAGTGAAGTGTCCCAAATCCCCTTGATTTCTACAGGATTAGCATTAAGGCCACTTCGAGGCTTGCATATGGAGAAAGCTGGGTCTTCAGCCCAAGGCATCTGGATTTGATAAATTCATTACTGGAAAAACCTCTCAGAAATGAGTAGCATGTTGTAAAACAGGGGGCTGATCAGTCACTTTCTGGCAGCACAGCCAGTGCTTCCAAGCCCTACTTGGAGTTCACTACTGCAGTTAGGACCAAACTTATGGGAGTCACCCTTGTATTCCCAGCATTATGAAATACCTTTTCTTTACTGTGTTACTGTTGTACATGACAACTCTAGGATGCAAGCAAGGGTCCGGGTGTCTCCAAAACTATAATCCAAGCTGAGCATCAGTTGAGCTGGAGTTGTGTTTAACTAGAACAGAGCTCAAAGAAACTTGCAGTTTCAACAGGAAGAAAAAAAACAAGTATTCCTTGGAATTCAAAACTAAAGAAATACAAGCATCACTCAAGTTGCATGGAAATAAAAATGATTTTAATAGAACTGAGGTCCATGAGCTGAAGTGAGAAACATCAATCCATGGAATGTCTATAAAGCACAATGGGGAGAGGTGTGCTGAGAGCTTCTATCCATTCCAGTGATGAAAGGAGCTGCTTCCCTCAGCACTCTGCTGGTTTGAACCCTCTCTGAGCAACTGGATTGTATTGCTTTATAGTCTGGCTGTGCTGGTATGATCTCCCCCAGTTTGAGCTGCAGGGAATGTGGTTGATTTCACTTTTGGTCTGGTTTTTGCGAGGTTTGCAGCCTCCTCTGCAGCAAGGTTATATAACAAGGCAATCTTTCCACAGGTTCAGACCTGCACGTTTTGGGAAACGAGGGTAAGAGACTCGTTCTGCAGCATTTGTTCTTGTTTGGCTGCTCTCTGAGAGAGAAATTATTAAACACTCTGCTTCTGTGGGCTAAAAGGAGTTTGCCAGAATAAGGTCAAGGCAGAAGCTAAGGGACTGAAAAGTTACACTGTAGTGACAAGCACAGAACAGAGAACCTATTGGTGTTAGAATCTTTAGCCACTGATGTTTTGCAGCTAGATGTTCCTCCAAAAAAAGGCTTTTCCTTGGATTTTGAGTCAGCTGTGAAAGTAAGGATGCTTTTTGCAATACTACATTTCAGAGCTCGTGTTCTGCAGTCTCCCACAAACACCGTATTGTTTCAGGACATGACATGGCAACAAGATGCCAACAACTGTTCTCATATGTGGACAACTGAACACTGAGCCATACTGAAAACCGGGATTTTATTGAAATACTGGATCTTTAGTGCTCACTTTAGCTCACATAGTGATTAAAGTAAAACAAGAAGCTAAAATTGTATCAAATACTGCTTTTCTAAAAAAAACCCAGTACCTGGGCAATTGCTGTAGCTGGCACAGGGAAGTTCAGCAGTTACTACAAAGAACAAAACAGAGATCCATGCGATGAAAATAAACTCGAGACCCCAGTGCTCCTTGATATCCAAAGCACTGTGCTTGCATCCAACACATTCTCTGTACCCACGATCTCCTCACAGAAATTTAAGCAAGTTGTCTCTTCATTCCAAAGCTTTTGATCTTTGCTTCAGGGAATTTCATCATCAGAGAATCAAGAAAAGAATTAAATGTGTTTTACTCACTCCTAGACTGATCTGTTATCTTGGGGACGCCATCTCCCATAGTATTACTCAACCTTCAGGTACACAAAGGTGCTGAGTAGGTGTTAGCAATGTTACACCTTCAGGGAACCTGCCCTGGGTCATCTCCTCACTCATTCTCCTGATCCAGCCAGGATGCAGCTGGACAATCAGCTAAGTCCCTCTGCTCTCCAGTTGAACCTTGGAAAACAGCAGCATCTCACAGATTTTTCTTGTTGGGGAAACTCAGTGGAAGATGTCAAGCCTGCTTCTGCTCTCTCCACTGTGGTGTGAGAGCTCCAAAGGTCAAGTTGAGAGATTGACAACAGGCCAAGGAGAAAGCTCTTGTTCAGTTTACATATGCTGCCATTAGCGCTGCTCTTTTGTTTGTATTCAGCACATTTTTTCACTGCCCCTCACATTATCTTGTCAATCTTCTGCTCCCATCAGCATTTACTATCATTCCCAGTGTTTTTAGCACTTAATTCTCATTTCTCTGTCACAATCTTTATCTCAATTATGTCATGGCCTTTAAGTTGCAATTCATTTATGTTGCTACAAAATTTGTGTCAGGCTCTGGCAGTGGGCACTTTTTGTCTAAAGAAAAATGCAGGGTTTCACCCTGTCCCTTTTTCTTGCTGAAGGGCTGTTTGGCAGCTGGGAACAGCTGGCAGTTGGCTGAAAGGAACCTCTGATGTCACAAAGTCATGCAAAGACAGACTTAAAACATGTCCTGAGGTACCAGCTCAGTGTAGTTTGTGACTTTGAAACAAAGAAGAGAAACAGCAAAGGAATTTAGATCTGTCTTCAGATGAAGACTACATCTGTGCTGTTAGAAAACTCAGTGAGGAGCTGTTCAAGTTCTTGTTCTGGCAAGAGTAATTGTCTCAAGAGGTAAATCCAGTTTTTTTTTTCATTATATAATTCCCTGATTTAAAAAAAAAATAAAAATATTGTGGTTATTCTGACACACCAGTTCCCTACAAAAGGCTTTAAGAACCACATCTCTCTAACAAAGCACTCCATCATCTTCTGCTTGCTAAGGGCCAGCAGCTTTCCTACACAGTTTGTTCCTGTAAATTAAGCAGCCTTTCAACTCAATTCTGAAGAGAACCAGGTTTTCACAACCCCCTATTACTGAAAAGTGCCAGTAATTAAAAAACAAAATGCGTCTGTGTGCTGCACTTTTTAAATTAAGCTAAAAGTGAGTGTTATTTCAGTGATACTGAAAACAAACACTTACCGGGAACAAAGCAAATGAGAAAATACTACTCAGAGAAATTCTCAAGCCAGTTTGTTTCCAAAGAGTAAACCAAAAAGTGAGGGTTTTTAGCAAGGCCTTCAGCAAGAAAACCTAATTTGCACAGCAGCTGTTTCAAGGAACACAGAGCAATAACAAGTGAGCAGTAAAGGGTAACAGGAGTTCAGCATCCCTGCAGAAAACATGGGTTTGGGTGTTCACAATTCTTTGGCACTTTCATGATTTGCAGCCTTAAGTCCACAGCCACAGAAAGAGCCCAAGGGATCACAGAGATCTAGGAACACAGATGTATCCTCAGCCAAAAGCCTCAAGTTAGACTCTGCAGAGAGCACCACAGACCTAAAAAGAAGGTTGGCATCTGTTTTATCATAACCCAGCTGATCAGGCTCTGGAGGAGGACGAAGGTCTGCGCTCTTCCTTCACACAAGGTCTGGGCTGTATTTCAGAACAATCTGTACCCTGGTAGTTATGGATGTAGCTAAGAGGTCACAGATGTGCACCTTTTATCCAGTTGCCCCCCAATTCAAACAATTCACCTTTTTTATATTCTAACCCCAAGCAAACCTGAGTTGCTTTCTGCACCGTCCCACATTGAAAGCCTCAGGGGTAGGAAGGTAAAATTTAGTAATGTGTATGAAAACTCCCCAGATCTGGGTGTGTATTACATACTCTGTAATAGGCTCAGGGATATAGATGCTAATTCTAAAGCAGGCAGCACAGTGCCTGTGAAATAGCAGGCCACATAACTTTCTCAGTCTCACCTGAGAAAGTGGCCTGGGAAATCATGGGGAGGAATTAAAACAATCCTCAGAGATAGAAAACAGCCTTGCAGGTGCTGTTTGTCTGTTCCTTGTTTTCTTGCAAGAGAAGGTCGAGGGGTGGTGTACCCCACTGACCAGTCATGGTGATGTGTTAGTTTACTAACCAATAAAAGTTTTCTTTTCTGTACTTTTCACGTGTAAGTCTATAAAAAAGAGCTGAGGTAATAAACCGAGAGGAACTTCTCCAGTTTGGACTCCACGAGAGAGTCTGTGTTGTTCTTTTCACCGTTCCCAATGGAGCGACACAGGGATTTTTTTATTCATGCTTTGAGAAAGAAATTTTAAATCTATTGACCTGTACTGCTCAGTTTATGATATCCTGGCCTCCAGGACAAGCCTCAGGTCATTGTGAGGAGGAAAGTTCCACTTCTACCAACTCTTCCTGTGTCGAATTACAGAAGATGGTCTCAGCAAACTGTTCATAGCTTTTCCAGCACTACCTTCTGCTGGAAGATTAGGAAAAATAATTATCATTTCTGGGGACATATTTATGCTTCTTGCTCATTGTACAGTTATAAAC